>NC_080171.1:23329869-23987514 GCF_950295315.1 Erinaceus europaeus
TGAAAGTCAACAGCAGGGAGATCACCCAACCCTGCTCTGAGGCAGCTTCAATGCACAAATTCTTTGGCTTCTAACAGAATGCAAAGATTGGGAGTTTTTTTCCCCCCTCCATTGCTGACCCACCTCCCTTCTCTTTGAAGAGAATTTCCAACTCTTTTATGAGTACCGGACTCAACTTTCTTGCTGTGCTCTATAAAGTTGCTTGTAAATGATAAGTGACAAAAACTTGACTGGATGTCCTCAGCACCAAAATACGATCGTCTTGCTAAATGAATGTCTGTGTGCAGATACACAAGTGAAAGTAACCAGAGTTCATTCTTGCAAAGCTCCTAGCCTCAACAAGAGGTTGAGGTAAGCTTAAAATGAAGCTTAAAATAGAAGTGTTTTCCTCCATAATGTTTCTGGATCCAGGATTTATGTATTTCAGGGCAACTGGTAAGTTAATCATAACCTTCTATCTGAACTTTACTTTCCATTCACAAAATTGAATGATTAAAGTGAAATATCCCTGGGAAGTCTAATTATATTTTACCAATCTCCAGGAATATGAAGAAAAAGCCCAACATGTAACGGTGAACTATTATGGGTCTGGTGTTTCTCATAACTAATAGGATGGAGATAAGATTAACAGAAATTACTACTTAGAAAGAAGGCCCAAGGGGCCAGGTGGTGGCGCACCTGATTAAGCGCTCACATTACAGTGTGCAAGGACGCCAGGTTCAAGCCCCTGGTCCCCACCTGTGGTGCAGCAGGGCTGCGGGTGTTTCTCTTTCTCTCTTCCTATCTCCCCTTCCTCTCTCAATTTCTGTCTCTATACAATAATAAAGAAATAAATTTTTTTAAAAAAGAAAGAAAGAAGGCCCAAAATGCCAATATTTCCTTACCTTGGCATGTAAGGGATGGTTTGTGGTTTCACTTGGTTGAACGTATAAATCAGTTTTTGAGCAGCTCTTTGTTGTTGAATTTCCTACAAAATTTGGGAGCACTGATAAATACACATACACACATTTACTTTCACACGCCTACTAACAAATTATCAGAAATAGCAGAGGCTTCTCAAATGTGAGTTTGCCCTTATTCAGCCCTCCATCACTTCCCAATACAAGAGTAAAAATGCCAAAACTGGGGGCCGGGCGGTAGTGCAGTGGATTAAGCACACATGGTGCAAAACGCAAGGACTGGCGGAAAGATCCGGGTTCGAGCCCTGGCTCCCCACCTGCAGGGGTGTCACTTCACAAGCAGTGAAGCAAGTCTGTCTAGCAGGTGTCTATCTTTTTCTCCCCCCTCTGACTTCCCCACCTCTCTTGATTTCTCTCTGTTTTATCCAAAAATAATGACAGCAATGACAACAATAATAACAACAATGATAAACAACAGGAGCAACAAAAAGGAAAAAATAGCCTCCAGGAGCAGTGGATTCATAGTGCAGGCACTGAGCCCCAGCAATAACTCTGGAGGGAAGAAAAAAAAAAAAAAAAAACACCACAACCAAAAAAAAAAAAAGGTGGAGGGGACTACTCTTTGACTCTTTGTGCTGAAGAAAATGGTCTTCTATGTGCATAACCCAGGTTCAAGCCTGGCCCCCACCATATTGAAATATTGAAAGAAGCTTTGGTGCTGCAGACTCTTGCACTCTCTACTCCTCTTTCTCTATAAAAGAGAGAGAGAAAGGAAGGAGAGGGAGAAAGAGGAGAAAAAGATACTGGTCCTAGATTAGGAGACAACTCAGCATCCAATAAAGTACTCAGTGGGTAGAGCACTGACTTAGACATCTGAGATTCATGGTTTGTTGATGTGCTGCACCAAAGAAAAAACTCTGGGGTGGGATGTGGGGGGTTCAGGTCCTGGAATATGATGGCAGAGGAAGACTTAGTGGAGGTTGCATTTTTATGGGAAATGTTATGCATGTATAAATTACTGTATTTCACTGTCAACTATAAACCATTAATAAATAAAGAAACAAAAATTTTAAAAAGGTTCATTAGAATAGGAAAGTTAAAAGAGGTGGGGATGGCATATGGAGCTCTGGTGGTGAGAACTGTGTGGAATTGTACCCCTCTTATCCTATGGTCTTGTCAGTGTTTCCATTTTATAAATAAAAATTATTTTTTTAAAAAATATTCATGGTTTGATTCTGGTGTCTCATGTTCTACCAGAGTGGTGCTCTGGTTTCTCTCTCTATGTCACATTTGAGACAATAGATAAGAGCGTGGGAGAGGGGGTTGGGTTCTTGGAAAAGTCATGACACATTTTTGCATAGAAAAATAAAAAAATATGCCATGACTTTTCTGACACCCAAATAGATAGAGAGAGATTGAAAAATAGACATATGGAAGTAATATGTAACAAATAAAATTAATCTTAAAAATTAATGGACACCTTTTAGCTCTCCTTTGCTAGACCCGATGGCCAGGCTCTGGGGCCCTGACTTACCCTGAGGCATAGATGAAGCACAGTGTTCTCCTGGAAGATGCCATGGCATGCCTGCACAACCTCTGGAAGAAAGGACTTCACAATGAAAACCTGCCCCGGCTTGAGGATGCCATCCTCAGACCAGGTGCTGATGACCTTCATGGCTTTACGGAGGCCTCCATCCATCTCCTCTCGGGACAGCACCTGGATGATTGCAGCCCTCCCCCGCTGAGACCACGAGGACATGCTTCTGTCAAGGGCCAGCGGGGAGCTCTCCTCAAGCCTGTAGACAGTCACTTCCTCTCCAGCTGCAAAGTGAAGTGGGAGCAGGTGCTCAATGAGGCACTGTGAGTGTGATGCAGACAGCCTCCTGCACAGCACTCAGAATCAGTTTTGGGCAGGGGAGATAGCCTAAGAATTCTGAAAACAGACTCTCATACCTGAGCCTCCAACATTTCAGGTTCAATACCTAACACCACCATAAGTCTGAACTGTTTCCTAGGTAATCAGGAATGGGGGAGAAGGGAAGAATGCCATGCAAGACACTATACCAGGATGAGGATGTTGTTATTGTAAACTCTAACTGGTCAGAACAAAATCAAACCAGCAAAGATATGCTTATTTCTTTAAAGACAATGCTTCTACAGAGACAGTTTGACCCTGTGTGTTTTATAACATTATTGTTTTTTTGTTTTGTTTTGTGTTTTCTATTTCTTTGTTTTTGATTTTTACCAGAGCACTGCTCAGTTTTGGCTTATGGTGGTGCAGCGGATTGAACCTGGGACTTTGGAGTCTCAGGCATGAGAGCCTCTTTGCATAACCATTTATGCTATCTACCTCCGTCCAACATTATTGTTTCTAAAATGATTTATTATACTTTTTTCCCTAATTATCCCCCTCACGACATTTTACTACCACAGATATATATTACATGTTATGCAGAGTGTGTGTGTGTGTGTGTGTGTGTGTGTGTGTGTTATAAATAGAAAGGGAAGGGTAGGGGGTTGGGCAGTAG
Organism: Erinaceus europaeus; assembly: GCF_950295315.1. Classification (NCBI taxonomy): domain Eukaryota; kingdom Metazoa; phylum Chordata; class Mammalia; order Eulipotyphla; family Erinaceidae; genus Erinaceus; species Erinaceus europaeus. The sequence goes on from NC_080171.1 coordinate 23,333,297, forward strand.
CACAGCGTGTTAAGCACACGTGGTGCAAAGCACAAGGACAGGGATAAGGATCCCAGTTTGAGCCCCCAACTCCCCACCTTCACAGGGGTCACTTCACAAGTGGTGAAGCAGGTCTGTAGGTTTCTATCTTTGTGTCCTCCTCTCTGTCTACCCCTCCTCTCTCGATTTCTCTTTGTCCTAGCCCACAAAAACATCAATGTCAAAAATAACAGTAACGACAACAAGGGCAACAAAATTGAAAAAAAAAAAAATGGCCTCCAGGAGCAGTGGATTTGTAATGCAGGCACCAAGCCCCAGCAACAATCCTGGAAGCAAAAAAAAAAAAAGCGCAAGGGTAGAATGGGGAGACAGCATTAAACACTTGAATCTAAAACACAATTTCAATCCCACTTGTAAGAAGATTTAAGTGCAAAATATGCTTTAGCTGCTAACCACTCCATACCAAATAGGAAGTAACTCTCACAGTGCCTGGACTCCATGTGATATCATGTTTAAAGCCTCATGATGGAAGTGACATGCTCTAAACACAACTACAAGACACTGACCAATCTCTAAGTGTCTCCTTCTAACCCTGCTTCTAACCTTGCTTCAAATGACTTCTTAAGTGAAAGGAATCTATTTGCTCACTTTGCATCCAGTGACTTATAGATAAAGGTATGTAGGCAATGCTGAGTAACATTTTCAAATATTTATTTGTGGTGCACAGATAAACACCACTTTAGAGCTCTGAATACCTGCAGCATTTAGAGAACAGTTACTGAGTTGCAAAGCTGGCTGTGAAGTCCACTGGATGGAAGAGGCAACTGCACCACCTGACCTGGGGAGTCCGGCGGTAGCACAGCGGGTTAAGCGCATGTGGCACAAAGCACAAGGACCCCCATAAGGATCCCGGTTGGAACCCCTGGCTCCTCACCTACAGGGGAGTTGCTTCACAGGCAGTGAAGCAGGTCTGCAGGTGTCTATCTTTCTCTCCCCCTCTCTGTCTTCCCCTCCTCTCTCCATTTCTCTCTGTTCTATCCAACAACAAAGACATCAATAATAACTACAACAATAAAACAAGGACAACAAAAGGGAATAAATAAATAAATATTAAAAAAATTTAAAAAGAAACCACCAGACCTGTCCCCATGTGAAGAGTGTGAGGAGAATAAAGACCTAGCACAGTGCAGGGACGCTTTACATTATCAAATGGCCAAAGAAACTCTGATTGCCTTAGCTAATGGCAGCTTGCTTTTCATTACAACTCCAGCCTTTAAAAATGACATTTGCTCTCTAAACTAAGAGCAACTAGTTTATAGGAAACAAAACAAACAAATAAAAAGCAATATATAAGACATTTCTTTTCAGATGCCTGTTAGCATCCGCTGTGTTGACAATCATCATTTTTTTCTGTGTTTATAACCCATGCCTGATTGGTTCTTTTCTTTCCTACTTACTTCCAGCCCTGAATCAACCAGTGCCAGGTGCAGTGTTTTACTTCTTTCCCACTGTTACTCAGTAAATGTCCCATCCCCAGGGGAGTAGATTTTGACCCCAAATGCTCACTGAGAGTTAGCAAGAGTTTCCACTTTAGAAACTTAATCTCATTAAGCTGCAATCATTGGCAAAACAAATTGTTTAACTAAAAGATGTAAAAATGGTCTCTCTGTTGATTTCCCCTGATATTATGCCTCTGCACTGGCATAATAACCTCAAGAAGATGAAAAATAAAATAACCTCAAGAAGGTAGAAATGGTACTCACCAAACAGTTGGATTGGTGTGAATGGTATGGTCTGAGAAAGCCTCATTAAATTGTTCCTTTCAATGGCTGCAAACAAAAAACAGATTTACTCTTTTAAGTACGCACCAGTGGGCTGAGTTTACAGAAAGCCTCCACACAGCAATACATTCATATAATGCTAAAACATTTCACTTCAGAGGCTCTTAATGTTCACCTTCTTAAAAAAATATAGTCTGTAGTACAGCTTTTTAAAATAAACTGTCTTTAACAGGAAGACACTCCAGTTTTTGGAAACAGATCATATAAGATTGTATAGTATGGTCGGAGATAAGACTGTGGCCCCCCTCCATCACCTTCCTGAATATCAAATCACATCCTTAAACGTACACATGTGGAACTTTCTCTTAAAAAGATTTTTAATCTATGATGTCTCTTTCGTTTTTCCCCCTTTTTATTTTCCAGAGCACATTGAATTCACAGTGGACTGTGGAGACATCTACTGTTAACTTTGCACAGTTCACTTTATCTTCCCAGAGAGAGTTGAAGACCAGTTTTCATTAGAAGCAAGTGATCTGCATTTTCCTGCTAAGAGCTGTATCCTAACAGATCAGGGTTAATATGAGTTACCGTATTCTTCACCAGAGACTTTGGGTTGACAGCTGGAATCAAAATAATAGATCACTGCTGACTAGGAAGACCCAGCTTATAAGAAACTGTAATGTGAAACCTGGAAACTACAGAATCATTACAAAGAATTCAAGAAAGTAGTCTATTACTTAACCCTGATTATATGACATGATAATGATGATGATGATGATGATGATGATGATGATAGTAGAGGGGCCAGATGGTGGCCCACCTTGTTGAGCACATATATGATAATATGCAAAGACTCAGGTTCAGACCCCTGATCTCAGCCTAAAGAGGGGGATCTTCATGAGTGGTGAAGCAGTGCTGCAGGTGTCTATATTTATCTGTCCCTTAATATCTCCTCCTCCTCTCTCAATTTCTCTCTGCCCTATAAAATAAAATGAAAAAAATGGCCACCAGAAGCAGTGGATTGGTAGTGCTGGCACCAACCCCCAGCAACTACCCTAAAGGCAAAATAATAATAATAATAGGGCCAGAGGTGGCACACCTGTTTGAGCACCCACATCACCATGTGCAAGGATGCACGTTCAAGCCCCCATTTCCAACCTGCAGGGAGGAAGCTTCACAAGTAATAAAGCAGGTCTGTGGGTGTCTCTCTTTGTCTCTTCCTCTCTCTCCCTCCTACCTAAATTCATCTGTCCAATAAATAAACAAATATAATATTGGTAATTATAGACCCATAATGTCTTACTGGTGTGGCAAGCTTTAGTAACAGGCTTACCTGTTTATCAATTAATGTGGAGACAATGGCACCCAGAAGACCACCCAGGGTTTTGCTACTCTCTCGTTTTGCATTTCAAAGTGTCTTCCTCTTAATTTTCAACTGGCCTTTTGGCAGACTGTTCCTCAGGAAGGTTGAGTATAACTATTCCCAGCCTTGAAAAAAAGACAGCTGACTACTGTGAAGTGATGTTGCTTACAAGAGTCAAGGCCCTTAGTGTATTTGGTTAATAGCATCCTTGTCAGATCAGATGTCTCTGTTGAACTCACTCTGTGACCTGGGCCCTCAGTCAGTGGGTATGTTCACCAAACAACAAACAAAGGTATAAAACAATCTTCCCTCTTCAATAACGGTACTTTAAACCATTAGCCTCCCTCTCACCCACCCCAACAAAATGATTTGAGAAGGAAAAAAAAAAATCTTCCCTCAAAAAATTTGTTTCAGGTCTATCTCTTCCCCAATCTAAAATATTGTGATTTCTAGCTCTGACCTGACTTTGAGTTTGTAAGGAATTTTTAGAACTCAAGGTCATCTGTTCTCTTTACTATTTATAACTTACCAACAAAAAAACATAGTTTTTTAATTAAAAAATCCAAGTTCTCTCAACAACTTTATTCTAACAACTTGCTTTTTCAAGTTGATGATGAGGTAAGAAATCTGAATGTTCTTTTCAATATGAGCAACAACTTTCCAAGCTGGGAACCATATTAATACTGCAGGATTCTTCAGTGTCTGTGTTTAGAGATGCAGAATCACAGATGTCTAGCTCAGTTGACATTTCTATGTGCACATGCATCCTACCTGAATAATGATGGTGAGGCTCTTGAGGGCTTTTTAAGGAGGCTGAGATTTCTGAAATTATAGAGAAGATTGGCATTTTAATTAGTTGGCTGGAGATAAATACACGCTTATGAATATATTGCCTTCAAAGTTATTATTGAACAGGTTAATCAGAATGGCTTCTTGGTATTCAAAAAAATTGTCTAATATCCTTTAACCACATTACTACACATGGTAGCTGACAGCTTCCAATCACCAATGTAATATCTCCAAACATATTTATAAAGGGAATTGAAGAAAGACAGGTAATATTAGACTCAAAGATATATTTCCTCTGAACCAATCACACCTCTGGGTTGCAGATTTCACTCAGCTGCCCATCACACTTGACACCATCCCTGAAGCACAATTCTCTAAGCTCCCTACCAAGATGCAGGACCCATATTAACACATTATTAATACCAAGTTATTAGCAGGCTACTTCAATGACCAAAAGTGACAACAAAATGAGGAAAACACATTAGGGGGTGTGTATATATGTATATAAAACAAAGAAGAGGTTAGAGAATATGATTGCAAGGGATTTGCTTGGTTACCGAAAGGTTGTGTGATGGAAAGCCTTCCTGCAAGTTGGGCCAGTTCTCCTCTGTCTGTTCAAGCCCCAAATTAAAAGGCTCCAGAGAAACCCTTTACAACAGTGTTGCCATTTAATAAAAAAATCAAAATTAAAAGTAGAGAACTTGAGTCTCATGGTGGTAACTGTTCTATACCCTAGTAGAGTAAGCAGCGTAATGAACGCAATTCTGCAGATCTCTCAAGCTTCTTGATGCTCAGGAAAGAAAGGAACAAAAACCTTCCTCGGGGGTGAGGGTGGCAAAAAGTAAAATCAGCAAAAAGGTACTTCTTTTTTTAAATATTTATTTAATCACTTTTTGTTGCCCTTGTTTTATTGTTGTACTTGTTATTGATGTCATCATTGTTGGATAGGACAGAAAGAAATGGAGAGAGGAGGGGAAGACAGAGAAGGGGAGAGAAAGACAGACACCTGCAGACCTGCTTCACCACCTGTGAAGCTACTCCCCTGCAGGTGGGGAGCCAGGGGCTCAAACTGGGATCCTTATGCCAGTCCTTGCACTTTAGAAAAGGTACTTCTTTCTGAATTCATTCAAGAAAAAAAAAAATTAAAAGTATTCAAGCAGCCATTCTCGGTAGTGCTAAGAGTGATAACTGCAAATAAGATATGCCCCCCCACACACACACACACATCCTAGAGAAAAGCAACTATGAAACAGAGAAAAGACATGTAATCTGTCATGATACTTCAGTTGTCTAAGTAAGATGCTGGAGAAGTGTGTGCAGTAGCCTGTACACAAACAGTGTGAGGCCCTGAAGAGTATGAGCATCTGACTGAAAAAACCTCCTCTACTCTGCTTCCATCACTTAAGCAGCTGTGAGGCCCTGCTCCTGAATTCACTCAACATGTATTCATGGAGTCTCTTCTGCTGCCAGACTTCTAAGCTTAAGAGGAGCAGGAACAAAAGCATTACATTCAAGTAAAAGTAGACAGAAAATAAACAAGTGACTGCATAGTGTATAGAGTATGTTGCATGAATATTAAGTTAAGAGTCTTAGAGTAGTTAGGGAATAGGGAGGCTATAGTTTTATATAGGATGCTTAGTAAGAGGTTTTGTTTTGTTTTGTTTTGTTTTGTTTGTTTTGTTTTTTCCCAGAGCCCTGCTCAACTCTGGCTAATGGTGGTGCTAGAGACTGAACCTAGGAAATCAGAGCAGGCAGGAAAATCTGTTTGCATAACCATTATTCTGTTTCCCCTGTCCTGTAAGAGTTTCCCTGTAAGGAAAAATCTAAGCATAGACATGAAGGATAATGGGAGGGGTGTGAGTCATATATCAATAGATTGATGATTATTCTGGATAGAGGAAACAGCAAGTTCCAGTGCCCTAAAGTTTAGTCATCAGTGTGGATTTAAGGACTGTTTCACTCTCTGAAGGGAGGCTGAGTCAACACACTCTGCCACTCGAAGAGGACTGGTTCTGAAATGAGTGCAGCCAAGAATATTCCCACCTGTGACCATGGAATGTGAGCTCAGACCAACAAGGTTGCAAAGGTTCGACAGGCTCCTGTCTGAATATGAATAGACATGGGCCCCAGATCAGATCGATGGGGGGTTACAGTCAATGGTATTTGTATACTCTTCTCATATTTGGGAGCTACTCTGCCCTAATCCAGCTTTCTAGTCCTATTTCCAACTTTGACACCATCTCCCCAGATAATACTTCTAGCCCACCTGCATGTTAGCAGTCATTCAGGCTCAACCAAAAATTAATAAAGTCGTGGGCCCCTTGGAATATACCTAAAATAGACTTCCTAGCTTTTTCCAAAATGGAGGCCCCAAATCTCATCTGTTATAGTCTTACCTTTAGATTCCATATTATTAAACAATTTTTAACTTAATGCTTTTTAGCCACCAAGTTGCTACTATGATGCCAGCCTGACATCCCTGGGATGTCCCAATATGTCCTGGGACCCCACCTCTCCAAAACCCTGCCCCACTAGGGAAAGACAGAAACAGGGGTTATGGATTGACCTGCTAATGCCCATGCTCAGCAGAGAAGCAATTACAGAAGCAAGACCTTCCACCTTCTGCACCTCATAATTATCCTGGGTCCATATACCCAGAGGGACAAAGAATAGGGAACCTTCCAATGGATGAGATGGGATACGGAACTCTAGTGGTGGGATTGTATCGAACTGTATACCCTCTTACCCTACAATCTTGTCAGTCGCTATTAAATCAATAAAAAATACTACCAAAAAAACTGTTATATAATAAAAAAAATATCACTTAACACGCCCAAAAAAAGTTTATGCCAGACAGCAGTCCTGATTTATATTTAACTTTATAGTTTTCTACTGAGAATTGTTGATGAGGAAAAATAACGCATAAATAAAATTTCAAGGAGTACAGAAATATCAAAAGTAAGTCTCACCATTAGTAAGATGAAAAGAGAAAATGATAGAAAAAGAAAACAAAAACTTACTGTCCACTCCATTTGAACTTCTCAACCTGTTTTAAAAGTTAGAATCATTAAGATAATGCTTTAAACTGAATAATGTTCAAACTGAATAATGTTTAAACTGAACAATGTTCAAAGAAAGGAAAAGTATATGAAACAGTAACAATACATAATCTCTGCATACATATGTATGCCCACTTATATACACATTTTTTTCTTTAAAAGAAAAATCAGTTACATATGAATGTCTTTATCAATAAAGAAATAGTTTACAGGTTTCCAGTTGCTTTCATAAGAAAATAAATATCAAGTATGCAAGTAATTCATTTACTGTAGATGCCACAAGCTAACTGAAAAGCAGTTGTTGGTTTTTGGTTTTAATTAGCAGTGTGATCACACACATACAGAAGATGTAACTGTATTTGTGTTGTTCTGCATCAGTTAAACTAAAGGGTTCCTGGACTATACAAAGTGGATGCCTACAAAAGACTCTGTGAATGTCTCAGACAAGCCTGAAAACCAGTTTCATTAGCCCATCTGTCCCTTCAAATGCTCACAGGCTGAAATTAGTTCCCTTTAAATTGTTACTTGCCCTGCTCAAGTGCACAAATGGCTGAGGGCAGGTCTGGGTAAATGCATTCAAAGAATATCTCCCGTACTTAAGGTCCTTAGGGAAGAAAGTACAATTACAATTACTGTTTAGTTTCATGATGCAAGAACTTCTTCATGAGCACAAACTACTGAACCTTTGGGAGGGGGAAAAAAAATGTCATGTGCACTGTAAGTCACGGTATGCCCAGGCCTCGATGTGACCTCTGGGGAAGGCCATCACAGACAGAGCAAGTCACAAACGAAAAACCACCTTCTGCCTTCTCAGTGCTAGCCAGCCCTATGTAAAGCAAATGTTTTTAAGTTCTGCTCTTCCAGCTGTAGGGATGGTTAGTTCCATGATGTAACTAGGAAGTTCAGTTAATGACAAACATAACAGGATAATTTTTGCTTGGTTAGTTTTCAAATTTTAATTCTGTGAATAAGTAACATTCCAGGAGGATACTCAGGTCTTCAATTAAGTGAATTTTCTATCTCAATTTTTTCTCTTTCTCTCTGTCCTACCCAAAGAACTGATATTTTGACAAACATGGTAATGACAAGAAGCCTATCTCTGGAACTAAGAGAAACATTTAAGGGGGAAAAAATTATTTTTAAAACTAAAAAAAAAAAGTTTGCCTTTAGTGTTTTTGTTTGTTTTGTTTTGTGCAGGATAAATTTATGCCTACTCTTTAATACAAATTTTAAGTTTTAAAAAATATATATTTATGGGACTGGGTGGTGGTTCACTTGGTTAAGCACATGTGTTACAGTGCACAAGGACCCAGGTTTGAGCCCTCAGTCCCCAACCTTCGGGGGAAACTTTATGAGTGGTGAAGCAGAGCTACAGGTGTCTCTTTGTCTCTCTCCCTCTCTATCTTCCCCTTCCTTCTCAATTTCTGACTGTCTTTATCTAATAATAAATATAATTTAAATATTTTTAAATATATTATTTATTTTTATTTTCTTTAAGTCAGTGTACTGGCATATGGCATATGGTGGTGCTGGAAATTAAACTTGGAAGTCTCAGGGATAAGAGGTGTTTTCATAACAACTATGCTTTCTCCCTGATCAAGCCTCATAATTTCATCTATCAAAAACAAAAAAAAAAAGTGGCCCAGGAGGTGGTACAGTGGATAAAGCACTGGACTCTCAAGCATAGTTCTTGAGTTCAATCACCAGTAGCACATGTACCAGAGTGATGTCTGGTTCTTTCTCTCCCCCTATCTTTCTTATTAATAAATAAATAAAATCTTAAAGAGACAAGAAAGAAAGAAAAATGTCATACTTCTTATTTCAAGTGCACATTTCTTGACACTGTCAAACAAACAGCTGTAGTAGCATATTTCATTATAATATTTACAGGCAGTCAGGTGAGATCATCTTATTGCCAGGAACAAGAAAATTACAAAAGATAAAGACAGTCTTTGGACACACACTTTTTATCCTTTTCTGACTGAATTGTTTGCTCCCAGTCAGATGGAAAAAATGATGATAATAAAAGTTAGTTTTAAAAATAAATAACAACCAGAAGCCCAGGGCCAGCAAAGTAGCTCTCACTTGGACAGTGCACTGTTTTGCTATGTATATGATCCAGGTGCAAGCCCACCAGCTGTGATCTCGGTCTCTCTCTCTCTCTCTCTGCCTCTCCACTTCACCTGCATAGCGTGTTATACCCAGATTAGAGTGCATCCCACCTCCCCCCATGCCCCCATCCACACACTAGAGGAAATTTTATGCTGTGGTATCCTTCCCTTTTTCTGTCTTTGTCTATCTGAAAAAAGTTAACCTTGATTGGCAAAACCCTGGTGATGACATAGAGGGGAAAGAAGAAAGGAAGAGGAGGGAAAAGAGGAGAGGAGGAAAGAAGGAGGGTTTGAAGAGGGGAAGAAAGAAGAGAAGGGGGGAGAAGAAGGAGGGAGGGAGGAGGAGGAGGAGGGAAAGGAAGCAGAAGAGGAGAGGAGGGCTAGGAAGGGGAAGAAGAGCCAAAGAGTCTTAAAGACAGGCATTTAGAAATACTCACAGGTTATTCCTGTTGAGGCTGGTACCCTGGGAATTACAGGAAGAGTTCTTGCTCAGATCCTGGGCAAAAGGATATTAAAGCCATTAGATATTCACCAGCACTCTCCCACCACTAAAAATCAAGCTAGAAGCATGATCCATGCAATCTTAGCAAAAGACAATTTGCTGACTGCAGAATGAAGCTATGTTGTTGGAACAGCAAAGAGAAAATGTGATATGACATATAAAGGTGTTCACAGCAGTGACAGTCAACATATAAATCAGTCAATGACATGAAAAAAAGAAATGAAGAACAAAGTTGAAAGGCAATTTCTGTTATTATCATTTAAACTAATATTATTTATTTTATTTCTTTGTTTATTTTAATTAGAGAGAGAGAGAGATGAGAGAGATGAGAGCACTACTCAGCTCTGCCTGATGTTGGTGCTAGGGATTAAACCTGGGATCATGGAGCCTCAAACATGAAAGTTATTTGCAAAACCATTATACTGCCTCCCCAGCCCTTAGCTGATCAAAAATACCAACACCTGGGGTTTATCTTATTCCATTTCTTATTTATATTTAAATATCTTTCAATTTCTGGTAACACATCTAAAATTTCTTTTAGTTTATTAACTTTATTAGTGATTAGGGCAGGAGAGATAGCATAATGGTTATTCAAAGAGAGTCTCATGCCTGAGGCTCCAGAGTCCCAGGTTCAATCCCCTGTACCTCCATAAGTCAGAGCTAAGCAGTGCTCTTGTAAAATAATATTAATAATGTAACTAAAATAGTAATAAAATTTGTTAGTGATTTAATAATGGCTTCCAAGATTAAAAAATTACAGAGGCATAGTTCTATATACCACATTCACCATAACTTCCCCTCACCTCCATAAAAACTGTAAATGTTTTAGGGATATAATTCCACAAGTCTTCAAATGCCAACCATTCAGGGGTCATGTAGTGGCACACATATTATCATGTGCTAGGATACAGGTTCAAGTCCCCAGTCCCCACATGTAATGGGGAAGCTTCATGAACAGTGAAGCAGGGCAACAGGTCTCCCTTTCTTCCTCTCTCTTCTCTCTTCTCTCTTCTCTCTCTCTCTCTCTCTCTCTCTCCCTCTCCCTCTCCCTCTCCCTCTCCTTCTCCCTCACCCTCTCCCTTTCCCCCTCCCTCCCTCCCTCCCTCCCTCCATCCATCCTTTTCACGTTTACTTGTTCTGTCTATATCAAAAAAATAAATGAATAAAGTAAAAATTACCACTGGGTGTACTGAATGTCTCAAATCTTTTGATGCATAGACTACAGTTAAAAAAATAATAATAAGCATCCCAGTTCGAGCCCCTGGCTCTCCACCTGCAAGGGAGTCACTTCACAGGCAGTGAAGCAGGTCTACAGGTGTCTATCTTCTCTCCCCCTCTCTGTCTTCCCTTCCTCTCTCCATTTCTCTCTGTCCTAACAAAGACAACATCAGTAACAACAACAATAATAACTACAACAACAATAAAAAACAGCAAGGGCAACAAAAGGGAAAATAAATAAATACAAAAAATTAAAAATAATAATAAGTAAAAAATGAAGAAAGAAAGAAGGAAAGAAAGAAAGAAAGAAAGAAAGAAAGAAAGAAAGAAAGAAAGAAAGAAAAGTGACCACTGGGAGCAGTGGAGTCATTGTACAGACAGCAAGCAAGTCCCAGCAATAGCCCTGGTAGCAAAAAAAAAAAGTCAACCTTTATTTTTTTCCCCAATCACTTTATTGGAGGGTATGGTTTACAACACAGTTGTTGACACACTGTTATAATTTCTCATCTTCCCATTATAGGTGTCTGCAAAACAGTCTCAGCGCTAATTTGGGTCCTTTTCCCCATCATGTACCAGCATGTCAAAGCCCTCTAACAAGCACAAACCAGGAATTACCCTACTCACTGTCTTTGATATTGTTTTCTATGATCACACTATTATAACATAAGTTCCATTTTAATGTTTACTTATTTATTGAAATATAAAGGAGAATGGAAGATAGAGGTGGAGAGAAACAGGCAGATACCTCCAGACCTGCTTCACCACTCATAAAGCTTCCCCCTAGCAGTGGGGAGTGGCGACTTGAACCTACGCATTGTAGCATGTATACTGAAACAACAGTCCCATCTTATAAATAGAGCTATCAAAGTTATAGCTGAACATGGAATACACATAAGGGTGTGTATGTGTAGAGAGAGAAAGAGCTTCGAAACACAGGAGTGGCAGACAGCACCAGCAATTGGACACTGGTCCCTTCTCCCAATTACTGTTAAATAGTCTCGCATTACACTTCCAAAACTGTTCACAGATCACACACCTACAAAGAGCATCTGAGTTCATGAGCTCTGGACATGTCCACACTGTTCTCAAGTTCAGAGCAGTAATGTCCAAACCAATGCCAGAATGAGATTCCTTGGGCTAATCTAACTAAACCCTACTTCCCACATGGAGAAGCAGGCACACATCTGTAGCTGCTGAGAAAAGCAGACTGCAGAGAAGGTCAACATTGTAGAGACACCTTCAGTCCTCTCCTCTGGAGGGTGCAGGACCCCCTCTACAAACCCTAACATCTACAAAAGGGTTTGCTTAGCCTATCTGACTACTTAGTAGTGAGGGACTTAAATTCCAGAAATAAGCCATTTTACACTTGCCAAATTCCTCTTCAGATTGGGCTGAAATATGTTTCCCAGTAACTTCTGTTTGTTGATCCTAACTCTACCTTTCAAACATATACTGAAAACCTCTTATATTTCTTCTACATGGCAGCTTCCTTATATTTCAAAGATTCAAAATCCCCTGAATTCTTTCTCTGTCATGCTAAAACACCAGAATAAGTTGTTCAGTGAATAGATAAATTGCATAAAGAAGAATAAAGGAGGTGCAACGAAAAAGGCAAATAGATTAAGCTGAGTACAGATTCAAAGATGCAGACTTAAATATAACATCAGCACAAAGTAGAAGGTAATTAAGGGGCATTAAGTAAAACAGACATTATAAAGGAGTTATACAAGTACTTTGTGTATGAACTTAAAAAAAAACTATCATAAAGTATGTTTACCTCTTGAGAGTGGCTTAGATAACCATTGTCTTGTACTGTATGCCATTCAACTTCCCTGTTTTTCATTTTCTGATATATGTAAGGTTCCAGACCTTATATTAAAAAAGGAGAGAAAACAATGAGTCAATGTTGCTGAGGAGTTATTCTGATGCAGTCTCCGCCCCCAGGTTTTACTAAGCCCCGCGAAATCCTAGCATTGCCCCCTTCAACCAATCCTGGCCCTACACCCCTGGTTGTTGCCCAATAAAAAGCCCCCTCACCCCCCCCCTCTGGGCTCTCAGCTCTCCCTCTCTGAGGTCTCGCTCCCTGCTCTCCCCCCACCCCCCTGGTCAGGTAGTGGGGACAGCCATTGCCGGCTGGTTCCACGTGGTCTGAACCAAACCCCACCCCATCCTATAATAAAGATTTGTGTACCCCTTTGCTCTGCACGTCCGCTCTCTTCTCCGCGGTGCAGCCCGACACCAGACCACCACAACAACAAGTTAATATACAAAAAAAATGTTATGTTCACACTACAAAAAATGGGAATAGAAGGAAAATTCCCAAAGAGAGTGCAGTTTATTATACACAGCAAAACTACAGCCAACATCATACTCAATGGTGAAAAACTGGAAGCATTTCCACTCAGATCAGGTACTAGACAGGGATGCCCACTATCACCATTACTATTCAACATAGTGTTGGAAGTTCTTGCCATAGCAAACAGGCAGAAGCAAGTAATTAAAGGGATACAGATTGGAAGAGAAGAAGTCAAACTCTCCCTATTTGCAGATGACATGATAATATACATAGAAAAACCTAAGGAATCCAGCAAGAAGCTTTTGGATATCATCAGGCAATAAAGTAAGGTGTCAGACTACAAAATTAACATTCAAAAGTCAGTAGCATTCCTCTATGCAAACACTAAGTTAGAAGAAGTTGAAATCCAGAAATCAATTCCTTTTACTATAGCAATAAAAACAATAAAACATCTAGGAGTAAACCTAACCAAAGAAGTGAAAGACTTGTATACTGAAAATTATGAGTGGAAAAGAAGTGGAAAAAGATTCCATGTTCATGGGTTGGAAGAATTAGCATCATCAAAATGAATATACTACCCAGAGCCATCTACAAATTTAATGCTATCTCCATCAAGATCCGAACCACATTTTTTAGGAGAATAGAACAAATGTTTATCTGGAACCAGAAAAGACTTAGAATTGCCAAAACAATCTTGAGGAAAAAGAACAGAACCACATCACACTCCCAGATCTCAAATTGTATTATAGGGCCATTGTCATCAAAACTGCTTGGTACTGGAACATGAATAGACACACTGACCAGTGGAATAGAATTGAGAGCCCAGAAATGAGCCCCCACACCTATGGACATCTAATCTTTGACAAAGGGGCCCAGACTATTCCATGGGAAACATGAGTCTCTTCAACAAATGGTGTTGGAAAAAATGGGCTGAAACATGCAGAAGAATGAAACTGAATCACTGTATTTCACCAAATACAAAAGTAAATTCCAAGTGGATCAAGGACTTGGATGTTAGACCACAAACTATCAGATACTTAGAGGAAAATATTGGCAGAACTCTTTTCCACATAAATTTTAAAGACATCTTCAATTAAATGAATCCGATTACAAAGAAGACTAAGGCAAGCATAAACCTATGGGACTACATCAAATTAAAAAGCTTCTGCATAGCTACAGTAACTACTGCCCAAACCAACAGACCCCTCACAGAATGGGAGATCTTTATATGCCATATATGAGACAAGATGCTAACAACCAAATATATAAAAAACTTTCAAATCTCAAGAACAAGACAACAACCCCATCCAAAAATGGGGAGAGAACATGGACAGAATATTCACCACAGAAGAGATCCAAAAGGCCGAGAAACACATAAAAAAATGCTCTAAGTCTCTGATTGTTAGAGAAATTCAAATAAAGGCAACAATGAGGTATCACTTCACTCCTGTGAGAATGTCATACATCAGAAAAGGTAATAGCAGCAAATGCTGGAGAGGATGTGGGGCCAAAGGAACCCTCCTACACTGCTGGTGGGAATGTCAACTGGTCCAACCTCTGTGGAGAACAGTCTGGAAAACTCACAGAAAGCTAGAAATGGACCTACCCTAGGATCCTGCAATTCCTCTCCTGGGGATATATCCTAAGGAACCCAACACACCCATCCAAAAACATCTGTGTACACATAGGTTCTTGGCAGCACAATTTGTAATAGCCAAAACCTGGAAGCAGCCCAGGTGTCCAACAACAGATGAGTGGCTGAGCAAGCTGTGGTATACATACACAATGGAATACTACTCAGCTATAAAAAATGGTGACATCACCATTTTCAGCCGATCTTAGATGGATCTTGAAAAATTCATGTTGAGTGAAATAAGTCAGAAACAGAAGGATGAATATGGGATGATCTTACTCTCAGGCAAAAGTTGAAAAACAAGATCATAGAAGAGAGAACACAGGTAGAACCTGAACTGGAATTGGTATATTGCACCAAAGTAAAAGACTCTGGGGCGGGTGGATTAGGGGGAGAATGCAGATCAAAAAGGATGACAGAGGACCTAGTGGGGGTTGTATTGTTATATGGAAAACTGGGAAATGTTATGCATGTACAAACTATTGTATTTACTGTTGAATGTAAAACATTAATTCACCAATAAAGAAATTTAAAAAACTGTTATGTTCAAATGACAATTCCTAAGAGAAAGATCAGAACACAATGCATTCATCTAAACTTGTATATAACTTTCTCTTTCTTGTTTAGCAAGTCTTACCAAGATGTCTTATTCTTTCTTCTCAAGTGCTTGAAAGCTCCATGTTTTGTTTTTCAACACTAATCTTTACTTTGTAATAACTCACATTTATCCACAAACTCGTGAATTAAATTATCCATAACCTGTCCTCTCATCAAGTAACATTTCTACTAATTTTGACACTCATACTTCCCTTTATATGTTACCATTCAAGTTTTATTTAAAACACATTAAATTTGCATTCCAAGTTGTTAGTAATCATTCCTTTTACAACTGCACTGACAGTCTTCCCAAGGTACTTACAGTCAGAATTGGTGCCCTCTGTCTGGTAAATTGTAGAAAATGATTAAATAAATAAATAAACCTCTGAACCAGTTTATTTTCACAGAGGTAGATTATATTGAATTTAAAATTCCAATCTTGATACATGTTTAAACACTGACTCACTTTTTTTTTCTTTTCTTTTCTACTCTTTTTAGTACCAGGGTTATCACTGGAGCTTGGAGCTCAGCTCTGACTCAGCTCTGGTTGATGATGGTGCCCAGAATTGAACCTGGCATGACTTGAAGCCTCAGGCATGAATGTCTTTTTTTTTTTTTCCATCCCTGGCAGCACATGTACCAGAGTGATGTCTGGTCCTTTCTCTCTCCTCTTGACTCTTTTACTTAATTTCTACACTATCTCCTCACCCCCAAATAAATTTTAAAATATCTCAACTTGGAAATGGTTCGAGAAAAATATTGGGTCTCCCTCAGATTAGCCGGTACCAGGAGTCACTTTTTCCTCAGTCTTCCTCCTTTCCTGATCATCAGATCAAGTAAAATTCCTTCCCAGATCCCGCCTGGGTCTTTCTAGTTGAATTACATTAAAAATAACTTAAATACTTTGAGAAAGGAGTGAGTGAAGTGGGTAGAAGTACAAGGTATAAACTTTCACTTAAACATAAAACAAGCCTTAGGGATATAATGTACAGCATGGTAAATACAGTCCATAGTGTACTGCTTGCTTTTAGTTTGCTAAAGAAAGTAGATCCTAAGACTTCTCAAAAAAAAAAAAAAAAAAGACCTATGGCTGTGTGTGGGTATAACTAGACTTATTATTATTATTTCACAATGTCTATACATATCTGTTGGTATGCATGAGACCCCTTCTGTTTCATTTGGTTTAAATCCCCCCTGCTTAACACTATTCTATTTACATAACCACTTCATTCTATTTATATAACCGCTGTTAACAAGCACCTCCCTCCAGGGCATTGGTTCAATCCCCACTGTTTCATGATATGTTTTTGCTCCACCCCCCCTCCTTGTCACACTCTGATTGTCACCAGTCACTTTTCTCTCCACCCTCTCTATGTCACACCCTGTTTCCATCCTACTTGTCAAGTATATATAAAGACAGCATTGTGAGTTTTAGAGTACTTTACCTTTAGTTTAGCTCAGCTCGGCTTAGATTGTGCCGCGTCCTGCATGAATAAAGAGATACTGCCTACAGCTCAACTATGAGTCCCTGGTCGTCTGTTACCTGCCCGTGAAGCCAGCCCGGCGAAAACAACATAACCCATCGAAAACGACACATATCAAATCATTTGTATACCTAAAACTAATATGTTTAAGTAAAATATATCTCAATAACAATAATTTAAGAAAAATGATATCTAATAACCTAAATTTTAGAAAGCTTATAAAATATAATACACAATAATAATGTTAGTGGGCAAATGTTACAGACTTCATTTAGTTCTCCATATATGTATATATGAGAATTCTCTGGGACTGGGTGGTGGTGCACCTTGTTGAGCATAGATATCAAGGACCTGGGTTCAGGCACCTGATCCCCACCTGCAGGGGAGAAGCAAGTCTGTAGATGTCTGTCTCTTCCCCCCTCTCAGTTTCTGTCTGTCCTTCCATGTAAAAATAGAAAGAAAGAAAGAAAGAAAGAAAGAAAGAAAGAAAGAAAGAAAGAAAGAGAGAGAGAAAAAGAAGAGGGTAAAAAATGACTACCAAGGGAGTCGGGCTGTAGCGCAGCAGGTTAAGTGCAGGTGGCGCAAAGCACAAGGACCGGCATAAGGATCCTGGTTTGAACCCCGACTCCCCACCTGCAGGAGGGCCGCTTCACAGGCGGTGAAGCAGGTCTGCAGGTGTCTATCTTTCTCTCCTCCTCTCTGTCTTCCCCTCCTCTCTCCATTTCTCTCTGTCCTATCCAACAACGACAACAACAATAATAACTACAATAAAACAACAAGGGCAACAAAAGGGAATAAATAAAATTAAAAAAAAAAAAAGACTACCAGGAGCAGTGGATTCATCTTGCAAGCACGAAGCCCCAGTAATAACCCTGGTGGCAATAAAAATAAATAAATAAACAAACGAACAAGAATCCTCATTGCTCTCTGCCCTCTTGCCTTGTCTTGTGATAGTAGGGAATATTAAATTGCAGGTCTTCCATACAGAGCTTATGGGAAAGATGAAACCAAGAATATATTTGGTCTCCCGAAAAATGTATTGCTTAATGATGTCTCAGTGTTTTACAAGGGACAGATAAGGGATGTATTCCAGGTGACAGGACTCTTTCCACCCAAGGGCCATGGGATCAGTCCCTTTATGTCGTCAGAAAGTCCCATGCCTGACCACTTCACTCCACAGAACCCTACAAACCCTGAGGCCCACTCATTGAGAAAAAGAGTATTTTGAGACCTGAACTGGCCATCTTGTTGGGTTTGCTAGCATCTGGCTAGGTGTTTTGTCCTCACACCAATTCGTCTGTCTTGCTTCTTTGGTCCTCTGAAGAGTAAACAGTTCAAGCTCTTAACTCAGTAGCAAGATGAGTAAATGTATATGCATGCTAGAATCATGGCATATAAGCATGGAATTTAATCTATTCAAAATCACACGCTCTAGTAAACTATGTGGTGTAGGACAAGATATTTGAAATCATGAATTCTATCTGTAAATTGAGCATATTCTGAGTTATTCAAATGTTAATATCTCATCTCAACATCTCATGGATTCTTGGTGATTTAACAAGCAACTGAGCATTTTTTAAAACACAGATCAGGGTTCCCAACCTTAGTGTTAGCTTTGGAAACTAAGGGTGGTTCTTTGGGAGAGGACGGGCTTTTCCATGCACTGTAGAATATTTTGTAGGATCTCTGGTCTCTACCAACTAGAAGCCAAGAGCACCTGGCCCTCCATTGATTGTGTCAACCTAAAATGTCCTTTGACACCAGCAAATGTCCCAGGAAAAGCAGAGATACAAAAATTATTCCTTCATTGAACATGACTAGTCATAAGAGCAAGTAAGATATTTTTTTAAGGCATGGTAACTCTCAATACAGTGACAATGTTGTATTTTCAGTATTTTGAATAACTGCAAGTCTTTGTGGTTCCTTAATCACACAGTCCCTCCTGTTTAAAAAGAGTCTTTATTATTATTAAATCTGATAAGTGCAAGAAGCCCTCACCATTGATCTCAATTTTATTCACAACCTGCCCTCATTTTACCTCATTTACATTTATTTCACAGTCTATGCCTAGCTCATAGGTCTTTGTTCCCAGCTGGCTGATCTATCTTCTCTCCTTCACAAATGCCATTATTACTAAATTTAAAGAGATGTCTTCCAGTGAAATAGATAGCAGATTCAGCAATAGCAAATAGCCAACAATAATTCAATCCACTAAATTCAGGCTAATGCTCAACATTAAGATCACATCAACCTACCACGCATGTCTTAAGATCCACTTCATAGACCCCTATCTCTGAATTTTTCTGGAACTTTCACAGCACTCCAAATAGCATACAAAGAATGGTGTCATTTAACCAACTTCCTCACTCCCCTCTCCTCCCATCCCCGTATGACTCTCAGTCAACTGTAGACATCACCTTCTCTCTATTCTTCTTGCAGCAAAATTAGAATATGTAATACCTCCCCTTTCCCTTACAGTTGAACAAATGTTGAAGAAAGGCAGCTTCTACCATTCTAACTCCTCTGTTACTCAACCTGCTGAGAAAAGTAGACTTTCCAGAGATCCCCCTCCACCCTCCTTCTTTTGTGCCAACGAATAAAACCTCTTTTAAAAAATCATTTTGGGAGTAAGGTGGTAGCGCAGTGGGTTAAGCACACGCGGCACGAAGCACAAGGACCAGTCTAAGGATCCTGGTACGAGCCCTGAGCTCCCCACCTGCAGGGGAGTCGCTTCACAAGTGGTGAAGCAGGTCTGCAGGTGTCTATCTTTTTCTTCCCCTCTCTGCCTTCCGCTCCTCTCTCTACTTCTCTCTGTCCTATCTAACAACGACAACATCAATGACACCAATAACTAAAACAACAATAAAAACCAAGGGTAACAAAAGGGGAAATAAATAAATATATACTTTTTAAAAAACTTTATTTAAAAAATCATTTTGTGTTTGTTGTATGCTTTAGTTATTGCCTCATGACCTGAACTATTGGCAGTATTTTTATAATGGTAAAGCAGTGCTGCAGATGTCTCCTTCTCTCTATCTCCCCCTTTCCTCTTGATTTCTCTGCCTCTACCTAACAAAAAATAAATAATTTTTAAAAAGCAGTGCAGAGCTTTTTTAAATGATATCACATGTATAGGGCACTAGCTCCAAAAAAAAAAAAGTAAAATAATATATAAAATTAGGTAACCCCTACCCCACATGTCAAACTAGACTATATGGACATTCTCTGAACTCAAACAGTTCTGGATATAAGATAGAATCTAGACTATATATATATATATATATATATATATATATATATATATATTCTTCTCTGGAGCCCAACAACTATTCCAGAATACAAATTCTAGAATAAAGTTATATCATTTTATAAAAATTAAAAATTTAAAGCTGGGTGGCAGCACACCTGGTTGAGTGCACATGTTACAATGCACAAGGACCCAGGTTTGAGCCCCCACAGTCCCCACCTGCAGAGGAAAAGTTTTGTGAGTGGTCAAACAGTGTTGTGTTTCTGTTTCTCTTCCTCTCTGTCTTCCCCTTCCCTCTCAATTTCTGACTGCCTCCATCCAATAAATAAATAAAGATATTTTTTAATTAAATAGGAAAAAAACTCTAAAATAGCTGGTTAGCCAAAAAGAATTTTGGTCCATACTTCTGGGTGGGTGGGAAGCAGGGGGAATGTTAGGGGAAGATGATTAGAGAGTTCTGAATCCCAATTCCATCAGAACACAGATAGAAAAGAGGTAAAAAAAATAAATTAAAAAAAGGAAGGATGCATAAAAGTAGAAATAGGTATAAGTGTGACTTAGAAAGTAAGAGAAGGTGGAATCATAGAAAAATGTTCAAATATATATTTATAAATATAGATAGATAATTATAGAAATAGTCTACCCATATCTGTGACCTTGGGACAACCACTGTTTCTAATGGAGGGAATGGGGACACAGAACTCTGGTAGTGGGAATGGTGTGGAATTATTACCCCTATTATTTTGTAATTTTGTAAATCACTAACAAAAATTAAATAAATAAATAAATAAATAAAGCAAGAGAAGGCAGGATCATGGGGGGGAATACAGACATAGAAATAACAGTCAAGGAGCAGAGGGTAGATAGCATAATGGTTATGCAAACGGACTCTCATGCTTGAGGCTCCAACATCCCAGGTTCAATCCCCCTCACAACCATAAGCCAGAACTGAACGGTGTTCTGGGAAAGAAAGAAAGAAAGAAAGAAAGAAAGAAAGAAAGAAAGAAAGAAAGAAAGAAAGAAAGAAAGAAAGAAAGAAAAGGAAAGGGAAGAAAAGAAATAATAGTCAGTTCATATCTGTGACCTGGAAAGAACTCCTGCAATTTCCAATGGTGGGAATGGAGACACAAAACTCCAGTGGTGGGAGCGGTTATTTATTTATAAGGTTGGAGAATAGAGAGAAAGAACCAGACACCACTCTGATACATTTGTTGCCAGGAGTCAAACTCAGGATCTCATGCTTTATCCACTGTGCCACCTCCTGGACCACAATAGTGTGGATTTATACCTTTGTTATCTTATAATTTTATAAATCAATATTAAATCACTAATTAAAAACAGGCATTTAGGAGATGGCTCATCAAATAGAACACAAACTTCACATGTGCAAGGACCCAGCCACCACAAGGGAGTAATATGCAAAGGGGAAACTTTGTAAGCATAGAGCAGTGCTGTGGTTCTTTCTTTCTCTCTCTGTCTCTGCTTCCACCTTCCTCTTAGTCTTTTCTTACCCTCCATGGAGGGGAGGGAGAAAAGAGAGAAAATCTCCTAGGAAAATCTTAAAGGAACAAAGTTTCAGCAAATTCCTGGCAGCAGAAAAATAACTAAACTGAAGTAAGTAAAGACTAGAAAAGAACTGTTTTCCTAAAAGGTTACTGTTACCCTCTCATTTCCTCAACCCTATTTGAAAAGACAGCAGGAGCCACCAGTGGTGTGAAGTCCACAACCTGAGAAAACACCAACAAGCTTTTCAGACCCCAAGAGTGCAGACAGTCACATACTTATCTGACTGAATTTGGAGACTGTGAGCCAGTTCTTGCTGCCAACCTCTTCCTCTGAGGTTTTCTTGTCTCCTGGCTCTGAATTGGATTGCTCACTTTGAGAGCAGGTGTTAACAGTGATGACCTGGAAAGAAAGACATTGGTTGACAGAGCCATTGATCCCGAAACATTCAGAGTCACATCCGCATAAGTGCCCAGAGGCTCAGTGGTTGCTGCTGCATGTCTAAATCCCCAGGGATGCTCCAAGAACTCCCCCCATGTAACCTGCACCATTGGCATCTATGTATTTTCCATCTGCAGTCAAGATTAAGAACTGGGAGGAGGAGGTATGGGGAGAGAGATTATCTGTTTTTATAAGCCAGGAGGCAGAAAACTTATTTTTCACATTTTGCAGAGTCACTTAGATATTTATAACATCATTTGAGGACCACACAAAACAAAACAATCAACTTAATATTTAGTATTGTCTAGAGGAAAAAGATAGCATAACGGTTCTGCAAAAAGACTTTCATGTCTGGTGCTCCAAAGTCCCAGGTTCAATCTAGGACCTCCCACCATCACAACCACCACCAACATAAACCAGATGTGAGCTGTGCTCTGGTCTCTCTTGCTCACAAAAATATAAATAAATAAAATAAAAGCACTTAATGTTGCCATGAAAAAAAAAAAAACTACTAGGTTTAGTGAATGTCAAGTCCCATCTGCAGTTGTCAAGGTAGAGCCAGGCCCAGTGATTTTGTAGGTTGTCTAAGAACATTCTCCACCATATGCATATGCAGAGAAAGCATTTGACAAATAGCAACACTCATTAATAACATGTTCTTTACAAAACTAGAAATAAAAGGGAAGTACTTAAAAGTTCATAAAGAAAAACTATAGCTGACATCAAACCTACTGATAGTGGCAAAGTGTTTCCACCCCTAAGAGCTGACAGAAAGAAAATTCTGTATTTTTCCCTACCCTTTCTCAATATTATACCAAATGTTCTCACAAATAGAATCAGAAAAATAAATAAAAAAGAACTAGAGTTGAAAAAGTAAAACCATCTTGAGGCCAAGCTGTGATGCACCTGGTCGAGCACACATCTTACAATGTGCAAGGACCCCAGGTCCCACCTGCAAGGGGAAAGCTTTGCAAGTGGCGAAGCAGGGCTGCAGGTGTCTCTCTGTCTGTCTCCCTCTATAACCTCCTTCTCTCTTGATTCTGGCTGTCTCTATCCAATAAATAAAGATAATAAATTTTTTTTAAGTAAACTGTCTTCACCTATAGATAACAGGGCCATTTCTACAGATAATTGTAAAGAAACAACAACAACAAAATCTACCTAAACAAAATAGCAAATTTAGTTAAGCTGTAAGATACAAAATTAACCTTCTTAATTTTTTCACAAGACTCAGGTTAGATCCCAGCCCCATTTAAATGGGAGAAGCTTCAGTGGAGGGGTGTCTCTCCTTTCCTTCCTTCTGTCTGTCTGTCTTTGTCTCTGTGTTTCTCTGAAAAAAAGTCATCCAGGAGTGATGAAACCCTGGATTCCCCAAAACTACGTGTGTATTTCTTTTTGTTTGTTTGTTTGTTTATCTGAACTGGCACCTTGCTCTTGTATGATTCCTTTTCACCCAGGTAGTGGTTTCATTGAGATGAAGAAACTGAAATCCACCTGGGAGTGAGATGATCTAGTATTCATCCTTTCCCCTTTGGTTCATCTCATTTAACATGATTCTTTCAAACAGAAGAATCTGTGAGAATGGATGGGGTGGGGGTGGGGGGAATTTGGGTCCTAGTACACAGTGGTAGAAAAGGATCTGGGTTGGGAGTGAGAGTGTTTTGCAGACACCTATCATGGGGAGATAAGAAATTGAACCTATGTGTCAACAAGTGTACTGTAAACCATTAACCCCTCAATAAAATATTAGAGAGAGAAACTGAGAAACTGATATCACAGCACAGAGCTCCCCCATGTCTCCACCCTGCCCCCACCCCCAGCCCCACCAAGCCAGCAGCACCTCTGTGTGGATTTGGTGCAGGTGCATGTATTCTACCCAGGGAGTTGTCTCTCCAGCCTTTAAATTTCTTGTTTAAAAGACTCATTTATGTCAGAGAGAGAGAGAGAGAGTGAAGGAGACTGATTGACCAGAGAACTGTTTATCTGTGGTATTTGTAGTATCAGGCCATCACTTATGGAAGCACTGTGTTCTAGTGCTGAGTTATGTCCCTGGAACCAAAATCAAGAGTTTAAAAATTACATGCACCGGTAGTGTTAGGGAGATAGCATAATGGCTATGCAAAAAGACTTTTATGCCTGAAACTCCAAGGCTCAGCCCCCAGCACCACCATAAGGCAGTGCTCTGAAAAAAATAGTAAAGTAAAATAAAAAAATCTCAAAACTTTTGTGGCAACATGAAGAAAGCAGAATAGTCAAAACAACTGAGAAAAAGAAAAAAAATAGCAGATGTACTTACGAAGTTACAGTATTCAAATAGTGTGATATTGGCATAAAGAAAGACATATAAATAAATGGAACAGAATGGAGTCCAGAAATAGATCCACACATATTGTGAATCTATATGGTCAGTTGATATTTTACAAAGATGTGAAAGTAGTTCAATAGGAAAAAGATAATCTTTTTATTTAAAAATAGGTCAAAATTTTTGTGCCCAGGAAAGAAGGCAAGCAAAAATAAATAAACAGACAAATAAATAAATGGAAAAGAGGAAGGATCTCATGTCTTACCCATCACTACACAGAAAAACCGACTCAAAATGGGTTGGGGGACTCATACAAATATGGGAACAAACCACACACTTATGGGGCTGGGTAGTAAGCACCTGGGTTCAAGACCCTGCTTCCCACTTACAGGAGGAAAGCTTCATGAGCAGTGAAGCAGGGCTGCAGGTATCTCTTACTCCTTCTCTAGCCCTTCCTCCTTTCAATTTCTGCCTAATAAAAAAGAAAAATATATGGACTTATAAATAAAACATAAGAGAAAATCTCAGTGGCTTTGCCTTTGCAAAAATTCTTAAATACGAACAAAGATCATAAACTATAAAAGGAAAGAAAAAAACACAGGACTTGAAAGCATGAGGTCTTGAATTCAATATTCTTCACAGCATATGCCAAGTGATGCTTTGGTTCTCTTTAATAGAGTTCTCCTTAAAAAAAAACTTTTTTAAATACTTCAAAGTATATACAAAAGTAAAATCAAGCAATAAACAAAGAGAACATTTTTGCAAAACAAGCATACAGGGTGGGAAAGATATCACAACCATGAGTTACCAGACTTTCATGCCTGAAGATTCAGAGGTTGCAAGTTCAATCCCCAGCACAACCATATGTCACAGCTGAGTAGTGCTCTAGTCTCCTGATCACTCTTTGTCTCAATATATTATGAAAATAAACAAGCAAAATAGTTTGTATTAAATACAAAAATATATCTAGTGAAGTTATTGTTAAGTAAGCTTAGAATAATAGTTAAGTAAGCTTAGAATAATAATAATAAGGCAAACCACCTTACTTAAAATGTGTACAAAATATTTAACATACATATATACTTTTTCAAACAAATACATAAAATGATACCCAGCAGAATTTTTTCATAACAGAAATACAAATGAAACCACTATGAAGTACCACTGCACACCCATCAATAAGACTAAAATTGAATAGATTGAGCATTCTCAGGATTGGTGAGGACACATACTACTGGCATATTTAGAAACTACTGGTTGGTGGGCATGAAAACTGGCCCAACCCTCACAGAAAAAAGTCTAGAGATTTCTCAGAATATTAACAATGGAAGTACCACATGGTCCAGAAATTCCACTCCAAGTTATCCATCCAATGACCAGTAAAACACTTATCTAAAGAGTCCTATGTGCATCTCTATGCAGTGATATTTGTTACAGTCAAAACTTGGAAACAACCCAAATGTCCAAAAACATCAGTGGATAGAAAGTCATAATATATATATATATGTGTGTGTGTGTATATATATATATATATATATACTTCCTTCCCATCCCCATCCCCACTCCCCATCCCGCCAGAAAGAGAAAGATGAATACCAAACAATCTCAATCATAGGAAGAAACACAGCAGGGCATATATCAGGGTGAAACACTAACAAGCTGTGGTCTCTTTCAGCACATACAAAAACACTTAAAACTAGAGGGATAAAAAGAGAAGCCTTGTTCCTTGGTGGAAGGAGAAGACAATTTGCTGATAGGTAAGGTGTGCTGACACCTGCCTTGGGAAAGTGTACCCCTGTGAAAACAATAGTCCTATAAATCGACATTTCCTCAATAAAGTAATTTGGGAGAAAAAAAACAATAACAGCAACTACTGGTGGAAAGGCAAAATGATACAACCACTTCAGAAAGCAGTTTGGAAATTTCTTCTAAAATTAAACAAATGATTTCCATGTGACTCTTGACATTCACGCCCAGAGTTTTACAAAGAGAAATTCAAGTGTTTTCACACAAAAACATGTGCATAACTGTTCATAACAACTTTGCTGGGCAGGAATTGCCCCAAAGTGAAAATAACCCAAATGTCTTTTAACATGTAAACAGATAATTATTGAATTGCAATACAGTAAGTTTGATGGCTGTTACAGTGACATCTTTACTTCTCTAGTTACTATGCTTCTTTGTGTAGAGGGCACTTTACATGAAAGGGAAAGCATACTAAGGTTAAATTTTTAGCATAAAAGACAGAAGAATGCACTTACTGGTACCTGTAGTGCTTGAGTTTTCTTCTTCTTCATAGTCAATCTCCTCTCTTTGCTGAGCATTTTTGCTTTGTTCCACAGCTGCCCTTTCTCTGAGGCTGTTGAATTGTCTGTAAGGCAATGATTGATTTTTTTAAATTTATTTATTTATTACTGAATAGAGACAGAGAAAACTTGAGAGGGGTGAAGGAGATAGAGAGGGAGAGAGACAGAGGGACACCTGTAGCCCTGCTTCACCACTCGTGAAGCTTTCCCTCTGCAGGTGGGGACAAAGGGCTTGAACACAGGTCCTTGCACATTGTCCTTGGTGCACTTAACCAGGTGCACCACTGCCTGGCCCTTAAAGCAACGATTTACGTGAGAATGTCTAAGTCAATACAGGAAAAGAATCTTTGTCTCACAGATAGCACTGAAAGAATGAGGAGCAGGAGCAATACAGAGGCTCTAATGCTGGATCTTAGAAAACATACACTCCTTACTTTTAAGTGGACACATCTTCAGCTTCACCTCCTTGAGCAGCCTCAGACTGCGACTCCTTAGGAAGGGCCTGTCTCTGTGGAGGTGGCTGATCCAAAAGGATGAGTGTGTCTGCAGCCCAGCTCCCCACCCTGGGAAGCCGCTACTGCGGGCCCGTCGGGCCTGCACCTGACACCGGTCACTCTGCGCCAAGGCCAGGCAGGTTCGCCACTTTTTCCTGATATTCAACACACCCATTTCATCGTCTTCTGAAAATGCCCAGTTCACGTATCCACCTCCAGCATGCACACTCTCAACATGGGAGGGAAGGGAGGTTACTTTCAGGGGGGCAGCGGTGCCACCCAGCATGGGGAGGACCTGCTCTCTCTTGTCTCGGCTGGCTGGCCTCTGGGAAGCTGTCTTCCCCCACCTCCCAAATCCAGCCACTGGGCTCTGGGCTGGGACCACCTGACAGGCTAGGGCCTCAGTCTGAGCAGCCTGCCCAGGTGCTGGTCCATCTGCATCCGCTTCTGAAGGTGGCCTAGACAGAGGCGAGCTTGCTTCTTCAGAAGGAGGAGTGTGCTCCAGGTAAGAAGGGACCAGCAGAAACTGGCCATGTGCTCGGTGAACCTGTTTCCTGGGGACCTTCCTGCCAGACGCCACCACGATACCTTCTCTTTCTTGTTCTTTCTGGCTGTCTCCGGCACTGGCAGCCCCTCTCTGACTGACAGTGATCCCCAGACGGGGCCTGCTTGGCACTTTGGTGGGATGATGGCCCCTGGCCAGGCTCCGAAGGAGAGAAGGAGGCATGCTATAGTACTGGTACTTCTTCTCCTCCCAGCTACCCACACTACCCAGGACCTCTGCACACACGGCGTTGCTCCAGCTGTGCGGGAGTCTCCTGCAAGTGGAATGCTTCCTGCTGGCCAAGAGAGCTTTGTCCTCTGCCAAGGTGTCCACAGCAGAGAGGACTTTGAGAGTGTCCACAGTCAGGGCAGACAGATCCTGCAGATGTCCCACCTGGCTGTCCAAGGACAGCAAGGAGTCCTTTATGAAAGAGACTTTTTCATTCATCTCTTGGAGTTGGTAGTGCATCTCTGTGACCCTAGTGGTGGAGAGAAGGAGAAACTCAGTGATCGACCATAGTGAGACCATAGGAGAGTGTCTGGCTCTCTCTGCCTTCCTCCATCCTCAGGGACACTCAGCCCAACCCACTGCCCTCTATCACCTCAATAAGGACAGAGCACAAAGGTGCATCCTCAGCCCTCACTTCTCTCATATGTCAGAACACCATGCCCAGTCTCTTACTGCCTGCCCCCGATAACCTCCTCAATAAGCTCGCTTACATTCATAAACATGTTCATTAATTTTCATGATAAACATTTGAATCCCTTAGGCTGGTAAGCACTATGCTATTTGGATAGGGAAAGGAGAGCTTGAAGAAGGAAGCAGAATGAAAAAAAAGTATTTAACTAGGAAAGAATTATAGACCTTAAAAAAGTCCAAGTCCACAGTTTCAAACAAAACCCATTTTAAAAGAACTATATTGGGAGCAGCAGCAGCTGTGTTTCTCTCCTCTCCTCTCCTGGGTCATCTAGGAATACCAAAGGAGACCACCTGGGACTGCAACAAGACAGGACTAGAATGACTACAGGAACACACCAAATCACTGGTGAATGCAAACACGTGTGGCTCCTGGACAGAAAGGAGCCTAGGGAGAAATTAAGTGGCTGGTAACAGTCTGGCAGTTTACCAGTTGAGACATCACCTCCAATATGTTTCACCAGCAAAAAGACAGCTGAAGGGAGGAGAGGACTCCACGAAGACTCACCAAATGCAACTGTGAGTCTCCATTGCTACTGTCCTCAGAATCTGGAGCAACAGAGGGAAGGAGGCGGGGAGGCACTGTGCTGACATCAGGGAACAGAAACTAACGAGGAAACTCAGGATAAGATCTATACATCCTGGGAGTCGGGCTGTAGCGCAGCAGGTTAAGCGCAGGTGGCACAAAGCACAAGGATGGGCATAAGGATCCTGGTTCGAACCCCGGCTCCCCACCTGCAGGGGAGTCGCTTCACAGGCGGTGAAGCAGGTCAGCAGGTGTCTATCTTTCTCTCCCCCTCTCTGTCTTCCCCTCCTCTCTCCATTTCTCTCTGTCCTATCCAACAATGACAACAACAGTAATAACTACAACAATAAAACAACAAGGGCAGCAAAAGGTAATAAATAAAATAAAATAAATATTTTTTAAAAATTTAAAAAAAAAAGATCTATACATCCTTGGCCTAGCGTGGGGCTGTGAGAGTCTCTTTGCATAACCACTAGATTATCTCTGCCCCACCCTGCTTTATCTCTTGGTCAGGAGTCAGTGATTGAGCTAAGAAGCCTACTTATAGTTTAAAAGCCCTCAGGCTCCTATAGCCTACAGGGAAGAAAAAGAAACCCACAATGACCTTGGGTCCATACTCCCAGAGGGATAAAGAATAGGAAAGCTATCAGGGGAGGGGATGGGATACTGAGATCTGGTGGTGGGAATTCTGTGGAGTTGTACCCTTCTTATCCTATGGTTTTGATAATATCTCCTTTTTTAAATAAATTTTTAAAAATAAGAACAAAAAAAGAAAAAGAACAAAAGAGGCTTTTAAGCTACTGTGCTCCAACTCAGGGATTAAAATAATATTGAAAAACTGTCAGTTTCCACAACACTGAACCCTTTGATTACTTAGACACAAGTCAATCCAGGCAAGAGTGATCAGTAATTTGAAAAGTACTGAGAGAGGGACCTCATAACAAACTAGATAGAATGGTTAAACTAACAAGAAGAAATATTGGAGAAATGAACCAGGACAAGAGTCCAGCTAAAAGCTCCCCAAAGGCTGAAGCACAAAATAATGAGGTCATTGGGGGCCGGGGGGTAACACGGTGGGTTAAGCACAGGTGGCGCAAAACGCAAGGACTGGCAGAAGGATCCCAGTTCAAGCCCCCAGGCTCCCCACCTGCAGGGGAGTCACTTCACAGGCAGTTTAGCAAGTCTGCAGGTGTCTATCTTTCTCTCCCCCTCCCTGTCTTCCCCTCCTCTCTCCATTTCTCTCTGTCCTATCCAACAACAATGACATCAATAACAACAATAATAACAACCACAACAATGGTAAAACAACCAGGTTAACAAAAGGGAAAAAATGGCCTCCAGGAGCAGTGGATTCATGGTGCAGGCACTGAGCCCCAGTAATAAACCTGGAGGCAAAATAATAATAATAATAATGTCAACATCTAAACACTACTTAAGGAAATAATCACTGGAGTGAGTAAAGAGTTTGAGAGAATTGTCATCAGAAATGCAGAAACAACAAATGAGACTCTGGAAGAAAACACTAATTATCTTAAGGTTATTAGAAAGCTGAAAGCTGAAATAGCTGAGCTAAGAATACAACTAGCTGACAAGCTAAAACAGTATCAGAACAGGGTAACAAAATAGATGAACTCCAGAAAACAGTAGAAGGAAGAGAGAATAGAATTAGTGAGGCTGAACACACAATTAACAAGATCAAAGACAAATTAGAGACAACTAAAAAAGAAGTAAGAGATCTCAAAAAGAGATTAAGAAACACTGAAAACAATAAGAGAGACATCTGGGATGACTTCAAAAGAAAGAATATATGCATTATTGGCTTACCAGAGGAAGAAAGACAGGGAGGGGAAGAAAGCATTCTTCAGGACATAATAGCTGAGAACTTCTCCAGTCTAGACAATATCAAAGACACAAAGGTTCAAGAAGCCCAGAGGGTCCTAAACAGAATTAACCCAGACTTAAAGACACCAAGACACGTCATATTTAGAATGGGAAGGAATAAGGATAAAGAAAGGATCCTGAAGGCTGCAAAAGAAAAAACAAAGAGTCACCTAAAGAGGAAAACCCATAAGATTAGCAACAGAATTCTCCACACAAACACTACAGGCCAGAAGAGAATGGCAAGATATCTATCAAGTGCTCAATGAGAAAGGCTTTCAACCAAGACTACTATATCCTGCTAGACTGTCATTCAGACTAGATGTAGGCATAAAAAAAACCTTCTCAGACAAGCAACAGTTGAAAGAATCAACTATCACCAAGAAGTTCTGGAAGGTCTCTTATAAACACACACATTACAGTGCACAAGGAACAACTTTCAAGACCACAATCCCCATGTGAAGGGGGGAAGCTTCATGAGGGGTGAAACAGTACTGAGGTGTCTCTCTCTTTACCTCTCTATCTCCCTATTCCTTCTCAATTCCTTTGTCTCTATCCAAAATAAATTAGCTAATTTAATTTTTAAAAAATAGCTCACTTGAATAGTATGCTACTTTGCCATGTGCACAAACCAGGTTTTAGCCTATTCCTCACCACAATGATCATAGGAAAGAACTTCAGAGCATTTGACTTTCATTCTCTATGGGGGGAGGGGGAAAAACCTATATTCAGAGAAAGGCTAAGATATATTTTTAATTCTTTTGAATACTTTAACTCAGAATTTTGATGTCTGGCCATTGATTCATATAAAAGTAGTACAAGACATCTTCAGTTATGCAACTGTAAAAGTAAACTACAAGACAGGGTCAAAAGAAATGTAATAACACAAACACAAAGTAGAACTTAGACTGGGCTTGGTATACTGCACCAAAGTAAGACTCTGGCAGTGGAAGAAGAAGAGTGTGTGAAGGATGATGGTGGAGAAGGACCTCGGCTGGAGGTGGAAGTGTTTTGCAGAAAACTGAGAGATTTTATTTATGTATCAATAACTGTATTTACTGTAAGCCATTAAATCCCCACCAAAAAAGACATTGACAGCCATTAACTACATGAAAAGAATTTTTGTTCTGTAATGGAAGAAAATATAAAAACTTCTATAATTTTAACTAAATGGAAAAGGTCCAAAATTGTTCCAGTGGTCTCTTATTTATGGTATCACTTTCTTTCTCCCCCTTCCTACTTCATTGCTTTACTGGAGGACAGAATAGTCTTTCTAATATCTTCATAATGAACATTTTTGACAAACAGGAACACAGTAATAATCACTGGGACCAGCAAAATAGCTCACTTGACTAACATGCTTGCTTTGCTGTGCATCCAATCTGGGTTTGAGCCCCGCCACCTGGGAGGAAACTTCAGTGTTGTGGCCTTCTTCCTTCCTATTATATCTGTCTGTCTGTCTGTCTGTCTGTCTGTCTATCTATCTAACTATCTATCTATTTATCTATTCATCTATCTATCATCTGTCTGTCTGTCTGAAAAAGTCAGTCCAGAGAGGTGAAACTCTGACACAAAGAGAAATCAGCAAGGGAAGAAGACCAATCAATAGTTTCATGACTGAAGTGACAATATACAGAAATGAAAAATGATCCTGGTGTTTATTTGGGGAACTGAGTACAGCACTGATTATTCTAGAGAAAGTTCAGCTCACTCCCCCACCCCCACCCCCACCCCAAATACTATTAGCCATCCATGTGCTAGAATAGACCTCAAGTCACATAGATTGAGAAAGCTACATTGCTTCTTTGTGGGAGCTTTACAGGTAGAACTAAAGAATAAAGAGATGGGAGTTTCCACTTGTATAACAGTCTCTGGGAGTGAATTTGTCTCTTCCCTGTCTCTTTAGAATTTGATTTCTATAACCCAACAGGGGCTTAATAAATGCTTCCTGACCTTTGTGTAATCTAAGGGGGAAGAGGGAATGGGGAGAGAGCTGGCAAAATGATGAGGAAAACAGCACCAAAAAAAAATACATGTTCTTTCCTTACAAAGATGCTTAATTAAAGCCTCTCCACCTAGCACTGCTTCATCTCATTTGGAAGTAGAGTGGTCTGCAGAGCAGTAATGGAGACTCATCAAGTTCCATTAGCAGGTGTCACAAGGGAAGGATACAATAGAGATCAGCAACTACCCACTGCAACAGGTAATCGGCTACAAAAATGGCCTGTTAGGCCAATAACCTGGGCAACCTTGAGTTAGGCCCTCTTTCTTTTATAGGCACTTATTTTCTAATGTGCAATGTCCTCTGAAGCATGTTTTAACTGTTCCCCTCGACCACCAGCTACATTCAGTTAGTCTAGCCTTTTCAGTCATTCACACACAGAAAAGAAAAAAAAAAAATCTTGTCCTTTTCATTGCTTCTGTGCAAGGTTTGAGGGCAGAGAGAAGACCAGTTTTGCTATTGTTTTACTGTGAGTCTTTGGGCAAGATCTTCTAAAATGGCATTAGTGACGAGTCTAATTATAATCATCCCAGAAGGCATCGTGTTTGTTAAGTGCTCACTGTGCTCTGGGTACTTCACAAAGGCTGCATGTCATTATTTCATTTGATCCACAAAGCAAGCCTGTAAGGTGGGCCCTCCTGTAATCACTTTTTTTATTTTTAGGTCATCGTAGACTTAAGTTTGCTTTTTTTTTTTTTTTTAAGTTTTTGTTTTGTTTTTTGCCTCCAGGGTTATTACTGGGGCTCGGTGCCTGCACTATGAACCCATTGGTCCTAGAAGCCATTTTTCCCATTTTGTTGCCCTTGTTATTATTTTTGTTACAGCTGTTGTTGTTGTTGGATAGGACAGAGATAAATCAAGAGAAGACAGGAAGACAGAGAGGGGGAGAGAAAAAGAGACATCTGCAGACTTGCTTCACCACCCTTGAAGCGACCCTCCTGAAGGTAGGGAGTGGGGGTCTTAAATTGGGATCATTATGCTGGTCCTTGTGCTTTGCCCCATGTGCACTTAACCCACTGCACTACTGCCAGGCCCGCCCTTTTATAAATTTTTATTTATAAAATGGAAATATTGACATGACCATAGAATAAAAGAGGTATAATTCCACACAATTTCCACCACCAGAACTCCATATCCAATCCCTTCCCTTGATAACTTTCCTATTCTTTTTTTTAACTTTTTTAAATTGTTTATTATCTTCATTCATTTATTGGATAGAGATAGCCATAAATTGAGAGGAGATGGGGAGATAGAGAGGGAGAGAGACATAGACACCTGAAGATCTGCTTCACCACTCACAAAGCTTTCCTCCTGCAGGTGGATACCAGGGGCTTGAACCCAGGTCCTTGTGCACTATAATAATGTGCACTCAACCAGGTGCACCACCACCCAGCCCCAACAGCTTTCCTATTCTTGCACCACATGCGCTTAGTCTGCTAGGCTACCACCGGACTCCCAGCTTTCCTATTCTTTATCCTTCTGGCTTCTGTAATTCCTTCCCTGATGAATATGGGCATTGGCAGGTTGATCCATACTCCCAACCTGTCTTTCTCTTTCCTTAGTGGGGCAGGGATCAGAGGAGGTGGGGATCCAGGACACTTTGGTGGGGTCGTCTGTGCAGGGAAGTCAGGCAAATCACACTAGCATTTCCCACGTTAGGAGGTATGTTTAGAAACATTCTTCCATGAGGCCAAAGGTCCAAATATGCTGAGATCTGCTCAAACTGTAATTCTATTTATTTATTTATTTATCACCAGAGCACTGTTCAGGTCTATGGTGGTGCGATGGATTGAACCTGTGACTTTGGATCCTCAGACATGAAAGTCTTTTTGCATAACCATTATGCTATCTACCTGAGCTCCAAACTGTAATTCTCAACTTCGTCTACCCAATCACAGGGCACAATTATGTTAAAAGTGTTCAAATTGTTCTGGGAAATGTAGTACTGTCATTAAGTAATTCAGAAGTGGAGAGGGGAGATAAGCATAGTAGTTATGCTAAAGACTTTCATGCCTGAGGCTCAGAAGTCGCAACCTCCAGCACCACCATAAGCTGGACCTGAGCAGTGCCCTGGTAAAAAATAAAATAAAATGAAATGAAATAAAATAAAATAAAATAAAATAAAGGAGGTGAAAGACAAGTACCAAATGGTTCACATATGGAACTGAAATACATGAACTTACAAAAAAAAAAAAAAAAAAGAGCCTTCTCTTTAAAGCCTCATTTACAAGTCCTCATAAATGGCCTTAAGAAGACACTCATTTAAACAGAGTGAAGGGGGGGGGGGAACTGGGTGGTAGAGCACCTGGTTCTCAAACAAGAGAGTGAGCTGGGGAGATAGCATAATGATTCTGCATAATGACTCTCCTGCCTGATTCTCCAAAGCCCCAGGTTCCATCCCCAGAACTACCAAAAGCCAGAGCTGAGTAGTGCTCTGGTAAAAGAAAAAAAGACAAACTGCTCAAGTTCTACAGCTAAGTTACAACTGAATAATCAAATACCAGAACCCTAAAAAGCATCCAGAATATTTTTCATTAGTTGCATGCCCATCTGTCTTATCATCCTCTACTCAAATGCCAAAATATAGTGGTGTCTGATTTGGAGTTGACTCACTAGTACTTCTCAGACTTTCATTCTACACTCATGATGCTACCTCCTTAATTTTCTTATTAAACTCCTTCAGAAGACTTTTTTTTTTTTTTTGGTCAAGTCAGGACCTCACATATGCATACTTTTCTGTCCTGGGTCACATTTTCATTTAAGTGGCGCACTTCTTTTTTTTTTTTTTTTTAATTTTTTTTATATTTATTTTGTTTATTCCCTTTTGTTGCCCTTGTTGTTTTATTGTTGTAGTTATTATTGTTGTTGTCGTTGTTGGATAGGACAGAGAGAAATGGAGAGAGGGAGGGGAAGACAGAGAGGAGGAGAGAAAGACAGACACCTGCAGACCTGCTTCACCGCCTGTGAAGCGACTCCCCTGCAGGTGGGGAGCCGGGGTTCGAACCGGGATCCTTATGCCGGTCCTTGTGCTTTGCGCCACTTGCGCTTAGCCCGCTGCACTACAGCCCGACTCCCTGTGGCGCACTTCTTAACAAAACCTCAAAACTTAGATATAGACCAGGGCCCATGAGATAGGACATATGTACATGTATCCATAAATCAGGGGGAAATAAATACCTTGAAGAAAAGTGCACAATAATTTGCAGTGAGTCAAAAGCAAGCAAGTAGAAAGAACTAAAAAGAGGGAGTCAAACGGTAGAACAGCGGGTTAAGCACACATGGCACAAAGCGCAAGGACCAGTGTAAGGATCCCGGTTCAAGCCCCCCAGTTCCCCACCTGCAGGGGAGTCACTTCACAGGCAGTGAAGCAGGTCTGCAGGTGTCTGTCTTCCCCTCTCCCTCTCTGTCTTCCCCTCCTCTCTCCATTTCTCTCTTGTCCTATCCAACAATGACGACATCAATAACAACAACAATAGTAACTACAACAATAAAAAAAACAAGGGCAACAAAAGGGGAAATAAATAAATATTTTTTAAAAAAGAAAGAAAAAACTAAAAAGACACCTTAAAGTACCTAATGAAATATTTTCTACTTAGACCTAGATACCCTCCTTGCCTACATCCTATTACATGTCTCCCAATCACTCCAAAGCTAACCTTGCCAGACAAAGTAAGAACTACAAAAGTTGAATAAAGGCAAGAGACTGGCATACTTTAATGATGACTCTTTAGTCACTCCCAGGCCACCCCATCACCTGGAGCCCTAGTCAGGGAGTCCTGGGGTCCCCACACAGACATGATGGGCCTTGACCTCTAACAGATCCCTCTCTCCACTGTCACTGGTCATCTTCATCACGAACAGCATAATGGACCCCTTTGTGGGCCCCTATAGGACCTTGCCTTCATGTGGATCAGTAATGGTAGGGAATGTTCCATTCAATGAAGGAGTATTGGGCAACATACTCTACCTAATATCTGAGGAAGTTGGGTGCTGAAATTAGTGCAGCCAGGAATGTTCCTAGCCCTGACCACAGAATGTGAGCTCAGACCTACAGGGATACAGAGGCTACATAGGCTCCTGTGCTGAATATAGGCCCCAGATCAAAACAGTGGAATTTACAGTCAACAATATTTATATAGTTTCCCCATATTTGGGAGCTACTTTCTTCCTAATACAGTTCTCTAGTCCTTTTTCCAACTATGACACCATCTCCCCAGACCTAGGTCCACCTGCATATTAGATGTCAGGCTCAGGCAAAAACTAGTAAAGTCATGGTCCCTCTGGAATATACCTAAAACAGACCTAGTAGGTTTTTCCAAAATGGAGACCCTAATCTTCATCTACAGTATTCATGCCTTTAGGTTCATGATTAGTCAACAATCTGTTCTGCATTATATCTTAACTCTTTTTCAGCCACCAGGTTCCAGATGCTACCATGATGCCAACCTGACTTCCTTGGGCAGAGGACCCTGTCTTGGAGCCCTGCCTCCCCAGATCCCTACCCTACTAGGGAAAGAGAGAGGCAGGCAGGGAGTATGGATCAATCTGTCACCACCCATGTTCAGCGGGGAAGCAATTACAGAAGCCAGACCTTCCACCTTCTGCACCCCACAATGATTCTGGGTCCATACTCCCAGAGGGATGAAGAACAGGGAGGCTATTAAGGGAGGGGATTGTATATGGAGCTCTGGGGGCGGGCAATATGTGGAAATGTACCCCCTCTTGTCCTATGGTCTTGTCAATGTTTCTATTTTATAAATAAGAAAGAGAGAGAGAGAGAGCAACAAAGAGGAAGGACTACACAGAAGTGGTTCTTTCCCTGATTCTATGGCACCTTCCACGTGGTAGCAGGGCTTGAACCTGTGTACCTTGCATGCTAAGGCATGAGCCCTCTCCCTGGGCCATGATAAGTCATTGTCTAGTCTTCCCCAGTATACAGATAGCACACCACTCAGAGTCAGATCCTCAGTCAAAGTTTGTTCAACAGCATTCACCTCCTGTACATAAAATTTCTTTTTTAATATTTTATGTAAATGAGAAGGAGATATAGAAAGACAAGAGCACTGTCAAGCTCTGGTTTATGATGGTGCTGGGGATTGACCCTGGGACTTAGAACCTCAGGCAGGAAAGGCTTTTGTAGAATCACTGCACTATTGGGATGCATTGGATCGACCTTCCCGTGGTGCATCCCGTGAGTACCCATTCACTGGGGAAACTGACGATCCTTCCTAGCCAACTGAATCCACATGGATCCCAGTCACTTTCAAAGCCATTAACTGGCTACGGAAGAAGGGCAAACGCTAGAAGAAGATTGCGCTATCTCCCCAGTCCTTATAACTTTTTCTACCATTGTTTTATATGTTTTACCCATTATCAAGATGATCTCAAACCTCCTAGTCCACCTGCAGCAGAACCAAGGAAGCTGAAAGGGGGATGGGAGGGGGTCTAGAGGAGTGGTAGGGGGTGTGGTGTGTCAGCATCTATACTGAAGAGATAAGAAACATACTCCTGGACAACAACCTTGTATGTCAATATTCCCCTAACGAATGAGATTGGAGAATGCTCTTTAAAATAAAAGGAACTCAGGGTGGGGGAGATAGCACAGTGGTTCTGCCAAAGCCTTTCCTGCCTGAGGCTCTAAGGTCCCAGGTTCAATCCCCAGCACCACCATCAGCCAGAGCTGAGCAGAGTTCTGGTCTTTCTATATATAATAATTTTAATTTTCACTTGTTATTTGATACAGAGATAAGTCAAGAGGGCAAAGGAGATAGAGTCATGAAGCTTTCTCCCTGCAAGTGGGGACCAAGGACTCGAACCCACTGCCACCTGAACCATCCTGACTTCTCTCATTCACCTTCCTCAGGTCACCATTCCCTCTGGGTGACCCAACTACTCAATCTTGCCCTCAACTCTGTCCAATCTCTTGCCACCATCGTTTTCCTTTCTCTTATGCCGCACTAGTTTCCTTAATTGCTCTTTTGCTGCCTGACATTAGATGGCACGGTTGTCTCATGTGGCTCCTGGTTTGAAGTCCGTCCTCCTCTCTCACCCAGCTCTACAATCACACACTGAGGTGGAAGGGAGGCCTATGAAAGCAGGG
The DNA here is from genome assembly GCF_950295315.1 of Erinaceus europaeus. Lineage (NCBI taxonomy): Eukaryota > Metazoa > Chordata > Mammalia > Eulipotyphla > Erinaceidae > Erinaceus > Erinaceus europaeus. The sequence continues at coordinate 23,372,148 of NC_080171.1, forward strand.
GCTCTTCTTGTCTCTGATTTGTCACTTATCTGCAGTAACTAGAAGACTGCCTAGAACCTAGCAGGTGTTCAATAACGATGCACTGATTTCAGGAATTGTATGACTAGTAGCAAAAAGATAAATAAATGTAGAAGGTGGCCCAGGAGGTGGCTCAGTGGATAAAGCACTGGACTCTCAAGCATAATGTCCTGAATTCAACCCTCAGCAGCACAAGTATCAGAGTGAAATCTGGTTCTTTCTCCTCCCATCTTTCTCATTAATAAATAAATAGATAAAATCTTTAAAGAAAAAAAGAAAACCCAAACATCGGGTTTTGAATACAGATTTTAGGCCTAAGATTAGAGAAATGAAGAAAAAAAATGAAAGTAGATCTTTCTAATTTGACACACTCTAATGAACTGGCAGGGAGGGAGGGAGGAATGCTGGGGATAGAAATTTGTTTTACCTTTCTGATGTCATTCGAATTCGTTCATCACTGCTACAATTCAAACTTTCCATCTTCTCATGGAAGTATTCCTCCACACACTGTTCTTCAAAATCATGAAGCTTTTTCAGGTCCTCTTTACTCAGGTAGAGTTCTGTTAAAATATGTCCATCAAAAAAATTCATTATCAGGAGCCAGTGAAATAGCTCACTTGGGTAGTGCACTGCTCTGCCATGTGCTTCACCCAGGTTCAAGCCCAGCCCCCACTGCATTGAAGGAAGCTCTGTGCTGTGGCTTTTTGGGAAATAACAAAAATCTACTTTATTTATACGGATATGAGAGAAAACTGCAGTCTTTTTTTTTTTTTTCCTCTACCAGCTGCTTTACCTATCAAAATGATAATAAGTAACCTAAACATTGAAGTAAGGTTAGAAGTCAAAAGTCTGTTAAAATGAATCTGTTAAGTATAAAAAAAAAGTTTGAATTGTTACCAGGAATTTGTATACAACAGAATCTTCTGTTGAAAAGATTATTAGGGCCAGGAGTCAGGTGGTAACACAGTGGTAGTCAGGTGGCGCAAAGTACAACGACCAGTGCAAGGATCCCAGTTCGAGCCCCCGGCTTCCCACTTGCAGGGAGTCACTTCACAAGCATTGAAGCAGGTCTGCAGGTGTCTATCTTTCTCTCCCCCTCTCTATCTTCCCCTTCTCTCTCCATTTCTCTCTGTCCTATCCAACAACAATGACATCAATAATAACAACAACAATAAAACAACAAGGGAATAAATAACAAAAAGGGAATAAATAAATATTTTTTTAAGTTTTTTTTAAAAAGAGAAAAGAAAATATGAGGACCAAGTAGTGTTGCTCTTGGTAGAGAGCACCTGTTACAATGTTGAAGGGCCCAGGTTCAAGCCCACTGGTCCCCACCTGCAAGGGGGAAGTTTCAAAAGTTGTGAAGCAGGGCTGCAGCTGCTCTCCACCCCAGCATCTCTCTTTCTCCCCTTCTCTATCTCTGTCTAAAATAAGTAAATTCATTAGATAAATATTTTTTAAAAGTCTTTGAAACAAAAAAGGAGATTGTTTCTAGTTAATGATCAGCCAAGACTATCTGCCTTCCCTGTTCTAATTATACTAACTAGTCAAAAGAGGGGTCACTTCCTGATGTTATGAAGACAATGTGATTCTTGATCAAACTTCAGGAATCAGATCTGTGCTACAACCTCATCATTCTTGCTGATTTAACAAGAAAATACATCACCTTTCGAGAAAATCCCACTTGAAAAATCGCAGGAGTGGTCCCACAAAATGGTGTTAAAGATTGGAGCATTTTCTTTCATCAACTTTCACTTAAATTTGGGGGGGGAGGGGAAGAACCATTAGTTTCCCTGAATTAACTAAAACACAAATATTCTGTTATTGACAATAACAAGACAAATATATTAAATTTTAATTTAAAAGTGTGGCTAAATGAAAATCATATTTACTCATAAAGTATAGCTACAAATCGGGTATATAACGTTTTTGATGTTATGGTATGAGAGAAGTTTTTAGACACTAAGAGAAAAAAATTCAGAGGGGTGGGATATAGCTCACCCAGTGGGGGTGTATCTTGGATATGTGAGGCCTCTGGTTGGGTCCTGATAGGACACAAGAACAACACAGGATTGGGAAAGCTCCAGGCATGGTGGAGTGATGCTATGGCCTTGCCCTCTCTGTCTCCCCCTCTCAAGCCCCCCTTCCAGCTCTTTCTCTATATAATTAAAAAATTAAAAAATCAGGTGGTGAAGATAACATAATAGGTATGCAAAAAGGCTCTTATGCCTGAGGCTCTACAGTGCAAGGTTCAAATCTCCATGCTCTCGTAAAAAAAAAAAAATTATAAATAGATAAATAAATATCACTTCAGCATCAGTTAAATCACACATGCTCCAGGCCCTGTGTCCCAAATAATAAAATAAATAATTCAGCATCATCTCCAACCCCTATATCTATGTTTGCACTAACAACTCTCTTAGGAACAAGTTCGCGTTTGCCATTATTTGAGCTTTCTCTGCATTCCTGGAAGCAAACCACAGGAAAAGAAGTCACAGGTTGGCAGGTGCAAGTTTACATGGGTGTTCTTGAAACTGTTCACTAGGTGGCGGTGCTGCATACATTTTGATCATGAACGCAGCATTTAGCTCTGTGAGAAAATTTCTGAAGCTGCATACTACAATATCCTCTAATAACAAGAGGAACCCCAGGGAAGTTCCGAGGTGCAGGGCTAAGAAATCTAACCAAATCCTAGTTTAGTCCATGATCTGTCAAGTGAGTGATATGCTACTATTAGGAAGAAGTGGTTCTGTTGCCAGTGCTGGGATGATGTGCAAGGCTTATATTTTGCTTCAGTTATGTTTCAGCTTACTTATACAGGCTAAATGTCTTGGGAGGAAGAGAAATAAAACTCCAATATGAGGCATAGGAGAATAAGCACTTGATAGAGCCGACTACCAAGGAGAAAAGCATACCTCCTGTTGATCTCTGGTAACACACATGCCCTGAGGAGCTCACCAGGTGGATAAATATATTACCTTTTCATCAGAGAAGCCCCTGGTGTCAGGTGTGTTATGGAATTAAGGATCGTCCTTTTCTGATTTTAAAAAGGTAATACAGAAGGATCCTGGTTCATGCCTCTGGTACCCCCACCCGCTTCAAACAGTGAAGCAGATCTGCAGGTGTCTATCTTTCTCTCCCCTTCCCTGTCATTCCCTCCCCTCTCAATGTCTCACTGTCCTATCCAACAACAACAGCAGCAGCAATTACAACAACTGGGAAAAGATGGCCACCAGGAGCAGTGGATTTGTAGTGTAGGCATCAAGCCCCAGCAATAACCCTGGAGGAAAAATACAGAAAAGAAAAAAAAGTAATATAGAATCATGATAGAATGAACTCAAAACCTTAGTTTGGGCTAGGGCAATACCCTAATATCAAAAACATTATTTTTGCAGGAAGAAAAATCTGTAATTCTTCATGCCACCTGGCATAAGCAGAGAAAATGGCTTCCCAGTAGACCCCATCAGTCTCTTCCATCCAAATGAGACTTTCCTTAATTTGAGACATACATACATGACATCAATTTCCAGAGGTACTTTTGGATACAGGAATTGAGATAAGAAACTGTGGATTATAGCACTCATTTCTTCTGTATTTAGGAACTGTCTAGACTTACGGGCCTGGGACCAATTGTGGGATTTCTTAAAAACCACATTAAGAAAAGATCTTTTGGGAACAGTCAGTGGCACATCTGGTTAAGCACACACATTACAATGCACAAAGACTGAGGTTCAAGACCCTGGTCCTCACCTGCTGCAGGTGCCTGTCTCTTTCCCTCTTTATCTCTCCCTCCCCTTTAAATTCCTCTGTCTCTCACAATAATAAAATATTGTTTTAAAAAGAAGAAAATATCATTTATGACAATTAGTGTGCCAGTCATATCACCCAGTGAAGATACAGCTAATCAAAATAAAGAAATATCAAAATATGTGTTAATAGATGTAAATTTTGGGAGTAGGGTGGTAGCACAGCAGGTTAAGCACACGTGGTGGGTTTGAGCCCCCAGCTCCCCACCTGCAGGGGAGTCACTTCACAAGAGGTGAAACAGGTCTGCAGGTGTCTATCTTTCTCCCTCTCTGTCTTACCCTCCTCTCTCCATTTCTCTCTGTCCTATCCAACAACGACATCAATAACAACATCAATAATAACTACAATGATAAAACAGCAAGGGCAACAAAAGGAAATAAATATTTTTTTAAAAAATAGATGTAAGTTTTACAGAGAGAGCTCAAACTTCTTTTTAAGAAGATTTTAAATCTTTATTTAATTTGACAAGAGAATGAAATTGAGAAAGGAGGAGGATAGCGAGGGAGAGGGAAAGGCAGAGAGAGAGACCTGCAGCACTGTTTCACTGCTTGTAAAGCTTCCTCCTGCAGTTGGGGACTAGGGGCTTGAGCCCAGGTCCTTTTTCATGGGAACATGTATGCTTAACCAGTTGGGGCTAGCTAAAGTTCTAGACAATATAAAATGAACACAGAGAATCACCTCCATACTCAGAAAACTATGACTGTGGTTCAGTGAAGCCTTGCCTTACTATTCCCTCTCTGTCCCCAAGACCTTCTGTAACACATTTCTACTTGGATGCTATCTCCAACAGCAGAAAAATAAGTATGAGTCAACCTCATCAATGAGTCCTGGAACCCCACCTCTCCAGAGCCCTGCCCCACTAGCGAAAGATAGAAACAGACTGGGGGTAAGGATCAACCTGCCAATGCTCATGTCCAGCGGAGAAGCAATTACAGAAGCCATACCATCCACCTTCTGCACCCCATAAAGATCTTGGGTCCATACTCCCAGAGGGATAAAGAACAGGGAAGCTTCCAATGGAGGAGAGGGGATGTGGAACTCTGGTGGTGGGAACTGCATGGAATTGTACCACCTCTTATCTTGTTTGTCATTAAATCACAGAGGAACCCTTCTACACTGCTGGTGGGAATGTAAATTGGTCCAGCCTCTGTGGAGAGCAGTCTGGAGAACTCTCACAAGGCTAGACATAGACCTTCCATATGACCCAGTAATTCCTCTCCTGGGGATATACCCCAAGGATTCCATAATGCCCAACCAAAAAGAGGTGTGTACATCTATGTTCATAGCAGTACAATTCATAATAGCTAAAACCTGGAAGGAACCCAGGTGCCCAACAGCAGATGAGTGGCTGAGAAAGCTGTGTTACATATACACAATGGAATACTATGCAGCTATTAAGAACAATGAGCCCACCTTCTCTGACCCATCTTGGACAGAGCTAGAAGGAATTATGTTAAGTGAGCTAAGTCAGAAAGATAAAGATGAGTATGGGATGTCCCCACTCATCAACAGAAGTTGAGAAAGAAGAACAGAAAGGGAAACTAAAAGCAGGATCTGATTAAATCGAGAGCAGGGCACCAATGTAAAAACCCTGTGGTGAAGGGGAGGGTGGCCATTGGGATTCCCGACACAGCAGGGGGTGGGGGGCGGGGGTGGGTGGTAGGGATGGGACACAGTCTTTTGGTGGTGGGAGTGGTGTTTATGTACAATCCTATTAAAGTGTAAACATATAAACCACTATTTAATTAATATGAGAGGCGAAAAACTGATGATATGTCTAGAACTTCTTAAAACACAGACTGAGTCTTTTTAATACATAGGCTGTCTTTGATATGTTATATGTTGTCTCTCCCAAAAGCCTAGACCAGGGAGAACAGAAGCAACCAGTAGCTCAGCTATATACAAGATGCTGGGTATTTTACCCCAAACCCTATCAAAGGGACTTTCAAAAGTTAACCCTATCACCAAATAATGTGATGATAACAATAACTATCCATTGTTTTCTTGAACCCTAAGACAACAGGAACCCCACATTTCCACTAGAGAGCCTATATTTCCCCCAGTCCTGGAACCTTAGGGAGGGGCCCACTTTTCTGCATGCTGCTCTCAATTCAAATCAAATAATATTGCATCTGCGGATCGCAACCTAAACAACGCAATGAGTGCCACCCCAGCATGCTTCACTTCAGACTGTGACCAGAGACCAGGTGTGGAATGACAACCCTTCAGCTGCATCACTTGGGTGAGACCTTTCCTTTCATAGTATTCTCTAATTCCATTCCAGGTGTTCCACTCCCCAATAAAGTCCCCAAACCTAGATATAGTCCAGGTCCCCTGAGATAGAGCATAGGTTCACCTGTGCCCATAAACTAGGGGGAAAATATACCTGAAAGCAAAAGTACACAAGAGCATACAGGGAATACCCCCAACACTTCATCTGCACTATTCCAATCTTTGGGTCCATGATTGGTCAACAATTTGTTTGGCTTTGTATGTTAGCTCTCTTTTCAGCCACCAGGGTCTGGATGCCAGCAAGATGCTGACCAGACTTCCCTGGACAGACGACCCCATCAATGTGTCCTGGAGCTCCACTTCCCCAGAGACCCGCCCTACTATGGAAAGAGAGAGGCAGACTAGGAGTATGGATTGACCAGTCAACGCCCATGTTCAGCGGGGAAGCAATTACAGAAGCCAGACCTTCCACCCTCTGCAACCCACAACCTGGATCCATACTCCCAGAGAGATAGAGAATGGGAAGGCTATCAGGGGAGGGGATGGGATATGGAGATCGGGTTATGGGAATTGTGTGGAACTGTACCCCTCTTATTCTATGGTTTTGTTAATGTCTCCTTTCTTAAATAAAAAAAAATTTTAAAAAGATATAAGGCATCACACTCCCAGATCTCAAACTGTATTATAGGGCCATTGTCATCAATGACACTGACCAGTGGAATAGAATTGAGAGCCCAGAAATGAGGCCCCACACCTATGGACATCTAATCTTTGACAAAGGGGCCCAGACTATTCCATGGGGAAAGCAGAGTCTCTTCAACAAATGGTGTTGGAAACAATGGGTTGAAACATGCAGAAGAATGAAGCTGAATCACTGTATTTCACCAAATACAAAAGTAAATTCCAAGTGGATCAAGGACTTGGATGTTAGACCAGAAACTATCAGATTTTAGAGGAAAATATTGGAAGAACTTTTTTCTGCATAAATTTTAAAGACATTTTCAATGAAACGAATCCAATTACAAGGAAGACTAAGGCAAGTATAAACCTATGGGACTACATCAAATTAAAAAGCTTCTTCACAGCAAAAGAAACCACTACCCAAATCAAGAGACCCCTCACAGAATGGGAGAAGATCTTTACATGCCATACATCAGATAAGAGTTTAATAACCAACATATATAAAGAGCTTACCAGACTCAACAACAAGACAACAAATAACCCCATCCAAAAATGGGGGGAGGAATTGGACAGAATATTCACCACAGAAGAGATCCAAAAGGCCGAGAAACACATGAAAAAATGCTCCAAGTCTCTGATTGTCAGAGAAATGCAAATCAAGACAACAATGAGATATCACTTCACTCCTGTGAGAATGTCACACATCAGAAAAGGTAACAGCAGCAAATGCTGGAGAGGGTGTGGGGTCAAAGGAACCCTCCTGCACTGCTGGTGGGAATGTCAATTGGTCCAACCTCTGTGGAGAACAGTCTGGAGAACTCTCAGAAGGCTAGAAATGGACCTACCCTATGACCCTGCAATTCCCCTCCTGGGGATATATCCTAAGGAACCCAACACATCCATCCAAAAAGATCTGTGTACACATATGTTCTTGGCAGCACAATTTGTAATAGCCAAAACCTGGAAGCAACCCAGGTGTCCAACAACAGATGAGTGGCTGAGCAAGTTTTGGTATATATACACAATGGAATACTACTCAGCTGTAAAAAATGGTGACTTCACCGTTTTCAGCCGATCTTGGATGGACCTTGAAAAAATCATGTTGAGTGAAATAAGTCAGAAACAGAAGGATGAATATGGGATGATCTCACTCTCAGGCCGAAGTTGAAAAACAAGATTAGAAAAGAAAACACAAGTCGAACCTGAAATGGAATTGGAGTATTACACCAAAGTAAAAGACTCTGGGGTGGGTGGGTGGGTCGGGAGAATACAGGTCCATGAAAAATGATGAATGAAATAGTGGGGGTTGTATTGCTAAATGGGAATCTGGGGAACGTTATGCATGTAAAAAAAAAAAAAAAAAAAAAGAAGTAGAAACGCAAAGCAGAAATTGACTGAGTTTGGAGTATGGCACCAAAGTAAGAAAGCAGAAGTATACTAGAGTTTGCAGTGAGTACCTCCCTAATACTTCCTCTCCACTTTTCCAAGCTTTGGGTCCATGATTGCTCAACAATTTGTTTGGCTTTGTATGTTAACTCTCTTTTCAGTCACCAGGTTCCAGGTGTCATCAGGATGCCGGCCAGACTTCCCTGGATTGAAGACACCACCAATGTGTCCTGGAGATCAGCTTCCCCAGAGACCCATCCTACTAGGGAAAGAGAGAGGCAGACTGGGAGTATGGACCGACCAGTCAACGCCCATGTTCAGCAAGGAAGCAATTACAGAAGCCAGACCTTCTACCTTCTGCAACCCTCAATGACCCTGGGTCCATGCTCCCAGAGGGATAGAGAATGGGAAAGCTATTGGGGGAGGGGGTGGGATATGGAGATTGGGCGGTGGGAATTGTGTGGAGTTGTACCCCTCCTACCCTATGGTTTTGTTAATTAATCCTTTCTTTAATAAAAAATAAAAATATATATATATATATATAACTACATAGTGATGCCAGTGATAGAACCAAGTTGTCAGCTGGTACTGTTAACTCCCAGAGTATTTCATTCTATGCCTGATTTTTTTTTCCTTGTTTCACTGGGGTTTCACTTCTCTAGGCCATTTTTTTTTTTCAGCTATAAAGACAGAGATAGAGGCACCGGGTGGTGGTATACCCAGTAGATCCCACATGTTTCCATGTACAAGGAAGTGGGTTCAGGACCCTAGTCCCCACCTGCAGGGAAGCTTCACAAGTGGTAAAGGAGGGCTGCATGTGTCTCTCTGTCTCCCCCCTTTTTTATATCCCTACCCTCTATAAGAGAAAGTAAATGATAAGGGAAGAGAAAGGAGGGGAGAAGAAGGCAAGGGAAGGGAGTAAATGGGAAGGGAAAATGGGTGAGACCATGGGGGGGGGGGAATATATATATATACATTTATAGAAATAATAGCGCATATCTGCAACCTTGGGAGATCTACTGTAGCTTCCAATACAGGAAATGGAGATATAGAACTTGTGGTGGGAACCATGAGGAATTATACCCTTAAATCTTAAAATTTTATAAATCAATATTAAGTCCCTAATAAATTTTTTTTAAAGAGAAAGGGAGAGAGAGAGATGAACAGAGAGAAAGAGAGGGAGGGAGGGAAGGGGAGAAAGGAGGAGAGAGAGGAAGAAAGAGAGAGAGACCACAGCACCCCAGCTTCATTCAATGCAGTGAAAGGCCAGGCTTAAACCTGGGGGTGGGGGCAAAGAGAGACCAACGCAGGCACACTATCTATATGAGCTATCTCGCCAGCCCCAACCTGTGTCTGAATCAAGTTGGCAGTGCTCTGATGTGCCTTCGTCTTGGGTCTCCACCCTTGACTGGCTCCCTCCTCCTCCACCACCAATGAAAACATACTTAGTCCAACATCCCCCTCTTCTTGGTCACTGGCAGCTGAGTGGCAGCACAGCCGGCGGAGGAGGAGGCCGGCATGGCTCAGGAGGATGACAGGGGGCGGCAGCCAAGGCTTCTCGTGGAAGGTCATGATGTAGCGGTAGCGATTGTATTTCCAGAGTTTATTCGAGATAGATTTTATTTCCACATAAACATTACTGCAAATTGAAGTGAGAAAGATTCAAAGGTTTTAATATAAAATGTTACGATGTAACTTCTACTTTAAGAGCAGTTAAGCGACAAAAATTGTATCATGGCACTGATGATTATTTTGCTACCAAACACATCATCACCAAACACATCATCATCATCACCATTTTAACATTTTATGTCTGTATTTATTATTGGATAGAGACAGGGAGAGAAATTGACATGGGAGGAAGAGACAGAGGAGGCGAGAGACAGAGAGACACCTGCAACCTTGCTTTACCACTCACAAAGCTTTCCTCCTGCAGGTGGGGACCAGGGGCTTTAACCTGGGTCCTTGCACACTATAGTGTGTGCACTCAACCAGGTGTGCCACAGCCTGTCTCCGACATCATCACCTTCTGCAATAAAATGTACTAGTTGGAATAATATGCAAAAGATAGACATTACAGTCAGGGAAGAAAATGCTAACATTTTACATAGAACAGCCAAACTGCCTTCTGAAATGTAGCATTACTCTAGGGTCACCATCTCTCCTCACATAGGAATCTAAATAAATATGAATCTAAATAAAAATGAACTTGAAAAACAAAGTAAAAACAGAAGCAAGCAAACTGTTTTTAAGACTTGTAAAAACTATAGTGGTTAGGAGTCGGGCAGTGGCACGGTGGGTTAAGTGCATGTGATGCAAAGCACAAGAAGCAAAGCACAAGGGCCAGCGTAAGGATCCTGGTTCGAGCCCCCGGCTCCCCACCTGCAGGGGAGTTGTTTCACAGGCGGTGAAGCAGGTCTACAGGTGTCTATCTTTCTCTCCCCCTCTCTGTCTTCCCCTCCTCTCTCCATTTCTCTCTGTCCTATCCAACAACGATGACATCAATAACCACAACAGTGTTAAACAACAAAGGCAACAAAAGGGAAAATAAATAAATAAATAAATAAATATTTTTTTTAAATTAAGAAAAAAAAGATACTAAAAAAAACTATAGTGGTTATCTTTGAGCGATGGGAAAGTGGGAATACAGAACTCTGGTAATGGGTATAGTGTAGAATTGTACACTGTAATCTTGTAATCTATTACTAATACAAATAAAAAATTCAAAAGATCAAACATTGAAAGATAAATAAATATTTTAAAAGTAAATGGAGCTGCAAAGAAAATAAAAGAGAGTCTTCATTTAAAGTTTAAAAAAATATATTATCCATATGAGCACTGACAGAAGGGGGCAGTTGGAGCTATAAGACTATAGTTCCAGGAAGAGATTTGTCTTGCAGATATAAACTGGGATTTATTAGTAAAGAAAGTAAAGTAAGTCACCCAAAAATGTGAATAAAAGATGAGTGATTTCAGGTTCCAAGGATATTTTACTGTTAAAGTATGGGGTGGGAGGGGGGGAGAAGATACAGAAATAGAGACTGAGGAGAAGTAGACATATGATAGAAGACAGCAGAGAATGAGATCTACTGAGAGAGAACAAGATCGAGAAAGTATTAAGAACACTTTCGTCAACTTTCAACACCATCAAATATTACTTTGCATGGCTCCAACATACTGCTTAATTATTATAATTTATAATCTATTTCCTTTTGCTTTTAGGACACTTTTTATTTCTTTTATTTACCTATTATCTATCTTTTTATTCTCTTCTCATGTTCTGCTCCCTTCCTACCCTTGTTTTTTAACCATCATAATAAAATACGAAATACACCAAAGGTTACAAACTTAAAACATTTATACATATGATCCTACTCAAAACACCTGTCCTATTTTTTACCTTAAACAAAGTAAGGCTATTTAATTAAAATAACCTGGGACTGGGCAGTGGCACACCTAGTTGAGCACATACATTAAAGTGTGTGAGGACCTGAGTTCAGGACCCCTGTTCCCACCTGCAACGGGCAAGCTTCACAAGCAGTGAAGATGTGTAGAGGGTGTGTGTGTACACACACATGTGTGTTGCTCTAGTTCCTCTTCCCCTCTCAATTTTTCTCTGCCTTGATCCAAAATTAATGAATGAAACTTAAGAAATCAAAATAACTTACTTGAAGAAAGCAATCAACAGGTTCACCATGATGATAAATTGTATGAAGAGGTAGACAGCTTGGAGGAACGGAGTCAGAAAAGAACCTGGAGGGCAGTGTGGCTGTTTGGAACAAACTACAAAAAAAAAAAAAAAAAAGTGAAAAGAATCAGAAGATGAATTGCATTCCATGATTCTAGGCAAGTACTCACAATATTAACTAATCAGAATGTCCCACAGCTTTGAGATTTTAAAGGCTCACACTACTATTTTACAGAACATTTCCTTGCTTTACATATGTACAAAAGGTTCATCTTTGTGTGATATCAAAAGTCCCTACATACCATCAATGTCTGGAGCATAGACCTCTCCATAGATCATCCAATAGGGCTCAAACACGACATCTCGAGCGAGGCTCCAAGACGGAGGCTCCTTGGGCGAGAGGATGGCCTTGCGTGAGACTCCAAAGCTCAGAAGGACAATGGCCATGATGATCACAATGTAGAACATGTTCGCTGTCTACAGAGCAACATGGCACAATCAGAACCTCACCACAGACTTGAAACTTAAGTCAATCACGAGTCACCACCATACTTAAAACGGCCCATGACAAAACAATCTTTCAGTTGGCCAGCCTGTGTCAGCCCATGAAGAACCTGACTCCTTTTTGGAGAAATGATTCTGGTTTTTGTCTGCACAGTCTGTGCTTCATGCCAACAGGCTGGAAGACAACGTGAATATGCAAGGGGCAGGGAATCTGTGCTTCATTTATTAAAAAACAGTGAACTGTGGGAGTCAGAAGGTAGCACAGCAGGTTAAGTGCAGGTGGCGCAAAATGCAAGGGCCTGCGTGAGGATCCCAGTTCAAACCCCCAGCTCCCCACCTGCAGGGGAGTTGCTTCAGAAGCGGTGAAGCAGGTCTGCAGGTGTCTATCTTTCTCTCCCCCTCTCCGTCTTCCCCTCCTCTCTCCAATTCTGTCTGTCTTATCCAACTACAACATCAATAACAACAACAATAATAACTACAACAATAAAACAACAAGGGCAACAAAAAAAGGATAAATAAATAAATATTTTTTAAAAAGAATAAAGTTAAAATGGTGAACTGTGTGCAGCTTCGGATTTGTTCAGATGCTATATTCCACTGATTGGTTCAGAAGTCAGGAAAAGAAAAATAAAGCAGGCGTACTGAAATTGGTTGAATTGGCGGGGGAGGGGGGCTGCTTAAGGAAAGACTCCTCTGGAGGAAGGGCATTAGCGACCTCTCCACCTGCACCCTGCAGATGGCCTGGTGGAGCAGCCAGGCACCAAGAAGTCTGCACCCGATAGCAGCAGCCTTCTTCCTACCTGTCTGCTATGGTCATAAGATTCTTCCAAACTGGACAGCCCCAAATCTTTTTTTTTTAATTCATTTAGTTTTATATTACAGAACTACATGTCAACAAGGGTTTGAATCCACACCATATCCACCACCAAAGTTTTGATTTAATTTTTTTTTATTTAATTCTTGGGTCCTTATGCAAATCCAGTCTGACAAGGTTAAGGTAACTGTATAGTGAGCTCAGATGACATTATCACACTAACTCACTGATTTATGCCTTTGGAAAATTTACTTGAATTTAAATTCTTATTTCTTTGTATGTAAAAATGCACCAGTCAGGACACCTATCTCATACAATTGCTTTGAAGATTAAATGAGTTAATAGATACAAAGTTCTAAGAACAATCTGTGACTCACAGCACCATCAAATAGCTGACTAGGGAAAAAGACAGGAAGAGAAAAAAATAAAGATAAATCAGTATATCTACAGAAAACATTATTATCAGTGAACTCACATACAGGGGGCCATTGGGAATGACTGTGCTCAGAGATAAACGTGAGTCCATCACTACATCTGACTGAAACCAAAGGTCTAAACTGAATATCCTAATCATCTCTCCAATGTGTTAGGCAAAGACATTTTGCTGAAGTATGAGTTTGTGGCTACAAGCAAAGCAGTGTCTGTTTCCATAAATGATTCCAAAAATTAAACTATTTGAATGTGAACTATGAACTATGAAAATAGCCAGAGACTTCAGAAAGGATGCCAGAGCGCAAGAGCAGTCTGTATCTTACCATTTTTGCGATCATAGTCACATACGGGCCTGCATGCTGATTCACAGCAAAGAAGTCCAGGAGCCGTGAGAACCAGAATATGATATCTATGCAATATATCAGTCTTCCTGCCGTGTGGAAAGGATGGTCACCCCAGCGAAGGCCAAAACCAATGGAGAACAAGCCAATAGCCACAGTTTCCATTAGGTTCCAGTACTCACTGATCCATACTTTCACCTTTTGAGTAAACTTCCCAGGCTCTGAGATACAAACCTAAAAGCAGAGATTTAAAGAAGAGGTATCACCAAACACACACCAAACAAAAAAAAAAAAAAAACCTTCTCTGGTGTAAATAGAGAGAATGAGAGAGAGAGACCCCAAGTGTCTCATTAGTATGACCTTCAATACACCAACTGTTCATTGAAAGAGTAATCTGAATTCTGCCAAATCTTAGATCACCAGGGAATTTCTGGAGGCTTGGGTTACCCTTGGATAGTGAATCACTGAAAAATTATGGAATATTTCTAAAGTCATGACCCAGGAAAATAGCACAATGGATAAAGCAATAAACTCTCAAGTCTGAGGTCCAGAGTTCAACGCCCCACCCTGGCATAGCCCGCACCAGAGTGATGCATTGGTACACACACACACACACACACACACACACACACACACACACCAAGTAAATAAAGTGTTTTAAAAGTCACTATTAGTGATGAATGGCTATGTTGAAAATCCAACCAAAAGCTTCTCTGATGAGTATTTTTCCTTTGATTAAACTTAACACAAGAAGAGATACAGTCACTTTAAAGCTCAGTATTATAATTAATCTATGTAGTTACAATCCCTACCCTACTCATAAACTACAGCTGAATGCAAAGACTGGCTAGAATTCAAAGAATCCAAAAATCTTGTCCTACTCCTGCTAGAAATGCATTGATAATGTGCTATTAATACAACTCACAATTGTAAGAAATTATGCTTGCAACAGAAAATCAGACAAACTGAAATGTAGAATAGTAAACCCATTCTCCTTGAAGTATTCAAAGATAGAATTCATATGTGTTTCCTCTGAACTGCATTTTATAACCTACAAACTCCACAACAGTAACTGACATTATCAGTACAACTACTAGTGTATATAGTTGGTATATATATACATAATGTTGGTCATATTAGCTCAAGGATAGAACAAATGTAAGTAAATGTATACATACAAAGATGCATATTCGTTGATATCTGAAACTGCCTGAGTCTGTGTGAATGCAGTTTTGACTGAATAGAAATGTCCCTTACAAACTAAAATTGGCAATCCTTATTGCTTTGTTTCTTGGACAACCTGCCCCAGAGTGATATTCAGCTTCAACTGCCAAAGGTATTTCACATAATCTTTCCAAAGCTTCAAATAATTTATTAACATACTGTACAACTTTAGCCACTTATGTGAGGAGAAACTGGTAGAATTATACCAGGCTACTAATATAACTCAAATAAATAAATACACCTGTGGGAAATCAAACAGTTGGAGAGTCTAATTATCATTAGATAACATGACTCTGGGACTGATAAACACACTAGCATACCTTCTCAGAAAATAACTGCTATCAGAGCAACAAAATGTACTTGGCAAAAATAAAGGATGAAAACTGAGATTTTTCTCCAAACTATTCTCTCTGTAGAATGTAAATCAGAATTTCCATTGCCTGTTTCACCCACACCCTTTATTTATTTATTCATTTATTTGTTTATTTATTTTGGACAGAGACAGAGAGAAATTGAAGAGTGAAGGAGAAAGGGAAGGGGGGAGAGAGAGAGAGAGAGAGACCTGCAACCCTGCTTCCCCATTTATGAAGCTTTCCCCACCCCCCGTGTCTCAGGAGCAAGGACTTGACCTCAGGTGCTTTCTCTTAAAGGTTTTTTTTTTAATATTTTATTTATTTATTTATTTACTAGATAGAGACAGAGAGAAATTGATAGGGGAGATAGAAAGGGAAAGAGACAGAGACACCTGCAGCCCTGCTTCACTACTTGTGAAGCATTCTGCAGGTGGGGAACTAGGGGCTTGATCCCAGGTCTCTGTGCACTGGAATGTGAGCACTTAGCCAGGTGTGCCACTACCTGGCCCCTTGATCTCAGTTCCTTACACACTGTAATGTGTGCCCTCAACCAGGTGTACCACAGCCCAGCCCCTCACTGACATACTTGATCTGCCCAGAACATCTCTCATAGTGATAGGGAGAAGGCAAAGGGAGAAAGAAAAAAAAAAAAAAACTCACCTCCCTGACTTTCTCAATGGCGTTGGTGAAGATGTAAATGATGACGAGCCACTCTTGCAGGCTGGGCTGTGGCTGCATCTCCACCAAGACAGTGTAAGTGAAGAGCATGAGGAACGCCAGGTATGCCATCTGCGGGGAGACACATTTGTTGGTTACGAGAGATAGTCTTCACACAAGAAGGCACTAAGTAGGCACAGAGAGCCCAGCAAAAGCATATCCATGAATATGAAAATCAGACTAGAACCACCTCTGATTGCTGAGGATCTAGGAGAAAGAACCCAGGGTTTTCCAGCCTAGGAGTGAGTGACAGGATTGAAGATCACTGTTTTTTAAATGGAAGAGAGCACTGTCTCATCCAGCTGATCCCTGGCTAGGATTTCCAGAACTTTGAACATCCCAGCATGCACCTTCCCAGGCTATCAGCAAGATGAAGCCTTCCCTTTCATTTAAACACAAGGAATCAAAGGCTGAGAGACAGCATCATGTTTCTGCAAAAGGTTTTCATGCCTGAAAGTTCCATGTCCCAAGCTCAGTCTCCAGGACAACCATCAGCCAGAGTTGAGCAGAGCTCTCAGTATAATTAATAATAATAATAATAATAATAATAATAATAATAATAATAAGAAGGAAGGGTACAACTCCACACAATTCCCACCACCCGATCTCCATATCCCATCCCCTCCCCTGATAGCTTTCCCATTCTCTAGCCCTCTGGGAGCATGGACCCAGGGTCGTTGTGGTTGCAGAAGGTGGAAGGTCTGGCTTCTGTAACTGCTTCCCCGTTAAACATAGGATATGGAGATCGAGTGGTGGGAATTGTATGGAGTTGTACCCCTCCTATCCTATGGTTTTATTAATGTCTCCTTTCTTAAATAAATAATTAAATAATAAAAAAGAATAAGAAGGAAAAGATGAAGAAGGAGGAGGGAGCTGGAGAGACAGCATAATGGTTCTGCAAAAGAATTTCATGCCTGAGGCTCTGAGATTCCAAATTCAATCTCCAGCTCGGTGTCTCTCTCTCTCTCTCTCTCTCTCTCTCTCTCTCTCTCTCTCTTGTTCATTTTTACCAGACTGACTGATCAGATCTGGCTTATGGTGGTGCAGTGGACTCAGTCATGAGAGTCTCTTTTCATAACCATGGCTATCTAGCCCCACCCAGCCTGGTCTTTCTCTCTGTTTTTCTATGTCTTTCTCCCTGTATCTTTCTCTTATTAACATAAAAATAAATAAAACTAAACACAAGGAAGCAAACCAGCAAGATAGCTCAACTGGACAATGTAGCAACTTTGTGATGCACATTGCCCAGGTTTAAGCTTGACACCCGCTGAATTAGCTGCGATGTCTTTCCCTCTCTCCCTTTGTCTCTGTCTCTCTAAAAAGTCAGCATGGAAGGGTGAAGCCCCACAATAATTAAATAGATAAAGAAATAAACAAATGGAAGTGCTATACCAAGTAAACCAGATGAACAGCGACATTATTTTCAAATACAGTGAGTCAAGTCATTTTCTGCTGCTAAGAATTGTATTTTGCTATAGGGCAGGGGGTCGATAGCATAATGGTTATGCAAGGAGACTCTCATGCCTGAGGCCAAAATCCCAGGTTCAACCCCCTATGCCACCATAAACCAGAGCTGAGCAGTGGGCTGGTTTAAAAAAAAATGGGGGTGGGGCACAGGTGGTGGTGTGCCTGGTTGAGCGCACATGTTCCAATGCACAAGGACCCAGGTTCAAGCCCCTGGTCTCCACCTGCAGAGGGAAATCTTTGCTAGTGGTGAAACAGTGGTGCAGGTGTCTCTCTTTCTCTTTCCCTCTCTATCTTCCCTCTACCCTCTCGATTTCTGACTGTCTCTATCCAATAAATAAAGATAATAAAAAAATTTTAAATGTATTTTACTGACACATATCTTGGGGAAATGTATTCCCTCATGACAATAACAAACCTGTGTATCAACATTTCCTCAGTAAAGTGATACTGATGTTAAAAATCAACATTTTATGTTGATTGAAATTTTTCTGGCTAGTGGAAACATACTGTCCAACTTTGAATTCTTAGGCCATTGATATTCTTATCATGAACCCTCATCACTGCCTGACACACAGTAGACACTCAGCAAATGTATGTTTAAACTATTGCATATATTGAAACTAGATTTCCAGGCTCTTCAAAGAAAAAAGAAAAACCATAACAAATACATATACAAATATGCATAATGAGTAACCACTTCTAATCTTATCAAATGTCCTTATCTTCTTAAGGCACATTCCCAGAAACAGGATGGCTAGTCACATGCACTGAAATCCATGACACTTATTAAATTACCCACTTATTAAATTATGAAGGTGTTTTTTGTTCTGTTTTGTTGGCTTTTATTGTTGTTGTTGTTGTTGTTCTTATTTTGTCACTAGCAATGCATGAAACAACATAGTCCTTTAACTTCAAATGATAACAAGCAATGCATTCAAAATCCCAGGACAGGGCAGGAGAGATAGCATAATGGTTATGCAAACAGGATTCACATGTCTGAGGTTCTGAGGTCCCAGGTTTAATCCCCCAAGCCACCATAAATCAGAGCTGAGCAATACTCTGGTGAAAAATTAAATAAATAAATAAATAGAAATTCCAGGTCAGTCTAATGGATCCCTCTCTCCACCATCGCTAGTCACTTCCATCAGGAACATAAGCATAAGTTCTCTTGCAGGCCTTCCCAAGACCTTGCCCTCACCATAAATCAGCAATGGTAGGGAATGTCTGTCTCCAAAAGGAGGCTGGGTCATCCCACCCTGTCACCTAAGACTAGTCCTGAAATAAGTGCATCCTGGAATGTTCTCAACTGTGACCATGAACTTCAAGCTCAGGTCGACAGAGATTCAGAGGTTACACAGGCTCCTGTGCTAAGTTTAAATATATATGGGCCTTGGATGTCATGATGATGGATGGAGTAAACAGTTAATTCTACTCATAGATTTTTCAAGGATGGGAGCTACTCTCTGCCCTAATCCAACTTTCTAGACCTTTTCTCTTCTCTACCAACATCTTCTCAGACAATATTTTTATCCAACTCAATATCAGCTATCAAGCTCAAGCAAAAATAGCCATAGGCCCCTAGGAACATACCTAAAATAGACTTCCTAGCTTCTTTCCACTCTAAGATCCCTATTCTCATCTTCTTTGTTCCACTGTTTTGTTTCCTGTTTCTTAATCATTTTATCCTGCATTATATCTTGCTGCCTTTCAGCTACCAAGTTGCAGATGCTATCATGATTCCATCCTCACTTCCCTGGGCAGCTGACCTTACCAATGTGTCCTGGAACATCACCTCTCCAGAGCCCTACCCCACTAGGGAAAGATAGAAACAGGGTGGGGATATAGATTGACCTGCCAACACCCATGTGCAGTGGAGAAGCAATTACAGAAGCCAGAAGACCCACCTTCTGCACCTCAAAATGACTTTTGATCCATATTCCCAATGGGGGAGAAATGAAAGAGGAAGATGACTAGAGGGCTCTAAACTCCAACTCCATCAGGACCCAGAGAGAGAAGAGAAAAGGAAGGACATTTGAAAGTAGTAATAGATGTAGGTGTGACTTGTGAAGGAAGAGAAGACAGAACTATGAGAGGGAAATGGGCAAATATATACAAATATAGACAAGTAGTTGTAGAAATAATAGTTAGCCCATATCTACAACCTTGAACGAACTGCTGTAGCTTACAATGAAGGGATTGAGGATCCAGAACTCTGGTGGTAGAAATGGTGTGGAGTTGTATCCCTATTACCTTGTAATTTTATAAATGAATAATGAAATCACTAACAAAAAGTTAATAAGCAAAGAATTAAGAGGAGGAAGAGGAGGAGAAGGACAAAAAGGAGAAGGAGGAGAAAGAGGACATGAACAGGAGGAGGAGGAGGAAGACGAGAAGGAAGAAGAGATTAAAGAATAAGAGAAAGAGGAAGAAGGAGGAGGAGGAGAAGGAGGAGGGGAAGGAGGAGGAGGAGAAGAAGAAGAAGCAAAATCCCAGGTAGTCCAGAAGGTGGTACAGTGAATAAAGCAATATGCCCTTACTAAAAAGCCTGAGGTCCCGAGTTTGATCACCATCTCATGTGCCAGAGTGATGCTCTGATGCATCATACATCAGTAGAACATTTCTTTAACCTTTACCCTTAATTGTCATACCCTTCTGAACTCTGCTGAAGTTCAACAAGTCTTTTGCGAAGTTTAGTTTTACATAAAGAACAGATGACCCCTTAGAAACATCATTTAAATGAAGTTGCTCTAGACCAGAAGGCTAACTCACAAAGCAGGTAGTCTGCCCTGCCATTAAAGCAACCCGGTTTGAGCCCAGTACCACAAGAAGCTGTGGTGTGTGTGGTGTCTCTCACCCTCCTCCTCTCTGAAGTCCTTGGTTCAATCCCTAGCACTACCATCTACCAGAGCTGAGCAATGCTCTGAGGAAAAAACAAACAAACAAATACACAGAACACCTCAAACTGCTGATCCTTTTGCTCAAAACTCAAAATTTTAAAAAATGCACATTAACTACTTAATTCTATACTTGCTGTTGTTTATCTTCTTATACCTCTCAGTAAATGTTTCTCTGTACCAGACAAATAGGATGCACTCAAGAAAGAAGGCACTTGTTTATTCAAGTTCCTGCCCTTTTTTAAATTTTAATTTATTTATTATTGGGTAGAGACAGAGATAAATTGAAAGAGGAGGGAGAGATAGAAAGGGAGAGAGAGAGAAAGAGACAGAGAGACACCTGCAGCTCTACTTCACTGCTTGTGAAACATTCCCCAGGGTCTTGAGCCCAAGTCCTTGCACACTGTAATGTGTGCACTTAACCAGGTGTGATACCACCTGCCCCCCCACACCCTTTTTCTTAACCACATGTCTATATTTTAGACAAAATGAAGAATCTGGTCTGTCATTATCAATGTTGCTAGTTATTAATTATCAGATATATTGCATACTATCATAATAATGATACTAACCGTATAAAACCAAAACTTGACAATTGGAGCATTGTAGAATTCATAAACTTTTCTGGTCCATGGTAGGCTCTGGAACCCACTCTTTAAATCAAAGTGCTCACTTTCATCTGATTTCTCATCAGGACCCATCTCCAAATCACGATCTTTCTGTAAAATAAGCAATCATTTATTATGATGAAAAAGTGTTGACATTTACAAAATGATTAAGCAAATATAATAGATAATTTATAATAAATTTATAGTCTTAATCTTGAAAGGAAAGAAAATTGCTTGAATTGTATACACTTTGCACAGGTTATATTTCTGAAATGTAAACTGAGTCTCCAAGAATCAAACCTAGCCAAACTAAAAGTAGTTCCAATAACTTCTCACTGATCTCTGTTCCTGTTCTGTTTAACATCCTTGGTCACAACAATTTTAAAACTAAAGATATTTGCAGAATCTCTGTGAAATCAATAACATGATATAACTATTTCCATAATACAAGACAGACAAGTCATACACTGATGATATAGCTTTTCAAGTTCAGGGAAAGTCTGGCATGGGCTACTTAAAGGATTCTGGCTTTGATGGTTTTTCTACTCATTTATAGCCAAGATCCTTTACCAGAAGTTTATGGACTCTCTGAACCTTCAGAGTTTTATGGATTTTCTATAGCTACATTCTTTATTCATTGTATTTGCTCTAGATGTTTTTTAAATATAATTTTTCTAAAGAAAGAAAAAAAATGTCCACCAATTTCTCAAAATTATGTTAGCCCAAAAGGTTTGACCCTTGTGGTAAGTATCTGTGTAGCAGGGAAGGGGGCGAATAAATATAGGAACACAGGTGTCCATAAACAAGATCTTTTGAAAGGAAACTTTTAAAAAAGGAAAGAGACAGAAGTGAAATGAGGTAGAGTGGGAAGTGGTTCAGGGGCAGAGCTCATTGTTTGCATTCATAAGGACCTGGAATCATCCTCTAGCACCACGTGGCAGGCAAAGTGGTGTTCTAGCCTCTTTGTCTCTCTATGTCTCTATCATAGAAGAGTAATAAGTGGACAGGGGTAGATATCATAGTGGTTATGCAGCCTCATGCCTGAGGCTCCAAAGTCTCAGGTTCAATCCACTGGACCACCATCAGCCAAAGCTGAGCAGTGCTTAGTAAAAAGTAAAAAAAAAAAAAAAAAAAAAAAACTTTCACTCAAAGGAGTAGTCTTTCCAAAGAAAATCAAGTGGAAAAAAAAAATCTTGTCAGACTTTTGAGAAAATAGAATATCAGGATGATGAAAAAAATCAAAAAAGAGATGACCTTTAGATAGAGATTTCTGTGAGATTTTAATACATCAACTTCACAATTTAAAAAATAATATTAAAAGAGGTGAATAAGCATGTTATCTAATGCCTCTCACTAGTACATTTCTTATTTATTTATTTATTTATTATTGAACAGAGACAGAGAGAATTTGAGAGGGGAGGGGGCAATAGAGAGAGAGAGAGACATAGAGACACCTGCAGCCCTGCTTCACCACTCATGAAGCTGGGGTCCATGCAGGTGGGGACCAGAAGCTTGAACCCAGGCTATTGTGCACTGTAATGCGTACTCAACCAGGTGCACCATCACCTGGCCCAATAGTATATTTCTTCATTCTATGCACAAATAATTTCTCTCAAGCTTCAAACCTACAAGACTAGCAAGAGATTGCAAGTCAAGAACTAAATCAAATTTTCCTTTAATTGTCCACACAGTCGTAGGAAAGAATGTGATTTTTGAGGCCTTGGGCAACTAGATGGGTTCTCTCTTTTCCTGGTTGACTGCTCTGTTATTTATAATCATTTGGCAGTGAAATCAGAGTTGTGACTTAAAAGGGTAAGAACTGTTCTGGATCCTAAGAAGTCCGAACCAATCTACAACTTAAATAGTTGAGAACAATCATATAAGTCATCATTTATTATGACTTTAATGACATCATAACCACTTCAGAAAACACTTTAAGATCTCATTACTAAGTAACTGCTCTTTTGTATTTTTATTTTTTTTAGCTATGAGTGCTTCCTTAGCTCCACAATTACTCTTGACAGGTTGGCATGGACCATAAAGCACTAACTCATGCCTCTCTACTATGTCCAGCCCTCTGTCCCACATGGCTGCTCTGATAACAAAGATTACTTTTCTGAAATGTTTTTCATTGTGATTTAGCAAGCAAGTCTAAGACTAAATTCATCTTTCCCCCTTAAAACTTGTCATTCCTATGTTCCTTCCTGATGTTCTTGTTTTAACTCTTACTATCTTCTTTTTTTTTAAGATTTTATTTATTAATTAATGAGAAAGACAGGAGAGAATCAAGCAGACATCCCTCTGGTACATTTGCTGCTGGGGAACTGAACTCAGGGCCTCACGCTTTATGCACTGTGCCACCTCCCGGGGAACTGAACTCAGGGCCTCATGCTTTATGCACTGTGCCACCTCCCGGGGAACTGAAGTCAGGGCCTCATGCTTTATGCACTGTGCCACCTCCCGGGGAACTGAACTCAGGGCCTCATGCTTTATGCACTGTGCCACCTCCCGGGGAACTGAACTCAGGGCCTCATGCTTTATGCACTGTGCCACCTCCCGGGGAACTGAAGTCAGGGCCTCATGCTTTATGCACTGTGCCACCTCCCGGGGAACTGAAGTCAGGGCCTCATGCTTTATGCACTGTGCCACCTCCCGGGGAACTGAAGTCAGGGCCTCATGCTTTATGCACTGTGCCACCTCCCGGGGAACTGAACTCAGGGCCTCATGCTTTATGCACTGTGCCACCTCCCGGGGAACTGAAGTCAGGGCCTCATGCTTTATGCACTGTGCCACCTCCCGGGGAACTGAAGTCAGGGCCTCATGCTTTATGCACTGTGCCACCTCCCGGGGAACTGAAGTCAGGGCCTCATGCTTTATGCACTGTGCCACCTCCCGGGGAACTGAAGTCAGGGCCTCATGCTTTATGCACTGTGCCACCTCCCGGGGAACTGAACTCAGGACCTCATGCTTTATGCACTGTGCCACCTCCCGGGGAACTGAAGTCAGGGCCTCATGCTTTATGCACTGTGCCACCTCCCGGGCTATACTTGCTATCTTCTTCTCACCCGTGTTCCATGCTTAATTCCTCTTTGATTCTTTGCTTAAAATCTGTTTTTGCAGGATTAGAGAAGTGAATCAGCAGTAAAGTGAATTCCTTACATGTGTGAAGACTCGTGATACCTCAATCCCCAGTAGTACATAAAATGGCAGAGTAGTGCTCTGGTTGCTTTCTCTAAAAGTTATTATCTGTATTATAGTAGATGTATCTCATATATATCATATATAATTAATTACATACTGTACATATCATTTATGTATTTTGAATAGAGACAGAAATGGAGAATATAGGAAGAGAGAGGGAGGGGAAGAGAGAGACCTACAGCACAACTTCACCATTTGTAAATGTTACTGGCTCTGCAGGTGGGGACCAGGGGTTTGAACTGGGGTTCTTGAACACTGTAACATGCATGTGTGCTCAACTGGGTGCATCACTGTCCAGCCCCTGAATGGGCTTTTTCTTTATTGCCCATGATTACTAGCCCTGGCTGCAATTCTCACCTGAATAGCTAAGCTTGCCTAGATGCTCCTTATTTCCAGTCAGTCTTCCTATTATATCACTCGATATGCTGGAGGCATAATGTCAATCATTTTCTTAATGGTCGTATCACCTTTCTGTGTTGGCCATGTATCTTCACTGACTATTCATTTTCTACAGCATATAACCCACATTCCTTAAAGGATATACACAAGGGAGATCAGGTGGTAGCGTACCAGGTCAAGTGCACACAATATGAAGAGCAAGGATCCCGGTTCGAGTCCCCACTCCCCACCTGCAGGGAATCACTACACAAGAGGTGAAGCAGGTCTGCAGGTGTCTACCTTTCTCGCCCCCTCTCTATCTTCCCCTCCTCTCTCAATTTCTCCCTTTCGTACCCAATAAAAAAAGGGGGAGTGGGGAATAGCCTCCAGGAGTAGTGGATTTGTAATGCCAGCACCAAGACCCAGAAATAACCCTGGAGGCAAAACAGAACAAATTTAAAAAAAAAGAAAGAAAGAAAGAAAGAAAGAAAGAAAGAAAGAGAAAGAAAGAAAGAAAGAAAGAAAGAAAGAAAGAAAGAAAGAAAGAAAGAAAGAACATATACACAAGTCTCCCTGATCTGGCTTCACTCTACTACCCCAGCCACACCTGCAAATAGTTGCTCCCTGTTAAATGTTTCTTAGTCCAGACTCCAACCAAACCACATGAGATGCAGTGTTTGCCATACAAAGTGTACTGCTTCTCTCTATCCTGCCTTGCAGTCTTCCTCCCTACTGAAAAGCTGTTTCCCCTATCAATATCCTCAAGTCACACCTCAAACAGCAACCCCATCATGAAGCTGTCACCAGCCACCAGTGCTGACCAGCAAGCACACCTCTAATGAGGATGGTCCCCTACTCCCCTAGTTAATCCACTGTACTTTCTTACTTTGGCAGTACCATCAAACATCATGCTTTTCAAGGGGCTAGCAGCTAAAGAGATTAAACTTCTCACAGCCGGTTTATTCCTCATGTAGAACTATCCAGTATTAAAAAGTAAGAAGGAAATAATAGAAGGAAGGGTAGGGAGTAGGTAGATAGCATAATGGTTATGCAAAAAGAATCTCATGCCTGGTCCCAGGTTCAATACCCTGCACTACCATAAGCCAGAACTGAGCAGTGCTCTGGTAAAAAAAAAAAAAAAAAAAAAAATAGGAGGAAGGGGAGTGGGTTTTGGTCTTTGAAATAGGGGCTATTTTGTTTAACCAAATGTGGGGGGTAATTAGGTACATCACACATGCCATACCTAATCATGCTCTAACATAACTGTGATTACACCAGGAGAAACCTAAAAGCCTGACTTGAAATTTTGTGTAATTTAAAAACAGTGCATAGAGTGGGGGAGATAGCATAATGGTTCCAGGTTTAATCCCCCAACTATAAACCAGAGCTGGATAGGGATGTGACAAAAATAAATAAGTACAGAAGTAAATAATAAAGACTAGAAAATGTATAACCCAAGAACTAGGTGCCATCATTTGACTGACAGTGGTAATAGAAATTTTTGCTTAACGGGATGTTTATAAACTTTGGTTAAGTATGTGTTTGTGTGTAAATCATGACATAATAACTCATTTGGTGGTGAGATTGCACTCACCATACAAGCATTTTCTTTAGTATTGCTGGAACTCTGGTCATCACTGTACCATGTAAACTGAAAGTCCTGGGATTGGGGGACGTGTGACATCTCAGCTTTGCTTTTAAACTCCAATGTCAAAATGGTAGGTGGCAAAAGAATACTTATGATGATCTGTAAAAAGAAACAAAGCATGCATTCATCTTATTGAATCAAATGCATAAAAATAAACCATCTGATCACCTTCCGCTAGTTATATCTCCCATATCCCTCACAAGTATTTTCTCTGCCAGTAAAAGCCAAAAGAGAAGTATACCATGCTAGGGAGAAAGCTTAATGGTTCTGCAAAAAAGTCTTTCATGTCCGAGGCTTTAAGGTCCCAGTTCCAAGCCCCAGCACCACCATAAACCAGAGTGGAGCAGTGCTGTGGTTCCTCTCTCTCTCTCTCTCTCTCTCTCTCTTCCTGCCATCATTAAAAATAAATTAAATAAAATATGAAAAATTAAAAAGAGAAAGGAGTATACTTCCAGACATCCATGTTTTCTCATTATCTTGCTCTCATTCATAAATTGATTTATAGTCTTTTCAAAAGAATGTTTATGTTCAACTTGTACAGATTTCCAAGTTAAAGAAATATAGAAGATCTAAATGTGGTTAAAATCAGCTTACTCGTTGGGAGACGTGTGGTGGAGCACCTGGTTGAGCGCACACGTTACAGTGCACAAGGACCCAGGTCCTAGCCCCTGGTCCCCACCCGCAGGGGGAAAGCTTCATAAGAGGTGAAGCAGGGCTACAGGTGTCTCTCTGTCTCTCTCCCTCTCTATCAACCCCTTCTCACTCAATTTCTGGCTGTCTCTATCCAATAAGTAAATAAAGACATAAAAAAATTAAAAATATATAAATAAAATTAAGACTCCCTCTTTTAAGCTAAAATTAGATACTGGTATTCAGGGACTCAACAAAAATAAGACTAACCTTGATCACATGATTATGTAGCATGAAGTTATATCCTTGCCAATCCCTCCCCCACCCCTTTTTTTCATACCCAAATGAACTTTCACTCTTGTTTTTAAAATGAATCTCCTGTGAAGGTTCTCTCAACTTTCTTTTCCTCAGCTCTTATAGGGACTTACTTGTGTGGGTGTGGTTGTTTTATTTTTTCTGTTTATTTTTTTTAATTTTATTACTGATTTAATATTTACAAAATTACATGTCAACAGGGATAAGATTCTACACCGTTCCCAACCATTACCAGAGTCCTGAATCCCCAATCCCTCCATTACAAGCCGCAATTCTAATGTTGAACCGTAGTTCTAATGTTGCAGACATGGTCCAACCATCATCTCTCTACAACTATCTATCTACATTTGTATATAATTGCCCCCTTTTTCTTCCAGCTTCAGTCCTCTCTTCCCCTCCAAGTAGTGTGGCTGTTGTCTTTTTTAGAACCCAAAATAATACAGTCCTTTACTACTCAAAACACTATAGTCAATAATTCTCATGTACAAGCATAGTATTACACTAATCAATTCCTACCCTATTTCCTAAAAAAGACTCCATATTCTTTTGTTCTTGTTCATTATAGAACAGTTGGCTTATGAAATCCTCAGCACCTCTCTAGTGTGTGTATTCAGTCTCTCTGTCTCTCTCTCTCTGTCTCTCTCTCCTCTTGCCAAATTAGTAAATATCTTATTTAAGATAAAATAAATAAAAACAGATATGTTCATTCACATGTCTGTTGCATCCTCTCCAAGGCTGAATTTGACAGAGAGCAAAGGAGAATTGGTTCAGAAGACAATTGCTATTTCCAGATGCTTCGTTAAAAGGCACTAGTACGTGAAGCACCCTAGATAGGTTTTGGGGGGAGGGAAGAAAAATTTCCTACAGTGCGCCCTCCAAAAATATGTTTTTAAAAAACAGTCATTCTACTGAGGGCATAGCCTATACCTAAGGAACCTAAGGAACAATTGATACATAAAATGCAGTTTTATATAGCTGTCATTGCTCATGCTTGACCTTATCAACTCATTTATTCTGTCTCATAAGCATCTGTACTTTCTAGGCTTGACTATAATATAAAGGTTTGACTTAGCCTTTAAAGTTAAATGTCTCTAGCAGCTAACTAAATTTGTATTTAATACACATT
Source organism: Erinaceus europaeus (assembly GCF_950295315.1). Taxonomy (NCBI): domain Eukaryota; kingdom Metazoa; phylum Chordata; class Mammalia; order Eulipotyphla; family Erinaceidae; genus Erinaceus; species Erinaceus europaeus. The sequence goes on from NC_080171.1 coordinate 23,400,612, forward strand.
TCCAACCATGTAAATTGTCCTCATTAGACTTTTCCCAAGTAGAGAAAGACTGGTATAAGACCATGTAAGATTATAAAAACGAAAGATTTCATTTAAATGATTAAGAATAACATACTTCAACTTCTCTCAACTCAATTTGTACTGATGATTTAAGATGAAGTATAAGGCTGAACTGTAAAGGAATAGGACAACTTAGAGACGACTAGTAGTATGAATAAATGCGTTTGATGTATGCTATTAACTTTTAATCACCTTCAAAAAAATGCTTTGTGATAGAACAGATGAAATCACCACTTTTTTTCATTTTAGCAGAAAAACCATAGTGGTGAGAGATTTAGTTGTCAGAGGTTCCACAGGACAGATACAACTGTGAGAATCAAAATTATGACAGGTACTCTCAGAAAGCTAGAAGTGGGCCTACACTATGACCCAGTAATTCCTTTTATGAGGATTCAAACACACTCATCCAAAAAAAAAATCTATGTATACCTATTTTCATAGCAGCACAATTTGTAATAGCTCAAACTTGGAACCAAACTAGGTATCCAACAGCAGATGAGTGCCTAAGAAAGTTGTGGTATGTGTACACAATGGTATATTACTAAGCTTTTAAGAATAATGAATTCACTTTTTCACTTCATCATGAGCAGAGCTTGAATGAATCATGTTCAGTGAGATAAGCCAGAAAGAGAAGGATGAATATGGGATGGTCTCAGTCATAGACAGAAGTTGAGAAATAAGAATAGAAAGGCAAACACAGAGCAGAACTCGGACTGGGTTTTGTGCATTGCACCAAAGTAAAGGGCTCTGGGAGGCAGGGCTTTCAGGTCCTGGTGCATGATGGTAGAAGAGGATATAAGCTGGGGGGTCAAAGTGTTTTATAGAAAACTGAGGAATTTTACACATGTACCAACAACTATATACACCGTAATCAACTAATTAAAAAAAAGTCTCAAACACCAAGTCACAGATGCTACTGTGATTCCATCCTGAACTCCCTGGAACCCCAATATGTCTGGAACCTCATCTCTTCAGAGCCCTACTCCACTAGAGAAAAGTAGAAACAGGTTGGGGGTATGGCTCAACATGCCAACTCCCATGTCCAGTAGAGAAGCAATTACGGAAGTCATAAGCCCCCCCCCCACCTTCTGCTTCCCAAAAACAACTTTGGTCCATACTCCCAGTGGGGGAGAAATGATATGAAGATGGTCAAAGGGCTCTGAAATCCAATTCCATCAGGACACAGAGAGAACTGGGGAAAAAATTAAAAAGGAAAGACATTCTGAAGTAGTTCTTCTTCTTCTAGCATTTGCCCTTCTTCCGTAGCCAGTCAACAGCATCAGGTTGAGCCTGATGTAAAGTTTCGAGACCTCCTTTGAATCTGAAGTAGTAATAGGTATATATGTGACTTAAGAATGAAAGGCAAAAGCATATAGAAAAATATGGACAAAAATATAGATGATAGATAGACAGAGACAGACACACAGCTATAGAAATAGCAGTCAATCCATAGAGGTCGGACAGTGGCGCACTGGGTAAAGTGCACATAGTACGAAGCACAAGGGCCCACTCAAGGGTCCCAGTTTAAGTCCCCACTTCCTACCTGCAGGGGGATCGCCTCACAAGTGGTAAAGCAAGTCTGCAGATATCTATCCCTCTCTCCCCTCTCTATCTTCCCCTCCCCTCTCAATTTCTCAATTTCTTCTTTATTAAAATTTAAAAAGATATAGCCACAGGAGCAGTGGATTCCTAGTGCAGGCACCAAACACCAGTGATAACCCTGGAGGAAAAAAAAAAACTCAACTCAACTCATATCTGTGACCTTAAGAGAAGAACTGTAGCTTCCAATGGGGAATAGTGATGGGAACAGTGTGTTACCTTGTAATTTTGTAAACCAACATTAAATCACTAATAAAATTTTAAAAACACTGGCTTTCCTGAAGGTAATCTTCTATAACAAGTGAACGACGAAGCCCTAGGATTTTAGTCTGTCTGAGTAATCTAATACAAAGCTAGACTATCTCTACAGAGCCACGAGTACCTTTAGCCACGAGTTTTTCCTCATTTTCAGCCGTCCCATCCACATGTCAGTCAGCAGCATCTGGGTACAGGTGTGTGAAACAAAGGGTCGCACGCCCCCAGACACAGCCAGCTTGAGGCAGGTGGAGTTGCTCCAGTTCCTGAGCTCGTAGGTAAGCAGCTTCATGGCCATCCTCTCATTCTGCTTGAACGCCTTCTCCAGCACATCCAGGGCCAACTGACCAAACTGTCTACAATCAAACCACAGTGAAGAGAGAAAATCAAATGCAGGTGAGAACACCAGGACTATTCAAAAAGGTCAGCTAAGCAGAGCCAGAAAAGACCAATATTTTTTTTAAAGTAAGAAATGTTAGGGGGACATGACCAGAGGACACTGAACACCAATTTCATCAGGACCCGGAGAGAGAACGGGTGGCAGGGGGTAGAGGGACACTAGAAAGTAGTAATAGGTGTAGGTGTGATTTATAAAGAAAGAGAAGGCAGAATCATAGAAAAAATGGGCAAACAAATATAAATATAGTTATAGAAATAATAATCAGCCAAAATCTGTGACCTTGGGAGAACTATTGCAGTTTCCATTGGAATGAGGACACAGAACTCGTGGTGGGAATGGGGTGGAATTATACCCATGTTACCTTGTAATTGTGTAAAACAACATTCCATCACTAATTTTTAAAAAAATAAAAGAAACAAAAAAGGGAATTTAATAATTGTATCTTGAAGGAACTTTTATAGAAGGGTTGCTTCTCAGGGAAAAAAAAAAAAAAAAAAAAAGGATTGTCACCACTGCATGTAGAACTTGGTTTTTGTTAAGAGTACCTTAACTATCTACAAGGAGTAGCCTCTTCACACCAGGAAACAAGCTATAGATAGCTTGTGGCTCCCTGATAAAACCTAATAATTTTTTTGTTTTGTTTTGTTTTGTTTTTTGTTGAGGGACCAGGTGTTGGTACACTCAACTGAGGGCACACATTACTGTGAATAAGGTCCAAAGATTAAGCTCCCAGTCCCCACTTTCAGTAGGATGCTTCATGAGCTATGCAGGAGTGCTGCTGGTGTTGCTCCTCTCCGTCTTTCTTTCCCTGTCTCTCACCCTCCATCAAAGAAAAGGGAAAAACAGACACCAGAAACTAGAATCCACACTTCCTACCATCAGGGCAAACTCTCTTCTTTATATTTCAGAGAGCTTCTTAAAAACTTCAGGGCCGGGTGGTGGCGCACGTGGTTGAGTGCACATGTTACAGTGCACAAAGACCTGGGTTCGAGGCCCTGGGCCCCAACTGCAAGAGGAAAGCTTCACAAGTGGTGAAGCAGTACTGCAGGTGTCTCTCTGGCTCCTTCTCTCTCTGACTCCCCCTTCCTCTCAACTTCTGGCTGTCTCTATCAAATAAATAAAGATTTAAAAAAATAAATTTAAAAAACCTCAAGAGTGGGATAGAGATAAATAGCATAATGGTTATGCAAAGAGAATCTCATCCCTGAGGCTCCAAAGTCCCAGGCTTAATCCTCCACACCACCGTAAGCCAGGGCTGAGCAGTGCTCTGGTAAAAATAAATAAATAAATAAATAAATATATAAACAAACAACCCAGGTGCAAGCTGCCACCATGCCCATGAAGGAAGCTTTAGTCTGTAGTTTCTTTCCTTCTTCCTTTCAATCTCTACCAGAAGAAAAAAAAAATCAGCACAGAACAGAGAAATCCCACAGATGACTAAATTAAAAACAAAGCAATGACAACAAAAACTAAAGAACTTTGTTCACAGAAGAGTCCATGAAACACATAGGGACCAGGTGGTGGTGGACCTGACTGAGCGCATATGTTGCAATGCCCAATGACCTTGGTTGAAGCCCCACCTGCAGAGGGAATGTTGTGGAAGAAGTGAAGCAGTGCTGCAGGTGTCTCTCTGTCTCTCTACCACTCTGTCTCCCCATTCCCGTCACAATTTCTTCCTCTTTATATAGTAAATAATTTTTTAATTATAAAAAAGGAACTATAAAAATGAATAGCACAAGGCCAACTTTATCTCCAGTGAGGGAGATAAATACATCTAGCAGTGATAAAGACTGTTGGGGCTCACTAGGGAAAGATAGAAACAGGTTGGGGGTATGAATCAACCTGCTAACATCCACATCCAGTGGAGAAGCAATTACAGAAGCCAGAACTCCCACCTTCTGCACCCCAAAAGAATTTTGCTCCATACTCCTAGTGGGAGGGAAATGATAGGGGAAGATGACCAGAGGGCTCTGAACTCCAACTCCATCAGGACTCGGAGAGAGAAGAGGAAAAGGGGGAGGGGTATTTGGATATAGTAATAGGTGTATGTGTGACTTGAGAAGGAAGAGAAGATGGGATCAAAGACAAATAAATGGGCAGAGGCCAAGTGGTGGCACAGCCAGTTAAGCGTATATACTAAGAAGTGCAAGGACCCTCAAAAAGATCTGGGTTGGATTCCCTGCTCCCCACCTTCCCTACCTGCAGGGGGTATACTTCACAAGGGGTGAAGCATGTCTGCAGGTGTCTATCTTTCTATCTTCCTCTCTATCTCCCATTCCCCTCTCAGATTCTCTCTGCCCTATCCAATAAAATGTGAAAAATGGCCACCAGAAGCAGTGGATTTATAATGCCAGCACAGAGCCCTAGCAATAAACTCTGGAAGCAAAAAGGAAAAAAAATGGGCAAATAAATACAAATATAACCAGACAGTGGTAGAAATAATAGTTAACCCCATATCTACAACCTTAGGAGAACTGCTATAGCTTACAATGGAGGGATTGGGGATTCCGAACTCTGGTGGTTACAACAGTGCAGAGTTGTACCTCTGTTACCTTGTAATTTTGTAAATCAATATTAAATTACTAATAAAAAATATGTAAGCTGCTGGGGCCTAAAAGGAAGTGAACAAAGAAGTCCTACCTTGAGTAACCTTTGAGCTCCTCTGAGGCATCATCATCCACCATATTGCTCTCCTTGGCATCCCGGGCCATGGCTCGGTAGAGGATGCAGGCAATCACTGCTTTGGCCGTGGCCTCCTCACCATGCTGCCAAAAGAACAGGGCCATCTTCTGCCGCTTCATCAGCACAGCCCAAACCAGCAGGTCATTGTAAGGGTAAATAAAACCAGTCGACTCAGGGTCATCACACATATTCTGTTCTTTTGACTTCTTCCTAGATTTATGCAGGGCTACAGATTTTTCCTGTTGAAAATATAAAAGTTCTCAATTGACTGCTATTCTACCTAGTGAAAAACATCAGCTATCCTGGGGAGGCGTGTGGGAGGTAGGGGGAAGGGTGATGTTTAATCACTGCTTGAAAAGAAATGGAAATGATAATAAAACTTTGTACCTGAAACCAGAGACAAAAATTTTGACCTTTCATAGTGATCTATTTCTTAGGATCTAGGGACCAAACACAACTTAAAACACTACATCTTTGAAATAGACTCATTTCTAATAGTACAGCTTTCAACTTCCAAAGGAAATGAGTTAAAATACCATATTAGATTAATGAAAACTATAGAAACATCTTCAACCTCACCTTACAAGTAAATTATCTCCTCCTTAGAAATTGTCACTAGTGCTGTAACATATACCCTAAGAGAGTGATTGTACATGTTATTTCCTTTATCCTACTAGTAATAATAGGTAATAAAGTACTGGAACAGAGCAGAGGGTTCAGATATAGGGTGGATAATGTCTTGTAATGCATGAGACCGTAGATTTAATCCCCAGTACTGCATAAACTATTAGAGTAGTGTTCTGGCCTCTCTTGCCTCCTCATTCTCAAAAAAAAAAAAAAAAAAGTTTTAATTTTAAAAATACAGTTCTGTTAAACTTTCTTTTTGTAGTTCATTCCAAATGAAATTCCCTAATCTCTTTCCCCCAGAACATTTGTCTATATCAGCTTATAAGTATATCTATTTCAGTGCTCATTATATACTACACTATATGGAGTTTTAGAAGGTTGGAATAATTTCTGAGTGATTGGTATAACTTTCCCAAACCATCTCTTTCCCAAGTTCAACCAAATTACCCAATATAATGTCAAATATTGTTTTTAAAGTATTATATTTAACTAAAGGGACTCCTAGCAAAAATTATAAGTTTTCTTTGACTCAGTAAGTAAAGAGAATTTATGTTCGTGGATATGACTAAAGGTGATTTTATGAAATATGTTTTTTATTCTGAGTGCTCTGGAGAGAAACCTGCTTCAGCCTAATCATTTATAGAAAAGTTCTTCAGCAAAACCACTCATCCACAGAGGAAAGTGGCATTGTGTAGTGGAGAGAAAAATAGCATCATAACACACACACACATATCCTTACGTATGTCATCCTGTAACATTAGGCTAAAATCAACTTCTAGAAAGCCTCAAAGAGAAAAAAATTAGATGCAAAAAGATAGTTTTTGAATGAAGTAAGGAGAAGGAAGCCGTCATGCCTGATAAACCTTGGGAAAGAGGGATGAGAGTACAGTGTTGGACTTACTGTGTTTATTATGTTTTCTTAGTGCCACCCCATGAATGGCCTTCCTGAGTCACCATCTAGACATAATGGACGTTAAGAATTGGAACAATAGGTGAAGTGCTAGGACTAGTAATTATTTAGTTACCATTGCTCAGCCCTGAGTCTTTGTTTATTGTTTTTAGAAGACAGCTGTGTTATGCTTTTGACTTCCACTGCTTCTACCACCCTTTCTCTCCACCTTCAGTGAAGAAAGAGTCATGGCCCTCAGAAAACAGCAACACTTTTTCAAGCACAAATTTTATTTTTAAGTCAGTAAATAGTTTAGTGATACCTTGAATTTGTAAGGCTGGGCAGTTCTAATGAACTGGGAGTGGAGTGTGCTTTCTGCAGATTCATCTCTGTTTCCTGAGGAGCATTTCCTGTGAAGAGGGTGCTGGGAAAGACTTTGAGCAATGCTGGTTACTCGCTGGCACATGTGATTTTCAAAAGAAAGAAAAGAAATAAAAAGAAGATTAACAATAGTAACAGCAAACATTATATTTCTAGATAATAATGAAAATCAAGTAAGATTCTGGGTCCTGCCAACAGCCAATGACTGTCTTTCAACTGTTATTAGTAATAAATAGGTTTTGTGATCACTCACCCAGCAAGAACCCCCTCATAAGTTCCTTCTTATTACTAAGCACACGATTTCCTAATATCTTAGAGCACATGCTCTTTTGTTCCCTATTATGTACCTGCATTCCTTTTCTATGTGGAAATTCTAGAATCATTGTGTGTTGTTGTATATCTGGACCGAGTTCAGAATCAGCAATAAAGATTCACAGTTCTGATAAGAAAAAAGTTCCCATTCACAAGCTACTCTGAGGTTAAGGTTAAGCTAAACAATTATGGAATTTCTCCAGGTGTTTAAAAATATCACCACTAAAATTCCTGTGGTCAGTCAAATAACAACACAATTCAATGTCTGTTAGCATGAAACTTCCATCAATGGGAAGGAAAAACAAAAGTTAGCATTTTCAAAGGAATTGATATAAAAATGTATGATATAAGCCATAGACCTCAAACTATATTTGAGGTCGACTTTAAAGAAAGTATTTTTTAAAAACTTAATTATTTTGTTGGTGGAGAGGTTGACACATGAGTATAATTTCTCACCTCCCTGTGACAGGTGTCTGCAGAACACTTTCATCCTCAACCTAGGTCCCTCCCCACTATCAAGCAGCAGGTAGTGCTCCCCATTGGGCTGCAGTAAGCACCAGCCAAACCCCAGCAACCTCAGAGGATGTAGTGTTTCATCTCAGTGAAGGGGTTGGAGTCTACATCTAATGGCTCAGTAAAAAAAAAAAAAAAAAAGAAAAAAAGAAAGAGAAAAAAAAAGTTCTGTGAGATGTGATTTCTTTTTTGATTTTTTTTCACTTCTTGTTTTTTTTAATATTTATTTATTCATTTACTAATGAGAGGGTGGGGGAAAAGGGCAGGGCACTGGTACACCCAGGTGAGCATACATGCTCCAATGCACATTTGTATTACAATGCACAGTGTGAAGGGGAAACTTCACAAGTGCTGAAGCAGGACTTCAGATGTCTCTCTCCTCTCTATCTCTCCCTCTCCTCTCAGTTTCTCTCTGTCTCTATCCAACAAATAAATTGAAATTGTTGAAGGTGAGGAAGAGAAAGGCTGAATGTACATTTTAGAAGCTATTCACATCTGAACTTTCTAAGCCACCTTCCTAACCTGATCAGTGTAACTCCTGATCAGACTTTATTTGACTAAGGTTTATCTCAGTGATGTTACCTTGTGTTTGTTGTAGATGTTGTTGTAGACAGCTCTGAAATTCTTTCTAGTATAGCTGCTGCGATAAGCTCCACCAATGAGGTATTCTATGACCAATCCAATGTCAATCAATGTGATTTTGTGGGCTGAGAGAATGGCATGCTGTAACAAAAACATGGGATAGTTTATAATAACATAAATCAAAGACAACAAGACATATCTTTTTCTATCATCTATTAAGTTTTTCCACCAACTATTGATACAGTCTATTTGTTCAGATAATACAAAGATATTTAGCTTTCACACAGCCTTTTTTTGACTGCCACTCAATGCCATTTATTTTATTTATTTATTTTCTTTTTTTCTCTGTTATATATGGACACTTTATCTTCATAGACACAATTAGAGTAAAATAAAATTAAAATCCATCAAAACAGTTGATCTTGATTGTAAATGGCATAATTACTACGCCAGAAGTAAAGCCAATAAAGGATATATTACAATATAAGTAATCCAAAAGTAAAGTGGGGTTAAATCTTCAGCTTCCCTGAAAAAAACTGAAATGAAAGGGCTCTCCTACCTTACACTGAGCAAGAATAAAACAAGGATATGGGAGGAAGGTGAGCAAATAGAAATGTGAAACACAGTAGCAGAACCAAATGAGATACCAAAACATGAGTGTCTACCAATATAAACATTAGGGCTTGTAATAATTCTGACACAACCCAAAGTTTAAAGAGAATGTCACCAGCCATAGATGGGCAAGGATATGGAGAAGTAGAATTTATCCTGACTTCACAGGACAAAGCTTAAACTCACAGAAGAAATGAAAGAGTTCCCCAAGTATCACTTATATTCAAAACAATTATAGAAAAATCATGGGAAGCTGGGTGGTGGCACACCTGGTTGAGTGCACATGTTACAATGCTCAAAGACCTAGGTTCGAGCCCCAGTCCCCACCTGCAGGGGGATAGCTTTGTGAATGATAAAGCAGGGTTACAGGTATCTCCCTGTCTCTCTCCCACCCCACTTCTCTCTCAATTTCTGACTGTCTCTATCCAATAAATAAAGAGAATTTAAATTTTTTTTAAAAAAGAAAGAAGAAAAATCATGGGAATATGGGGAAGATGAAAAGAAAAGAAGAAAAAAAAAGATATCACATATTAGTCTCCTACAAAAAGGCAATAAAAATTGCTCTATAAAAATCTTCAGCAGTTATCACCTTCACTGGCAGTAGACTGTTTCATGGTGAAATGAAGCTCTGGTTAGACGTTTAGTAGTCTCCAACTCATGTTTTATAAGAGAAAATAATTATGAGATGCCACTGGGATCAAATTTTAAAAAAACATAAATTACAAGGGAAACTGTCAGAGTATAGGTTTGGGGCTGGAGTCGATAGTATAATGGTTATGAGAGACTCTCATGTCTGAGGCTACAAAATCCCAGGTTCATTCCCCCACAGAACCGTAAGCCAGAGTTGAGCTTAAAAAATAAAAATAGTAGTCCAGGAGGTAACGCAGTGATAAAGCTTTGGACTCTTAAGCATGAGGTCCTGAGTTTGACCCCTGGCAGCACATGTGCCAGAGTGATGTCTGTTTCTTTCTCTCTCCTCCTATCTTTCTCATTAATAAATAAATAATATCTTTTAAAAATAAAAATATTTTTGTCAGGACAGACAGCATAATGATTATGCAAAGAGACTCTCATGCCTGAGTCTTTGAAGTCCCAGGTTCAATCCCCTGCACCACCATAAGCCAGAGCTGAGCAGTGGTCTATTAGGAAAAAAAAAAAAAAAAAAAAAGGAGCTCTTGGTTTCTATCTCCATCTTTCTCTCTGTATCTCTTCCATTAAAATAAAACAAATAAAATATTTTTTAAATAAAATAAAAGATTTTTAGGGGGTTGGGTTTGAGCCTCCATTTCCCCACCTGCAGGGGGGTCGGTTCACAGTTGGTGAAGCAGGTCTGCAGGTATCTATCTTTCTCTCACCCTATCTTCCCCTCCCTCTCAATTTCTCTCTGACCTTTCCTGTAAGAAAATGGGAAAAAAATAGCCTCTAGGAGCAATGGATTCATAGTGCAGGCACTAAACTCCAGCAATAACCCTGGAAGCAAAATAAATAAACTAATTAATTAAAAAAGAGTATAAGTTTGGTTATAAAATTGTTCCATAACAAGTAACAAATAATGCACACACATACATACCACCCAAAACCACCATTTTACAAAGCAAAAGCTGATGTGTCCATTACAAAGCTAAGGAACTACACACAGAAAATCGCACACCTTCATAATTAGGTTACCTGTTTTACATCTTGGACAAGATAGTGCAAGAGTATATTAGTAGGTCCTTGTTTCTGTAAAAAGGCAACAGAAAGTTATTCCTTTTATAACCATGTATTAGAAGAGAGTTTTTATTCCAAAAAGTAGAAAATAACCCAAATGACTGATATTTTTCAACATCTTTAGTGATGAAGCATGTGCCATATTAATTCTAAGAAAGATATTTCCCAAGAGGATATGTAATTAGATTTAAATCTTTTTCAAGGGCTGGGGAGACTGCATAATGGTTCTGTTTAATATATTCATACCTGAGACCGTAAGATACCAGGTTCAATCTCCTGTACTGCCATCAGCCAGAACCAAACGGGGCTTTGGTCTCTCTCTCATTAAAAATCAATCAATAAAGTAGTTTTAAAATGAAATCTGTGGTATATATAAAATATATCAGGCCTGAGACAGAGACCCCTAGGTAGGGTGTGTGCTTGGCCAAGCAAGCAAGTCCATGTTGAGGCCTGGCACCATACTGAAGGGCCCATGGCAATAGGGTAGCTCAAGCACTGTGGTGTTTCTCCCTCTCTGTCTCTCTATCTGAATGAAGAAGTCCTCCAGGGAGCAGTGAAATCACACAGGTGTGAGCCCTCAGATCTTCACACTAAGTATCTACCTAAGTAGCACAGACCTAATCAACTTTATTTTCATGAAGCAGAATTAAATCTTAATTTGTAACTGGCCTTACTCAGATAAAGCGATTGCAAATCCCATCACATAGCTACATTCCATCAATAAATACTTATTAAACATCGTTTTCTCAAACTTTCAAGGAATTCAATGGAGAATATTAGAACTTTCATCAAAGAAGAGTTTTTACAGTAAAACAGAAGAGACTAGTTACTTAGGTTAACACACACACACACACACACACACACAGAGAGAGAGAGAGAGAGATATGAATATGTGTGTATAAAAAGAGGGAGTTGCCAGGGAGTTGGGAAGTAGCTTGTGCAGTAGAGCACCAACTCCACCTGGGTTTGATCCTCCAGTCCTCACTGAGGAGCACCATGCAAAGCAGATCAGTGCTCTATTCTCTCTCACCTCCTATGCAGTTAAAAAAAAAAAAAAAAAGAGCCTGTCTGAAGTACTGTAATTACATAGGCACAAAGACCCAGAGAAGCCCTGGTGACCCACACAAAAAGAGTTACAAGTGATGTATAGTATAGGGATAGACTGAAAGAGTGTTTTAAAAGGTGAGACTCAAATAGGGTTTTGAGAAAAAAAAAAAAGTAAGATACAAAGACTAATACGGACATTTCAGCAGTATACACGGCTTGTACAATTGGCAGTTTCAATAGAGTTTGCACAGGACCCCCACAAGGAAAAAGACTCTTATCAGTGCCCTTAAACTGATATGCTTCTAATAACTCAGTAAAAGTAATTTGTACTCATTTGCACCCTTGGCTTGAGCCAAGGCCTCAGTATCCTATTTTTAATCAGCATATGTCTCTATTGTATGTAATTAATAAATAGAAACAGATGACCATAGGATAAAATCATATTGGTAAAAAAAAAAAAATTTCAAAAATATTCAAGGAAATGTGAGCATTCAAGATTCAGTGTAAGCTAAATATTAAGTGGTAGACCTTTAAAGAGATGATTGAGCAATTGTTCCAATACTTACTGTGTTATAGAGCTCTTCCAGCCGGGGAATGGTGAGAAAACGATGCAAGTTCACGCCATATTCTATCAAGAGCTTCACAAAATCTACACGATCCATCACTAAAGCATCTAGCATCGCTTGTTCCAAGGAGCCAGGCTTTGAAAAGTAGAAACACACAAGTGACACAAAGACAGTTTAGAAAATAGAAGTGATCAAGAAATGACTTGCATTTCAACTAAAACCTATACAAACATGATCATATAATACAATTTTACTAAGAAATGCTCAAGCCATGGGTGGAGAGTAACAAAGTGAAAGTGTTCTTGGATGTGAAGAATTACTATTATAAAAAATAAACGGGAGTCAGGTGGCAGCACAATGGGTTAAGCGCACGTGGCGCAAAGCGTTAAGGATCCAGGATGGAGCCAGGAGTCGCTTCACAAGTGGTGAAGCAGATCTGCACGTGTTTATCTTTCTCTCCCCCTCTTCATCTTCCCCTCCTCTCTCCATTTCTCTCTGTCCTATCCAACAATGACAACATCAATAACAACAGCAATAATAACTACAACAATAAAACAACAAGGGCAACAAAAGAGAAAATAAATAAAGCTTAAAAAAAAAACATCAATGCCTCCTATATTAATAAACAAGTTTATAACATAATTCTTAATAAAAATCCAGTTTCTTCCTGCTTTGCTTTTTGTATTTTGGTATATTTTCACTTAAGCCGTACCTGGTTCTGGATATAAATAGTAATTTACACACACTCATCTACTTCTACTTTTACCTAAAACTCAGCTAAAGTAAATTGAATTTTTAAGAAACAATTCAAAAAACAAGGTAAAGTGATAATTCTTAGTTAAGTAAAGAAGCAAAAAGCAACTAGCGGATGGTTTCACTCATATGTGGAATATAGAGAATTGAAACTCATGAATCTGCAAAAACACACACACAGTCAGACAGCTCTAAGATACTGTGAGAACTGTGGTGGTGATCATTAGGAGGGTGGGGGCACAGAATTTTGGTGGTGGGTGTGGTTTTGAAGTCTACTATGTATTCTTATAACATTTTAAATCACTAATGAAAAAATAACAAAACATATCCATAGAAACAAGGTTAAAAGTGCAGCATTTACAAAATTGGAAAGCAAGAGCCAAGTAACTGGCAGCATTTTCCAGAAATGGAAACTTAGAAAAACCCCAGTCTAACAAAAGTCACAGAAATGTCTGACATCAATCAATGAAATAATTATTTATATGCTGACTCCTCAATGTTGGGGGCTTCTCACTCACCCCCTCATCCAACTTTTATAATGCTATCAGCAAAACCTTCACCTTCCACACAAGGAATTAGAAGATTTTCTAATAGAAGAGAAATAATTTAGATAAGCTGACATCTCAGGTCACCCAACACAAACCATTCAGATTGCCCTTCTGCAAACCTCAGAGACTAAACCATGGGCTCATAATTTCAGATGAACTTTCTATTATCAACTCTTAAACAAAAAAAATCTATAACACACCACAAAACATCAACTAAGGTATTGAATAGGCAGATTAGTATCAGCGCACAGGCATTACAGGCCTGAAATCCCAGAGGCCCAATCCCTGGTGTCATCCCCATACCGGCCTTCAGTAGTGTTCTACTATCTCTCTCATAATTCCTTTCTAAAAGATGCTTAATTAAAAAAGTTAACTAGGAGGAATCAGATAATACAAGAAGAAAAATGTATAACGGGCCATCAAAACACACAGAGAACTTTTAAATATATTTTATTCAGTATGCTATTAAAAAAAAAAAAAAGGAAAGGATGACAGAGGACCTAGTGGGGGTTGTATTGTTATATGGAAAACTTGGAAATGTTATGCATGTACAAACTATTGTATTTACTGTCGAAAGTAAAACATTAATTCCCCAATAAAGAAATTAAAAAAAAAAAAAGGGGTAGTGGGAACATTACGGAATTATACCCCTATTATCTTATAATTCTATAAATCAATACTAAATTTCTATAAAAATAAAAATAAATAATTAAAGGTTAAAATGGGGGGATTGAAGAACAAATGTACACATAAATCTACTGTGAAGAGAGGGTGAATAGTATTCTTTGTGGTAGAACAGATACTTCACATGTATGAGGCCTCAAACTCTAGTATAAAAATCAAAATAAGGGAGTCAGGCAGTAGCGCATTGGGTTAAGCACAAGTGGCACAGTGTTAATGAACCGGCATAAGGATCCGGTTCGAGTTCCCAGCTCCCCACCTACAAGGGAGTCGCTTCACAGGCGGTGAAGCAGGTCTGCAGGTATCTATCTTTCTCTCCCCCTCTCTGTCTTCCCCTCCTCTCTCCATTTCTCTCTGTCCTATCCAACAACAACATCAATAACAACAACAATAAAACAACAAGGGCAACAAAAGGGAATAAATAAATAAATACTTTTTAAAAATCAAAATAAAATAAAATAAAATAAAATGAAAAAAAATCCTAATAGACTACCAGGAACAAAAAGCTACATACAAGGCATGAAAATTAAAATTAAGAAAAATCTACCAAAATGAAGACCTGAGAGTTAAGAGAAATCTGAAGATTTGAAGAGCAATCTACACTTACATTGTTTAAATAACAGAAATACAGAAAGAGAAGAAATAGGGCAGTAAGTCCCTCAGAGTGGAAACTCATGACTGTCACTTTGAAAACATGCGTCCAGTGTAATGGAAGACTCAAAAATCTCCTACATTATTGTGAGATGTCAGAAGAAAAGAAAAAAAGTAGTTTTGAAACTTCCTGGGGGAAAAAATGATAGGATTATAAAGATTTTAAAAAAAATAGTAAACCTTAGAGAATCAAAGCATTTAAAATTCTAGAAAATTAGTTTCAATATTGAATTAAAATATCTCTAAACATGTAAGTTCTCAGAAATTTTATTGTCCATATTCCCTTCATCCTAAAGTTACTGAATGATGCATGCCATCATAATCCAGTAGTAATTCAAGGATGAAAAAGACAGAAGGAACTATAGAAATGATCCCTGGATCGACCTGTCAATGCCCATGTCCAGCGGGGGAACAATTACAGAAGCCAGACCTTCCACCTGCTGCATCCCACAATGACCTTGGATCCATACTCCCAGAGGGTTAGGAAAGCTATCAGGTGAGGGGATGGGATACGGAGTGCTGGTGGTGGGAATTGTGTGGAGTTGTACCCCTCTTATCCTATGGTTTAGTCAGTGTTTCCTTTTTATAAATAAAAAATTAAAAAAAGAAAAATGATCCCTGGAAGCAGTCTTTGATACTGAAAACCAGCTCTAAATCAGGAGGTATTCCTAGGAGCTGGAAGGAAAATAGTTGTAGTATAAGGAATAACAGGCAGCCAGTTCAGAGTACAGCTGGGAGAATCAGAGCAAAAATGTTGAGAACTCCCTAAAACTGACACATCAGAAAACTGTTATATGACTTACTATTTAGAAATAGAAGGGACATAAGTATCCTGGTTCAAGCCCCCGCTCCCTACCTGCAGGGGAGACGATTCGCAGGCGGTGAAGGAGGTCTGCAGGTGTCTATCTTTCTCTTCCCCTCTTTGTCTTCCCCTTCTCTCTCCATTTCTCTCTGTCCTATCCAACAACGATGACATCAATAATAACTACACCAATAAAACAATAAGGGCAACAAAAGGGAATAAATAAATATTTAAAAAAAAAAAAAGAAAGAACGAAATAGGAGGGACCAGGTAGTAGTACACCTGTTTGTGTGCACATGTTACCATGCACAAGGACCCAAGTTCAAATTCCCAGTCCCCGCCTGCAGGAAGGAAGCTTCACAAGTTACTGAACAGTGCTATAGGTCCTTACTATCTATCTACTTATCTCCTTATCTATCAATTTCCCTTTGTCCCAATCAAAAATAAATAAATCCTTAAAAGAAAAGATTAATTGGCCTCTTAATTAAGCATGCTTTCTGGATAGTTTTCTTTCTCTAGGCAATGATTTAAGTTTGCAAGTTTCAATGTATTAAACAATATACTTACTTTAGCCTATATATGGATTAGGGAAAAGTTAAAACCTCATAGTAAAATACACTGATGCATGATTAGAGAAAAAAATTTAAAAGACTTTATTCATCAGGTCCTGAAACATGATGGCAGAGGACCTAGCGGGGTTTGTATTGTTATGTGGACTACTGTGAAATGTTATACACATATAAACTATTTTATTTCCTGTTGGCTATAAAACATTAATCCCCCAATTAAAAAAATTTTTTTAAGTATGGAAATATCTAAATCCTAAATAAGCATCAAATATACTTAAATCTTCATATTAGCAGAGTTGGAAATTCCTGTTTCTTTCATAGCCTTTTAATATCAGTTGATTTTTTTAAACAATGTGTATGAAGTTTTTAAGAATTTATTTATTTATTCATAAGAAAGATAGGTGGAGAGAGAAAGAACCAGACATCACGCTGGTACATGTGCTGCAAGGGTTTGAACTCAGAACCTCATGTTTGAAAACCCAATGCTTCATCCACTGCACCACCTCCTGGACCACAAACAATGTTTAGGAATTAGTTTGATTCAAAAATGATATACCTGTTACATAGTGACAACTATAATTTTAAAAAATCAAATACCGTTCGAGCCCCCAGCATCCCACCTGCAGGAGAGTCGCTACACAGGCGGTGAAGCAGGTCTTCAGGTGTCTGTCTTTCTCTCCCCCTCTCTGTCCTCCCCTCCTCTCTCCATTTCTCTCTGTCCTATCCAACAATGACAACAACAACAATAATAACTACAACAATAAAACAAGAAGGGCAACAGAAGGGAATAAATAAATATAATAAAAAGATTCGACTTCCAAAGGCTGAGCTACAAGCAGCAGATTGCTTTCTCTCCTCTCCTCTCCTCTCCCATATCAACTAGGAATACCAAGGGCGACCACCCGGGACCAAAACAAGACAGGATTAGAATGACCACAGGAACCCAGTAAATCACCCATGAGTATAAACATGTGTGGCTGGTGACAGAGAGGAGAGAGGGGCCTAAGAAGAGATTAAGTGACTGCTAACAGTTCAGCAATTTATCAGTGGAGACACAACCTCCAGTCTGCTCTACCAACAAGGGGACAACTGAAGGGAGGAGAGGACTCCCCAGAGACTCACCAAGTGCAACTCTGAGTCTCCATTGCTACTACCCTCAGAATCTAGAGCAGCAACAGGAAGGGACAACTCAGGGATTGAAAAAACTGTTAATTTCCACCACTGTAAACCCTTTAATTAACTTACTTAGACACAAGTCAATCCAGGCAATAGTGATCAATAATTTGAAAAGTACTGATAAAGGGAACTCATAACATAATATATAAAATGGTTAAAACAACAAGAAAAAATATTGGAGACTCAAACCAGGACAAGAGACGAGCTAAAAGTCCTCCAGAGGGTGAAGCACAAAATAACGAGTTCAACATCAAAACATTAGCTAAGGAAATAATAACAGGAGTGAGTAAAGAATTTGAAAAAATTGTAATCAGAAATGCAGGAACAACAAATGAGAATATGGAAGAAAATTCTAATTATCTCATAGTTATTAGAGAGCTGAAAGCTGAAATCGCTGAGCTAAGAAGGCA
Organism: Erinaceus europaeus; assembly: GCF_950295315.1. Taxonomy (NCBI): domain Eukaryota; kingdom Metazoa; phylum Chordata; class Mammalia; order Eulipotyphla; family Erinaceidae; genus Erinaceus; species Erinaceus europaeus. The sequence goes on from NC_080171.1 coordinate 23,418,437, forward strand.
ACTAGCTGAACAAGCTAAAACAGTATCAGAGCAGGGAAACAAAATAGATGAACTCCAGAAAACAGTAGAGGGCAGAGAAAATAGAATCTATGAGGTTGAAGACAGAATTAGCAAGATTGAGGATGAATTAGAGACAACTAAAAAAGAAGTAAGAGATCTCAAAAAGAGATTAAGAGATGCTGAAAACAACAACAGAGTCCTATGGGATGACTTCAAAAGAAACAATATACGCATTATTGGCTTACCAGAGGAAGAAAGAGAAGGAGAGGAAGAAAGCATTCTCCAGACCATAGTAGCTGAAAACTTCTCTGGTCTAGACAACACCAAAGACATAAAGATTCAAGAAGTCCAGAGGATCCCAAACAGAATTAACCCAGACCTAAAGACAACAAGACATATCATACTTAGAATGGAAAGGAAAAAGGATAAAGAAAGGATCCTGAAGGCTGCAAGAAAAAAACAGAGTCACCTACAAAGGAAAACCCATAAGATTAGCAGCAAACTTCTCCATACAAACACTACAGGCCAGAAGAGAATGGCAAGATATCTATCGAGTGCTCAATGAGAAAGGCTTTCAGCCAAGAATACTATATCCTGCTAGACTGTCATTCAGACTAGATGGAGGCATCAAAACCTTCTCAGAAAAGCAACAATTGAAGGAAGCAACCATCACCAAGCCTGCCCTAAAAGAAGTTCTAAAAGGTCTCCTATAAACAAGCAGACCACCACCAATAGGACATATATCAAAACACTCTAAAACTCTACTACAAGAATGGCATTAAAATATCTTCAATCTTTGATATCAGTAAATGTCAATGGCCTGAATTCACCTATTAAAAGACACAGAGTAGGAAGATGGATCAGAAAACACAATGCAACAATATGCTGTCTACAGGAAACCCACCTAACAACAAACCCACCAAGACAAACACAGACTTAAAGTGAAAGGATGGAAAACTATCATACAAGCCAATGGCCCACAAAAAAGGGCAGGAACAGCTATTCTCATATCTGACATGATAGACTTTAAAATAGATAAGATTAAAAAAGATAGGAATGGACACTACTTAATGCTCAGAGGATCAGTCAATCAAGAGGACTTAACAATTATTAACCTCTATGCACCCAATGAGAAGCCATCTAAATACATCAAACTTCTACTGAAAGAGCTACAGCAATATATTAACAGTAACACAATCATAGTAGGGGACTTCAACACCCCACTATCTCAACTTGACAGATCATCCAGGCAGAAAATCAGTAAAGACATAAGGGAGCTAAATGAAGAGATAGATAAACTAGAACTATTGGACATTTTCAGAGTCATTCATCCCAAGAAACTGGAATACACATTTTACTCAAATCCACATGGATCATTCTCAAGGATAGACCATATGTTAGGCCACAAAGACAGCATCAGCCTATTCAAGAGCACTGAAATCATCCCAAACATCTTCTCAGACCACAGTGGAATTAAACTAACACTTAACAATCAACAAAAGATTAGTAACAGTCCCAAAATGTGGAAGCCCAACAGTACACTTCTATTTTTTTTTATTTTTTTTAAATATTTATTTTATTTATTAATTCCCTTTTGTTGCCCTTGTTTTATTGTTGTAGTTATTATTGTTGTTGCCGTCATTATTGGATAGGACAGAGAGAAACGGAGAGAGGAGGGGAAAACAGAGAGGGGGAGAGAAAGATAGACACCTGCAGACCTGCTTCACCGCCTGTGAAGCGACTCCCCTGCACGTGGGGAGCCGGGGCTCAAACCGGGATCCTTATGCCAGTCCTTGTGCTTTGCACCACCTGCGCTTAACCCGTTGTGCTACAGCCCGACTCCCCAACAGTACACTTCTTAACAACTTCTGGGTAAAAGAGGAAATCAAGGAAGAAATCAAAATGTTTCGAGACTTCAATGAAAATGAAGACACAAGCTATCAAAATATTTGGGACACAGCTAAAGCAGTCCTAAGAGGGAAGTTCATAGCTATACAAGTACACATTAGGAAACAAGAAAAAGCACAAATAAACAGCCTGATTGCACATCTTAAAGACCTAGAAGAAGAACAACAAAGGAATCCTAAAGCAACCAGAAGGACAGAAATCACTAAAGTTAGGGCAGAAATAAGTAACATTGAGAATAGGAAAACCATACAAAAGATCAATGAAAGTAAATGTTGGTTCTTCGAAAGAGTAAACAAAATCAACAAACCTTTAGCCAGACTCACAAAAAAAAAAAAAAGAGAAGACCTAAATAAATCAGATAGTAAATGAAAGAGGAGATATCACAACAGACACTGCAGAAATTCAACATATCATGTGAGGCTCCTATGAACAACTATATGCAACCAAGCTAGAGAACCTGGAAGAAATGGATAATTTCCTAGATACCTACCAACTTCCAAAACTAAGTAAAGGGGAAGTGGATAACATGAACAGGCCCATCACAACTAATGAAATTGAAACAGTTATCAAAAATCTCCCCAAAAATAAAAGTCCTGGACCAGATGGTTTTACAAACGAATTCTACAAAACCTTCAAAGAAGAACTAATACCTCTACTTTTAAAAGTCTTCCAGAAGATTGAAGACACTGGAATACTCCCTGCCAGCTTCTATGAAGCCAACATCACCCTGATACCAAAAGAAGACAGGGACACAACCAAAAAAGAAAACTACAGACCAATATCTCTGATGAACATAGATGCAAAAATATTGAACAAAATTCTAGCCAACTGGATATAGCAGTATATCAAAAATATTGTTTATCATGACCAACTGGGGTTTATCCCAGGCATGCAAGGTTGGTTTAATATACATAAATCAATCAATGTGATCCACCACATCAACAAAAGCAAGACCAAAAACCACATGGTCATATCAATAGATGCAGAGAAAGCCTTTGACAAAATACAACATCCCTTTATGATCAAAACACTACAAAAAATGGGAATAGATGGAAAATTCCTGAAGATAGTGGAGTCTATATATAGCAAACCTATAGCCAACATCATACTCAATGGTGAAAAACTGGAAGCATTTCCACTCAGATCAGGTACTAGACAGAGCTGCCCACTATCACCATTACTATTCAATATAGAGTTGGAAGTTCTTGCCATAGCAATCAGGCAGGAGCAAGAAATTAAAGGGATACAGATTGGAAGAGAAGATGTCACACTCTCCTTATTTGCAGATGACATGATAGTATACATGGAAAAACCTAAGGAATCCAGCAAGAAGCTTTTGGAAATCATCAGGAAATACAGTAAGGTGTCAGGCTACAAAATTAACATTCAAAAGTCAGTGGCATTCCTCTATGCAAACACTAAGTTAGAAGAAATTGAAATCCAGAGATCAATTCCTTTTACTATAGCAACCAAAACAATAAAATATCTAGAAGTAAACCTAACCAAAGAAGTGAAAGACTTGTATACTGAAAATTATGAGTCACTACTCAAAGAAACTGAAAAAGACACAAAGAAGTGGAAAGATATTCCATGTTCATGGGTTGGAAGAATTAACATCATCAAAATGAATATATTATCCGAGCCATCTACAAATTTAATGCTATCCCCATCAAGATCCCAACCACAGTTTTTAGGAGAATAGAAAAAATGCTACAAATGTTTATCTGGAACCAGAAAAGACCTAGAATTGCCAAAACAATCTTGAGAAAAAAGAACAGAACCGGAGGCATCACACTCCCAGATCTCAAACTGTATTATAGGGCCATTGTCATCAAAACTGCTTGGTACTGGAACATGAATAGACACACTGACCAGTGGAATAGAATTGAGAGACCAGAAATGAGGCCCCACACGTATGGACATCTAATCTTTGACAAAGGGGCCCAGATATTCCATGGGGAAAGCAGAGTCTCTTCAACTAATGGTGTTGGAAACAATGGGTTGAAACATGCAGAAGAATGAAACTGAATCACTGTATTTCACCAAATACAAAAGTAAATTCCAAGTGGATCAAGGACTTGGATGTTAGACCACAAACTATCAAATACTTAGAGGAAAATATTGGTAGAACTCTTTTCCGCATAAATTTTAAAGACATTTTCAATGAAACGAATCCAATTACAAAGAAGACTAAGGCAAGTATAAACCTATGGGACTACATCAAATTAAAAAGCTTCTTCACAGCAAAAGAAACCACTACCCAAACCAAGAGACCCCTCACAGAATGGGAGAAGATCTTTACATGCCATACATCAGATAAGAGTTTAATAACCAACATATATAGCTTGCCAGACTCAACAATAAGACAACAAATAACCCCAGCCAGCAAGAGAAGGAAGAATATGGGATGACCTCACTCATAGGCAGAAGCTGAAAAATAAGACCAGAAAGGAAAACACAAAGCAGAACTTGGACTAGAGTTGGTGTATTGCACCAAAATAAAACTCTGGGGTGGGGAGTGGGGAGTTTCAGGTCCTGGAATATGATGGCAGAGGAGGACCTAGTAGGGGTTGAATTGTTATGTGGAAAATTGAGAAATATTACACATTTATGAATTATTGTATTTTACTGGTGACTGTCAACCATTAATCTCCCCAAAAGGCAAAATTAAAGAGAAAAGGAAAGGAAAGAAGAAGAAAGAAGAGAAGGGGAGGGGAGGGGAGGGGAGGGGAGGGAGGGAAGGGAAGGGAAGGGAAGGGAAGGGAAGGGAAGGGAAGGGAAGGGAAGGGAAGGGAAGGGAAGGGAAGGGAAGGGAAGGGAAGGGAAGGGAAGGGAAGGGAGGAGGGGAGGAGAGGAGAGGGGAGGAGAGGAGAGGAGAGGAGAGGAGAGGAGAGGAGAGGAGAGGAGAGGAGAGGAGAGGAGAGGAGAGGAGAGGAGAGGAGAGGAGAGGAGAGGAGAGGTTGTATGCTTTACATTGGGTTGTTCTAGATCTCCCCCACCAAGAGAATTGGATCAGTCCAGTTAGTTTCGCGGGCCCACTTGGCCCCGCCCCTAGGAACCCCAAGAGAGAGGGTTCCAAAGTGCGAGAGTTCCAGAGTTCCGGAGTTGGAGAGGGTTCCTGAGTTCAAGAGTAAGAGAGAGTGCTTGCGCCGCTGCAAAAAGAGACAGCAGAGTTCTGCTTGGTGATTAGTTTGTCTTAGTTTATGAATCGTTGTTCCTGAATAAAGAAATACAGCTTCCCTGCCCAGCCGTATGTCTCTGGTCGTCTCTGTTACCCGCCCGTGAAGCTAGCCCGGCCAGCTAGAGCCTCCGAATTTTAACAACAAGGAGAGGGGAGGGGAGGGGAGGGGAGGGGAGGGGAGGGGAGGGGAGGGGAGGGGAGGGGAGGGGAGGGGAGGGGAAGGGAAGAGAGAAGAGAGAAGAGAGAGAGAAGAGAGAAGAGAGAAGAGAGAAGAGAGAAGAGAGAAGAGAGAAGAGAGAAGAGAGAAGAGAGAAGAGAGAAGAGAGAAGAGAGAAGAGAGAAGAGAGAAGAGAAGAGAAGAGAAGAGAAGAGAAGAGAAGAGAAGAGAAGAGAAGAGAAGAGAAGAGAAGAGAAGAGAAGAGAAACATGTTTCCAAGGAGACAAAGTATTCTGGGACATCGTGCTACTCACACACATCACTCACACTATTCTATCTTTACTCCAGTTTTTCCCTTAGCCCCTCCCTAGCAAACCAACACAGATTTTTTTTTTAAGTGAAATTATTTTCACCATACCTTCCAGTGTTGTCCATAAATGAGGATATGTTTCTTGGCAATGTCCATTCTGTCCCAAGTCATTGCCAGATTTAATTGTTCTAATGCTGACAAATTTGTGCCTAGGGTAACAGAAAGAAATAAGCTTATAGTCCATTTAAAATATCAACATAAAATGCAGAGTGCCATGGGGTGTGAAAAGTGAGCAGTAATTGTGTTTCTATTCAGGCACTTACCTTTTAGCAGAGCTGTTAGGATTGCTAAATCCAGGTCTTGAGACTCCTCTGAATCAGCATCAAATATGGTAATCTACAGCAGTTCAAAAACAGAACGTCTTAAGTGTGGAGAACTACAAAAGGAATGCTTTTTAAAGCACTCCCAAAGTTCACGTGAGTTAATTAACCAAGCAAAACATTTTTTATTAATAACTTAATAATGATCAACAAGATTGTGGGATAAAAGGGGTATAATTCCATTACAATTTCCACCACTAGAGTTCCATATCCCAAGAGAAGGAGGTTTTATAACTTAATACACATAGGTAAAGAGAGTCATTGACATTCAATAGAAAGTTATGTACTAAATATATCAATAGTTGGAAAGTATCAGTAAATATTTGTTTTAATGAGGTTATGCTGGTTTACATAGTGTTTCCAGGGGGGTCAGGCAGTGGTCCACCCACTTAAGTGCACATATTACCAAGAGAAAGGATACAAGTTCTAACCCCCACTCCCTTCCCCACCGGGAGACGGTCCGCTTCATAAGCAGTGAAATAGGTCTGCAGGTGTCTTTCTTTCTCTCCCTCTCCCTATCTCCCTAGCCTCTCACAATTTCTCTCTGTCCTAGCTAATAAAAAATAGAAGAAAAAGAAAAGGAAAAATGGCCACTGGGCGCAGTGGATTTGTAATGCTGGCACACTGGCACTGAGCCCCAGTATTAATACTGGTGGTAAGAAAAATAAAAAATATAAATAAATAACATTATTTAGTGATTCTACCTAGTGTATAGTGCATTTTTGGTAGTTTTGATTTGTATTCTTGATTTGAAATTAACGTGAAATTTTTCAAATGCTTATTGACTATTTGGTTATCTTCTGTGTAGCGGAAGACATTTTTCATTAATGTCGAAAACCAGTTAATATTTTTGTACTTATAGTAGAGAAAACTTTTAAAATAATATAACACAGACCTATAGACACTTAGGAAAAACAAATTGATATATATCAAATTCCTGTTCAGCTCTGCCCTATGGTGATGCTGGGGATTAAATCTGAGACATTTACTGTCTCAGGCATTAAAGTATTTTTTTTTGCATGCTGTTATGCTGTTTCCACAGCCCAGGAAAGAAAAAATCCTTAAGCCCGTGTGTCCTAGAGGAATATATGTGAAAGGATAGTCGGGTAATATTGTGATGTGCACATGCTATGATGAATAGAAATTTAGTGTCACTTTCTCGTGTAAAGAAAACCATTCCTCCATTTAAAAGGATGCTCAGTGAGACCATTCTGCTCACCTAGCTATAACTTCTAGGGGCCTGATAGTGATGTGCCTTGTTGAGTGTACACATAAGCAAAGACCCAGGTTCAAGCCCCAGGTCCCAACTACAGGGGTAAGTTTCAAAAGTGATAGAACAGTGCTACAGATGTCTTTCTCCTTCTCTATCTCCACCTCCCCTGTCAATTTCTCTCTGCTCTATTAAATAAATAATATATTAAAATAATAATAAATAAAAATAAATAGGTCCTGGAGGACAAAGTGGGACCTAGTGGGGTTTGACTTGTCATGTGGAAAACTGAGAAATGTTATATTTCTCAGTTTTCCACATGACAAGTCAAACCCCACTAGTTATTGTATTTTATTTTACTGTTGACTGTAAACCATTAATTCCCCAATAAATAAATTTAAAATAATAATAAATAAAACTATGAATTTTGCTCTATAAGAAATGAGTCCTCATGGATTGGGGTGGTGTAACACCTAGTTATGTGCAAATATTATCATGCACAAGGACAGGGGTTCAAGCTCCCAGTCCTCACCTAGCTTCACAACTAGTTAAGTAGTGCTGCAGGTGTTTCTCTCCCCCGCTCTAACCCTTACCCCCCTTAATTTCTCTAATCTATGAAATAAAATAAAGTTTTTTAAAAAAAGAGGGGTCCAGGTAGTGGTGCACCTAGTTAATTGCACATATTACCATGCACAAAGACACAGGTTCATATCCCTATCCCAACCTGCAGTGGTAAATCTTCACAAGTGGTAAAGCAAGTCTGTATGTATCTTTCTGTCTCTCTTTCTCTCCCTCTCTCCTCCCCTTCCCTGTCAATTTCTCTCCATCCCATCAAATTAAATAAATAAAGTTAGAAAAATCTTTAAAAATATAAATTCTTAAAAAAAGAAAAGAAGGGAATCCTTAAAGACTTATTATATAAGTGAGGCAACTGCAATGGCCCAATGGGAAAGGATAACAGGTGCGCACACAAAATCCCCACACAGAGTTCGTTGCACGAATGTCAGTTGCCTAACTCCTCTAATCTGGTGACATCCCTAATACATGGGACTACCTAGTTCCACTTTAGATGGAACATTATCTAACAAAGTTACAGATACTAGATACAGGCTAGGGTTTAGGGTACTGAGTACAGGTGTACATGCATCCATAAGCAAGGGGCAATTATATAGCACAAAGTAAAAGTGCTTAATAGCCCTCTGTGATTAGACTTAGACCTAATAGGCCTGGAATCCTAATGGAAGTGCCTAAAGAAGGCATCATAAATTCTTGATCAAGTTATCTTGACAGTCTAGCAGAAAGGCCCAAAGAAGACAGACTCCATAAATCTAATTCTGATTGGGTACAACAAATGTCATTCAATGCTTTAACAATTGGGAGTAAGTATAAACTTGTCAGATAAAGAAAGGACTACAAAAGCTGGATAAGGTCAAGCCCTTTCCTCAATTCTGACACCATCTTCTCAGACAATATTTTTGTCCAACTCCATATTAGCTATCAAGCTCAAGCAAAAACTACGATAGTCATGGACCCCTAGGAACATACCTAAAATAGACTTCCTCACTTCTTTCCACTCTAAGATTCCCTATTCTCATCTGCTCTATTCTTACTTTTTGATTCCTGTTCATTAATCATTTTGTCTCTTTTTTTATTTTTTATTTCTTTTTTATTATTTCTTTATTGGAGAATTAATGTTTTACATTCAACAGTAAATACAATAGTTTGTACATGCATAACATTCCCCAGTTTCCCATATAATAATACAACCCCCACTAGGTCCTCTGTCATCCTTCTTGGACCTGTATTCTCCCCACCCACCCCCACCCCAGAGTCTTTTACTTTGGTGTGATACGCCAATTATTTTGTCTCAGTTTATATTTTACCACCTCTCAGTCACCAAGTTGCAGATGCTATCATAATTCCATCCTCATTTCCCTGGGCAGATGACCTCACCAATATGTTCTGGAACCTCACCTCTTCAGAGAAAGATAGAAACAGGCTGGAAGTATAAATTGACCTGCCAACATCCATGTTTATGTCCAGCAGATAAGCAGTTACAGAAGCCAGAACTCCCACCTTCTGTACCCCAAAAATAATTTTGGTTCATGCTCCCATGGGGGAGAAGTGATAAGGGGAAAATGACTGGAGGGTTCTGAACTCCAACTCCATCAGGACCCAGAGAGGGAAGAAGAAAAAGGGAGAGACATTTGGATGTAGTAATAGGTGTATGTGTGACTTGGAAAGGAGGAGAAGATGGGACCACAGGAAAAAAAAAAAAAAAAAGGACAAATATAAACAGATAATTATAGAAACAATAGTTGGGAGTCAGGCGGTAGCACAGCGGGTTAAGTGCAGTTGGCGCAAAGCACAAGGACCAGTGTAAGAATCCTAGTTCAAGCCCCTGGCTCCCCACCTGCAGGGGAGTCACTTCACAGTCGGTGAAGCAGGTCTGCAGGTGTCTTATCTTTCTCTCCCCATTTCTGTCTTCCCTTCCTCTCTCCATTTCTCTCTCCTATCCAACAACAATGACATCAGTAATAACTATAATAATAAAACAACAAGGGCAACAAAAAGGAATAAGTAAATAAATAAATATTTTAAAAAGAAACAAGAGTTAACCCATATCTTCAACCTTAGGAATACATACTGTTGTAGCTTATGATGGAGGGAATGGGGATGTAGAACTCCGGTGGTGGGAGCAGTACAAAGTTGTACCCTTGTTATCTTGTGATTTTGTAAATCAAAATTAAATCACTAAAAAAAATAAAAATAAAAAAAGACTGTGGTTTCAAAGCCTCCCTACAGACCTCTATGGAAAACGGAATAAATATTCAAATGATATTCCAGAAGATCCATATGTGGAGGTGTTCCTTTGCCCTCAGACAAGATGTGTGTATATTTGTGATCACCTTCTCTGAAATAATATATAATCTAAGTGTGTCTCCACAAATGCAGTCAGGTATTTGGGGGGGGGGGGGAATGCAGTGGAAGTGGACACAAAGGAAAAAGGGAAAGAAAGAAGAAAAAAAAAAGCAAGTCTAGTGGTCCAGGACATTGCACCATAGAGATAGAAAAAGCATTGAACTCTTAAACAGGAAGCCCTGAGTTCAAACTCCAGGGCATATGATGTCCTGGTTCTCTTTCTCTCTCTTCTCCTAGCCCTCATTAAAATGTATGTATACCAAGTTTACTGAATAGCCAATTAAATAAAAAAAAAATGAAAGCTTCCATGCTTTTAAATATTACAAAAATGCAGAGTACAGTTGTTGGAAATTATAAGTCAAACTGAATCACTGATTCATCATACTCACAGAGTCCCTGTGAACCATGCACTCCATTAAAATCTTAAAAAGGTGTTTGGACTGCTTCAGACTAAAGTTGAAAGTGTTCTGAATCACGTGAATGAGCTCCTCCTTCACTTGAGGACGGAGAACCCTGAGGAAAAAAAGGTCAATGGTCACGGCTCAATGAAGGGGACAGGCCACCAACAATAGTACAAGCAGACCTGTCTGTCTCATCTGACGGTTTCTCTGGACATTTCCACTAAGAGCAGCTGAGGAGGAAGCAGATGGGAGTAGCAGGGCCAGGATAACTGACTTGCCATGATCTGGAGAGAAGGCACTCTGGGACCAGTCCTTGAACTGACAGATTTCCCTGGGGGTGGGGAATCTCTTGAAACTATGGCATTATATTCTTTTTTTTTTTTTTTTCCTCCAGGGTTATAGCTGGGCTCGGTGCTTGCATCATGAATCCACCGCTCCTGGAGGCCATTTTTCCCCCTTTTTGTTGCCCTAGCTGTTGCAGCCTCGTTGCGGTTATTATTGCCATTGTTGATGTTGCTTTGTTGTTGGATAGGACAGAGAGAAATGGAGAGAGGAGGGGAAGACAGAGAGAGAGGGGAGAGAAAGATAGACACCTGCAGACCTGCTTCACCGCCCATGAAGCGACTCCCCTGCAGGTGGGGAGCCGGGGGCTCGAACTGGGATCCTTACGCCGGTCCCTGCGCTTTGCGCCACCTGCGCTTAACCCACTGCGCCACTGCCCGACTCCCGGCATTATATTCTAAGGGTTTGAAAGTCCAAAAGATTTAAAGAATCCAGGGTGACTTTAGATAAGAGAGAAGAGTGAAAAGTTAAATCAGAAGAAGGTGGAAGTTGAGGGTGGCGGTTCAAATGCAGAAAATAAATTCTAAGTAAAGAGCTGAGAGAGATCAATTATGAGCAGTGAGTAAATGTTTATTGAGTTCATTGTGGAGGCAGTTTTAGTTCATAGGCACAGTATTTACTCAGTAGAAACTCCTTGTTTTTCAAAGTGGAGGAGTCACACTGGATTCTAGAGAGAAAATACCTTCTTACTTGGAAAGGGAGGGAACCAATATTTCATTTAAGGAAAGTCTATGCTGTACAAGTGCAAGCGTGTCAACTACTTTCATTCCTGCTATTTTCACTATGGGCAGTTGAACTTGGAGATGGATGGTGATGCACGTGGTAGAGAACACACAGTGCTCAAGGACCCATGCTCCTGCCTCCGCTCCTCCCCACTTGCAGGGGTGAAGTGTCACTACTGGTGAAGCAGGGCTGCAGGTGTCTCTCTTTATCTCTCCCTCTCTATCTGCTCCACTCCTTTTGATACCTGTCTCTACTCAAAATTAATAAAATATTGTTTTAATTTAATCGAACATTTCAGCCATGAAGTGAGGCCAACTCACCCTTCATCAGCCAGGTGTTTATGGGTGAAGGCCAGGAGGTCGGCAGCCCTGCCGGTGCCCTCGCAGACTACTACGGGGTCCCCGTCTCTCACAGTCTCCCACACAGACAGAATGGCGTTGGGTCCACCCTCCACCAGCAGTCCCACCACAGGAACGCCTTGTCGTGAACCTGTCAGAAAGCACAAAACAAGGTCACAAAGCCTGCTTTCCACCAAACAACCCAATTTCCACACCTAAGTCTTTGTTATCTTATTTATTTTATGTATTTATTTATTGGATAGAGATAGAGAAATTCAGAGGGAAGAGGGAGATAGAGAAAGAGGGGGGCAGGTGGTGGTGCACCTGGTTGAGCACACATTACAATGCACAAGGACCCAGGCTCAAGCCCCTGGTCCCCCACCTGCAAGGGGAAAACTTTCCAAGTGATGAAGCAGGGCTGCAGGTGTCTTTGTCTCTCTCCCTCTATGTCTCCTCCTTTTTTCTCAGTTTCTGGCTGTCTCTATCCAATAAATTAATAAAGATAGTACAATTTTTTTCCTAAAAGACACAGAATTTAATATTTAATAAAGAGAGAGAGAGAAAGAAAGAGAGGGCCCAGGTAGTGGCACACCTAGGTGAACACACATTACAATGTGCAAGCCCAGTCCCCACCTGCAGGGGGAATGTTTTGTGAGTGGTGAAATAGTGCTGCAGGTGTGTCTCTCTTTCCCTCTCTATCACACCCTTCCCTGTCATTTTCTGGCTGTCTCTATCCAATTAATTAATTAATTAATTAAAATTAAAGAGACAGAGACTCCTGCAGCCCTGCTTCACCACTCCTGAAGCTTCCACACACACACACACAGGTGCAGACTGGGGACTCTGGACCCAGATCTTTGCACTTGGTAATAGGTGTGCTCACCGCCTGGCCCTCCTGACTCCTTTTGACAATGGGTACAGGAGTCAGCTTCAGGCAGAGTTGGTGGGAGCTTCCTCCCCCACCACAGGGCTTGCTGGCATGTCCCAATACTCACGGCTGTGTATCTTCTGCAGAGAGAGATACTTCTCCAGGCTCCTCCTGAGCTTCATTTCATTTCCATACTTGCCCACAGTGCCATCATCGGCCAGGATGAAGTGCGAGTGCATGCTGTTGAGAGTAGTGAACTTGCTGAGGGGGTTGCCCAGAGCCTGGTACAGACATACCACCTGCGAGACAGCCGGAGGGAGAGGGGGGGCTGTAAGTGCACATGTGACAGTGCACAAGGACCTGGGTTCAAGCTCCAGCTCCCTACCTTTGTGGGAAGTCCTGTAGGTGTTATTTGTCTCTACCTCTGCTCCCCCCACTCCATCTCTATCTCCCTCCTTCCCTCTAAATTTCTCTCAGTCTCTATTCAAAATAACTAAAATATTTTAAAAGAAATGCATAGGGGACTGGGTGGTTAAGTGCACATGGTGCAAAGCGCAAGAACCAGCGTAAGGATCCTGGTTCGAGCCCTTGGCTCCCCACCTGCAGGGGGGTCTCTTCACAGGCAGTGAAGCAGGTCTGCAGGTGTCTGTTTTTCTCTCCCCTTCTCTGTCTTCCCCTCCTCTTTCCATTTCTCTCTGTCCTATCCAACAACAATGACAGCAATAACAACAACAACAATAAAAACCACAACAATGATAAACAACAAGGGAAACAAAAGGGGGAAAAAAGAAATACATAATACTTTTTAAATTATTTTCTAAAACATGAAATAAGATTTGCTCCCTAAAATAGTACTCTTTAATTCAGCTCTGATGAGGATCAACTTGAGGCTTAGTTTGCTTTTTGATTCTGTTGTTTATTTGCTTTCATATAAATAGAGAGAGAGGTAAAAATGCAGAAGCAAGAGGGGTAGAGAAGAAGAAAGAAAGAAGAAACACCTGCAAACCTGATTCACTGCTCATGAAACTTTCCCGCTGTAGGTGGAGAATTGAGAGGCTCAAACCTGGGTCTTCGTACACTGTAATGTGTGTGCTCTACTGGGTGTTCAACTACCTAGTTGTTTGTTTATTTGTTTGTTTTTCAAATTATCTTTTTTTTAACACTAGAGAATGTCACTCAGCTCTGGCTTATAGTGGTGCTGAGGATTTAGTCTGGGGCCTTTGGTGTCACAAGCATGAATGGTTTGTTTGTTTTTTGCTTGTTTGTTTTGCATAAGTATGACGCTATCTCCTCCACCTTTTTTTTTTCCTTTATTGAGGAATTAATTTTTTACATTCAACAGTAAATACGATAGTTTGTACATGCATAACATTTCTCAGTTTTCCACATAACAATACAACCCCCACTAAGTCCTCTGTCACCCTTTTCCAGAACCTGTACTCTCCCCTTTCCCCCACCCACCCCAGAGTCTTTTACTTTGGTGCAATACACCAACTCCAGCCCAGGTTCTGCTTAGTGTTTTCTCTTCCGATCTTGTTTTTCGACTTCTGCCTGAGAATGAGATCATCCCATATTCATCCTTCTGTTTCTGACTTATTCCACTTAACATTACTACCTTTAATTTACCTTTTATGTGGAACAATATGTGGGTCTATCATGCCTCGCTGGTTCTATGTAAGTCCACAACTGAACTACATAAGAATTACACTGGAGTTGAAAACTCCCATGCACATCATGCTCAATAAGACATGTCCGCTGGACCACAAGCATGGCTATTATAGTACAACAATGCGGCTAAAGAAGGGTCTAGGGGCCGGGCAGTGGTGCACCCAGCAGAACACACACATTCCATGCACAAGAACTTGAAAAACCTCCAGGACTCACCTGTGGTGGGGAGGGGGAGCAAACACTTCACAAGAGGTGAAGCAGGTCAGAAGGTATCTCTTTGTTTGGTTTGGTTGGTTGGGTGGGTGGGTGGTTGGTTGGTTGGTTTTATTTTGTTCTGTTTTACCAGAGCACTACTCAACTCTGGTTTATGGTGGTGCTGGGAAATGAATTTGGAACTTGGGGCCTCAGGGTTGAGAGTCTCTTTGCATAACCATTATGCTCTCTCCTCCACAACCCTCTCTCCTTCTCTGTCAAATAAAATTGAAAGAAGAAAACAATGGCCACCTGGACTGGTGGACTCATCATGCAGGCACCAAGCTCCAGTAATAACCTTGGTAGCATAAATAAATTAATTAATTAATTAATTAAATAAAGAAGGGAAAAAGTGTGGGGCTGGGGGGGGTAGGTAGAATAATGGACCTCTTTGTGGGCCCCTACGGCACCTTGCCTTCAATGTGGATCAACAGTGGCAGGGACTATTTAGTTCTCCAAAGGGAGGTAGGGCAGCATACTCTACCACTCGAGAAAGATGGATCCTGAAATTAGCCTGGAATGTTCCTAGCCATGACCACAGAATATGAGCTCAGACCTACAGGGATACAGAAGTTACATAGGCTCCTATGCTGAATATGGGCCCCAGATCAAATCAATGGGTGTACAGTTAACAATATATATACTTTTCCTATATTTCAGAGCTGCTCTCTTCCCTGATCCAGCTTTCTAGTCCTTCTTCCAACTATGACACCATCTCCCCAGAAAATACCTTGGGCCCACCTGTATGTTAGCTGTCAGGCTCAGGCAAAGAAAAAAAAAACTAGTAAAGTCGGGAGTCGGGCAGTAGTACAGCGGGTTAAGCGCACATGGCACCAAGCGCAAGGACCAGCGTGAGGAGCCCGGTTTGAGCCCCTGGCTCCCCACCTGCAGGGGAGTCACTTCACAGGCAGTAAAGCAGGTCTGCAGGTGTCTGACTTTCTCTCCCCCTCTCTGTCTTCCCTTCCTCTCTCCATTTCTCTCTGTCCTATACAACAATGACATCAACAATAACTACAACAACAATAAAAACAACAAGGGCAACAAAAAGGAAATAAATAAATATTTAAAAAAGAACTAGTAAAGTCATAGGCCCCTTGGAATACACTTAAAATAGACCTACTAGCTTTTTCAAAAATGGAGATTCCCCCAATCTTCATCTGTAATATTATTGCCTTTACATTCATGATTAGTCCACAATTTGTTCTACTTTATATCTTAATTCATTTTCAGTCACCAGGTCCCAATTGCTACCAAGATGTCAACCTGACTTCCCTGGGAGGATGACTCCACCAATGTGCCCTGGAGCCCTGCCTCCCCAGAGCCTTGCCCCACTAAGGAAAGAGACAGAGATAGGCGGGGAGTATGAATCAACCTGCCAATGCCCATGTTCAGTGGAGAAGCAATTACAGAAGCCAAACCTTCCACTTTCTGCACTCCATACTGATCATGAGTCCATACTCCCAGAGGGATAAAGAATAGGAAAGCTTTCAAGGGAGGGGATGGGATATGGAATTCTGGTGGTGGGAATTTGTGTGGAATTGTACCCCTCTTGTCCTATGGTCTTATCGATATTTCCATTTTGTAAATAATTTTTTTTAATTTTTTTAAAATGTTTAAAAGTTTGGAGGGGTAGACAACATAATAATTATGCAAAGGGACTCTCATGCCTGAGTCCCTAAAGTCCAGGTTCAATCTCCTGCACCACCACAAATCAGAGATGATCAATGCTCTGGTAAAAAAAGAAAAAAAAAAAGTACATATCTTATCACAACATTAATATCATTTTTATATAAAAGTGAAAATCAGGCAACCACTTAAATGAACACTAGAGGAATAGTTAGTTACATTTTAGTACATTATTATTAGTTTGGTAGAAGTATTATCTGACCAGAAAAATCAAAGTGTTCTCTTCCATCTCAGAATGTGGCCTCTTGATACTATTTTTCATCAAGAGCAGCCATCTATTTCTCTAGGAACAGAATGTCTGTTAGATATCCAGGATTTATACAAAACTGGCACTCAGACGCATGTTCACTTCCTTTTGTTTTGAATCATTGACTTACATCTTTCCCAATGAGGTCTCGCTGGTTCTCAATGACACCCCAGGGAGGAATTCCCACCGTCCAGATTTTCCTCAGGGACTGAGAGGAATGGGCTTTCAGGGCATCCCCTACTTGCTTGGAGACTCCTGTGAAGAACAGTAGTAGTTCAGACATAAAACATTTAACTCAAATCACACAAAATTCTACGACTGCTGGAAGAGGCATAGAAAAGCACTTTATATGCAAAAAGCCACTATTAGGAAAAGTCACGGGTTAAGAGGAATTAGTTTTAAATATTATGGCTTCCTTCTTTTTGATGCCTTTTGTCCTATCACTAACTTCATCAACTGAGCAATTTCCCTCTCTTTTGGATAATTTCTGTTTACATTCTTCTAATTTGGCATCAAGTCTTAGTTAATTGTCTACCTTTTGATAGTCCATCCCTTGTCACTAAACCCAGACCTATAATGTGCTCAGTTTTCATCCACAGTGTCTGTGTAAAGCTTGATGCATGGTAGATTCTAAAGGCTTGTGACATTGTATTTAAGCAAATGTCAGAAAGTCTCTCTAGAAGCACAGGCAGATAGAACCACCAGGTAGATTTACCCTGTAGATACTCTGGTAAAGGGAGCTTTGCATATCCAAACATATGTAGAAAAATTGGATGGTGGGCAGGGGAGACATGCAGGGAAAGAACTCAGAACACAGGGGCTCCCTGCTCAATCCATGCATCATCAGCCAGCTGAGCAGGGCTCTGGGGGTCTCTCCCTTTCTCTCTCCCTCCCTCTCTCTCTCTCTCTCTCACACACACACACACACACACACACACACACACACACACACACACACACACACACACATACACACACACACACTTTAAAACCTGGATACTTAGAAAAACAATTCTAGGTATGTTATCAAAATGTAGACTCTGATTCTCCTGGAATAAGGTAGGACCTGACATCTGATTCCCAACAAATTGAGCTGCTGGTTTTGGGGATGCTCCTGTGTCCTCAGACCCTAAGGAGTTGTAGCTAGAAAAATGTTGGCTACTCACCATTCCAACTTAATGGGATACAGATAGAGCCTTTTGAGAAAAGCAAGTGCTGGGAAATGGACAGTGGGGGACCTGATTAAGCACATATGTTATCAAGTACAAGGACCTGGGTAAAAGCTCCCAGTCTTCAGTTACTGGGGAAAAACTTCACAAGTAGTAACGCACTGCTGCAGGTATCTGTCAGTCTTTCTCTCTCCCTGTCTTGCCCTTCCCTCTCAATTTCTCTCTGTCCTATCAAGTAAAAAAGAAAAGATAGGAAAAGAAAAGAAATAAAATGTGGCAGCTGGGAGTACTGACTTTATCACACAGCCACTGAGCTACAGTAACTACGGGGGCGGGGGGTTAGGCAGGCAGGCAAGTACTATTGAAATAAATATGAAGCTTATATTAATAAAGAAAGCAAGTATCAAGTCTGGCCATCAAGATAGCTCACCTGGGGGTTGCCTAATTTGTTGTGCATGTGAGCCAGGTTCAAGCCCAGCCTTTACCACATGGGGAAGGTAGAAGATACATTTAGTGGTGTGTCTTCCCCCCTTCCACCTTTCCCTTTATCTGGAAAACAAAATCAACCCAAAGCAGTGAAGAAAGAGCAATGAGGGAAAGAAAAAAAAAACAAAAAACATGTCTCATCTCTCATTTTGTGTGTTCATGAGGCTATTTCAATATTCTTCACACTATTGTATTTATATTCCTTAATTATTCCTAAACAAAAATATGTTAAAACTAAAAAATAGTAAATAAAAGGAAGCATTAATACAGCTAGTTATTCCAAGAAAAAAAAGTCTTGACTATTTCTACCTTTTTATTTTCTTCTTCTTTTTATTGCTAAACTCCTACTCCCTTTTTTCTTTTTAAACTGGGAATAATCTATGTACTATACTATGGACTTAGGACTTCACCATCTTTATTTTCTTCCAAGAATGTGAGGCAATAATCATCTCAATAATGTGTGCAAGAGTAATTACCCGGTTACACATTAGTGGCAGGGCAAACACCCTTGGGTTTATTTTGCTTTAGTTTTTTTTATTTGCTTGTTTTTCCATTTATTTGCTTCTTTTATTTGGTTTAGGGGGGAGCTAGATCAGCACCTATAGCACAATGCTTAGGCAGATATGAAACTCATGGTTTATAGCAAGAGAGCTGAGAAGGCAGGGGTAGATAGCATAATGGTAATGCAAAGAGACTTTCATGCCTGAGGCTCCAAAGTCCCCGGTTCAATCCCCTGCACCACCATAAGCCAGAGCTGAGCAGTGCTCTGGTAATTAATTAATTAGTTAATTAATTAAATTAAAAGAGAGACCTTCAGGGGAGTTGCTTCACAGGTGGTGAAGCAGGTCTGCAGGTGTCTATCTTTCTCTCCCCCTCTCCGCCTTCCCTTCCTCTCTCCATTTCTCTCTGTCCTATCCAACAACAAACAACATCAACAACAATAATAACCACAACAAGGCTACAACAACAAGGGCAACAAAAAGGGGGAAAAATGACCTCCAGGAGCAGTGGATTCATGGTGCAGGCACTGAGCCCCAGCAATAACCCTGGAGGCGAGAGAGAGAGAGAGAGAGAGAGAAAGAGAGAGAGAGGGAAGAAGAAGACAAAGCTGAGACACACTCCTCATTACCTAGCCTGTAACGCAGCATAGGAAGATGCCACCCATGCTGTGGGAAGTAAAGCACCATAGAAAACAGGAGACAAAAGTGAGCAGTTCTAGTCAGTAATGCTTCACTGTATATCTGTGTCTGATGGACAGAACTTAATAGAAGTGTTGGCTAGAACATCCGACACAAAGGGAGAGAAGTAAAGCAAAGAGGAGAAGCTGCAGCTTAGTAGTAGATGAATAAGAGAGGAGCATTTATGGTGCCACTGTATCTCATCCCTGAATGCATAGTAGATACCTTTCATAAGTTCTGTCCCGGTAGCTTTATGGAAGGCTGAACATCTATACTTTTTTTTTTTTTTTTACAATAGACAAAAAGGCAGAGTCCCAGGGGATTCCCTGCACCACCATAAGTCAGAGCTGAGCAGTGCTTTGGTTAAAAAAAAAAAAAACTTAGCAGTTCTGAGGCTAGTAAGATGAGGATCCTAGGTGCCAGTTCTCAAGGGATATACAAGTCAGTATACAAGTCAGTGAAACATAAAAGTTGTCCTGGTCAAAAAGGAAAGGCTTTTGCTGGGCCGCTCCACTCCCAGAGTGCATCTACTTAGGAAAGTCAATTCCAAGTTCTCAGCCAGACATCACACTCATTTTCTGGAGTCATGTTTCCTGATATCCTGCATTTTCTGGAGTCATGTTTCCATGATATCCTGCATCTCCAGCCCCCAAAATGCAAGATAGAAGCTATAACTAGTGCTATCCAGAGAGCTAACTAGGATGTTTGGTTAAGGTGACCATATATACACACGAATTAACTTTTGGTACAAAACAGTTTTATGTTGGAGGAGAAAAATTCCACCTGAAAATGATATAGTGGGGCCAGCTGGTGACTCATCTAGAGTACTTTAGAGTACAGAAGGCCTGAGTTCAATCCTCTGGTCCCTACCTTCAGGGAGGAAGCTTCATGAGCAGTGATAAGGGTGAAGGTGTCTCTCTCCTTATGCATCTTACCTTCTCTCTCAATATCTGTCTCTATGCAAACTAATTACATTAAAATTAAATATATTAAAAAATAAATTGGATAGCTAGAGAGTAGGTGTCAATAATTTATTTCAAAGCTTTAAAGGTGGCCCAACAGGTATATAATGCATTTGGGCTCTCTAACATGAGAACTCAAGGTCCATCCATGGTATCACATGTTCCAGAATGATATTCTAATTCCCTGTCTCTCTCTTTCTCTTTTTCTCATGTAAATAAACAAATAAGTAAATAAATGTGATCCAGGCAGTGAAGAAGTAGATAAAGCATCGGACTCTTAAGCATGTAACCCTGAATTCCATACCTGGCAATACATGTGCCAGAGTGATGCTCTGGTGTTCTCTGTGTGTGTGTGTGTGTGTGTGTGTGTGTGTGTGTGTGTGTCTGTGTGTATGTGTGTATGTGTATGTGTGTGCGTGTGCATGTCTAAAATTTTTAAAAAAGAAGAAGAAATGGAGAAGGAAATGACGTGCCAGTACTGCCTCATGCCCAGCACACTCAGTGTGCCACTGAACCTACCCTGTCTCCAGTGTCTGAGCCTCTGCCCAGGGTTCCCTGAGTTTCACCAACATCCACACCAGCATGCCACACACTTGCTAGAAGTCCATGTTGTTTCTAAGATTGTAGAAATTTATGAAAACCTCTTTCTTATAATTTTACTCAAAGATCTGCTAAAAAATATTATATTTTGACAAAAGTAAAAACCCATTTTCAAGCAGGCACACAAGCTAATTCATCTGGATGGTTTGCCTGCTCTGTCAGGTGCTGGGCCAAGGTTTAAGACCATTCCTCAGCGCACTGGGGAGAGCTTCAGTGTGGTAATATATTTCCCCTCTCTCTTATCTCTCTTATTATTTTAAGAAGTCAACTTGGAGCAGTGAAACCCCAGAGACAGAGAGAGGAAGAGAGAGAAAGAGATTACAAGAAGATTTAGCTCAGATCTACAGAGATGCAGAGGTCACATAGGCTCCAAAGCGGAATATGGGCCCCAGATCACATCAAATCGATGGAGTTTACAATCAATAATATTTATACACCTTTCTCATATTTGGGAGCTACTCTCTTCCTTGATCCAGCTTTCTAGCCCTTTTTTTTCCAGCCATGACATCATCTCCCCAGACAATAACTTGGATCCACCGGCATATCAGATATCAGGCTCAGGAAAAAAAAGAAGAAAAAAACTAGTATAGTCATGTTTTTTTTGTAATATAACTAAAATAGGCCTACTAACTATCTAAAAAACGGAGACCCCCCCAACTCTTCATCTGAACTATTCCAGCCATTAAGTTCATGATTAGTCAACAATTTGTTTGGCTTCATATGTTAACTCTTTCTTTTAGCCACCAGGTTCTAGATGCTAACATGATGCCAACTGGACTTCCCTGAGCATATGACCCCACCAATGTGTCCTGGAGCCCCACTTCCCTAAAGGCCCACCCCACTAGGGAAAGAAAGAGACAGGCTGTATGGATCGACCTGTTAACACCAATGTTCAGCGGGGAAACAATTACAGAAGCCAGACCTTCCACCTTCTGCAACCCATAATGATCCTGGTCCATACTCCCAAAGGGATAAAGACTAGGAAAGCTATCAAGGCAGGAGATGGGATACGGAGTTCTGGTGGTGGGAACTGTGTGGAGTTATACTGCTCTTATCCTATGGTTTTTCAGTGTTTCATTTTATAAATAAAATTTAAAAAAAGACTTAAGATTCATCTAGGGTTATTGTCCAATCAATGTTTTTTGGTTTTGTTTTTTTTTTTTGCCTCCAGGGTTATCACTGGGGTTCGTTGCCTGCACCATGAGTCCACTGCTCCTGGAGGCTATTTTTTTCCCTTTTGTTGCCCTTGTTGTTGCTGTCATTGTTGGTGGATAGGACAAAAAGAAATCGAGACAGGAGGGGAGACAGAGAAAAAGATAGACACCTGCAGACCTGCTTCACCTCTTGTGAAGCGACCCTCCTGCAGGTGGGGAGCCGGGGGCTCAAACATGGGAGATCCTTATGCCACTCTGTGAGCTATGTGCCATGTACACTTAACCTGCTGTGATACCTCCCGGTCCCCCAGTCACTGTGTTCTTAATCTTCCTCTTTTATGCCACCAAATTCCCTGTGATTGATGCAAAGCAAAGATTTGCTGCACTGCCCAAAGCATAGTTAGAAAGAGAAATTCAGGTGGATTGCACCAAAGCAAAAGGGGAAGGAGGGTGGGGCATAGGGGTCAAGGTCCTGGTGCATAATGGTGGAAAAGGACCCAAGTTGCAGGTGAAAGTATTTTTGCAGACTCCTGCAAAACAGGAGATGAGCAATTATACTCATGTGTCAACAACTATGCTGTAAACCATTAACACCCCCCCCAGGCCCAATAAAGTGATAAAAGAAAGGGAAATTCAAAAGAGAGTAAAACAACAGTTTGGGTTTTACCAGTGTTGATGCCTTCAGTTATTATCCAGGCTCCTGTGGTCTCTGCAGCTTTGACCAAACCTTGACTGAAGATCTTTTTCAGCTTAGAGAGCATCTTAAAGTTCTGGATGCCCCCATGCACGGAGATCACCAGCTTTGGTAGCTCCATTTTCCACTCCTTCAACATCAGATGTAACAGGTGATCCACTTTTGTATCATAAGAAGTTCTAATATACTGAAAGGCAGATACACACACATTGTATATAAAGTAGTGAAAAACATGTGCCAAGTACAGAAACATTTAGCGAATAGCAGAGCAGTAAAAGGGGTCAGAACTTGAAAGGAAATGTCAGTGATCTTTTTTTAAAGTTCCTGTCCACATAAATGAAATATCAATTGGTGAGGCCAGGTGGTGGCGCACCTGGTTAAGAACACACAGCACAGTGCACAAGGACCCAGCTTTAAACCCCTGGTCCCCCCCTGCCGAGGGAGAGCTTCACAAGTGGTGAAGCAGGGCTGCATGTGTCTCTTTGTCTCTCTCTCCTCTCTCCACCCATTTCTCTTTATCTCTATCAATAATAAATAAAAATATATTTAAAATAAACAAACTTCTTTTAAAAAAAACAGTGGATGTAGTAATTAATAAGTGTGTGTCTCTGTGTGTGTGTGTGTGTGTGTGTGTGTGTGTGTGTGTATGTGTATGTGTGTGAGAGAGAGAGAGAGAGACTTGGGAAGGAAGAGAAGATGGAACCATAGAAAAAATGGGCAAATGTATACAAATATAAAGACTATACTTTCAGGGAAAATTTCTATAGTATGTTACAAATATAGACAGTTATAATTTTGCATTTTTATCTAAGATTATAATATCTGACTAGATTTTTCCAGCGGACCACTGGAATAAAGTGGTTTATCCTGAAATTTTAAGAATTATATTTTTAAAAATGTATTATTATTATTTTAAATTTATTATTATTATTAACCACTACAAACAGACCCTTAAAATCATATTGAAATCAGTTTGCTGGAGTCAGGCAGTGAAGTGCACATGGTGTGAAGTGCAAGGACCTGCATAAGGATCCTGGTTCCAGACCCCGGCTCCCCAACTGCAGGGGAGTCGCTTCACAGACGGTGAAGCAGGTCTGCAGGTGTCTATCTTTCTCTCCCCATTTCTGTCTTTCCCTCCTCTCTCCATTTCTCGCTGTCCTATATAACAACAACAACATCAATAACTACAACAATAAAAAAAAACAAGGACAACAAAAGGGAAAATAAATAAATATTAAAAAATTTAAAAAAGAAATCAGTTTGCCATCCTCAAGCATAAGCCAACAACAGAAGAATAAATCATATTTACAGAAAAAAATAAGAGCAATAAGAAACCATAAATTAGGAGTGGCCCAGGAAATGGTCCAGTGGAAAAATGTAGGACTCCCAAAAGGAAGACTCAAGTTTGATCTCCAGCATCATATATGCCAGAGTGATGCTCTGGTGTTCCTTCTCTTCTCTTTCTCCCCTTCTCTTTCTCTTTCTCTCTCTCTCTCTCTCTCTCTCTCTCTCTCTCTCTCTCAAATAAATAAGCCTTTAAAGAAGGGTGAGGCACAGGAGAAAACTGGTTTAATTCACCCCTTTCCTACTCCAATTCTTTCTCCAAGTTGTACCTCTCTTTTAATTATAAATTCCTTCAGTCCTAGAAGATAATTCCTGGGACTAGTCAGTGGCACACCTGGTTAAGTAAGCACTCACATTACAGTGTGCAAGGACCCAGGTCAATCCCCTGGTCCCCACCTGCAGGGGAGAAGCTTCACAAGTGGTGAAGCAGGGCTGCGGGTGTCTCTCTGTCTCTCTATCTCCTCCTCCTCTCTCAATGTCTATCTCTAACCAATAATAAATTTTAAAAAGACAATTCTTTAAATTTCAGGATAAACTACTATAACTAAATTGTCAGCACTAGATTCTTAACCTCAAAAGACCAACAGGAGACAATGCTAAAGGTTAATGATCTTTCCTTTCTCTTCCTTCTCCTAGATAGATTAACTCCCTTAGCTAGAATCCTACTGGCAGAGACTCTGAAATCCTTTGAGGAGTGAGATGGAAAGATAAACAACTAAGAGGAGGAATACTAACCACAAATAAGAAGACTAACCAACTCTCACAAGGCTTCCTACTGTTCAAAAAAGTAAAAAGTGGGATTCTAGACTTAAATATAAGCCTCTTCTGTTCTGAAGTATCAAATGAAATGCAGTCAGGCACACAGGATGTCATGGGAACCCGGTACTAAGCATGATCTGTATCAGGGATCAGGAAATGTACTTGAGCGTGGTTTCAGCTGTCCTGAATGCACTTCCTTGGCTTGCACACAGACTGTTCTACATGCAGGCTTCTCTCCTACCTGATCAGACACCAGATTCTTCACCGCCTTTTAGTCACCTTTGAACTATCTCCCCTTTTAGATGACTTTCCTTTTCTTTTTTTCTCTGTTTCAAATACAGAAAACTGCATAAAAACATATATCAGGGGGTCGGGTGGTGGCGCAGTGGGTTAAGCACATGTGGCGCAAAGCACAAGGACCGGCGTAAGGATCCCGGTTCGAGCCCCCGGCTCCCCACCTGCAGGGGAATCACTTCACAGGCGGTGAGGCAGATCTGCAGGTGTCTATCTTTCTCTCCCCCTCTCTGTCTTCCCCTCCTCTCTCCATTTCTCTCTGTCCTATCCAACAATGAACAACATCAACAATGGCAATAATAATAACCACAACGAGGCTACAACAAAGGGGGAAAAAATGGCCTCCAGGAGCGGTGGATTCATGGTGCAGGCACCGAGCCCAGCAATAACCCTGGAGGGAAAAAAAAAAAAATATATATATATATATATATATATATATATATATATTTGATATATATATATATATATATATATATATATCAAAGAGAGAGGGGAGAAAGAGATGTTAAGTCATTTCATTATCTCAAAAAATGCAAAATTCCTTTCCCTGTCATCCTCACCCTTAAGAAACTGTATATTTTTTTTGTTTCACCTACTAGACTCTAAACAGTGTTGATGTACATGGACCATATGCTCTGTTGACTGAATGAAAAATATGTAAGTGAATGAGATTATAAGTATAATGGTTAAAGAAGAAAGACTAAAACCTAAGGGGAAAATTACATACAGGCTTCTGAAAGCATTAAAGTGGAAAAAATGGTGGCAATTTTGTTGTTGTTGTGTTTGCCATGTAATGACATTAACACAAAAAGTAACAAAAAGTTAAATGTAAAAGGATTAATAACTACGAACCTAAATTATTGTAAAAAAATATGATGAAGTTTTTGTTTTATTACAATTCCAGTCCATCCAAGTGATGACTACACTACAGAGTACAGTAGATTCTGCTCCCTGAGCATTTTCCCAGGAAAAGTTCCCTCTAATAAAGCCATCATTAGCTACCATATTTGGAAAAAAAAAAAAAGACTAGCCTGTTGATACCATGCAAATCAGGGACTGTCCCAGGAAGGCAGCTCAGGCTCAGCAGCCAGAATCTGAGACCCAGATTCACCCAGGAACCACAAGGGACTCTGAGGACCATGGAGATATATTTTTGCACTCACTCTCTTTCTCTCATAGTAAAAGTGGAGAAAGGTTGCATCTGGAGGTGACTCACTACTAATGTGCATGCATCAGGCCCAGGGCTCAATCTCCCTGCCACATAAAAAGTCACAATGCGGGGGTCAGGCAGTAGCACAGTGGATTAAGCGCAGGTGGCACGAAGCGCAAAGACCAGCCTAAGGATCCCAGTTTGAGCCCCCGGCTCCCCACCTGCTGGGGAATTGCTTCACAGGCGGTGAAGCACGTCTACAGGTGTCTATATTTCTCTCCTCCTCTCTGTCTTCCCCTCCTCTCTCCATTTCTCTCTGTCCTATCTAAAAACAACAACATCAATAACAACAACAGGGTGGGGGAGACAGCATAATGGTTATGCAAACAGACTTTCATGCCTGAGGCTCCTAAATCCAAGGTTCAATCCCCCCCGCACCACCATAAGCCTGAGTTGAGCAGTGCTCTGGTGTTTCTCTCTCTCTCTCCCTGCATCTCTCTCAAAAATAAAATTAATAAAAAAAAAGAAATAACAACGACAATAATAACTACAACAACAATAAAAAAATGACAACAAAATGGAAAAAAAGTAAATAAAAAAAATTTTTAAAGTCACTATGCAAATAAATGTGTGAACACCATGTTAGAGACAATAAAAAAAGAGGCATCAATAGACACAAGCTGCTGGGACCATGATTCAGCTAAATCTTGGTTTTTTGGTAATAATTTTTCTGTATTCCTTAAGGAAAGGGCAGCCCTTTGGCAATTCTCAGAAAGGTCAATGCCCTTCTGCAGAGTCGAAAAGTTTGCTGAAAGAGGTCAAACACAAATTAGAACAATACACACTCCAAAAAGCTACATGCTCCTCAGGCCTAAGGAAAGAGAAAAGTCAGGTTGTTTTTGTCTAGAGGTTGATAACATGGGTCACTTTAGGGAAAAATAAAGCCTGGCAGTGTCATCACCTCCACTTGAAGACAGCAGTTTGGAGAGGTTTGGGGAGATGACTGTTTATGAAAAGGGCAAACTAAAGGGGGTTGTAAGCAAACCTTGGAGTGGTAGGTGTGCTCTCCGTCTTGGAAATTAATCGTGCCAAAGGTATCTGTAGGGCTTCTCGTTGTGTGCTTTTCCACAGACCACTTTTCCTTCTCATTACCACTGGCAGCTGACATGGTCCAGGTATAATCAATCCCATGGTGGTCTCCAATTAATCGCCCACAGCAACACCTTAAATTTAGAATAAAAATTAATTTCAGAAAAGAACACACAAGATTTCAACACAGAAAGTATATGTAACATTTGTACAGTTTTCTAAATCACTGTCTAGGTGAGCTATACTAACAACATTTACAAGTTCATATTAATGTTCATATTGGATTTATGACACTGGATAATCACCTAATTTTAGAAAAGCCATCAGTGGTTCTCACTTTATTTGTACATTAAAAATCATCTGGGATGACACCTTTGACCCACTTGCATGTAAGCTATCCAGCTCAGGCAAAAATTAGTAAAGTCATAGGCCCTTGGAATATACCTAAAATAGACCTACTAACTTTTACCAAAATGAAGACCCCAAATCTCATCTGCTATATTCTTGCCTTTAGACTCCAGGTTACTAAAAAATTTGTTCTTTTTTATATCTTAATGCTTTTTCAGACACCAAGTTGCAGATGCTACAATGATGACAACATGAATTCCCTGGGCAGATGACCTCCAAAAAAAAGTAAAATATATTATATTTTCAAAACAATCCTTGGAGAAAAAGAAGTGAAAAGATGCTGAGGAAAGTCAAATGGTTAACCAAATGGAAACTCTCCCCCAGTGTTAAGGATTGATTCATGGTGCTATGGGCCCTCCCCCAACTCCTACGCTTAATCTCTAATGCCCAAGTGTTCAAATGTACAGACAGGTCTTAAGTTTAAAATGCAAATCTCTATTGAAATCTAGGTTGAACTAAAGAGTTACTTTTGCCAACAATCCTGTGTAATACCGTGATTCCTAAGAATTACAAATTTGTCTCTGCTCCCATTTCTGGCAAAGAGCTTCTGAAAGCCTCAGAATTTCCTGAGTGAAGAGAATAATATAGGTATTGGGAGCTGAATCCATTGCAAATGGTCAGTGTGATTCACTCGATCACACCTAGGAAATGAGGCTCTATAAAATCCCAGAAGAATAGGGGTCAGAGAGCTTCAGGCTGGAGGACACAGAGGTGCTGGAGAGAGAAGGAAGCCAAGCAATAGAATCTGAAGGGGCAGGTCCCACAGATCTCTGACCTGTATCCCATCAATCAGAACTAGAGTTGAAAAGGAATGGGAAATTTTGTAGAACTGAGCCCCTGTGGGATCAGATGTCATCTCCTGGTAGTATCAAAATGGAGTGAATTACTGAATGGTACTGAAAATCAGCATATCTTGATGTTTGGTATGCATGTATCTCACTTGCTAGACACAGGCAAACTATAGTGCTATGTATACATGGGGCTTCATTGTCCAAATGAAACAAACTATATAACAGATGAAAATTGAGTGTTTTACAAGTACTTAAATTGGTGAAGCTTTTTACAAAGTCCTTGACCATTTACATGCTCTAACAATTCCTGCTGCCTATTACATTCATATAACCACTCTCCTTAAAAAATAATAATAATAATAAATTTTAAAAAGTTGAGGGGAGAGACTGTTCTGCAGATACCTATCATGGGAAGATGAGAAAAGCTTGCCATGTGTTAACTATACTGTAAACCATTAACTCCTCAATAAAACAATAAAAGGAAAAATATATATCTCACACCTCTTTTTTAAAACTTCTGTTGGAAAATTAAATAGAATACACCAATAAACCCCTTTTCATTGGGTTCATTTGAGGCTTGAAAAAAAAAAAAGATACCACATGATTATCTCAATAGATGTAGAGAAAGCCTTTGACAAAATCCAACACCCATACATGCTCAAAACTCTACAAAAAATGGGAATATATGGGAAATTCCTCAAGATAGTGGAGTCTATATATAGCAAACCTACAGCCAACATCATACTCAATGGACAGAAGCTGAAAGCATTCCCCCTCAGTTCGGGAACTAGACAGGGCTGTCCACTGTCTCTGTTACTCTTCAACATAGTATTGGAAGTTCTTGCCATAGCAATCAGGCAAGAGAAAGAAATCAAAGGGATACAGATTGGAAGGGAAGAAGTCAAGCTCTCACTATTTGCAGATGATATGATAGTATACATAGAAAGACCTAAAGAATCCAGTAGAAAATTACTGGAAGTTGTTAGGCAATATAGCAAGGTATCAGGCTACAAAATCAATGTACAAAAATCAGTGGCATTTCTTTATGCAAACACTAAATCTGAAGAAGAAGACATCCAGAAATCACTCCCATTTACTGTTTCAGCAAAATCAATCAAATACCTAGGAATAAAGTTGACCAAAGAAGTGAAAGACTTGTATACTGAAAACTATGAGTCGCTACTCAAGGAGATAGAAACTGATACCAAGAAATGGAAAGATATCCCATGCTCATGGATTGGAAGAATAAATATCATCAAAATGAATATTCTCCCCAGAGCCATATACAAATTTAATGCAATACCCATCAAAGTTCCACCAGGCTACTTTAAGAGAATAGAACAAACACTACAATCATTTATCTGGAACCTGAAAACACCTAGAATTGCCAAAACCATCTTAAGGAAAAGAAACAGAAATGGAGGCATCACACTCCCAGACCTTAAACTATATTATAAAGCCATCATCATCAAAACAGCATGGTACTGGAAAAAAAATAGGCACACAGACCAGTGGAACAGAATTGAAAGCCCAGAAGTAAATCCCAACACCTATGGGCATCTAATCTTTGATAAGGGGGCCCAAAGTATTAAATGGAAAAAGGAGGCTCTCTTCAATAAATGGTGCTGGGAAAACTGGGTTGAAACATGCAGAAGAATGAAATTGAACCACTTTATCTCACCAGAAACAAAAATCAACTCCAAATGGATCAAAGACCTAGATGTCAGACCAGAAACAATCAAATACTTAGAGGAAAACATTGGTAAAACACTTTCCCACCTACACCTCAAGGACATCTTTGATGAATCAAACCCAATTGCAAGGAAGACCAAAGCAGAAACAAACCAATGGGACTACATCAAATTGAAAAGCTTCTGCACATCCAAAGAAACTATTAAACAAACAGAGAGACCCCTCACAGAATGGGAGAAGATCTTCACATGCCAGACATCAGACAAGAAACTAATCACCAAAATATATAAAGAGCTCAGCAAACTTAGCCGCAAAAAAGCAAATGACCCCATCCAAAAATGGGCAGAGGAAATGAACAAAACATTCACCACAGAGGAGATCCAAAAGGCTAACAAACATATGAAAAACTGCTCTAGGTCACTGATTGTCAGAGAAATGTAAATCAAGACAACACTAAGATACCACCTCACTCCTGTAAGAATGGCATACATCAAAAAGGACAGCAGCAACAAATGCTGGAGAGGATGTGGGGACAGAGGAACCCTTTTACATTGCTGGTGGGAATGTAAATTGGTACAGCCTCTGTGGAGAGCAGTCTGGAAAACTCTCAGAAGGCTAGACATGGACCTTCCATATGACCCAATAATTCCTCTCCTGGGGTTATACCCCAAGGACTCCATAACACCCAACCAAAAAGAGGTGTGTACTCCTATGTTCATAGCAGCACAATTCATAATAGCTAAAACCTGGAAGCAACCCAGGTGCCCAACACCAGATGAGTGGCTGAGAAAGCTGTGGTATATATACACAATGGAATACTATGCAGCTATGAAGAACAATGAACCCACCTTCTCTGACCCATCTTGGACAGAGCTAGAAGGAATTATGTTAAGTGAACTAAGTCAGAAAGATAAAGATGAGTATGGGATGATCCCACTCATCAACAGAAGCTGACTTAGAAGATCTGAAAGGGAAACTAAAAGCAGGACCTGATCAAATTGTAAGTAGGGCACCAAAGTAAAAACCCAGTGGTGAGGGGTAGACATGTAGCTTCCTGGGCCAGTGGGGGGTGGGAGTGGGCGGGAGGGATGGGTCACAGTCCTTTGGTGGTGGGAATGGTGTTTATGTACACTCCTAGAAAAATGTAGACATATAAATCAGTAGTTAATTAATATGAGAGGGGGAAATCAATTGTATGTCTCAAAGTTTCTCAAAACACAAACTGAATCTTTTTAATATATAGGCTATGTATTTGATATACGGACTCTCTCAAAAGCCTAGACCAACTAGATTAGAAGCTTCCAATAGCACAGCTATATACAAGATACTGGGTACTGTACAGCAAACCATAACAAAGGGACTTTTCAAAGTTAACCCAATTAACAAATAATGTGATGATAATATTAACTATTGATTGTCTTTTTGAACCCTAAGACAGCAGGAACCTCACATCTTCACTATAGAGCCCCTACTTCCCCCAGTCCTGGAACCCTTGGATAGGGCCCACTTTCCCGTATACATCTCCCAATCCAAACCAAATAATATTGCATCCGCCGATCACAACCTAACCAAAGCAACGATTGCCATCTCAACATGCTTCACCTCAGACTGTATTCAGAGACTTCACGTGTGGAATGACAACCCTTCAGCTTCATTACTCGGGTGAGATCTTTCCTTTAATAGTACACTCTAATTTCATCTCAGGTAGTTCACTTTCTAACAAAGTCCCATAACCTAGATACACACCAGTTTCTGTGAGAGAGAGCTTATGTGCACACGTATCCATAAACTACTGCAAAATATATACCTGAAAGCAGGATTACACTAGAGTTTGCAGTGAGTACCTCCCTAACACTTCCTCTCCACTATTCCAAGCTTGGGATCCATGATTGCTCAGCAAATTGTTTGGCTTCATATGTTAACTCTCTTTTCAATCACCAGGTTCCAGATGCCACCAGGATGCTGGCTAGGCTTCCCAGGATTGAAGACCCCACCAATGTGTCCTGGAGCTCAGCTTCCCCAGAGACACACCCTACTAGGGAAAGAGAGAGGCAGACTGGGGGTATGGACCGACCAGTCAACGCCCATGTTCAGCGGGGAAGCAACTACAGAAGCCAGACCTTCTACCTTCTGCAACCCTCAACGACCCTGGGTCTATGCTCCCAGAGGGATAGAGAATGGGAAAGCTACCATGGGAGGGAGTGGGTTATGGGGATCGGGTGGTGGGAATTGTGTGGAGTTGTACCCCTCCTACCTTATGCTTTTGTTCACTAATCCTTTCTTAAATAAAAAATTTTAAAAAAATAAATAAATAAATAAATAAATAAAAATAAATCTGATAAATAAAAAAAAAAAAGATATAGTACAGTGGCTAGAGCTTTGAACTTAAGAGTTAGATGCCCTGAATTTGACCCCCAGCATCGCATGTGCCAGAGTGATGCTCTGGCTCTCTCTCCTTCTCTCACTGTAATCAATAAATAAATCTTGAAAAAGAGAGAATAACAAAATTGTACCAAATTGTTTTATTTATTACAGCATGCCAAACTAGTTCAGTATTATTCATCTAAATCTTACCTGATTAAATTCTGACAGACTTGGCATCCAGCAGTACATCTAAATTAAAGAAATAGAATCTCTTAGTTTACTGGTGTATTTGGAAACACATGTAATGTTTACACTACAGCAAATATCTGTTATCCTCCATGGTCTAGGAATCAGGGTTTGCTGACTACTCAAACATCATACGCAAATATTCCCATATGTCATTTACCAAATGTAATTATACTACAGCAATCTTGATCTGCTTAAGAGAATGCTGAGCTTGGAACCAAATTATCTAGACTTAAATCTCATTAATTTAAGGGCATTCCTCTAAGCTCCAGTTTTCAACAGGATTTTTAAAAATATGTCTGCTTCATAAGATTAGTAAAAGGATGGGATGCATTGGATCGACCTTCTCGTGGTGCATCCCGTGAGTACCCATTTATTGGGGAAACTGACCATCCTTCCTAGCCGACTGAATCCACATGGATCCCAGTCACTTTCAAAGCCAGCAACAAGCAGACATAAGGCTCAACCTGACGCTGTTGACTGGCTGCGGAAGAAGGGCAAACGCTAGAAGAAGAAGAAGTAAAAGGATTATCTGAGATGTTATATGTAAAGTGTCTTACAGTTCCTGGCATATTACAGTACTTACATTAAGTATGCATAATAATGGTGCCTAACTGCTTGGTACTGGACCATGAATAGACACATTGACCAGTGGAATAGAATTGAGAG
Source organism: Erinaceus europaeus (assembly GCF_950295315.1). Taxonomy (NCBI): domain Eukaryota; kingdom Metazoa; phylum Chordata; class Mammalia; order Eulipotyphla; family Erinaceidae; genus Erinaceus; species Erinaceus europaeus. The sequence continues at coordinate 23,452,079 of NC_080171.1, forward strand.
CCAAGAAGTAAGCCGTCACACCTATAGACATCTAATCTTTGACAAAGGTGCCCAGATTATTAAATGGGGAAAGATGAGTCTCTTTAACAAATGGTGTTGGAAAAAAATGGGTTGAAACATGAAGAAGAATGAAACTGAACCACTATATTTCACCAAATACAAAAGTAAATTCCAAGTGGATCAAGAACTTGGATGTTAGACCACAAACTATCAGATACTTAGAGAAAAATATTGGCAGAACTCTTTTCCACATAAATTTTAAAGACATCTTCAATGAAATGAATCCAATTACAAAGAAGACTAAGGTAAGCATAAACCTATGAGACTACATCAAATTAAAAAGCTTCTGCACAGCAAAAGAAACCACTACCCAAAAGAGGAGACCCCTCACAGAATGGAAGATCTTTGCATGCCATACATCAGACAAGAGCCTAGTAACCAGAATATATAAAGAGCTTGCCAAACTCTACAACAAGATAACAAATAACCCCATCCAAAAATGGGGAGAGGACATGGACAGAATATTCACCACAGAAGAGATACAAAAGGCCAAGAAACACATGAAAAAATGCTCCAAGTCTCTGATTGTCAGAGAAATGCAAATAAAGACAACAATGAGATACCACTTCACTCCTGTGAGAATGTCATACATCAGAAAAGGTAACAGCAGCAAATGCTGGAGAGGGTGTGGGGTCAAAGGAACCCTCCTGCACTGCTGGTGGGAATGTCAATTGGTCCAACCTCTGTGGAGAACAGTCTGGAGAACTCTCACAAGGCTAGAAATGGACCTACCCTATGACCCTGCAATTCCTCTCCTGGGGATATATCCTAAGGAACCCAACACATCCATCCAAAAAGATCTGTGTACACATATGTTCTTGGCAGCATAATTTGTAATAGCCAAAACCTGGAAGCAACCCAGGTGTCCAACAACAGATGAGTGGCTGAGCAAGTTGTGCTCTATTTACACAATGGAATACTACTCAGCTTTAAAAAAAATGGTGACTTCACCGTTTTCAGCCGATCTTGGATGGACCTTGAAAAATTCATGTTAAGTGAAATAAGTCAGAAACAGAAGGATGAATATGGGATGATCTCACTCTCAGGCAGAAGTTGAAAAACAAGATCAGAAGAGAGAACACAAGTAGAACCTGAACTGGAATTGGTGTATTGCACCAAAGTAAAAGACTCTGGGGTTGGGGTGGGTGGGAGAATACAAGTCCAAAAAGGATGACAGAGGAGTGGGGGTTGTATTGTTATATGGGAAACTGGGGAATGTTATGCATGTACAAAGTATTGTATTTACTGTTGAATGTAAAACATTAATTCCCCAATAAAGAAATAAAAATAATAATAATAATAACGGTGCCTACAATTATTATTCTATGGATATAGCATAGAACACAGCAAGAATCATAAAATTCATACAGCACTGTCAAATCAAGGAAAATTTGGTATGATTATAATTACTGTCCTTATTCTTTTTTTATGATTCAAAAGAACCTTCTGGATTCTGAGGTTGGCATTGTGATCAGCAATGATCATATTTTAGATATGAAGAAATTTTAACTAGATATAGACTCTAGTTTAAAATATTGGAAGGGGGCTGGGGGCAGTACACCTGGTAGAGCATACATTTTACCTTGTGCAAGAATGTAGGTTCGAAACCCCAGTTCCCACCTGCAGGGAGGAATTTTCATGAACAGTGAAGCAGATCTGCAAGTGTCTCTCTTTCTCCCTCTCTAGCTTCCCCTTCCCTCTAGATTTCTCTTTGTCCTGTCAAATTAAAAGAAAAATGACTGCCAGGAACAGTGGATTCATAGTGCAGGTACCAAGCCCCAGCACAGCAATAACCCTGGTGGGGGGGGAATAATAATAATATATATACTGGAAGGGGCTGACAAAATAGCACACTTAGATAATGCACTGCTTTGCCAATGTCTACAACCACGCTCTAAATTCTGCCCCCAACACAATGAAAGAAGCTTCACTATGGTATGTTCCTTCTCTCTCTCCCTCTCCCTCTTTCCCTCTCTCCCTCTCTCCCTCTCCCTCTCCCTCTCCTTCTGCCTCTCCTTCTCCCTTTCCTTCTCCCTCTCTACCAAAAAAATTAATTAACTAATTACGGGAAGAAAAGATGGTGTTGAAAATTGAGTTTTTCTTTTCTTTTCTTTTTTTTTTTTTACCAGAGCACTACTCAGCTCTGGTTTATGGTAGTACAGGGGATTGAACCTAGGACTTTAGAGCCTCAGGCTTGGGAGTCTCTGCATAACCATTACGCTACCTACCCCACCTGAATTTTTCTAAATTATTCAGGGTTTTCACATCCTTCTGTTTCTGCCTTGAGGGAGTGTCATCTCCCAGAAGCTTTATTTCAACAACAAATTCAAAATGATATTGTAGCAAGTCTATCAAATTAGTTTCTTACTAGATGTTACAAAAATAATAACAGATAACTTTTTATCTAAATATAAAATAGAAGCCTACCACCTTTTTTGTGTTCCATAAGGTAGAAAACTACATAAAAGATTCAATTTTTTTAGAATCTTGATAGGATAAAGAGGCTGGCACAGGAAGAATGCATTGGCATGCATCAATGACACTTTTTACAATCATACAGTCATATTCACGGAATACAATCATTGATATTTTTAATGAAGCTATAGCCTAATGACCTAATCTTTATAGCTTTCCATTGGGTTCAAGGAGAGTGTAGAGATGATCTTTCCATTTCCAGAAGCAGCAACCTCAGCAGCTCACTCTGCCTTCTACTGCAACCAACATCACAAGATGTTATGAGATGATGGAGGAGCCAAGGTTACCTGGTTATCCTGTAAACATTTTACAAGTAAGTCAAATGAGAATTTCCAATCTCAGGACTTGAAAGATTTAGGTAATTCTGTGAGGGTGGGACTAGTAAATATTTAACAAAGGCAAAGAATACTGGTTCACTCAACCCAAGAGTCTCGGAGATGTCATCATGCTAAATTTCAAATGAACATAAGGTCAAATGCCCAGAGGGATCTAGAAAGCAAAGTGATCTCCCTAATTAAAATACAGCTCTTTCATTTTCCATTCCTTCTAATTTCTTTTCCCCAAGGGCAATGGCACTCAAGTCTTAATTTTCTGAACCCAATGACTTTTTTTTCCCCTGTCTCCCATGGCTGCTATTTTGAATTTGTTCTACAAGTATAGCTTCCACAGGATCATCAAGTTCAGTCGTCAAATTCAAATCATTCCATTCAGTTTGCTATCCATTATTTGCACAAACAAAAACCTGTGACTAGAACATAGGACTAAAGTAAATTGTTTGCATAATCTAAGTATGGTGTCCTGAAATATCCTAGAGTCTACCCTCCATACATACTTCAGTTAGAAATAGAGAACATTAACAATATTTTTAATGTTTTTATTTAGAAGTTGTGTGTTTTTTTTTATCTAAACCCCCTGGAATGAAGGTGCACAAGATATGTCCTTGACCACTAAGAAGAAAAGGAGAATGAAAGTTGAAACAGAGAAATCTACTACTAAAAAAGAAGCTAATAAAAACGCAAAACGTACTAATAGTGACAAAGGTTCCATCAGGGTGAGGTCAATATGGTGAATCTTTTTCTTTATATATCATTTAGCTGCTAAACAGACGCTCTGTGGCAGGCTCTGGCATAGACACTGGAGTTGTTATGAAGAAAAAAATTTATCAGTAAGGTTTCTATACATATTAGAAATCTCAGTTGGGGGGGTAGATAGCATAATGGTTAATGCAAAGAGATTCTCATGCCTGAGACTCCAAAGTCCCAGGTTCAGTCCCCCATACCACCAAGAATAAGAGCTGAGCAGTAATCAGGTAAAAGGAAGGAAGGAAGGAAGGAAGGAAGGAAGGAAGGAAGGAAGGAAGGAAGGAAGGAAGGAAAGAAGGAAAAACGAAGGAACAAAGGCGAGGCCGGCTGCTACTGTACCTGGCTGAGCATACATGTTACAATGAGCAATGACCCAGGTTCAAGCCCCCAGTCCCCACATACAGGGGGAAAGCTTTTTGAGTGGTGAAGCAGTGCTGCAGGTGTCTCTCTCCCTTTCTTTTTTTATTGTTTTTTATTATCTTTATTTATTGGATAGAGACATCGAGAAATTGAGAGGAAGGAGGATATAGAGAGCAAAACAGGTGCTAGACTGGTAGTGGTGCACCTGGCTGAGTGTACATGCTACAATGTACAAGGACGTGGGTTCAAGGCTTCTGTCAGTCCCCACCTGCAGATGGAAAGCTTTGTGAGTGGTGAAGCAGTGTTACAAGTGTCTCTCTGTCTCTCTCCCTCTCTATTACCCCATTCCCTCTCAATTTCTGTCTGTTACTATCTAATAAACAATAGAGCTAATAAAAAGATAAAATGCTAAAGAGAGAGAGAGACCTGCAGTACTACTTCATCACTCACAAAGCCTTCCCCTTGCAGGTGGGTACCAAGGGCTTGAACCCAGGTCCTTGTGCATTGTAACATGTGAACTCAATATGGTTTCCCACCACCTAGCCCCCCTCTCTCTCCCTATGTCACCCCCTTCCCTCTCAATTTCTGGCTGTCTCAATCAAATAAGTAATTAAAGAAATTTTTAAAAAATATTTTTAAAAAGAAAGGAAGTCTGGTGTGAATTTCTATAATAATCATGTATTGTTTTTACTAATTTAAAGAAGCAAACATCAATTAAAAATAAACATTAATCATACAGACATCAAGTCCTCTAAGAACCTCTGATCTACAAAGCTCCCATAAACAGTTCTCCAAGTAGCATTTCATTCAAAAGAAGAATAACTTAAAATTGTACCTGTGAGGGTCTTTTGAGCTGGGTATGATTTTGTTACACTCTCGCTTGTCAAACACTCCTTCAATCCAGGATTTCTGGAATTGAACAGATAGTTTTATTACTTTTATATTCTAATTAAGCATAATAACAGTGCAATCAACTTATGGAAGGCAAGGGTTATTGATAATTCAGGAATTAAAATGCCAACAACAACCCAAAACAGGTTAAGTACTTAGCGGCTTCTCTTACAAGCAAGCTACACAAATAAACCAAGTGAACACAAATATGTTTACAAAGTTCATTATAATTATTCTTTTCAAGAATATTTATTTATTAATATGTGTGTGCGTGAGAGAGAAAGAGAGAGAGAGAGAGACGGAGAGAGGATATCCCTCTCGCATATGCAATGCCAGGAATAAAACTTAGGACCTTACATTTGTTAAGTCCTACAGTCTGGCTGTTGTAATTTCATTAAATGAAAGCTCCCTAAGTGCACAAACTCTAGTAGGAATGTAAACATAAGAATGACGCCTTCTATAAATTCCACTAAAAGTGAGTTTTATGCCTGGTTCCATAATGCTGCAGAGTGAATATCAAGCTCTCAAACTTCAAAATACTCATTGTAGCCCCTCATGGCTAAGATTTCTCAAGAATCTGGAAAAGGTAAGAAAAAGAAATGAGTTGATACACTTCCTGTAACCACGTGTTATCACTAGGTGTGCTGCTTCACATGGCCCAGTCAATAACTCCCTAAATCCAAGTAGTACTTTGATACTCACTCACCCTCCTAAGAGAATCTGTCCCATACCAAAAAATTCTAATCCAGTCAATTTCTTCCAGAAACTGTATTAGAATTCTAGAATAAAGAGGAGGTGGAGAAGAAGAAGGAGAAAAAATAGAAGCAGGAGGAGGAGGAGGAGCAGGAGGAGGAGAGAGAGAGGGAGGGGAAGGGGGAGGGGAAGGGGAAGAATGAGAATTCTAGATGCAAGAGGACACTGGATCCACAATAAAACCCAACAAAATTATGAACCTGAATTTTTCCAAACATAATAAAAGTAAAATTGATCATTTGGAAACTGTCGAATAGTGTGTGCTTTGCCATGTGTGCCAGGTTCAAGTCCAACCCCCACCATGTTGAACGAAGCTTTAGTACTATGGTAGTACTATGGTATCTGTCTTTTTCTTTCTCTCTCCTTCCTTCCCTCTGTATCTATTTAAAAAAAAAAGAGAGAGAGAGAGAACTCCATATGGGGTAAAAGTATATATAAGTGTAGAGTCGGCAAAATATCTCCTCTGGATAATGTACCTACTAGACTGTGACCCAGGTTCCAGCCCAGTCCTCGCCAACTGGAAAAAGCTTCAGTATTGTGAAGCTCTCTTCTTTTCTGGTCCTTTACCCAGCCATGACATCATCTCCCCAGACAATAACTTGGATCCACTGTCATATCAGATGTCAGGCTCAGGGGCAAAAAGAAAAAGAAAAAAAAAATAGTATAGCCACAGGCCCTTTGGAATGTAACTAAAATAAGCCTGCTAGCTATCTACAAAATGGAGGACCCAACACTTCATCTGCACTACTGCAGCCTTTAGGTCCTTGATTGGTCAACAATTTGGCTTTGTAAGTTAACTCTCTTGTCAACCACCAGGTTCCAGATGCTAGCATGATGCCAACCAGACTTCCCTGGACAGACAACCCCACCAGTGTGTCCTGGAGCTCTGCTTCCCCAGAGCCCTTCCCCAGGGAAAGAAAATGACAGGCTGGGAGTATGGATCTACCTGTCAATGCCCATGTTCAGCGGGGAAGCAATTACAGAAGCCAGACTTTCAAACTTCTGCATCCCACGATGACCTTGGGTCCATACTCCCAGAGGGATAAAGAATAGGAAGCTATCAGGGGAAGGGAGGGGATGCAGAGTTCTGGTGGTGGGAACTGTGTGAAGCCCTACCCCTCTTCTCCTATGGTTTTGTCAATGTTTCTTTTTTATAAATAAAATTTTTTAATTAAAAAATAATATAATAATAATCAGCCCAGAGCAGTGAAAGCCCAGTGATGACTAAACAAATGATTAAATGTGGCTATTATAACTTTATACAGATATGGGTTATTAAAACAGTGATGAGAGGACAGGGAGCCAATGATTACAAGGTGGCTTCTTTTGTTTTTCCCAGACTCCTACTCAGTTCTGTCTTATGGTGGTGCTGGGAATTGAACCTGGGGCCTCAGAGCTGTCTCCCCTGCCCAAAAGGTGGCTTTCTCAAACTTCTTGTCAGTCTCATCCAACACTGAAGGGAAGGCATTGGGCTGGAAAACATTTCAAATCCAATACTGAAATCTCACTCTCACACTGTTCTTGAGTCCCTAGATGACCATAAAGGAGTTCAGATCATGTAACCTCAAACTGATAGACTGCTTATTTTGAGCTGAAAGATATTTGAAACATAGTGAATATAAAGAGGGGAAACAACATGATGGACACAAAACAGACAGTCATGCCTGAGGCTCCAAGCTCCCAGGTTCAATCCCAGTGCCACCACCTTAAGTGAGAGTTAAGCAGTGCTCTGGTACCATGACAACCTGACTCCCCAGGCAGATGACCTCACCAGTGTGCACTGGAACCTCATCTCTCTGGAACCCTGCACCACTAGAGAAAGACAGAAACAGCCTGGCAGTATGGATCGACCTGCCAATGCCCATGTTCAGCAGAGAAGCAATTAGAAGCCAGACCTCCCACCTTCTGCATCCCATAATGATTCTTGGTCCATGCTCCCAGAAAGATAAGGAATAGGAAAGCTTCCAATGGAGGGGATGGGATATGGAACTCTGGTGGTGGGAAATGTGTGGAATTTTACCCCTGTTATCCTATGGTTTTGTTGATGTTTTCTGTTTTATAAATAAATTAAATTTTAAAATAATGCAAATAAATAAATTTTTTAAGAAAACAGAAAATACAAAGAAGCTTTCTTTAAATGCCTTAATCTGCCTAACGACAGATCTCACAAAAGGAAGCAATTGTCACATATCACCTCCCAGGGAGTTTCACCAACACTTCTGATTCTTACATTGCCTCTGCCTTTCCCCTAGTGAGGTAATAATATAAGTTTCCAAATCTCAACCTTTTCTGGGCATTTACTTTTGTTTCCCTATGATTTCCCAAAGTATGGAATAATAGAAATTAATAAAGGTGTATGTTTTCCTATTTTATTCTGCCAGTTGTCAATTTATTTCATAAGACCTGTTATCAAATGTTGGAAGGGAAAGTTATTTCACCTATACAAAAACATTTTGCCACTACTGAAGCCTTTATATACTTCACTATCAAGTGCATGGCTCTTGTTTAATATGCACCAACTCTAAAGATAACTATTTACTGCGGAGTAAAACTGTGCAATTAGAGCACAGCTCTTGTTCAGAAAGAGAAGGGAAGGTGGAACAGATATTGGCTGGTTGGTTGCTATGTAACTTAACCTTATCTATAAATAAGGGAAATTTCCCAAATCAAACCCAGGGCTATCTTAAAGTCATTCTTCACTCTAACTCTTTTACATAGTCAGCACTTTTAAAAAAAATTTTATGTTTCAAGACATTCACTAAACTGGCACCACACTACAAACATATAAACTAGGAAAAAATCGAAAGTCACTGAATTTGGAACAAAGTAAACTGACTTCCAACAGATGAGTGGCTGAGCAAGTTGTGGTATATACACAATGGAATACTAGTCAGCTGTAAAAAATGGTGACTTCACCGTTTTCAGCCGATCTTGGATGGACCTTGAAAAAATCATGTTGAGTGAAATAAGTCAGAAACAGAAGGATGAATATGGGATGATCTCACTTTCAGGCCGAAGTTGAAAAACAAGACCAGAAAAGAAAACACAAGTTGAACCTGAAATGGAATTGGAGTATTACACCAAAGTAAAAGACTCTGGGGTGGGTGGGTGGGTGGGCAGAATACAGGTCCATGAAAAATGATGAATGAAATAGTGGGGGTTGTATTGTTAAATGGGAATCTGGGGAATGTTATGCATGTTCAAACTATTGTATTTACTGTTGAATGTAAAACATTAATTCCCCAATAAAGAAATAAATTATTAAAAAAAAAAAGTAAACTGACTTCAAAATCTACTGTAACAGAACTGCATTATATAATCTTTGAGAATCAGTAAGCCCTGTTTCCCATTCAATAATATTAACAACTTTATTTATTCATTCTCTAAGCATCTAATTTTGCAAAACATTGAGAAAGATGCTACAGGAAGTTAATATGCCCTTAAAAAGCTCTTCAGGGGAGTTAGGCGGTAGTGCAATGGGTTAAGCGCAGGTGGTGTGAAGCTCAAGGACTGGTGTAAGGGTCCCGGTTCGAGCCCCAGCTCCCCACCTGCAGGGGAGTCATTTCACAAGCTGTGAAGCATGTCTGCAGGTGTCTATCTTTCTCTCCCCCTCTCTAGCTTCCCCTCCTCTCTCCAATTCTCTCTGTCCTATTCAACAACGTGACATCAATAACAACAATAATAACTACAACAATAAAACAACAAGGGCAACAAAAGGGAATACATAAGTAAATATTTAAAAAAAGCTCTTCAGGGGGTCGGGCAATAGTGCAGCGGGTTAAGCACACATGCACAAAGCACAAGGACCAGCATGAGGATCCCAGTTTGAGTCCCCAGCTCCCCACCTGCAGGGTAGTCGCTTCACAAGCAGTGAAGCAGGTCTGCAGGTTTCTTATCTTTCTTTTTTTTATTTATCTTATTGTTTAATTTTTTTATTTATTTAAAAAAGGAGACATCAACAAAACCATAGGATAAGAGGGGTACAACTCCACATAATTCCCTCCGCCAGATCTTCCTATCCTATCCCCTCCCCTGATAGCTTTCCTATTCTTTATCCCTCTGGGAATATGGACCCAAGGTCATTGTGAGATGCATAAGGTGGAAGGTCTGGCTTCTATAATTGCTTCCCCACTGAACATGGGCATTGACAGGTCGATCCATACTCCTAGCCTGCCTCTCTCTTTCCCTAGTGGAGTGGAGCTCTGGGGAAGCAGAGCTCCAGGACAGATTGGTGGGGTTGTCTGTCCAGGGAAGTCTGGTTGGCATCATGCTAGCATCTGGAACCTGGTGGTTGACAAGAGAGTTAACATACAAAGCCAAACAAGTTGTTGAACAATCATGGACCTAAAGGCTGGAATAGTGCAGATGAAGTGTTGGGGGGTCCTCCATTTTGTATGGCAAAGGTTTCTTATCTTTCTCTCCCCCTCTATGTCTCCCCTCTCTGTCCTATCCAACAACAGCAGCACTGACAAGAATAATAATAATGACAACAAGGGTAACAACAAGGGCAACAAAATGGGGGAAATGGCCTCCAGGAGCAGTGGATTCATAGTAAAAAAAAAAAAAAAAAAACGGGGGGAGCTTTTCATTCACAATTTCAAAATACCTGCATTCATTCAAACAACATTTGAGGATAAACTCCCATCCTACTGCTGGAAATTCTATGGCAATTAAGATAAGGAAAATTGGGTTGAACCGTGCACTGAAGGAACTTAAATAAAGAGGAGTAAACAGATAAGCTGTATTGTTAAACTTATTATGCAACAACTTTTTTTTTTAAACCAGAGCACTGTTCAGCTCTGGTGTATGTTGGTGTGGGGGATTGAACCTGGGACTTTGGAGCCTCAGGCATAAGAGTCTGTTTGCATAATCATTATGCTATCTACCCTCCGCCCTTCAACAACTTTTTTTTAATGCAGCACTGGAGAATTAACCCAGCACTGCAATCATGAGCAATACCAACACTTAGCAACCTCCCTGATCCAGCCTTCCTACTCCTTGTTTCCTTTGAGAGAAGAATGAGAGCAGGAAAAGAGGAAGAAAGAAATATCACAGCACTGTTCTACCATCCATAGAGGTGCCAGGGCTTGAACCCATAGACTCACCCAGGGCTTCACATTTTGTTAACTCTAATGGATGACCTGTCTCCCAGTTCTACCAATGAACTACTAAACATAGTTCCCCCCTAAAAAAAAAAAAAACTTCCTAATTTAGAAGTCTATACATATATACATATAAATTAAGCAAGTTCTGTTCACCCACTCCCAGAACACTACTCAGCTCTGGCTGATGGTGTTGCAGGGGAATGAATTTACTACTTTGAAGCTACAAGCATGAAGTTATTTTTGCAAAACCATTAAACTACTTCCCAGTCTCTTCTTTCTTTTTTCTTTTAGCCAGAGCACCGCTCAAATTATGGTGGTACAGAGGATTGAACCAGAGACTCTAAGTGCCTCAAGCACTAAAGTATTGTTGCATAACCACTATGCTTTCTTCCCAGCGCTTGCATCTCTGAAGTCATGTGTCTGGTATTCATTCTGAAAAGAACTGTGTAGAGAAAAATCTCAAATATGGATCTGGAATCTAAAAATGTCATGTCTCTATTTGGTCCCTTCTGATGCTTCCCTTCGTTGTAGCTTCCATGATAAATAAGAATGCCCTGTCTTAAATAAATAAATAAATAAATAAATAGGTAAATAAATGTCCTGTTTTAAAGTGTATTATAATAATGTTAAGAAAAAAACAACCTAATAAACATCATGAATGCTATGATGTATAGGAGGGGGCAGAGTGCCTGAACTCTGTACTCACAAGCAGGAAGCCCCGGCTTCAATCCATACCAGAGCAATCCTCTAGTTCTGTCTCTCATCTCTGTCACAAATGAATGAATACACTGGGTTGTCAGAAAAGTCATGATGTATTTTTCTGGTTTTCTATGTAAAAATGTGTCCCAATTTTTCCAGCAACTGAATATAAGTAAATTTAAATATTAGTAATAACAATAACATTTACAGATCTCAAACTATATTATAGGGCCATAGTAATAAAAAATGCTTGGTACTTGAACAAAAATAGACACACTGACCAATGAAATAGAACTGAGAGTGCAGAAGTAAGCCCCCACACCTATGAATATCTAATTGTTTTTAAATAATTTATTTCTTTATTGGGGAATTAATGTTTTACATTCAACAGTAAATACAATAGTTTGTACATGCATAACATTCCCCAGATTCCCATTTAACAATACAACCCCCACTATGTCATTCATCATCTTTCATGGACCTGTATTCTCCCCACCCACCCACCCACCCCAGAGTCTTTTACTTTGGTGTAATACTCCAATTCCATTTCAGGTTCAACTTGTGTTTTCTTTTCTAATCTTGTTTTTCAACTTCGGCCTGAGAGTGAGATCATCCCATGAATATCTAATTTTTGACAAGGGGGCTTTTAACTATTAAATGGAGAAAGGAGAATCTCTTCAACAAATGGTGTTGGAAAAATTGGGTTGGAACATGAGGAAAAATGAAACTGAACCACTATATTTCATTACACATTAAAATAGATTTCAAATGCATCAAGAACATGGATGTCAGACAAGAAACTATCAAATACCTAGAAGAAAATATTGGCACAACACTTATCCATCTAAGTTTTATAGGCATCTTCAATGACTCAAGACCAATTGCAAAAAATAAATAAATAAATAAATAAAAATAAACCACTGGGACTACATCAAATTGAAAAGCTTCTGCACAGCAAAAGAAACCACCACAGAAACAAAGAGACCCTTTACAATAGGAGAAGATATTAACATGCCATAGATCAGACAAAAGGTCAAAAACTAAAATATATAGAGTTCAGCAAACTCAGTGACAAAAAAACAAATTACCCCATCCAAAAGTAGGGAGAGGACATGAAAAGAATATTCACCATAGAAGAGATCCAAACAGCCAACAGACATAAAAAAAAATGCTCCGAATCATTGGTTGTTAGAGAAATGCAGATAAATACAACAATGAAACACCACTTCACTCCTCTGAGGATGTCATGCATCAGAAAAAATAGTAATAACAAATGCTGGAGAGGTTACAGGGTAAAGTAACCCTTCTGCATTGTTGGTGGGAATGTAAATTGGTCCAACCCTTGTGCAAAATAGTCTGGAGAACTCTCAGAGGCTAGAAATAGACCTACCCTATATGACCCAGTAATTCCTCTCCTGGGGATATATCCTAGGAAATCAAACACAGTGATCCAGAAAGATCTGTATATACCTATGTTCATAGCAACACAATTTGTAATAGCCAAAACCTGGAAGCAACTTACATGTCCAACAATAGATGATTACCTGAGAAAGTTGTGAGATAGATATAGATATATATTCACCTCAACTTGGATGGAGCTTGAAGGAATCATGTTTAGTGATATAAGGCAGAAAGGGAAGGATAGATATGGGATAAATTCACTCATGGACAGAAGTTGAGAAATAAAAACAGTCATGCCAGAGGCTCTGAAGTCCTAGGTTCAATACCCTGCACCACCATAAGCCAGAGCTGAGCAGTGTTCTAAGAGAGAGAGAAAGAACAGAAAAGGTATACTGCAGGAGTCAGGGGGTAGTGAAGCAGGTTAAGTGCACGTGGCACAAAGCGCAAGGACCAGCGTAAGGATCTGGGTTTGAGCCCCGGCTCCCCATCTGCAGGGGAGTTGCTTCACAAGTGGTGAAGCAGGTCTGCAGGTGTCTTTCTCTCCCCCTCTGTCTTCCCCTCCTCTCTCCATTTCTCTCTGTCCTATCCAACAATGACATCAATAACTACAACAACAATAAAAAAAACAAGGGCAAAAAGGAAAATAAATATTTTTTTTTAAAAAAAAAGGTATACTGCACCAAAGTAAAGGACTCTGGGTGGATGGAGGTTGGGAGTAGAGGGCTTTCAGGTCCTGGTACCTGATGGTGAAGGAGGACTTATGCTGGGGTGGGGGGTAAGTGTTTTGCAAAAAATTGAGAAACTGTACCCATGTATCAACAACTGTATTTCCTGTAAACCATCAATCCCCCAAATACATACATACATACATACATACATACATACATACATACATACAAAAAGATGATCTGGTATTAATGTGTTCCTTTACCTCCTATCACAGTAACCTCTGGATACTAAAAAAATACATACGTGGGAGTTGGGCGGTAGCATAGGGGGTTAAGCGCACGTGACTGCAAAGTGCAAGGACCGGCAATAGGATCCCGGTTCGAGCCCCCAGCTCCCCACCTGCAGGGGAGTTGCTTCACAGGCGGTGAAGCAGGTCTGCAGGTGTCTGTCTTTCTCTCCATTTCTCTCTGTCCTATCCAACAACGATGATATCAATAATAACAACAATAAAAAAATACATATAGAGACATTTCAAATAATTGCTTTTTTATAGTTCACTCATGTCTTTGTGTATTTAAAGATTTATTTATTCAAAAATTGCTTGAAATGGGCTGGACAGTGGCACCAGGTTACACGCACATAGTACAGGTGTAAGGACCCACTCACGGATCCCAGTTCAAGCTACTGCTCCCCACCTGCAGGCATGAAGCAGGTCTGCAGGTGTTTAACTATCTCTCTCCCTATCTCCCCTCCTCTCTCAATTTCCTCCTCTCTGTCCTATCAAAAAAAAAAAAAATCAAACAGTGGATTCATAGTGCAGGTGCCAAGCACCAGTGATAACCCTAGAGACAAAAAAAAAAAGTTTCAAGTACTTGCTAAAGTTGCTTTTTTTTTTTTTTGCCTCCAGGGTTATCGCCACTACTATTCCACTGCTCCTGGAGGTCATTTTTCCCATTTTTGTTGCCCTTTTTGTTGTCGTTATCATTATTGTTGTTGTCATTGCTGCTGTTGTTGGATAGGACAAAGAGAACTCCAGAGAGGAGGGGAGACAGAGAAGGGGAGAAGACAGACACTTGCAGACCTGCTTCACCGTCTGTGAAGCAACTTCCCTGCAGGTGGGGACGGGGTGGGGGAGAGGGGCTCAGAACCAGTATCCTTACGCTGGTCCTTGCCCTTTGCACCATGTGCACTTAACCCACTGCCCTACAGCCCGACCCCCCTTAAAGCTTCTTTTATTTTTCTGTAGTTTTGTAGCCAGGGAGGTGACTGAGTGAGAAAGTTTTCCTGTGAGGCCACAGGTATGATCCCTAGCACCGCACATACCAAGTGGGGCACTTAACTTTCATCTCTCTCATGATATAAGGCAAGTGTGTGTGTGTGTGTGTGTGTGTGTGTGTGTGTGTGTGTGTGTGTGTATTATAGACAGAGACATACTTAAAGAATACTTTGTATATATACATTTGAGAGGAGTGGTAAGATATGGGAGTCTGAGGAAAGCTTCCTTGTTCTTATGGCACAGATTACCTAGTAACACTTTTTTTACAGGTCATATTTATTTATTTTGGATAGAGATGGAGAGAGATCTAGGAAGAGGGAGATAGAGTGGGAGAGAGAAAAAGAAACACCTGCAGCACTGCTCCTCCTCTTATGAAGATTCCCCCCTACAAGTGAGGACCAATGGCCTGAGTCTGGCTGTTTGCATACTGTAGCATGTCCACCTGCTTTGACATGTGCCCAACCCAGATATGGAGCCCTGACACACTACTTGGGAATACTAAAGCACTGAGGGAAGCTTTGGTACTGTGATGTTCTTCCACTCTCTCTGTCTCACTTTCTATAGAGAAAAATCTGCCCTGATGGTGAAACCCTGGTGTCAGCAAAAATAAATATGGACAATTTATTGTTTTAAAGTTTTCAGTATTTTAATTTATTGTTTTAAAGTTTTCAGTATTACTGCAGTAGAAGGTTTCAAAACAAAAACTGAGATGTACCTAATACTACAAAGAAAGTAATGAATTTTGACCATAATGAGTGAGCAAATTGAGAGAGAGTCAAGAAACAGAAAGTAAAAAAGAACAGCTAACAAAGATATCATGAGCTGGCAAGACAGTATAATGGTTCAGCAGAGACTTTCTTGCCTGAGGCGACAGGGTCCCAGATTCAGTTCCCAGCACCACCATCAGCCAGTGCTGAGCAATGCTCTGGAAAAAAAAAAATTACTATGCTCATTTATTAGATTAAAATGTGTACTTCCTTCTCCAAAGGGAGGTTGGATAACATACTCTACCACTTGAGGAAAATGGATCCTGAAATTAGTGTAGCCTGGAATGTTCCTAGCTGTGAAAACAGAATGTGAGCTCAGACCTACAGGGATGCAGAGGTTACAGAGGCTCCTGTGCTGAATATGGGCCCCAGGTCATCAATGGGATTTACAGCTAGCAATATTTATATACCTTCCCTATATTTGGGAGCTACTCTCTTCCCTGATCCAGCTTTCTAGTATTTCTTTCAACTATGACACCATCTCCCCCAGAAAATAACTTGGGTCCACCTACATATTAGATGTCAGGCTCAGGTAAAAACTAGTAAAGTCATGGATCCCTTGGAATACACCTAAAATAGACCTAGTAGCTTTTTCCAAAATGAAGACCCCTGCCAATCTTCATCTGCAATATTCCAACCTTTATAACTTAACTCTTTTTTCAGTCACCAGGTTCCAGATGCCAGCAGGATGCCAACTGGACTTCCCTAGGCAGACAACCCCACCAGTGTGTCCTGGAGCCCCACCTCCCCAGGGAAAGAAAGAGACAGGCTGGGAGTATGGATCGACCTGCCAATGCCCATGTTCAGCAGGGAAGCAATTACAGAAGCCAGACCTTCCACCTTCTGTACCTCATAATGACCCTGGGTCCGTACTCCCAGAGGGTTAAAGAATAGGAAAGCTATCAGGGGAGGAGTTGATATGGAGTTCTGATGGTGGGAATTATGTGGAGTTGTACCCCTCTTATCTATGGTCTTGTGTTTCCATTTTATAAATAAAAATTTTTAAATATATGTGCCTCCAAATATGTGAGTCTGAAGATCACTACACACTGAAATTTTGTAGAAGAATAAGTATAATTGAGAACAACTAAGTCAGAACAAAGTATCAATGAAAGAAAAATCAGGAAGGGGAAAGAGTAAAATGAATTTTATTCTCTAACCTGTAGGCAATCTTTATCAGCAAAATGAAGAAACCTTTCTCTCCAGGGATGACTAACCTCATGGGTCATTACAGGCATTTCCAGAAAACCAACTGTAAATTTTCACTGTCCTTTAACCTGGAAATAGACGCTTTATTACTATTTTTTTTAAAAATCACAGTCGGGAGTCGGGTGGTAGCACAGCGGATTAACTGCAGGTGGCGTGAAGCTCAAGGACTGGTGTAAGGATCCCGGTTCGAGCCCCGGCTCCCCAACTACAGGGGAATCGCTTCACAAGCAGTGAAGCAGATCTGCAGGTGTCTATCTTTCTCTACCCCTCTCTATTGTCCCCTTCTTGCTCCATTTTTCTCTGTCCTATCCAACAACGATGACATCAATAACAACAATGATAACTACAACAATAAAACAACAAGGGCGACAGAAGGGAATAAATAAATGAAAAAAAACTTTTAAAAAAATCACAGACACCCATGTCCAGTGGAGAAACAACTACAGAAGTCAGACCTTCCATCTTCTGCAGCCTATAATGACCCTGGGTCCATGCTCCGAGAGGAATAAAAAATACGGAAGCTTCCAGTGGAGGGGATAGGATATGGAACTCTGGTGGTGGGAAATGTGTGGAATTTTACCCCTCTTATCCTAAGTTTTGTTGATATTTTCTATTTTTTATTTCATAAATACATAAGACAAAAATAAAAAAAAATTTAAAAATCACAGTCATGTCAAATAAAATTTTACCACTGTGTACCTACCCAACTCATAGAAAAATGCAAATATATAAAACAGACGTGCTGCATTATAAATTTTATAATACTCTAACTGGGTTTATATTTTCAGTCTTTACTACTCATAGAACGTGTACACCAGGCTCAGCAATTTTTTAATAGGTATTTTAACAACTGACACAAAAAGAGAAAAGTTCAATCACCTCACACCACTTTATACACACACACACACACACACACATATATAGAGAGAGAGAGAAGACAGGGAGAGTGAAGGAGACCATAACACTGAAACTTCAACAAGCTGTGGGGGGTGATGAGGAGAACTCAGCTCAAACCTGGGTTGGCTATAAATCACTATTTAATTAATATGAGAGGGGAAATTTTATTGAATGACTGAAGCTTTTTAATGTACATATCATAGGCTGAGTTTTTGAAATGTTGACTCTTTTAAAAGCTTAGATCAGGGAGAACAGAAGCAACCAGTGGCGTTTCTTTATAAGATACAGATATATATACTCAAAGGGCAAAACTTAAGGTGAGGTTGTGTATGATACAGCAAATCCTAACAGTGGGATTTTCAAAGTCAACCCAATTGCCAGTTTGATTATAGCAATAACTATCTATTGCCTTCTTAAACCCTAAGACAGCAGGAACCTCCCACTTCCTCTATAAAGCCCAAATTTCCCCCCCAGTCCTGAAACCTCTAGGGTGGGGATCACTTTCCTGCACGCTTCTCTCTGTTCATACCAACTGATACTGCATCTGCTGATCTCAACCTATTCAATGCAATGAGTACCACCTCAGCATGCTTCACTTCACACTGTGTCCAGAGACATCAAGCATGGAATGTCAACCCATCAGCATCATTACTCAAGTGAGACCTTTCCTTTCTTATAGGATTCCTTAATTCTATTTCAGGTGGTCCACTTCCTAACAAAGTCCCAAAACCTAGATATAGACCAGGTCCCATGAGATAGGGCAGATGTGCACATGTATCCATAAATTAGGGCAAAATATATACCTGAAAGCAAAAGTGCACAATAGTCTGCAGTGAATCAATAAATGAAGCAAGCAAGTAGAAAGACCTAAAAAGACACCATAAAGTACCTAATGAAATAGTTTCTACTTAGACCTAGATACCCTCTTCACCTACTTCCTATTATACTTCCCTCACTCACTCCAAAGCTAACCTTATCAAAGTAAGGACTACGAAAGCTGAATAAGGGCAAGAGACTGTCATACTTTAACGATGACTCTTTAGTCACTATCAAGCCACCCCAAAAGCTGGGGCCCTAGTCAAGGAGTCCTGGGATTCCCACACAAACACTATGAGCCTAGACTTCAAATAGAGCCCTCTCTCCATTGTCACTGGTCATCTCCATCAGGAACAACATAATGGACCCCTTTGGGGGCCCCCATAGGACCTTGCCCTCAATGTGGATCAACAATGCTAAAGAATGTTCCATCCTCCAAAGGATGGTTGGATAACATACTCTATCACCTGAGGAAGATGGCTCCTGAAATTAGTGCAACTTGGAATGTTCCTAACTCATGACCACAGAATGTGAGTTTGGACCTACCAGGATGCAGAGGTTACATAGGCTCCTAAGCTGAATATGGGCCCCAGATCAAATCGATGGGGTTTACAATCAACAATATTTATACACTTTCCCATATTGGGGAGCTACTCGCTTCCCTGATCCAGCTTTCTAGCCCTTTTTCTTCCAGCCATGACATCATCTCCCCAGACAATAACTTGGGTCCACCTGCATATCAGATGTCAGGCTCAGGAAAAAACTAATAAACTCATGGTACCTTTGGAATATAACTAAAGTGGACCTACTAGCTATTTCCAAAACAGAGACCCAAAATCTTCATCTGTAATATTTCAGCCTTTAGGTTCATGATTAGTCAACAATTTGCATGGCTTTATATATTAACTCTCTTTTTCAGTCACCAGGTTCCAGATGCCACCATGATGCCAACCAGACTTCCCTGGGCCGACAACCCCATCTATGTTCTGGAGCTCTGCTCCCCAGAGCCCTGCCCCATGAGGGAAAGAAAGAGACAGGCTGGGAGTATGGATCAACCTGTCAACACCCACATTCAGTGGGCAAGCAATTACAGAAGCCAGACCTTCCACCTTCTGCACTCCATAATGACCATGGGTCCACACTCCCAGAGGGTTAAAGAATAGGACAGCTTGGCGCATTGTACAAAAGTAAAAGACTCTGGGGTGGGTGGGGAGAATACAGATCCAAGAAGGATGACAGAGGACCTAATGGGGGTTGTATTGTTGTATGGAAAACTGGGAAATGTTATGCATGTACAAACTATTGTATTTACTGTTGAATGTAAAACATTAATTCCCCAATAAAGAAATTAAAAAAAAAAAAGAATAGGAAAACTATCAGGAAAGCGGATGGGATTCAGAGTTCTGGTGGTGGGAATTGTGTGGCGTTGTACCCCTCTTATCCTATGGTCTTGTCAGTGTTTCCATTTTCTTTATATATTTATATTTATTTATTTGTTTCCTTTTGTTGCCCTTGTTATTTTATTGTTGTAGTGATTGTTATTGTTGTTGTTGTTGTTATTAATGTTATTGCTAGATAGGACAGACAGAAATGGAGAGAGGAGGGGAAGACAGAGAGAGGGAAAAAGATAGATACCTGCAGACCTGCTTCACCGCTTGTGAAGCGACTCCCCTGCAGGTGGGGAGCCGGGGGCCCAAACTGGGATCCTTACGCTGGTCCTTGCGCTTAGCGCCACATGCACTTAACCCACTGTGCTACCGCCCGACTCCCTGTTTCCATTTTCTTAACTAATTAATTAGTGAAAAAAAGAAGAAGAAGAAGAAGAGAAATAAAGAATGGAAGGATTTAGACAACTGGGGACATGTTTTTATTTCCCATGAGCAATTCATTCACCTGCATCCCACTCTGCTGACCTTTATTTACCTCAACAGAGTTAGAAAGAAATAAGAGAGCTTCCAAAGGAACCTAAGTCAATATCATTCATTTGTCCACCAAGACCTACAGCCCTCATCTGCTCCCTAAGCACCTCCCAATAAAGTTGAACATTTGTACAGTACAAAACCAGTACAGCCCTCTTGACTCCTTCACATCCTTACTTCCCATTGAACTAGTCACTGAGGACCACTGATCCTGTCTTATACATATCTCTTGCATCTGCCCTATTATCTCAGCTGCTGTCACAGTGTGTCCTAACTGCATTAGTCTTTTCTGAGTGCAAGTTACCTCTCCAAACCATGCTCTATAATAGCACCTATGATCATCTTCAAGCAAATAAGTGAATGACCTGCCAATGCCCATGTTCAGCAGGGAAGCAATTACAGAAGCCAGACCTTTCACCTTTTGTACCCTGAGTCCATACTCCCAAAGGGATAAAGAACAGGAAAACTATCAGGGGAGGGGATGGGATACAGAGTTCTGGTGGTGGGAATTGTGTGGAACTATACCCCTCTTATCCTATTGTCTTGTCAATATTCCATTTTATTAATAAAAATTATAAAAATTTTCTTTAATAAATGAATCATTCTCACCTAAAACATCTCAGTCACACACACACACAGTCTTTGGGGCAAGATTTTTTTTAAGTTTTGAGTTTGTGGCCTACTGTCCAACATATCCAAGGTGCTCCCTCAGCTGGGCAGATAGCTTAGCCTGCTCAAGTTTGCATGCCTAAGGCTCTAGAGACTGCAGGTTCAATTCCCAGCACCGCCTTATGCCAGAGACGAAGGGGGTTCTGGTCTCTCCTTCCTCTCTCCCATTATCACTCACACAATAAGCACACAAATCTAAGGTGTCCCCTCTTGTGTCATCTCTTGACCCTCCTTAGTTCAACCTCTACATTCTAAATATACAGAAGAATAGCGGAAGCAACAGACTTTCATGCTTAAGGCACTAAACTTCCCAAACTCCATCCCCAGCAACACTATAGGCCAGAACTGAGAAGTGCTCTGCTCAAAATTATTTATTTAGTTATTTAATCATTATACAGAACTATGAGTTATTTGAACTCACCTCCAAGTGTTCCTCTCACTCTATTCTCTCTACCTTAGATCATTATCTCTGCTTCCTCTTTTCTCCACTAATTTATGCATCATGTCTTGTAGAAGACCTCCCTAGAGACTCTCTAGGTCTGAATCAGGATCTCTGAGATGAAGACATGTCTCTAAGCCTTGTGAACCCGCTAACCTTCACTAGCCTGTCATGACCTATTTGGGCTCATGCTTGTAAGCCCAGTGCTCCAATCATTGTGCCCCCTCCTAAACTTTCACATACACAAACACTACCAGTGTTTTTGAAAGTCTATCCTGCAGAATAAGCATACTCCGGCGGGGGAGGGGGAAGGTTCTATAGTCATAAAACATATCCAGAAGATAGAAAATCCATTGTTCCTCTAAAAATACTTGGCAAAATTGATTGACTGATAAATGAGAGAGAGAAAGAAAGAGACAGAGATAGATAGATAGATAGATAGATAGATAGATAGATAGATAAACCATGCATACACCAGAACATCATTCTGGCGTATGTGCTACCAGGAATCGAACTCTGGACCTTATACCTACAGGTCAGGCACTGTGTTTGCTATACAACCTCCAGGGTTACATTCAACTTCAAAATTCTAACTTGATTTCGTTGAGGTGTTAACTCAGTGCATAAGACAGAAATTTAGTGTGTGTGTGTGTGTGTGTGTGTGTGTGTGTGTGTGTGTGTGTGTGTGTGTGTCTTTGTTTAAGCTAAAAGATTTAGGATAAGTACTAATCAGGTTCTTTTTCCCCAGAAGAAAAATATTTCAAATCCAGAATAATTAATTTTCCTGAAATCCAAGGAGGAAAAAGATGTTTTAATGCATTGAGGGTGGCCCAGGAAACTGTAAACCAGAAGTCTGCCAAAGGGATTCCAAGAATGCTGTGAGGAACAAAGGCTGGCATCTGCTAGCATGAAACCACCAAAGTTCTGTTTCAGGACGTAACACTTGACTTTCCAAGTCCTACTATTGTTTGAAGCCTGTCTGTCCACTCAGCACAAAGTCGGGAGTGTCAGGGAACATAATGACCACATAGTACCCTTCTCCCAGTCACTGTGAGCCAAACTGAAGGTGGTTTTCCATTCTTACTCGGTTTTCACTATAGCCATTTCTTTTTCTCTTTTTTTAAGCACATTTTATTTACTTTGTTTTATGTTTTTTGAATTATATTTGTTTTACTATGTTTTTATTAGTTTTGTTTACTTTAATGAGAGAGATAGAGATAGAAAGAGACCAAAGCACTGCTTAGCTCTGGCTTATGGTGGTGCTGGAATTGAATCTGGGACTTCAGAGAATTAGGTGTGAAAGGTTTTATTTGTTTGTTTGTTTGCAGGACCAGTATGCTATATCCCACACCCTGACTATTTCTTTTTTATTTAATTTCTTCTGCTATAGTAATATGAGAATATATTTTATCCATAATTAAGAGACCTTGAATGCAATTATAAAAGAGGGATTTTAATAAAGAGAGAAAGAAGCAGGTTTTTTGGGGTTTTTTTTGTTTGTATCATTGCTAGGGCTTCATCACTCCAGACTGGTTTTTCTCAGACAGAAAGAGTTCAACATAATGGTTATTCAAAGAGACTCTCATAACTGAGTTTCCAAAGTCCCAGGTTCAGTTCCCCACACTACCATAAGCCAGAACTGAACAGTACTCTGATAAAAAAAATAATAATAACTGAATAAATAAACAATGAAAGAGTGAGACAGAAGAAAGGAAAGGAAATCATAGCACTTAAGCTTCCTCCAATGTAGTAGGAACAGGGCTTGAACCAGGGTCCTACACACAGCAAAGCAGCTGTGCTATCTAAGGGAGCTATTTTGCTGGCCCAGTTTTTCTTGTCTTACTTCATTCATTCATTCCTTTCTTTTTTTATTCCATTTTCTATATGTCACTCATAGCTGGGAGATCGTCTTTTTTTTATATTTATTTATTCATTCCCTTTTGTTGCCCTTGTTGTTTTATTGTTGTAGTTATTACTGATGTCATTGTTGTCGGATAGGACATAGAGAAATGGAAAGAAGAGGAGAAGACAGAGAAGAGGAGAGAAAGATACCTGTGGACCTGCTTCACCGCTTGTGAAGAGACTCCCCTGCAGGTGGGGAGCCGGGAGCTCGAACTGGGATCCTTATGCCAGTCCTTGGTCCTTGTGCTTTGCACAGGAGATAGTTTTACTGTTGAGTAGAGAGCACAGGACTCTCAGAGCTGAGGCTCCCGGTTAGAGCCAAAATGGAGTCACACAAACAGGAGTGGTGCTTTGTCTCCTCTGTCTTATATGAAACTCTCTCAGTCTATCCAATACAAAATATAGAAAAGTGAATCTGAAAATAAAATAGCTTCACTCAGTCCATAGAGTGTATGACTTGAACACCTGAAGCCAGGTTCAATCCTAGTACTGCATACATCAGAGCAAAGCCATGCTCTGGTTTCTCTCATTCTCGCTAAACCTTAAAAGCAAAGAAAGTGGGGCCAGGTGGTGGCATACCTGATTGAGCACACCTGATTGACCCAGGTTCAAGCCCACATTTCCCACCTGCAGGGAGAATGTTTCACAAGTGGTGAAGCAACACTGCAGGTATCTCTCTGTTTCTCTCCCTATCTCCCTGTCTGTATTCAATAAATAAATAAAGATAATTTAAAAAGAAATCCCCCCCAAAAAAAAAGAAGCAAAGACAGTGTCACTCTAAGATGACAGTGTTCTGTAACTGTATTCTAAGGAGAAACAGTCTAACTTCACTACCTTCAGCTGAAGTCTGGCAAAGTCTCTGTTGTTTGCCAAACTTGAGTCAGAATCTTTCTGGCTAGGGAGAAAGCTCTTTCTGAGCAGGTCAAACCTTAAGGGCTGTGCTTGCCTATTTATACCAGTATTAGCAGGGATTTCACTGCAAGTATCTCCACACTTGGTATCTGAACCCCTCTTCAGCAGGCTGAGCTGGTCTGGCAAGAAACCCACATGTTTGATGTCTCCTCTCAGTCATTTTGACCCACAGACTCAATTTTCTTTAAAAAAAAAAAAAAAAATTAGTCAACAATTTGTTTGGCTTTATATGTTAACTCTTTTTCGGCCACCAGGTTCCAGATGCTAACATGATGCCAACCGGACTTCCCTGGGCAGACAACCCCACCAATATGTCCTGGAGCCCCAATTCCCCAGAGCTCCTACTCACTAGGGAAAGACAGACTGGGAGTATGGATCGACCTGCCAACGCCCATGTTCAGCAGGGAAGCAATTACAGAAGCCAGACCTTCCACCTCTGTACCCCATAATGACCCTGGGTCCATACTCTCAGAGGGATAAAGAACAGGGGAGGGGATAGGATATGGAGTGCTAGTGGTGGGAAATGTGTGGAGTTGTATCCCTCTTATCCTGTGTTTTTTCTCAGTGTTTCCTTCTTAAAAGTAAAAATTTAAAAAAAAGAAAGAAAGAAGGAAAGAAACTGTATTTGAAAGAGACAGAGAGAAATTGAGAGGAGGGGGGAAATAGATGCTAGACAGACAGACAGACAGACAGACAGATGAATGGATGATATATAGATACCTGCAGCACTGCTTCACCACCCTGCAGGTAGGGACCAGCGACTTCAACCCAGGTCCTTGGATACTGTAATGAGTGCACTCTGCCAGGTGTCCCTCTGCCTGGTCCACACTTAGTTATAAGTTTCTATTTGACCTTGTATTTAAGTCAAACCCAGTTACCCTTCCCTGCCACAGAAACCTCCGTTATTCTGTAGTCCCTGCAGAATAAAGTTTTCCTTACTATATTTAACAAGTGTCATAACATCTTTTTTTAACAAAACACAGGACATACATCCTCATTGTCACATACAGCCACACAGATCACTGTCTGTAAAAACAGAAACCAGAACTGACAAAACTTTGGGATTCCAGTGACTCTCAAAAATTCTCTGGTATCTAGGACTTTGCAAAGTTCACATCTTTAGTTAAAACAAAAGAAGCAACTCTGGTATCCAGAAAACCCACAGAGAAGGCCCTACAAACCTTCATTATCTCCAGACTTTTTTTTTTTTTTAAACCAGAGCACTGATCACCTATGGCTTACAGTGGTGCAAGGGCTTGAACCTGGGACTTCAAAACCTCAGGCTCATGAGAGTCTCTCTGCATAACCATTATGCAATCTACCCCCACCTTCTCTAGACTCTTTGTATTTGATATTTACTGATCCCGAACACCAGCCTGAAAGCTATAGTTTCTGTCAGGAAGGTCTTAGCTGTAAATATTACTTCTTGAGGCTGGATGGTGACATGCTCAATAGAGTGCACATGCTACAATGAGCAAGGACCCAGATTCAAGTACCTTGTCCCCAATTACTGGGTGGAAGTTTCATAAGTGATGATGCAGTACTACAGATGTCTCTCTTTCTTCCTCTTAATCTCCCTCTTCCCCCTCAATTTCTGTCTTTATCCAATAAATAAATATGTACATAAATTTGTTGTATGCTTTACATTGGGTAGTTCTCCCCCGCCAAGAGAATTGGATTAGTCCAGTTAGTTTCGCGGGCCTGCTTGGCCCTGCCCCGAAGGAACCCCGCGAGAGTTCCAGAGTTCAGAGGGTTCCAGAGTTACAGAGTAAGAGAGAGTGCTTGCGCCGCTGCAAAGAGACAGCAGAGTTCTGTTTGGTGATTAGTTTGGTTTAGTTTATGAATCGTCGTTCCTGAATAAAGAAATATAGCTTCCCTGCCCAGCCATATGTCTCTGGTCGTCTCTGTTACCCGCCTGTGAAGCTAGCCCAGCCAGCTGGAGCCTTTCGAATTTTAACAACATAAATTTTTTAAAATTAAGTACTTCTTGGGGAGTCAGGCAGTAGCACAGTGGGTTAAGCGAACATGGCACAAAGCGCAAGGACCGGCATAAGGATCCCAGTTCGAGCCCCAGGGTCCCCACCTACAGGAGAATCACTTCACAGGTGATGAAGCAGGTCTGCAGGTGTCTATCTTTCTCTCCTCCTCTCTCCATTTCTCTCTATCCAATCTAACAACGACCAATAACAACAATAATAACTACAATAATAAAAAGAGCAACAAAAGAGAAAATAAATAAATATTTTTAAAAAGAAAAAAAATTTCTTAAAAATATGCTTTCCAGGAGTTGGGCGGTAGTGCAGCAGGTTAAGCGCACGTGGCGCAAAGCACAAGGACCCCCATAAGGATGCCAGTTAGAGCCACCTGCTCCCCACCTGCAGGAGAGTCGCTTCACAGGTGGTGAAGCAGGTCTGCAGGTGTCTATCTTTTTCTCCCCCTCTCTGTCTTCCCCTCCTCTCTCCATTTCTTTCTGTCCTATCCAACAACGGTGACATCAATAACAACAACAATTTTTTTAAAAGGCAACAAAAGGGAATAAATAAATAAATATGCTTTCTGCTATCAAGGGAGGGGATGGGATACGGAGTTCTGGTGGCAGGAATTGTGTGGAGTTGTACCCCTCTTATCCTACGGCTTTGTCAGTGTTTCCTTTTTATAAATAAAATAAAAATTTAAGATGATAATAATAATAAATTTGAAAAGAATATGTTTTCCCATGCTGGCAAGAGAATTCATCTGGGAAGATGCCTGCTTTTTCATGCTCAGAGCTAGGTTCAATCCTGGACCCCATGGGTCTTTCCTTTTCTGCCTCTGTCTCCTCTGTCTGGAAAAAAAAAAAAAAAAAGGACCAGAGCAATGAAACCTCATTATGATCAAAAATAAATAAAAAAATAGGGAGTCGGGTTGTAGTGCAGTGGGTTAAGCGCAGGTGGCGCAAAGCACAAGGACCGGCATAAGGATCCCAGTTCGAACCCCGGCTCCCCACCTGCAGGGGAGTCGCTTCACAGGCGGTGAAGCAGGTCTGCAGGTGTCTGTCTTTCTCTCCTCCTCTCTGTCTTCCCCTTCCTCTCTCCATTTCTCTCTGTCCTATCCAACAACGACAACAACAATAATAACTACAACAATAAAAAAACAACAAGGGCAACAAAAGGGAATAAATAAAATAAATATTAAAAAATAATAATAATTTAAAAAATAAATAAATAAATGGGGAAAAAATAAAAGAATATGGTTTTCCTTTTAAAGGCAGTAGCTATATTCAGCTTAGAAAAAAGTTCAAGAACAAAAATTCAATGAGAAAAGTTTGCGGGTGGGGGAGATAGCATAATGGTTATGCAAACAGACTCTCATGCCTGAGGCTTCTAAGTCCCAGGTTCAATCCCCCGCACCACCATAAACCAGAGCTGAGCAGTGCTCTGGTGTTTCTCTCTGTGTCTTTCTCTGCATCTCTCTCAAAAATAAAATAAATAAAATATTTTTTTTTAAAAAGAAAAGTTTTGCTTGTGGGCACCAGGTGGTGGCACAACTGGTTGAGCACACATGTTGCAATGTGCTAGGACCCAGGTTTGAGCCCTTCGTCCCCACCTGCAGAGGGGAAGCTTTCCAAGTGGTGAAGCAGAGCTTCACGTGTCTCTCTGTCTTTCTCCCTCTCTATTACCCCCTTCCCTCTTGATTTATGGCTGTCTATATCCAATAAATAAAAATAATAAATGTTTTTAAAAAGAAAAGTTTTGTTTGTGCAATTTACATATGACTGGACCTGTTATCTTTTTTTTTTAAAAAGATTTACTTAATGAGAGAGACAGAGAGGAGAGAGCATCACTCAGACACATGTAAATCTAGGTATTAAACACAGGACCACACTAGGAGGGTTGGGCAGTGGCGCACTGGATTAAGGCCACATAGTAGATCTGAGTGCAAGGACCTGCACAAGGATCCAAGTTCCAGTACCCAACTCCCCATCAGCAGGAGGTCGGTCACCTCACAGGTGATGAAACAGGTCTGCAGGTGTCTATCTCCCTCCCTCACTATCTCCCCTCTCCTCTCTCAATTTCTCTCTGTCCTCTCCAATAAAAATGGAAAAAAATGTCTGCCAGGCACAGTGGATTTGTAGTGCAGGAACTGAGCCACTTCTTAAGACTGTTCTAAAAATTCTAGATAATTTTAGAAAGCACCAAGATCTTAAAACTTTGGTGCCTCTTCTCTGTTTTGGCCCAATGCTATTTTATTGCTCAACCAGAGCAAAATTGCCTGTTTGGCACTTTAAGCTTCTCTAAACCAGAAAAGAGCAAAGGTTGGATTTGGTTGTTGGATTTGTTGTTATTGTTGTTTTGTTTTTGTTTACCAGAACCCTGCTCTACTCTAGCTTAACGTGGTGTAGGACACCGAATCTGGGACCTCAGATCTTCAAGCATAAGTCTCTTTACATAACCATTATGCAGTCTCCTCTGTCCTGTTATTGTTGTTCTTTTGCTTTTTAAAATCACATTAAAGCAGACATTAAAGATGGTTACAAAGGTCAAGATAGGATTAAACTGATCCAGGCCTGTAATTTGTCAAGTGCCCGGTAGATTTAAACCCTTCTAGAAGGAAATCTCTCTTTTCATATGATTATAAGAATCACTTTACAAAAACCCACCACTTTTCAAAAAAGATTAATGGAGGTATCTATTTTTTGTTAGTGATTTAATCATGATTAACAAGATTGTAAGATAATAGGGATATAACTACATACAATTCCCACCACCAGAGAACCATGTTCCATTTCCTCCATTGGAAACTTCCCTATTCTTTATCCCTCTGGAAGTATGAACCAAAATTCTTTATGGGGTGCAGAAGTTGGAAGGTCTGGCTTCTGTAATTGCTTCTCCACTGAACACTGGCAGGTTAATCCATACCCCCATGAGGTATCTATTTTCTCCAGAAAGGAGGAAGATTTGAAAGAATCTTCAAACATCATCCTGGTCCAGGGAAGATAATAATCTGGTGTGTTCTGTAGTACAATATTAATAACAACTATTTTAGTCAGTCTGAACTATGATAGCAGGAGATCACAGATTGGGAACCTTTAGTTAAAAACACTTAGGGGGAGTCGGGCTGTAGCACAGCGGGTTAAGCGCAGGTGGCGCAAAGCACAAGGACCAGCATAAGGATCCCGGTTCGAACCCCGGCTCCCCACCTGCAGGGGAGTTGCTTCACAGGCGGTGAAGCAGGTCTGCAGGTGTCTATCTTTCTCTCCTCCTCTCTGTCTTCCCCTCCTCTCTCCATTTCTCTCTGTCCTATCCAACAACGACAACAACAATAATAACTACAACAAAAAAACAACAAGGGCAACAAAAGGGAATAAATAAATAAAAATAAATATTAAAAAAAAAAAAACACTTATGGACTGGCAAAATAGTTCCACTAGATAGTGTATGTGCTTTGTCATGTTCACTACCCAGGATCAAGCCCTGTCCTCACAGCATTGTAGGAAGCTACTTTGTTGCTATGGCATCTCTGTCTCTCTGTCTCTTTTTTAATTCTTTTTAATTCTCTATATTTGTTGGATATAGAAAGTCAGAAAATGAGAGGGAAGGGGAGATAGAGAGGGAGAGAGACACCTGCAGCCCTGCTCCACCATTCACAAAGTATTCCCCTGCAGGTGGATATGGGGTCTCAATCTGGGTCCTTGTACATTGTAACATGTGCTCAACCAGGTGTGCCACCACCCAGCTTTCTCTCTCTCTCTCTCTCTCTCTCTGTCTGAAATATTTGTCCCAAAGTAGTGCTGCCCCAGCAGAAACAACAATAATAATAATGATACAAACAAGTATTTTTCACAGATCTAGAAACAAAGTGCTTGGTCACATGCTAGTGAAAGTTCTTTTCTTGGTTTACAATGACCACTTCACATACCAGAAAGAGCCCATCTCTTTGACACATTTTCTTATAAAAACACTAATTCTATACACAAGGGTTGCATTCTCAAGTCCTAATTACCTCCCATGGGCTCCACCAGCAAATATTATCGCACTAGGGATTATAGCTTCAGCATATCAATTTGAGGCAGACACATTCCATACAAAGCATCAAGTCAACAACTTATTCATCACCTACCAGGTGCCCACCTGCACACATAGGTTACATAGACAAGCATTTTATCTATGTGTATTCTGCACAAGAGCATTTGAGAGGCAAGTACAGTTATCATCTGTAACTCACCAATGAGAATACTGAGTCTCTGAGACATTGAGTAGTTGACCCAAGAACCCAATAGCACATAAAAGTGACAACAGAGCAGTCAAGGAAATAACTCAAGCGGTAAGGCATGCCTCAGGTTTGAGGTTCCATCCCCAGTACCACAGATACTAAAATGATACTCTGGCTTGTCTCTCATTCTCTGTCACATGTGAAACTCTTTCTCATATGTAATAAAAAATACATCATTATTTTAAGTGACAGTAAGATTCAGACATGGAAGTATCTGACTTGAGTTCATGACCTTCCCATGACTTTTACCACCACTTACCTACAAAATGAGTTAATAATACCAGTCCCTGGAATTACAGAGTGTCTTAAGGTTTACCAACCACATTTCCTGAATAGCTGAGTCTCTCATAAATCCATAAGGTCTCTGTAGATAATGAGTTAAAAGCAAATGTGGGGGATTCCTATTACATTGCATGTTTTCTGTGACTATTCTCATGCCACAGAGAGATATAAAAATGGTTTTGAAGAAGAAACAGTATACAACTGGCCAAGAAATATACTGCAAAAACTATATATGAAGTAAAAGTAAATTATTATTCCTATGACAACCTTGATTATAATCATCAAATAAGTAAATGCAGAAAAACTGGAGGCTAAGAATCCACTAAAATCCTAGGCCTCTTTCCTCCCTAACTTGAGGCCAAATCTCTTAAACCTAAAACCAGTTTGGATACAACAAATGACACTAACAGTTTAACAACTGGAAGAATGTCTAAGTTCATCAGATAAAGAAGAGACTGACTACAAGTGGTCCAGGAGGTGGGATAAAGCATTGGTTTCTCAAACATGAGGTCCAGAGTTCAATCCCTGGCAGCACATGTACCAGAGTGATGTCTGGCACTCCCTCTCTCTCTCTCTCTCTATATATATATATATATATATATATATATATATATCCCCTTCTATCTTCGTGAATGAATAAAAAACTAAAGCTGGATAAGTGCAAGAAACTGACTCACTTAAAGATGGCCTTTATCAGGCCACCCCACCACCTGGAATCCTAGACAGGGGAATCCTTGGATTCCCCCATAGATAAAATGGGCCTAGACCATCTGTTATCTCTAACAGATCCCTCTCTCTACCATCACTGGTCATATTCATTGGAACATTGTCATAAGCCCTTTTTGTGAGATTCTTTAAGACCATATCTTCACTATGAGCAATGGCAAGGACTGCCCCACTCTCCAAAGGGGTTGTCCTATTCTGGCACTCACAAAAGACTGGTTCTGAAATGAGTGCAACCTAAAATGTTCCCAGCTATGACTATGCACTATGAACTTAGTCTGACAGGGACTCAGAAGTTGTACAGGCTCCACTGCTAATAGATATGAACCCCAAGGTAGATCGTTGTGGTTAGTTCACTGCATTTATATATTTCTTCAAGTCTGTAAGCACCTTTCTGCCCTAATCCTGCTTTCTAACTCTACTCTCAACTCTTGACACCCTCTTCCCAGACAGTGTTTCTAATCCATCCCCATATTAACTACCAATTTCAACCAAACATTCCTAAGACATAGGCTCTTTAGGAATATTCTCAAAATAGACTTCCTAGCTTCCTTCCAACCCAAGATCCCCACTTTCATATGCTCTATTCCTACGTTATGACTCGTTTATTAATATTTTATCCTGCTTTCCATTTTACTGCATTTCAGCCATCAACTTGCAGATGCTACTATGATTCCATCCTCACTTCCCTGGGCAGATGATCTCACCACTGCATTGTGGAACCTCACCTCTCCAGAGCCTTACCTCACTAGGGAAAGATAGAAATAGATTGGGTATATATATATATATCCCTATATATATATATATATATATATATATATCCCTATATATATATATATATATATATATATATATATATATATATATATATAGGGATATATATAGAATCAGCCCATATTGGTGGCCTTAGGAGAACTAGGGCAGTAATCCAGGGGATGAAACACAGAATTCCGGTGGTAAGAACTGTATGGAATTATACTCCCATTGTTTTACAATTTAGTAAATCAATATTAAATCCCTAACAAAATCAAATAAAAGTGGTTTTGAACCTCTAGATATTCACATTGTTAATGTGAATGTGGAAAAAGAACTCTCAAGGGGTAGGTCAATAAGTGTTATTCAAAGGATATGAATAGGCATTGGTTACATTGAAAACGTTTTCCAAACCATTAGTCACTACAAAAATGAGGTTTCACCTCACACCCACTAGAAAAGTATAACCAAAAATTCAGACAATTCATGGTCCAGGCAGTAGTGCAATGGATGATGCCTTATACTCTGAGTCAAGCATGAGTTCCTGAGTTCAATCTCCAACACTGGATTTACCAGAATGATGCTCTGTTTCCCTACTTCTCTCTCTTTCTCTCTCTCTCTCTCTCTCTCTCTCTCTCACACACACACACACACACACACACACACACACACATATTAACAAGTAAAAAAAATTTTAATTAAGACAGTTCTATTTATTCATGAAGGTGGGGAGAAACTGGAACTAACTTTCCTTCTTTACTAAACCTGAGTAATATTCCATTCTATCTACATACTATTTTTTTCTTTATCCATTCAGAAAACATTTTTCTTTACCTCAGCAGTACTCAAAATATGTTTTTGTCATTCTAGGTGGCATAGTTGTGGAGCTCAGTTTGCTTTTTTGTTGTGTTTGTTCTGGTTTGATAACTTTTTTTTTCTTTTTTTTTTAAATCTCCTAAGCTTCACTGCTCTACCTCTATGCTGACTTTATTCAGACAGAGGCAGAGAGAAAGGGAAGGAAGCCACAACACTAAAGCTTCCTTAATGAAGCGCAGCTCAGACATATAGCAAAGCAGCAAACTGGACAAGTGGCTACTTTGCTAGCACCAACTAAATTATTTTCTCTCAACTTTTTTTTTCCAACTACATTTTAATAGTCATGATAATAACAGGGAGAAAGAAAGACTGACTGATACTTGGCTGTATGATGTTTTTAGTGGGGGGAGGGGGTGACAGAGGGTGAAAAGAGCTACAGCTGCAACTGGGCTCAATGTCCGAATCCAGAAGCACTCAGAAACATCTCACCATCTCTCTCTGCCTCAGAAATACAAGAATCATTCACTGTAATTACAAGCTGTGGAGCATGGCTTACCCACTGATACTTAGTAAAATACTTCATCTTGAGTGATCCAGCTCATTTGAACATTTTTTTATCAGTTCATATTGGCATGGAAAGCTCTCTAGAACTATTTTTAAAGGAACCAGACTGCACACCAACATATAAACTATGATTGCCTTTATGCAAGGACAAATGCACACACACACAAAATGAATGTATACATACCAACATGTCTCACAAGTGATCATTTATGTCCTATTTTTAAGGGAGAAAGACCTTTTGGAAGAACAACCTGTTACAAGAATGCATCAAGTCAATTTACCTTCCTCAGAACATGCCCCATCATAATGGTGAGGAGAGAAAAAAGTATGGGGTACAGGAAACAGAATCCAGCTGAACAGAGAAGCAAGGAGATGGTGAAGTTGGAGAGCTGGCAGTCACAGCTCAAGAAAGGTACGGCAGCTCAGCTTGAAAAAAGAAGATAAAGCTAATTAAAGCAGCTTTTGCATTTGGAACATCTTAAGGGATGATTTAGCCAGCAGGCAAAGGACTTGTGATTAAATAAATGGAAACTATAAAAAAAAAATTTAAGACACCTACAGACCTGCTTCACCGCTTATAAAGCAAAATCCCTGCAGGTGGGGAGCCCAGGGCTGGAACCCGGTCCTTATGCTGGTCTTTGCGCTCCGTGCCATGTGTGCTTAACACGCTGCACTACCGCCGGACCCCCACAAAAAATAAAATTAAATTAAATTAAAAAGCCTACCAACATAGGAGATGAGTCTAGAGGGAAACATAAGGAAAAGTAGGGTATAAGGCACAATTCAGCATTTGCCACTGGGGGAGGTGGGATCAGCCAAAACACTGTTCTCTGGGGGGAGAGGGGTTAGATAGCATAATGGTTATGCAAAGAGATCCTCAAGCCTGAGGCTCCAGAGGTCCAGGTTCAACACACACACACCCCGCCCCGCCCCCAGGCAACATGGCCCTGGTTAACAAGAACACACACACACACCAAAAAAAAAAAAAACTTGTCTATCAAACTAGAAGCATAACTTTATCCCTCCAGGACCACCCCCCGCTTCCTCCCTCAGCCCCCCCACACACACACACACACACCCCTACGGGTTGGCAGGACCTGCAGGCGAGGGGTTACCTTGGGTGAGACCCTGACGGCGGGGACCCTGGGGGTGGCCGCTCTGTGACCAGGGCGGGGCCTGAGGAAGGCGCCTGTCCGCCAGCCAGGGAGGTAAAGGCTGCGGGCTCCTCAGCCGCCGCCTCGGGAACTGGACAACCACACACACACACCCCCTCACTCTACCCCCAGACCCGCAGACAGATCTCTCTCGGCCTGACTCACCGGGCAAGTTACCTGAGCCTGCGCACCTGGACGCCCCCCACGCAGTCCCCACTCTTGAACGCGCACCCACGCAGCCTCACATCTGCGCCCCCACGTAGCCCCCTCACTAGGACGCCCCCATGCAGCCCCCACGCCTGGTCACTCTGCACACAGCCCCCTACCTGGAGACGCTGCACCTCGGGACGGGCTTTCATCCTGATTTGTGGGTCCTGCTACCCAGGAGCCTGGCGTGAGCGTCGGACTGTGGAATCAGGTCGGGCTCCACCTCCACCTCCACCGCAGCCTCCAGCCCTGCAGGTCTGTCAGGGTCCCTTCTGGGGTTCAGTTACCTCCTGTGTGGAAGGAGGCGTCTCGGATCTTACCTGGATCAAAGAACAGAGACGCTCAAATGGGATGCTGGAGACATCAAGCAGGACCTTCCTCACCACCGCGGGCGTGGGGTGCTGTCCTGCAAGGTTCCTGGGTGTCAGCGTGAGGGGGCAGGCAGCTCGGGTTTAACTAACTGTTCCAACCGGCAGGGAGTGACCTCCTGGGAGGAACCTGCTCACTTATCTAAGCAGTGGGACTGATAACAGCCAAACTTCTCAAGCTGTGTCTCCAAGGCTATGCCAAACAAACCGTGCCCGAGCTGCCTGTTGTGCTTTACCTGTAAAGTCCTGCTATTTCTGTGGGTTCCTCTGGCTGGGCAGTCTCGTCTACTTTGGCGGCTGTTGGCAGAGCATACACAAAACATAGGCGCAAACTGATA
Source organism: Erinaceus europaeus (assembly GCF_950295315.1). NCBI lineage: Eukaryota > Metazoa > Chordata > Mammalia > Eulipotyphla > Erinaceidae > Erinaceus > Erinaceus europaeus. The sequence goes on from NC_080171.1 coordinate 23,487,837, forward strand.
CTCACTTATTCCAAGTGTTACGGCCACTTGCCCCAGATCATTAATTGACTTCCCATTAAAACCAGCTACCCGTGGTCGGGGAGGTGGTGCAGTGGATAAAGCGCTTGACTCTCAAGCGTGAGGTCCTGAGTTCAAGCCCCGGCGGCACAAGTATCAGAGTGATGTCTGGTTCTTTCTCTCCTCCTATCTTTCTCATCAATCAATAAATAAAATCTTGAAAAAAAAAAAACAGCTACCCAAAGGCGGGGGTGGGGGAGAGACAGTTTAGTGATTATGCAAATAACTGTCACGCCTGAGGTTCTGAGGCCCCAGGTTCAATCCTCAGCACCACCATCATCCAAAGCTGAACAGGGCTGTGGTCTTTTTTTCATTAAATATTTTTTTTAAATAAAATAAAACCACCTACTCATTTTTTACATGCCGAATCTCTGCTCTGTGGCCTTCCATCTGCAGGCTGTTCCATCTGTTTACTGACCCCTCCTCTATATCTCACAGGGTTCTAACAGGTTTTTGCATGAACCATTCAAATATTCCTGTGTCTATAGAAAATCCGAACTGTTCTTATGTGTATCAAGTTTATTTATTTTTTGCCACCAGGGTTATCATTAGGGATAAGTGCCTGCATGACTCCACAGCTACGGGAAGACTGGTTTTTGTCTGGTTTGGTTTTCAGATAGAAGGTAGAAAGGGGATAGATAAGACAGACAGGCAGCACAGACCTACCAAATATGAAGCTTCTCTGCCAGGATATTGTGGTGTGGGGCTGCAATCCCGGCCATTTATTGTTATATGGAGAAGTGCTCCCTCTACTGGCTGAGCCACCTGATGGCCCCCAAATCAGCGATCTATTAGGGGTTGTTTTTTCATTTAAGTTTTTTTTTTTAATGGTAACCATCATGCTATCTCCTCCCACCATCGGTTGATTTTTTTGTTCTATTAGCACATTTAATCTCCTTTCCTCTCCTTGACTTCTCTTTAACAAAAAGGTACTAGTGTGTAAATAGTTAACAGGTTCAGAAGCCCCTCTACAGACAAATAAAGACCCTCCCTTAACTGTTGTGTCTCACACCTCTTCCTGAACACTCCAGGTAAATCAGCAGATGGCTAAGAGCAAATATTCAGAACCCAGGGTTCTGAAGTCTTAGTGCATGGTAACTGCCAGCTTCTATTTTCATCTCTTTAGTAAATGTACATGTAAGGATGGTTCCATATTCTTTCCCATCAAATTTCAAGGCACGTACAGTGAAAAAATATTAGAACAACCCCAGAACTTAAGGCAGAACTTAAGTCAGCTGATGTGCTAATTTATAATCTTTGGCTACTGGCTAGAATCTGAGACAACTGCTCAAAGTATAGATTCCCAGACTCCACTCATCCCACCCAGATCTCTTGTATCAAAATTTCTGAGAGTTCCCTCTCTATCAGCCAAAAAGCTTATCAATCAAGTCTTCTGACCACAAATAAAACTATGCCCAGAGTTTATCTATGAATTTTAAAGTTTAGAATGTTCATGAGCAGTCCAGTGTGCTTTGACAGGCTTACAAATGTTTCCTGAAATTTCCTGAGCAGACAGTTGCCTGGGCACCCTGCTGGATGCTGGGTAAACAAAATGAATAGGACATTATCCATTCTACAAGTGTTCAGGTTTTGAGGAGGAGGAACAGTAAAATATGAAACAGAATCTAGGGCACCATTGGTAGCACTTATCACCAAAAACTGTGTTTCGTTTTCTCGTTTTGTTGTCCTCCCTTATCACTTTCTTCCTCTTTCCATTCTTCTCTCTGACATCTTCCCTCACTTATCAGTCTTTTTTTTTTTCTACCATGGACATTGTAAATATTCCACTTCTCACTTAGACATAGTTTTAAGCTATTACTTTTTTGTTTTGTTTTGTTATATTTTATTTTGTTTTGTTTAAGAGCCTTGCTTAGCTCAGGCTGATGGTCATGCTGGGGATTGATGGGGTTTACAGTCAACAATATTTATATTCCTTTCCCATATTAGGGAGCTACTCTCTTCCCTGATCCAGCTTTCTGGTCCTTCTTCCAGCCATGACATCATCTCCCCAGACAATAATTAGGATCCACCTGCATATGAGATTTCAGGCTCAGGCAAAAAGAAAAAAAAAAAAACACTAGTATAGCCACAGGCCCTTTGGAATATAATTAAAATATGCCTACTAGCTATCTACAAAACAGAAACCACCCCCAACTCTTCATCTGCACTATTCCAGCCTTTAGGTCTATGATTGGTCAATAATTTGTTTGCCTTTGTATGTTAACTCTCTTGTCAAACACCAGGCTCCAGATGCTAGCATGATGCCGACCAGACTTCCCTGGACAGACAACCCCACCAATGTGTCCTGGAGCTCTGCTTCCCCAGAGCCCTTCCCCACTAGGGAACGAGAGAGACAGGCTGGGAGTATGGATCAACCTGTCAACATCCATGTTCAGCGGGGAAGCAATTACAGAAGCCAGATCTTCAGCCTTTTGCATCCCACAATGACTTTGTGTCCATACTCCCAGAGTTTTAAAGAATAGGAAAGCTATCAGGGAGGGGATGGGATACAGAGTTCTGGTGATAGAAATTATGTGAATTTGTACCCCTATAGTTTAGTCAATGTTTCCTTTTTATAAATTTTTGTAATTAAAAAATCAGATCTACAGGTATCTGTCTCTCTCCTTCTCTATATTGCCCTCTCCTCTCAATTTCTCTCTGTCCTATCAAGCAAAATAGAAAAGGAAAAATGTCAAACTCTTCCATTGTGCCACCTCCTAGATCACTTGTTGCAAGGACCTGAGTTTAAGTCCTGACTCCCCACCTGCAAGGGGAGGACACACTTCAGGAGCAGTGAAGCAGGTCTGCTCTTCTCTCTTCATCTCTGTCTCTCTCTTCATCTCTGTCTCCCTCTCTCCTCTTAATTTCTCTCTGTTTCTATTCAATAAACAAATAAATAATTTTAATGCAGGATCAGTAGTAGTAGGGGTGGGGTGCTGTGCCTTTGTGCCCTGAGCAGCTGTCCAGTAAGTCAGACCCACCCCAGCCCACAGAGTCAATCAACCCACATTCCAAGTGTAGTCATTTGTTAGTTTCTGTAAGCATCTTTGTCTGGGCCAAGTCCTTTTGGGGTCCTGTTTCATAAAGAAAATAGATTGCTAATGATTCTAGAAGTCATCATAAACCTTGATGTGTCCAGACCATTAAACACAAAGTGGCTTTTGAAAGGTGTTAAGTGATCTGGGAGGTGGCGCAATGGAAGAGTTTGACATTTATAAACATGAGGTCCTCCCACCTGAAATTCCAGAGTGTTGCTTGCTTCTCAGAACTGTGTGTGTGTGTGTGTGTGTGTGTGTGTGTGTGTGTGTGTGTGTGTGTGTGTGTGAGTGTGTGTGAGTGTGTGTGTGTGTGTGAGTGTGTGTGTGTGTGTGAGTGTGTGTGTGTGTGTGTGTGTGTGTGAGTGTGTGTGTGAGTGTGTGTGTGTGTGTGAGTGTGTGTGTGTGTGTGAGTGTGTGTGTGTGTGTATGTGTGAGTGTGTGTGTGTGTGTGTGTGTGTGTGAGTGAGTGTGTGTGTGAGTGAGTGTATGTGTGAGTGTGTATGTGTGTTCCCATTCATCTTTATTCTTTATCTTCAAGGCATGGTAATGTGTGTGCTCAATCGGGTACATCACTGTCTGGTCTCCTCTTTTAAGTCTATTTTATAGGCTCAGGAATACTCTTTCTCTCTCTCTCTCTTTCTCTCTCTCTCTCTTTCTCTCTCTCTCTCTGTCTCAGATGATCACCTGGGCTCAGTGCCTGCATGACTCCACTGCTCCCAATTGTTTTCCTTCAAACAGAGGGTGAGAGACAAAGAGTGACAGAGAGGAAGAGAGTGGTGGGGAGATGAGAGAAGACACTGTGGCTCCACTCAACAGCTCATGCAGCTTCACCCTCCAGGTGCTCCCATGGGGTGAGAGGAGACTCGTGTATGATAACGTGTGCACTGTACAGGGCAAATCACCTACTAGCCCCCAGGAATTCTCTTTAAAAAGATAAATAGAAGGGGAAAAAAGAGGGAGCTGGGTGATGGCACACCCGGTCAAGTGCACATGTTACAATCAATACTCAAGGACCCAGGTTTCAGCCCCCAGTCCCTGCCTGCGGGGGGAAAAGCTTTGCAAGCAGTGAAGCAGGGTTACAGATGTCTCTCTGTTTCTCTTCCTCTCTACTTTCCCCTTCTTGATTTCTGGCTGTCTCTATCCAATAAATAAAGATAATAAAAAAGTAGAAAAAATAGATAGATAGATAGATAGATAGATAGATAGATAGATGTAAGCAAGACAAGCATTTTATTTTGTATGGCATTATTATGCTTAGGCAAACATGATTTTATCTCTGTGGAGTGATCAGAGGTATTGCACACATATTAGTGTTATATTTCCATAAAATATTTTTACAAAGTTGCAGTAGTATAATGGAAAGCAAATACCACACACAAGAAGAGGATTGCAATAAATAGTGCCATTCATCATCTAGATAAGCAGAGATGAGAAGACAAACGCTTGCATGTGGGCTGTGAACTAAATCTAAAGGGCTGGGCACAGATGTTTGTGAGCTGCAGTCCTGTGGGAAGCCTCATCCAGGAAAGCCCAGTGCTGCTGGCAGCTCTTTACAGGAGTGAGCTTCAGCAAGCTGTCCCTTAGCACTATCCGGGCACTTGTCCTTTCCTCTTCCGAGGAGGATGAGGACTTGCTGATAATCAGCAAGTGGAAAGACAAACACACTTCTGTCAACACTGTCTTAACTGAAGAGCCAGGTTTCCAGCACAGCTTATTCCTGCTGGTGAGTGTAAGTCCTAAGAATAAGGAGCTAGCAGCTGGGCAATGAGTGGATCCCCTTTCTGTGCCAACCCTGCCCCACAGGAAAGCAAGGAGAGGTAGCATATGCCCTCTCTGTGTATGGATATTTCTCAGGAAAATGATATTTGTTTGTTTACAGTGTCAACTGCTAACTATAGTTTTACCTCCTGAAACTTAAGAATAAATCCATCTGTGTGCTGAGACACTGGTATTAGCTTTGGGAAATTTTATTTTTCCTATTCCATGAACTAATGAATATCTAAACAAAGTGGACACAGCAGTAAAAGAAATGAAACCTTACTGATTTTCCTCAATGTTGCATCAATTACCCATGTCTGTATATTTAAAAGTTTTAATGTAGTTCTCAGGAACCAATCATGGTCATGCCTTTATGTGCATATGTGGAAATTTTTTATTAAAAGGTAGTGTTGCATCAAATGAAAATTGAATGGAAATATCTTACCTATCCCCACACCTGTGTGCACACAGAAGGCTTTGAGGTGACAACCAGACCCAGAAACCACCTCAGCGTACCTTACAGAGCACACTGCCTTCTGTTCTGCCTTCCCTCCCTCCAGTCATATTGGTAACTCCTTCCAGAACTCTTGTGCACATGTCCATTACAAACACACTTCACTTTTCCAAATTGTAAAAATACGGCATCCTAGTTGTCAAGAATTGGGGATAATTCAGAAAGATCCAAGAGAGAGTAGGGGTAAGGAGAAGAGAATGAAAAATTAATCATTTCAGTTTTTGTTTTTTTTTTAGAAACCTTTTTTTTTTAATATTTATTTTATTTATTCCCTTTTGTTGCCCTTGTTTTATCGTTGTAGTTATTATTGTTGTTGTCATTGTTGGATAGGACAGAGAGAAATGGAGAGAGGAAGGGAAGACAGAGAGGAGGAGAGAAAGATAGACACCTGCAGACCTGCTTCACCGCCTGTGAAGTGACTCCCCTGCAGGTGGGGAGCCGGGGTTCGAACCGGGATCCTTATGCCGGTCCTTGTGCTTTGCGCCACCTGCGCTTAACCCGCTGCGCTACAGCCCGACTCCCCCATTTCAGTTTTTTTTTAAACATTTTATTTATTTATTAATGAGAAAGATAGGAGAGAAAGAACCAGACATCACTCTGGTACATGTGCTGCCGGGGATCAAACTCAGGACCTCATGCTTGACAGTCCAATGCTCTATCCACTGCACCACCTCCCGGACCACGACATTTCAGGTTTTTAAAAAATTGAAATCCCCAGACAGTAACTTGGATAGACAGACGTGCATATCAGATTTCAGGCACAGGGGAAAAAAGAAAAAGAAAAAACTAGTATAGCCACAGACCCTTTGGAATATAACTAAAATATGCCTACGAGCTTTCTACAAAACAGAAACCACCCCCAACTCTTCATCTGCACTATTCCAGCCTTTAGGTCTATGATTGGTCAATAATTTGTTTGCCTTTGTATGTTAACTCTCTTGTCAAACACCAGGCTCCAGATGCTAGCATGATGCCGACCAGACTTCCCTGGACAGACAACCCCACCAATGTGTCCTGGAGCTCTGCTTCCCCAGAGCCCTTCCCCACTAGGGAAAGAGAGAGAAAGACTGGGAGTATGGATCAACTAGTCAACGCCCATGTTCAGTGGGGAAGCAATTACAGAAGCCAGACCTTCAGCCTTCTGCATCCCACAATGACCTTGGGTCCATACTCCCAGAGGGAAAGCTATCAGGGGAGGGGATGGGATACAGAGTTTGGTGGTGGGAATTGTGTGGAGTTGTACCCCTCTTATCCTATAGTTTAGTCAATGAAGAGGGGAGAGGGAGATAGAAACAGAGACACCTACAGCACTGCTTCACCACTCATGAAGCCTCCCCACTGCAGGTGGGAACTAAGGACTTGAACCTGAGTCCTTGTGCATTGTAAGGTGTGTGCTCGACCAATTGCACCACTGCCTGGCCCCTATTTCACTTTTTTTTTTTTTTTTAACCAGAGCACTGCTCAGCTCTGGCTTTTTGTGGTTCAGGGGATTGAACCTGGGACTTTGGAGCCTCAGGCATGAGAGTCTGTTTGCATAATCATTATGCTATCCACCCCTGCCCTATTTCACATTTTTTAAATATTAATTTATTTATGAGAGGAAGATAAGAGAAAACCAGAGGATCACTTTAGCATATGTGATGCTGGGAATTGAACTTGGGACCTTATGCTTGATAAGTTCAAGGCTTTATTCAGTGTGCCACCTCCAGGGCAGCAATTACATATCTTAGAGTTTTAATATGGCTTATTTCCTTCTAGGAGCTCTTTTTCTAGTATCTCTCCACCTAATTCTCCTCATCAGCCCCCTGTTTTGCATTCCTATGTGACTTTTCTATAGAACAGAAGGTCCAGTGGTCACTTGAAATAAAAGATTTGGGTGTAGACATAGAATTAACACCATGAAAAATGGACTTATTATCAAAAGACCTGCTCAGCCCTGGTTGATGGTAGTGCTAAGACTGAACCTAAACCTAAAACCTCAGAGCCTCAGGCATGAATGTCTTTTTGCAGAACCATTATGTGGTCTTCCCTGCCCTAGGAAAAGGTATCTTTCAGGGCCAGGCAGTGGTGCACCTGGTTAAGTGCACATATTACAGTGAGTAAGGACTCAGGTTCAAGCCCCTGGTCCCCACTTGCAAGGGGAAAGCTTCACAAGTGGTGAAGCAGGGCTGCAGTTGTCTCTCTGCCTCTTTCCCTCTCTTCCCTCTCAATTTCTTTCTGTCTCTATGCAATAATAGAAAGAAAGAAAGAACGAAAGAAGGATAGAAAACTGGATCTTTCCTTTAGTAATACCCACTGTCCGCAGCAACCATTTATAGTGATAGAATGAACAATGAATGGTGCCCAATATGGCACAGCAGAGGTTCTGCCTCCCTATTTGCCACCACTACTGCCATGTACAACACTAGTGACTAGTGTTGCTAGAGAGAGATTCGCTACGTTATGAGTTATGAGGCTTGGAGATAAACCAGGCCCATAACATATGTGCCTCTATTTCCCTGAGAAAATTTGTTCCTGGTTCTAAACTATTTACAAACCAGTTAACAGAAAACTCTTTCTAAGAGGGAGACAACAATCTGTGAATCACTGAACTAAGAAAATAAGTGTATGGAGTATGGCACCAAAGTAAAAATCCTGGGGTGAGGTTGAGGGTGGATCTTCAGCTTCCCGGCACTGCAGGGTGGGGGAGGTGGGGGGTGGGATGGGATACAGTTTTTTGGTGGTGGGAATGGCGTTTATGTATAATCCTATTAATTTGTAGTCATATAAATCACTATTTAATTATTATGAGAGGGGAAAATTGATTGTCTCAAACTTTTTAAAGCACAGACTGACTCTTTTTTTTAAATATTTTATTTATTTTATTTAGATGCAGACAGAGACAGACACACAGAGAAAGAAACACCAGAGCACTGCTCAGCTCTGGCTTATGGTGGTGTGGGGGATAGAACCTGGGACTTTGGAGCCTCAGGCATGAGAATCTGTTTGTATAACCATTATGCTATCTCCCCCACCCAAGACTGAGTCTTTTTTTTTTTATTTTTTTTTTTTATTTAAGAAAGGATTAATTAACAAAACCATAGGGTAGGAGGGGTACAACTCCACACAATTCCCACCACCCAATCTCCATATCCCATCCCCTCCCCAGTAGCTTTCCCATTCTCTATCACTCTGGGAGCATGGACCCAGGGTCATTGTGGGTTGCAGAAGGTAGAAGGTCTGGCTTCTGTAATTGCTTCCCAGCTGAACATGGGCGTTGACTGGTCGGTCCATACTCCCAGTCTGCCTCTCTCTTTCCCTAGTAGGGTGGGTCTCTGGGGAAGCTGAGCTCCAGGACATATTGGTGGGGTCTTCAATCCAGGGAAGCCTGGCTAGCATCCTGATGGCATCTGGAACCTGGTGACTGAAAAGAGAGTTAACATACAAAGCGAAACAAATTGTTGAGCAATCATGGACCCAAAGCTTGGAATAGTGGAGAGGAAGTGTTAGGGGGATACTCACTGCAAACTCTAGTGTACTTCTGCTTTCTTACTTTGGTGCCATACTCCAAACTCAGTCAATTTCTGCTTTGCGTTTCTACTTCTTTTTTTTTTTTTACATGCATAACATTCCCCAGATTCCCATTTAACAATACAACCCCCACTATTTCATTCATCATTTTTCATGGACCTGTATTCTGCCCACCCACCCACCCACCCCAGAGTCTTTTACTTTGGTGTAATACTCCAATTCCATTTCAGGTTCTACTTGTGTTTTCTTTTCTAATCTTGTTTTTCAACTTCGGCCTGAGAGTGAGATCATCCCGTATTCATCCTTCTGTTTCTGACTTATTTCACTCAACGTGATTTTTTCAAGGTCCATCCAAGATCGGCTGAAAACGGTGAAGTCACCATTTTTTACAGCTGACTAGTATTCCATTGTGTATATAGAGCACAACTTGCTCAGCCACTCATCTGTTATTGGACACCTGGGTTGCTTCCAGGTTTTGGCTATTACAAATTGTGCTGCCAAGAACATATGTGTACACAGATCTTTTTGGATGGATGTGTTGGGTTCCTTAGGATATATCCCCAGGAGAGGAATTACAGGGTCATAGGGTAGGTCCATTTCTAGCCTTCTGAGAGTTCTCCAGACTGTTCTCCACAGAGGTTGGACCAATTGACATTCCCACCAGCAGTGCAGGAGGGTTCCTTTGACCCCACACCCTCTCCAGCATTTGCTGCTGTTACCTTTTCTGATGTGTGACATTCTCACAGGAGTGAAGTGATATCTCATTGTTGTCTTGATTTGCATTTCTCTGACAATCAGAGACTTGGAGCATTTTTTCATGTGTTTCTCGGCCTTTTGGATCTCTTCTGTGGTGAATATTCTGTCCAAGTCCTCCCCCCATTTTTGGATGGGGTTATTTGTTGTCTTGTTGTTGAGTCTGGCAAGCTCTTTATATATGTTGGTTATTAAACTCTTATCTGATGTATGGCATGTAAAGATCTTCTCCCATTCTGTGAGGGGTCTCTTGGTTTGGGTAGTGGTTTCTTTTGCTGTGAAGAAGCTTTTTAATTTGATGTAGTCCCATAGGTTTATACTTGCCTTAGTCTTTCTTGTAATTGGATTCGTTTCATTGAAAATGTTTATAAAATTTATGCGGAAAAAAGTTCTTCCAATATTTTCCTCTAAGTATCTGATAGTTTGTGGTCTAACATCCAAGTCCTTGATCCACTTGGAATTTACTTTTGTATTTGGTGAAATACAGTGATTCAGTTTCATTCTTCTGCATGTTTCAACCCATTGTTTCCAACACCATTAGTTGAAGAGACTCTGCTTTCCCCATGGAATATCTGGGCCCCTTTGTCAAAGATTAGATGTCCATACGTGTGGGGCCTCATTTCTGGGCTCTCAATTCTATTCCACTGGTCAGTGTGTCTGTTCATGTTCCAGTACCAAGCAGTTTTGATGACAATGGCCCTATAATATAGTTTGAGATCTGGGAGTGTGATGCCTGCGGTTCTGTTCTTTTTTCTCAAGATTGTTTTGGCAGTTCTAGGTCTTTTCTGGTTCCAGATAAACATTTGTAGCATTTGTTCTATTCTCCTAAAAAATGTGCTTGGGATCTTGATGGGGATAGCATTAAATTTGTAGATGGCTCTGGGTAATTTATTCATTTTGATGACGTTAATTCTTCCAACCCATGAACATGGAATATCTTTCCACTTCTTTGTGTCTTTTTCAATTTCTTTGATTAGTGACTCATAATTTTCAGTATACAAGTCTTTCACTTCTTTGGTTAGGTTTACTCCTAGATATTTTATTGTTTTTGTTGCTATAGAAAAAGGAACTTATTTCTGGATTTCAATTTCTTCTAACTTAGTGTTTGCATAGAGGAATGCCACTGACTTTGAAAGTTAATTTTATAGCCTGACACCTTACTGTATTGCCTGATGATTTCCAAAAGCTTCTTGCTGGATTCCTTAGGTTTTTCCATATATACTATCATATCATCTGCAAATAAGGAGAGGTTGACTTCTTCTCTTCCAATCTGCATGCCTTTAATTCCTTGCTCCTGCCTGATTGCTATGGCAAGAACTTCCAACACTATGTTGAATAGTAATGGTGATAGTGGGCAGCCCTGTCTAGTACCTGATCTGAGGGGAAATGCTTCCAGTTTTTCACCATTGAGTATGATGTTGGCTGTAGGTTTGCTATATATAGACTCCACTATCTTCAGGAATTTTCCATCTATTCCTATTTTTTGTAGTGTTTTGATCATAAAGGGATGTTGTATTTTGTCAAAGGCTTTCTCTGCATCTATTGATATGACCACGTGGTTTTTGGTCTTGCTTTTGTTCTTGTGGTGGATCACATTGATTGATTTACGTATATTAAACCAACCTTGCATGTCTGGGATAAACCCCACTTGGTCATGATGAACAATCTTTTTGATATACTGCTGTATCCGGTTGGCTAGAATTTTGTTCAATATTTTAGCATCTATGTTCATCAGAGATATTGGTCTGTAGTTTTCTTTTTTGGTTCTGTCCCTGTCTGCTTTTGGTATCAGGGTGATGTTGGCTTCATAGAAGCTACCAGGGAATATTCCAGTGTCTTCAATCTTCTGGAAGACTTTTAAAAGTAGAGGTATTAGTTCTTCTTTGAAAGTTTTGTAGAATTCATTTGTAAAACCATCTGGTCCAGGACTTTTATTTTTGGGAAGATTTTTGATAACTGTTTCAATTTCATTAGCTGTGATGGGCCTCTTCATGTTATCCACTTCCTCTTTACTTAGTTTTGGAAGTTGGTAGGTATCTAGGAAATCATTCATTTCTTCCAGGTTCTCTAGCTTGGTGGCATATAGTTGTTCATAGAAGCCTCGCATGATATGTTGAATTTCTGCAGTATCTGTTGTGATTTCTCCTCTTTCATTTACTATCCGATTTATTTGGGTCTTCTCCCTTTTTTGTTTTGTGAGTCTGGCTAAAGGTTTGTCAATTTTGTTTACTCTTTCGAAAAACCAACATTTACTTTCGTTGATCTTTTGTATGGTTTTCCTATTCTCAATGTTATTTATTTCTGCCCTAACTTTAGTGATTTCTGTCCTTCTGGTTGCTTTAGGATTCCTTTGTTGTTCTTCTTCTAGGTCTTTGAGATGTGCAATCAGGCTGTTTATTTGTGCCTTTTCTTGTTTCCTAATATGTGCTTGTATAGCTATGAACTTCCCTCTTAGGACTGCTTTAGCTGTGTCCCAAATATTTTGATAGCTTGTGTCTTCATTTTCATCGAACTCTCGAAACATTTTGATTTCTTCCTTGATTTCCTCTTTGACCCAGAAGTTGTTAAGAAGTGTACTGTTGAGCTTCCACATTTTGGCACTGTTACTAATCTTTTGTTGATTGTTAAGTGTTAGTTTAATTCCACTGTGGTCTGAGAAGATGCTTGGGATGATTTCAGTGCTCTTGAATAGGCTGATGCTGTCTTTGTGGCCTAACATATGGTCTATCCTTGAGAATGATCCATGTGGATTTGAGTAAAATGTGTATTCCAGTTTCTTGGGATGAATGACTCTGAAAATGTCCAATAGTTCTAGTTTATCTATCTCTTCATTTAGCTCCCTTATGTCTTTACTGATTTTCTGCCTGGATGATCTGTCAAGTTGAGATAGTGGGGTGTTGAAGTCCCCTACTATGATTGTGTTACTGTTAATATATTGCTGTAGCTCTTTCAGTAGAAGTTTGATGTATTTAGATGGCTTCTCATTGGGTGCACAGAGGTTAATAATTGTTAAGTCCTCTTGATTGACTGATCCTCTGAGCATTAAGTAGTGTCCATTCCTATCTTTTTTAATCTTATCTATTTTAAAGTCTATCATGTCAGATATGAGAATAGCTGTTCCTGCCCTTTTTTGTGGGCCATTGGCTTGAATGATAGTTTTCCATCCTTTCACTTTAAGTCTGTGTTTGTCTTGTTGCGTTAGGTGAGTTTCCTGTAGACAAGATATTGTTGGGTTGTATTTTCTGATCCATCTTCCTACTCTGTGTCTTTTAATAGGAGAATTCAGGTCATTGACATTTATTGATATCAAAGATTGAAGATATTTTAACTCCATTCTTGTAGAGTTTTAGAGTGTTTTGATATGTGTCCTATTTGTGGTGGTCTGGTTGTTTATAGGAGACCTTTCAGAACTTCTTTTAGGGCAGGCTTGGTGATGGTTGCTTCCTTCAACTTTTGCTTGTCTGAGAAGGTTTTGATGCTTCCATCTAGTCTGAATGACAATCTAGCAGGATATAGTATTCTTGGCTGAAAGCCTTTCTCATTGAGCACTCGATAGATATCTTGCCATTCTCTTCTGGCCTGTAGTGTTTGTATGGAGAAGTCTGCTGCTAATCTTATGGGTTTTCCTTTGTAGGTGACTCTTTGTTTTTCTCTTGCAGCCTTGAGGATCCTTTCTTTATCCTTATTCCTTTCCATTCTAAGTATGACATGTCTTGGTGTCTTTAGGTCTGGGTTTATTCTGTTTGGGACCCTCTGGGCTTCTTGAATCTTTATGTCTTTGGTATTGTCTAGACTAGAGAAATTTTCAGCTATTATGGCCTGGAGAATGCTTTCTTCCTCTCCTTCTCTTTCTTCCTCTGGTATGCCAATAATGCGTATATTATTTCTTTTGTATTCATCCCATAGGTCTCTGTTGTTGTTTTCAGCATCTCTTAATCTCTTTTTGAGATCTCTTACTTCTTTATTAGTTGTCTCTAATTTATCCTCAATCTTGCTAATTCTGTCTTCAGCCTCATAGATTCTATTCTCTCTGCCCTCTACTGTTTTCTGGAGTTCATCTATTTTGTTGCCCTGCTCTGATACTGTTTTAGCTTGTTCAGCTAGTTGCCTTCTTAGCTCAGCGATTTCAGCTTTCAGCTCTCTAATAACCATGAGATTATTAGAATTTTCTTCCATATTCTCATTTGTTGTTCCTGCATTTCTGATTACAATTTTTTCAAATTCTTTACTCACTCCTGTTATTATTTCCTTAGCTAATGTTTGGATGTTGAACTCGTTGTTTTGTGCTTCGCCCTCTGGAGGACTTTTAGCTGGACTCTTGTCCTGGTTCGAGTCTCCAATATTTTTTCTTGTTGTTTTAACCATTTTATATATTATGTTATGAGTCCCCTTTATCAGTACTTTTCAAATTATTGATCACTATTGCCTGGATTGACTTGTGTCTAAGTAACTTAATTAAAGGGTTTACCTTGGTGGAAGTTAACAGTTTTTTTTCAATCCCTGAGTTGGAGCTCAGTGGTGTAAAAGCCTCTTTTTTTTCTTCCCTGTAGGCTATGGGTGCCTGAGGGCTTTTAAACTATCAATAGGCTTTGTAGCTTAATCACTGACTCCTGACCAAGAGATAAAGCAGGGTGTGGCAGAGATAATCCAGTGGTTATGCAAAGAGACTTTCACAGCCCCTCAGCCATGCCACAGAGGTATAGGTCTTCTCCTGAGTTTCCTGGTTAGATCTCTGTCCCCTGGTGTCCCTCCCTGTTGCTGCTCCAGATTCTGAGGGTAGTAGCAATGGAGACTCAGAGTTGCACTTGGTGAGTCTCTGGGGAGTCCTTTCCTCCCTTCAGCTGTCCCCTTGTTGTGGAGCAGACTGGAGGTGGTGTCTCCACTGATAAACTGCTGAATGTTAGCAGTCACTTAATCTCTCCTTAGGCCCCTCTCTCCTCTCTGTCACCAGCCACGCGTGTTTGTACTCACGGGTGATTTACTGGGTTCCTGTGGTCATTCTAGTCCTGTCTTGTTTCGGTCCGGGTGGTCTCCTTTGGTATTCCTAGTTGATCCGGGAGCAAGACTGAGTCTTTTTAATACATAGGCTGAGTCTTTGATATGCTGACTCTCAAAAGCCTAGACCAGGGAGAACAGAAGCAACCGGTGGCACAGCTACATACAAATAATGTCAAAGGACATATATTATGGTGAAAAGGAATTTTTCAAAGTTAACCCAATTACCAAACAATGTGATTATAACAATAACTATCTATTGTCTTCTTGAACCCCAAGACAGCAGGAACCTCACATTTCCACTATAGAGTCTATATTTCCCCCAATCCTGGAACCTTAGGGTGGGGCGCACTTTCCTGCATGCTTCTCTCAATTCATATCAAACAATATTGCATCCATCAATGCCAACCTAACCAACACAACGAGTACCACCTCAGCATGCTTCACTTCAGACTGTGTCCAAAGACTTCAGGTGTGGGGGAGTCGGGCTATAGCGCAGCGGGTTAAGCGCAGGTGGCGCAAAGCACAAGGACCGGCATAAGGATCCCGGTTCCAACCCCGGCTCCCCACCTGCAGGGGAGTCACTTCACAGGCGGTGAAGCAGGTTTGCAGGTGTCTATCTTTCTCTCCTCCTCTCTGTCTTCCCCTCCTCTCTCCATTTCTCTCTGTCCTATCCAACAACGACAACAATAATAATAACTACAACAATAAAACAACAAGGGCAACAAAAGGGAATAAATAAATAAAATAAATATTAAAAAAAAAAGAATGGTGCAGGGCGGCAGGTGTCTCTCTGTCTGTATTCCTCTCTATCACCCCCTTCCCTCTCAATTTCTGACTGTCTCTATCCAACAAATAAAAGTGAAAAAAAAATTTAAAAAAAAAAAAAAAAGACTTCAGGTGTGGACTTGGGTGAGACCTTTCCTTTCATAATAGTCTCTAATTCCATTCCAGGCAGTTCACTTTCTAACAAAGTCCCAAAACCTAGATCTAGACTAGGTCCCGTGAGATAGAGCATATGTTCACACATATCCATAAACTAGGGCAAAATATATACCTGAAAGCAAAAGTACACAATAGTCAGCAGTGAGTACCCCCAACACTTCACCTGCACCAGTCCAGCCTTTAGGTCCATGACTGGTCAACAATTTGGCTTTGTATGTTAACTCTTTTCAGCCACCAGGTTCCAGATGCCAGCAGGATGCCGACCAGACTCCCCTGGACAGACAACCCCACCAATAAGTCCTAGAGCTCTGCTTCTCCAGAGCCCCACCCCACTAGGGAAAGAGAGAGACAGGCTGGGAGTATGGATCAACCTGTCAACGCCCATGTTCAGCAATTATAGAAGCCAGACTATCCACCTTCTGCATCTCACAATGACCTTGGGTTTATACTCCCAGAGGGATAAAGAATAGGAAAGCCGGGCGGAGGGTAGATAGCATAATGGTTATGCAAACAGACTCTCATGCCTGAGGTGCCAGAGTCCAAGGTTCAATCCCCCGCACCACCATAAGCCAGAGCTCAATAGTGTTCTGGTTAAAAAAAAAAAGAAAGAAAGAAAAGAAAAAAAGAATAGGAAAGCTATCAGGGAGGGGATGGGATACAGAGATCTGGTGGTGGGAATTGTGTGGAGTTGTATCCCTCTTATCCTATGGTTTTGTTAATGTCTCCTTTTTTTAAATAAATTTAAAAAAATTTTAAAGAAAAGTAAAGAAGAGTAGTGCTTGAACAGAAGCAGTGTGACAGATTTGCGCAGGACTATGTGTACTAAATGAGAGTAGAAAGAACTGGAGGGCAGTTCTTCAAAATAACTTTGCTTTGGGAGTCGGGCTGTAGCGCAGCAGGTTAAGCGCAGGTGGCGCAAAGCACAAGGACCGGCATAAGGATCCCGGTTTGAACCCCAGCTCCCCACCTGCAGGAGAGTAGCTTCATAGGCGGTGAAGCAGGTCTGCAGGTGTCTGTCTTTCTCTCCTCCTCTCTGTCTTCCCCTCCTCTCTCCATTTCTCTCTGTCCTATCCAACAACAACAACAACAATAATAACTACAACAATAAAACAACAAGGGCAACAAAAGGGAATAAATAAATTAAATAAATATTTAAAATATATATATATATAAATTTTAATAAAAAAAATAACTTTGCTGTGAGGCTTTGCTTACCTCCAGTCTTTCCTCATACTCTGTGTCTACGAAACTCAGTCTCAAAAACTGTTCGGGCAAAGGAGATAGCATAATGGCTCTGCAATAACCTTCATGCCTGAGGCTTCAAGGTCCCAGATTCAATCCCTGTTACCACCATAAACCAGAGCTGAGCAGTGTTCTGATTTAAAATTTTAAAAAAAATCAGTTTCACAAAAGTGTATGTACATAAAATTTGTGAGTTATAAAAATGACCTACATGTTATCCTGACATCGCTGTGCTAATTTTGTTTTTTTGTTTTTTTGGTTTTTTTTTAAAATATTTATTTTATTTATTTATTCCCTTTTGTTGCCCTTGTTGTTTTATTGTTGTAGTTATTATTGTTGCTGTCGTCGTTGTTGGATAGGACAGAGAGAAATGGAGAGAGGAGGGGAAGACAGAGAGGAGGAGAGAAAGACAGACACCTGCAGACCTGCTTCACCACCTGTGAAGCGACTTCCCTGCAGGTGGGGAGCCGGGGCTCGAACCGGGATCCTTATGCCGGTCCTTGTGCTTTGCGCCACCTGCGCTTAACCCGCTGCGCTACAGCCCGACTCCCCGCTGTGCTAATTTTGAAGCTGCTCAGTAGCTGTATTAGATGTTACTAGCATAATAGTTATGCAAAGAGACTGTCATGCCTGAGGCATCAAAGTACCAGATTCAATAACCCCTGGACCATTGTAAGTAGTGCTCTGGTAAAAGAAAGGAAGGAAAAAAGGAAAGAAGGAAGGAAGGAAGGAAGGAAGGAAGGAAGGAAGGAAGGAAGGAAGGAAGGAAGGAAGGAAGGGAGAAGGAAGGGAGGAAGGAAAGAAGGAAGGGAGGACAAACTAAAGGAAGAAAGGGAGGAAAGAAAGAGAAAGAAAGGAAGAGAGAGACAGAGAGGAAGGAAGGAAGGAAGGAAAGGAAAGGAAAGGAAAGGAAAGGAAAGGAAAGGAAAGGAAAGGAAAGGAAAGGAAAGGAAGAAGGAAGAAAAAGAAAGAAGGAAAGAAAGAAAGAAAGAAAGAAAGAAAGAAAGAAAGAAAGAAAGAAAGGAAGGAAGGAAGGAAGGAAGGAAGGAAGGAAGGAAGAAAGGGAGAAGATAAAAAGAAAGATGTTACCTTTGTGGGAACTAGGAGAAAGAGTACGTGGAACCACTTTGTACTGATTTTGCCATTTCCCTCAAGTCTATTAATTCTTTCAAAAGAATTGCAGCACAGTTTTGTCTGACAACCAGATTTACAGCACCCTCAACTCATAAATTCACTTAAAAGTCCATACCTGTATCTGCCAATTTCTTACTTATTGTGCCAAACTTTATTTAGCATAAAGTAAAATTTCATAGAGTCTGGATATATCAGTTTATGCTTACAGACATTCAAACACACAAAGGTATATAATACTGCATGCTCACTACTGTTTTGGATGTTTATGTATCATGACTCACCATCAAGACTGTAAATTCTAGGCTGGGGAGACAACGACATAATAGTTCTGCAGACTCAATATTTGAGGTTCCAAGGCAACAGGTTCGATACCCAGCACTACCATAAACCTGAACTAAGCAATGCTCTAGTAGAAATAATAAAGTAAAGTAATAATAATACTGTAACCTCTGTATCCCAGAAGGGGGTCCAATGGCTAGAGAACTGGATAAGCATGAGATCACAAGTTCAGTCCCCAGCATTTTATATGCCAGCATGGTTCTGTCTCTCTCTCTCTCTCTCTCTCTCTCTCTCTCATCTTTCACTCTCTCTCTTCCTCTCTCTCTCTTCCTCCCTCTCTCAAATCTTTAGAAACAAGGACTGTAAGCCCTATCTTCCATCCCTGTCCTTGTTCTCCTCTCTCTCTCTCATCTTTCTCTCTCTCTCTCTCTCTCTTCCTCTCTTTCACTCTCTCTCTCTCTTCCTCCCTCTCTCAGATCTTTAAAAACAAGGACTGTAAGCCTTATCTTCCATCTCTGTCCTTGTTCTCCTTTACACTAAGTACTAGGTATTAAAAAAAATAGGGCAAGAACACTAAGCAGAACTTGGACTGGATTGGGTGTATTGCACCAAAATAAAAGACTATGGGACGGTGGGGGAGGGTTCAGGTCCTGGAACATGAATGGCAAAGGAAGACAATGGCAAAGTGGAGGTTGTATTGTTATCTGGAAAACTGAGCAATGTTATGCATGTACAAAGTATTGTATTTTACAGTTGACTGTAAACTGCTAATACTCCAATCAAGAAACTAAAAAAAAAAAAAGAAGAAGAATGAGAAAAAGCAGGTAATAAAGAGGGTGAAAACACTTGACCATGTTTTTTCTTTCTTTTTTTTTTTTTTTAATAATATGGTTTAGTAGAGGGCTCCATGGCGCTGCGCGGGATGCAGCTGGGACAAAGAGAGGAAAAGAAGAAGGGAAGACGGGAGAGAAAGGTGGGGAGCTGAGGAAAAAAAATAATAATAATAATATGGTTTAGTGCCCAGACAATATTTACTAACTTAAGATTAGAGTTTATATTTACTACCATAAATAGGCAGTTATCAGCTAAGAAGCACAAAGGTTAGTCTCCGGTGTGTTGTTTTAACATTTGCCATAAAATATCTCTACAGGTTCTTAGAGGGTAATGCTGAAGAAGCACTTTGCAAATTCTCCAATCCACCATTCCTTCAGGTAATCTTATCCCAATCAAAAGGTGAGCAAGTTTATTTAAGCTAAAATCCTAGGTGGAAAACTAACGGGTAAATTTTAAACTTTATGACAAATATTGATCTTCAAATCCCATATAAATGATTTCTATGCATTGAGAAATTAGAGACATCTGTTAACTTCAGAGAATAGTACTTAAAAAGGGGGCTGTAGGAAGCCAAGTGGTAACACAATGGGTGGGTTAAGAGCACATGGCGCAAAACACAAGGACCAGCATAAGGATCCTGGTTCGAGAGGTCGCCTCACAAGCAGTGAAGCAGGTCTGCAGGTGTCTGTCTTTCTCTCCCTTTCTCTGTCTTCCCCTCCTCTCTCGATTTCTCTCTGTCCTATCCAACAACAACAGCAATAACAACAATGATAAACAACAAGGGCAACAAAAGGGAAAAAAAATGGCCTCCAGGAGCAGTGGATTCATAGTGCTGGCACTGAGTCCCAGAAATAACCCTGGAGGCAAAAAAAAAAAAAAAGAAAGAAAGAGAAGGGGGGGGTGGATGTTGGGTTTG
The DNA here is from genome assembly GCF_950295315.1 of Erinaceus europaeus. Classification (NCBI taxonomy): domain Eukaryota; kingdom Metazoa; phylum Chordata; class Mammalia; order Eulipotyphla; family Erinaceidae; genus Erinaceus; species Erinaceus europaeus. Next base: position 23,507,812 of record NC_080171.1, read on the forward strand.
GGAGGGGCAGCATAATGGTTATGCTAACCACTTTCCTGCCTGAGGTTCTGTAGGCTCCAGGTTCAATTTCCAGAACCATCATATACCAGAGCTAAGCAGTGTTCTGGCTGACAAATATATATATATATAAAAGAGGCTTACTGTTGACTGTAAACCATTAATCCCCCAATAAAGAAATTAAAATAATAATAAATAAAAATAAAAGAGGCTTATTTAAACTGCTATTTACAGATTAAAACAAAATTTTCAGCCTAGAAATAGGTGTGATTTTGTCTATAAAGATGCCATTTTATTTCTTATTTGTTCATTTTTAATGTTATTTACAACATTTTAATGTTTACAACATTAAAAATGTTTGTGTTTGTTTTGTTTTACCAGAGCACTGCTCAATTCTAGTTTATGGTGATTTGGGGGATTGAACCTGGGACTTTGGAGCCTCAGGCATAAGAATCTCTGCCTAACCATTGTGCTATCTCCCCTGCACAGTGAAATTTTTTTTTAAAGATTTTATTTATTTTATTAATGAGAAAGATAGTAGGAGAGTGAGAGAAAGGGCCAGACATCACTCTGGTACATGTGCTGCCGGGGATTGAACTCAGACCCTCATGCTTGAGAATCTAGTTCCTTAACCACTGTACCACCTCCTAGACCACACAGTGAAATTTTTTAAAGACTATAAACACACACACAAACTTTGGCTAAGACTTTGTGACAGGATTCCACTGCTCCTAGAGCACTCTTTAGAAGAAAAAACAAATATATATATATATATATATTTTTTTTTTTTCTCCTCAGATCCCCAGATAGAGAAGGAGGTGAAGAAAAAGGAGATACCACAATATTGCTTCACTGCTTGTGAAGTTTCCCCTTGAAGGTTCTCCCATGTTAAGGACTTGAACCCAGGTCCCTGTGCATGTCAAACTATGTATTCTATCATGTGAGTCACTCTCAAGTTTCCTAAAGGATTCATTTATTCATTCATGCATTCATTCCTTTTGAAAAGGAAAAGAGAAAGAGATAGGGTGTCCAAAGCACTGCTCAACTTGGCATCAGGTGGTGCTAAGGACTGAACCTGTGACTTTTGTGACCCTAGGCATGCAAATCAGTAATACGTTCAGCTGTTTCCCCAGCCCTTTTTAGAGTACTCTGTGGGATTTTGGCTCAATACTTTTTTTTATTGGGAGATTAATGTTTTATAGTCGACAGTAAATACAATAGATTGTACATTCATAACATTTCTCAGTTCAATACTTTTCTGTTGCTCATTATAGATAAACTTTTCCTAAGGTTTTAGAAAGCAGAGAATCCAGAGTAGATTTGGATTTTGTTTGTTGGTTCGGTTTTTGCTTTTTTCTTTTCCGATTTTTTTTTTGGGGGGGAATTAATGTTTTACATTCAACAGTAAGTACAATAGTTTGTATACGCATAACATTCCCCAGTTTCCCATATAACAATACAACCCCCACAAGGTCCTCTAAATCCTTCTTGGACCTGTATTCTCCCCACCCACCTACCCCAGAGTCTTTTACTTGGGTGCAATATGCCAATTCCATTTCAGGTTCTACTTGTGTTTTCTTTTCTGATCTTGTTTTTCAACTTCAGCCTGAGAGTGAGATCATCCCATATTCATCCTTCTGTTTCTGACTTATTTCACTCAACATGATTTTTTCAAGGTCCATCCAAGATCGGCTGAAAACGGTGAAGTCACCATTTTTTACAGCTGACTAGTATTCCGTTGTGTATATAGACCACAACTTGATCAGCCACTTATCTGTTGTTGGACACCTGGGTTGCTTCCAGGTTTTGGCTATTACAAATTGTGCTGCCAAGAACCTATGTGTACACAGATGTTTTTGGATGGGTGTGTTGGGTTCCTTAGGATATATCCCCAGGAGAGGAATTGCAGGATCATAGGGTAGGTCCATTTCTAGCCTTCTGAGAGTTCTCCAGACTATTCTCCACAGAGGTTGGACCAATTGACATTGCCAGCAGCAGTGCAGGAGGGTTCCTTTGACCCCACACCCTCTCCAGCATTTGCTGCTGTTACCATTTCTGATGTATGACATTCTCACAGGAGTGAAGTGGTATCTCATTGTTGTCTTTATTTGCATTTCTCTGACAATCAGAGACTTAGAGCATTTTTTCATGTGTTTCTTGGCCTTTTGGATCTCTTCTGTAGTGAATATTCAGTCCATGTCCTCTCCCCATTTTTGGATGGGGTTATTTGTTGTCTTGTTGTTGAGTTTGGCAAGCTCTTTATATATGTTGGTTATTAAACTCTTGTCTGATGTATGGCATGTAAAGATCTCCTATTCTGTGAGGGGTGTCTTGGTTTGGGTAGTGGTTTCTTTTGCAGTGAAGAAGCTTTTTAATTTGATGTAGTCCCATAGGTTTATACTTGCCTTAGTCTCTTTGTAATTGGATTCGTTTCATTGAAGATGTCTTTGAAATGTATGCAGAAAAGAGTTCTGCCAATATTTTCCTCGAAGTATCTGATAATTTCTGATCTAACATCCAAGTCCTTGATCCACTTGGAATTTACTTTTGTATTTGGTGAAATATAGTGGTTCAGTTTCATTCTTCTGCATGTTTCAACCGATTGTTTCCAACACCATTTGTTGAAGAGACACTGCTTTCCCCATTTGATAGTCTGTGACCCTTTGTCAAAGATTAGATGTCCATAGGTGTGGGGGCTCACTTCTGGGCTCTCAATTCTATTCCACTGGTCAGTGTGTCTATTCATGTTCCAGTACCAAGCAGTTTTGATGACAAGGGCCCTATAATACAATTTAGATCTGGGAGTGTGATGCCTCCAGTTCTGTTCTTTTTTCTGAAGATTGTTTTGGCAATTCTAGGTCTTTTCTGGTTCCAGATAAACATTTGTAGCATTTGTTCTATTCTCCTAAAAAATGTGCTTGGGATCTTGATGGGGATAGCATTAAATTTGTAGAAGGCTCTGGGTAGTATATTCATTTTGATGATGTTAATTCTTCCAACCCATGAACATGGAATATCTTTCCACTTCTTTGTGTCTTTTTCAATTTCTTTGAGTAGTGACTCATAATTTTCAGTATAAGTCTTTCACTTCTTTGGTTAGGTTTACTTCTAGATATTTTATTGTTTTGGTTTCTATAGTTAAAGGAATTGATTTCTGGATTTCAATTTCTTCTAGCTTAGTGTTTGCATAGAGGAATGCCACTGACTTTTGAATGTTAATTTTGTATCCTGACACCATACTGTATTGCCTGATGATTTCCAAAAGCTTCTTGCTGGAGTCCTTAGGTTTTTCTGTGTATACTATCATGTCATCTGCAAATAGGGAGAGTTTGACTTCTTCTCTTCCAATCTGTATGCCTTTAATTCCTTGCTCCTGCCTGATTGCTATGGCAAGAACTTCCAACACTAGTTGAATAGTAATGGTGATAGTGGGTAGCCCTGTCTAGTACCTGATCTGATTTGAAATGCTTCCAGTTTTTCACCATTGAGTATGATGTTGGCTGTAGGTTTGCTATAGATAGACTCCACTATCGTCAAGAATTTTCCATCTATTCCCATTTTTTGTAGTGTTTTGATCATAAAGGGATGTTGTATTTTGTCAAAGGCTTTCTCTGCATCTACTGATATTATCATGTGGTTTTTGGTCTTGCTTTTGTTGATGTGGTGGATCACATTGATTGATTTACATATATTAAACCAACCTTGCATGCCTGGGATAAACCCCACTTGGTTATGATGAACAATCTTTTTAATATACTGCTGTATCCGGTTGGCTAGAATTTTGTTCAATATTTTAGCATCTATGTTCATCAGAGATATTGGTCTGTAGTTTTCTTTTTTGGTTGTGTCCCTGTCTGTTTTTGGTATCAGGGTGATGTTGGCTTCATAGAAGCTGGCAGGGAGTATTCCAGTGTCTTCAACCTTCAGGAAGATTTTAAAAGTAGAGGTATTAGTTCTTCTTTGAAAGTTTTGTTGAATTCATTTGTAAAACCATCTGGTCCAGGACTTTTATTTTTGGAAAGATTTTTGATAACTGTTTCAATTTCATTAGCTGTGATGGGCCTGTTCATGTTATCCACTTCCTCTTTACTTAGTTTTGGAAGTTGGTAGGTATCTAGGAAATCGTCCATTTCTTCCAGGTTCTCTAGCTTGGTGGCATATAGTTGTTCATAGAAGCCTTGCATGATATGTTGAATTTCTGCAGTGTCTGTTGTAATATCTCCTCTTTCATTTAGTATCCGATTTATTTGGGTCTTCTCTCTTTTTTGTTTTGTGAGTCTGGCTAAAATTTTGTTCACTCTTTCGAAGAACCAACATTTACTTTCGTTGATCTTTTGTATGGTTTTCTTATTCTCAATGTTATTTATTTCTGCCCTAACTTTAGTGATTTCTGTCCTTCTGGTTGCTTTAGGGTTCCTTTGTTGTTCTTCTTCTAGGTCTTTAAGATGTGCAATCAGGCTGTTTATTTGTGCTTTTTCTTGTTTCCTAATATGTACTTGTATAGCTATTAAATTCTGTCTCAGTACTGCCTTAGCTGTGTCCCAAATATTTTGATAGCTTGTGTCTTATTTTCATTGAACTCTCGAAACATTTTGATTTCTTCCTTGATTTCCTCTTTGACCCAGATGTTATTAAGAAGTGTACTGTTGAGCTTCCACATTTTGGGACTATTACTAATCTTTGGTTGATTGTTAAGTGTTAGTTTAATTCCACTGTGGTCTGAGAAGATGCCTGGGATGATTTCAGTGCTCTTGAATTGGCTGATGCTGTCTTTGTGGTCTAACATATGGTCTATCCTTGAGAATGACCCAGGTGGATTTGAGTAAAATGTGTATTCCAGTTTCTTGGGATGAGTGACTCTGAAAATGTCCAATAGTTCTAGTTTATTTATCTCTTCATTTAGCTCCCTTATGTCTTTATTGATATTCTGCCTGGATGATCTGTCAAGTTGAGAGAGTGGGGTGTTGAAATCCCCTACTATGACTGTGTTGTTGTTAATATATTGCTGTAGCTCTTTCAGTAGATGTTTGATGTATTTAGATGGCTTCTCATTTGGTGCATAGATGTTAATAATTGCTTTTTTTGTAATTTATTTCTTTATTGGGGAATTAATGTTTTAGATTCAACAGTAAATACAATAGTTTGTACATGCATAACATTCCCCAGATTCCCATTTAACAATACAGCCCCCACTATGTCATTCATAATCTTTCATGGACCTGTATTCTCCCCACCCACCTACCCACCCCAGAGTCTTTTACTTTGGTGCAACACACCAATTCCATTTCAGGTTCTACTTGTGTTTTCTTTTTTTTTTAAATTTATTTCTTTATTGGGGAATTAATGTTTTACATTCAACAGTAAATACAATAGTTTGTACATGCATAACATTCCCCAATTTCCCATATAACAATACAACCCCCACTATGTCATTTATTAGCCTTCGTGGACGTGAATTCTCCGCACCCACCCATCCCAGAGTCTTTTACTTGGGTGTAATATGCCAATTCCATTTCAGGTTCTACTTGTGTTTTCTTTTCTAATCTTGTTTTTCAACTTCGACCTGAGAGTGAGATCATCCCATATTCATCCTTCTGTTTCTGACTTATTTCACTCAACATGATTTTTTCAAGGTCCATCCAAGATCGGCTGAAAACGGTGAAGTCACCATTTTTTACAGCTGACTAGTATTCCATTGTGTATATAGACCACAACTTGCTCAGCCACTCATCTGTTGTTGGACACCTGGGTTGCTTCCAGGTTTTGGGTATTAAAAATTGTTCTGCCCAAAACATATGTGTACACAGATCTTTTTGGATGGATGTGTTGGGTTCCTTAGGATATATCCCCAGGAGAGGAATTGCAGGGTCATAGGGTAGGTCCATTTCTAGCCTTCTGAGAATTCTCCAGACTGTTCTCCACAGAGGTTGGACCAATTGACATTCCCACCAGCAGTGCAGGAGGGTTCCTTTGACCCCACACCCTCTCTAGCATTTGCTGCTGTTACCTTTTCTGATGTATGACATTCTCACAGGAGTAAAGTGGTATTTCCTTGTTGTCTTGATTTGCATTTCTCTGACAATCAGAGACTTGCAGCATTTTTTCATGTGTTTCTCGGCCTTCTGGATCTCTTCTGTGGTGAATATTCTGTCCAAGTCCTCCCCCCATTTTTGTATGGGGTTACTTGTTGTCTTGTTGTTGAGTCTGGCAAGCTCTTTATATATGTTGGTTATTAAACTCTTATCTGATGTATGGCATATAAAGATCTCCCATTCTGTGAGGGGTGTCTTGGTTTGGGTAGTGGTTTCTTTTGCTGTGAAGAAGCTTTTTAATTTGATGTAGTCCCATAGGTTTATACTTGCCTTAGTCTTCTTTGTAATTGGATTCGTTTCATTGAAAATGTCTTTAAAATTTATGCGGAAAAAAGTTCTGCCAATATTTTCCTCTAAGTATCTGATAGTTTCTGGTGTAACATCCAAGTCTTTGATCCACTTGGAATTTACTTTTGTATTTTGAATTACAGTGATTCAGTTTCATTCTTCTGCATGTTTCAAACCATTGTTTCCAACACCATTTGTTGAAGAGACTCTGCTTTCCCCATGTAATAGTCTGGGTCCCTTTGTCAAAGATTAGATGTCCATAGGTGTGGGGCCTGATGTTAATAATTGTTAAGTCCTCTTGATTGACTGATCCTCTGAGCATTAAGTAGTGTCCATTCCTATCTTTTTTAAATCTTATCTATTTTAAAGTCTATCATATCAGATATGAGAATAGCTGTTCCTGCCCTTTTTTGTGGGCCATTGGCTTGTATGATAGTTTTCCATCCTTTCACTTTAAGTCTCTGTTTGTCTTGTTGAGTTAGGTGGGTGTCCTGTAGACATAATATTGTTGGGTTGTATTTTCCGATCCAGCTTCCTACTCTGTGTCTTTTAATAGGAGAATTCAGGTCATTGACATTTATTGATATCAAAGATTGAAGATATTTTAACTCCATTCTTGTAGAGTTTTAGAGTGTTCTGATATATGCCCTATTTATGATGGTCTGACTGTTTATAGAAGACCTTTCAGAACTTCTTTCAGGGCAGGCTTGGTGATAGTTGATCCCTTCAACTGTTGCTTGTCTGAGAAGGTTTTGATGCCTCCATCTAGTCAGAATGACAGTCTAGCAGGATACAGTAGTCTTGGTTGAAAACCTTTCTCATTGAGCACTCGATAGATATCTTGCCATTCTCTTCTGGCCTGTAGTGTTTGTATGGAGAAGTCTGCTGCTAATTTTATGGGTTTTCCTCTGTAGGTGACTCTTTGTTTTTCTCTTGCAGCCTTCAGGATCCTTTCTTTATCCTTATTCCTTTCCATTCTAAATATGATGTGTCTTGCTGTCTTTAAGTCTGGGTTCATTCTGTTTGGGACCCTCTGAGCTTCTTGAATCTTTATGTCTTTGGTGTTGTCTAGACTAGAGAAGTTTTCAGCTGTTATGGCCTGAAGAATACTTTCTTCCCCTCCCTCTCTTTCTTCCTATGGTAAGCAAATAATGCGTATATTGTTTCTTTTTAACTCATCCCATAGGTCTCTGTTGTTGTTTTCTGCATCTCTTAATCTCTTTTTGAGATCTCTTACTTCTTTTTTAGTTGTCTCTAATTCATCCTCAATCTTGCTAATTCTGTCTTCAGCCTCACTGATTCTATTCTCTCTGCCCTCTACTGTTTTCTGGAGTCATCTATTTTGTTACCCTGTTCTGATACTGTTTTAGCTTGTTCAACTAGTTGTGTTCTTAGCTCAGCTATTTCAGCTTTCAGCTCTCTAATAACCTTGAGATAGTTAGTGTTTTCTTCCAGAGTCTCATTTGTTGTTCCTGTATTTCTAATTATAATTCTTTTAAACTCTTTACTCACTCCTGTGATTATTTCCTTAGCTAATGTTTGGATGTTGAACTTATTATTTTGTGCTTCACCCTTTGGTGGACTTTTAGCTGGACTGCTGTCCTGGTTCGTTTCTCCAATATTTCTTCTTGTTGGTTTCTCCATTTTATATATTATGTTGTGAGTTCCCTCTCAGTACTTTTCAAATTACTGATCACTATTTTCTAGATTGACTTGTGTCTAAGTAAGGTAATTAAAGGGTTCACAGTGGTGGAAGTTAAGAGTTGTTTCAATAGTATTTTAATCCCTGAGTTGGGGCTCAGTGATTTAAAAGCCTCTTTTTTTTTTTCTTCTCTGTAGACTATGGGAGCCTGAGGGCTTCTAAACTATAAGTAGGCTTCTTAGCTTAATCACTAACTCCTGACCAAGAGATAAGGCAGGTGGTGCCAGAGATAGTCCAGTGGTTATGCAAAGAGACTTTCACAGCCCCACAGCTATGCCACCAAGGTATAGGTCTTCTCCTGAGTTTCCTGGTTAGATCTCTGTCCCCCGTGTCCCTCCCTGTTGCTGCTCCAGATTCTGAGTGCAGTAGCAATGGAGACTGAGAGTTGCACTTGGCGAGTCTCCGGGGAGTCCTCTCCTCCCTTCAGCTGCCCCCTTGTTGGTGGAGCAGACTGGAGGTGGTGTCTCAACTGATAAACCGCCAGACTGTTACCAGCCACTTAGTCTCTCCCTAGGTTCCTCTCTGTCACAAGCCACAAGTGTTTGCACTCACCAGTGATTTGGTGGGTTCCTGTAGTTGTTCTAGTCCTGTCTTGTTTCGGTCCCAGGTGGTCTCCTTTGGTATTCCTAGTTGATCCGGGAGAGGAGAGGAGAGAAACAGATCTGCTGTTGCTTGTAGCCCTGCCTCTGGAAGTCCCACTTTTTTTTTTTTTTTATCATTGTTCACCTATACCGAACTCTCATTTCTCTGAGGGTTCTCATATATTGTGCAGAAATTTGGTGACTACTTTTAGAGATGTCCTCTGAATATACTGCCTCTCCCACTTTTATGTAAACCTTTACTTTACTTTCTGAACCTTTCTCTATTTCTCCCTTTTGTTCAATTTTATTTCACTCCCAGCAGTCTTAGGGGGAAAAAAAAAGAAAGAAAGAAAGAAAGAAAGAAAGAAAGAAAGAAAAGAAAAAAACCTGAAGGGTCCATTTCAATAATTCATGGATGTATGTGGCTTTTTTTTTAACCAGGGCACTGCTCAACTCTGATTAATGGTGGTGCAAAGGATTGAACTCATATCCTTGGTGTCCCAGACAGTGCAAAAATCTCTTTGCATAAGCAACATGCTATCTTCCCCTTCTTCTTCTAGTGTTTGCCCTTCTTCCGTAGCCAGTCAACAGCATCAGGTTGAGCCTGATGTAAAGTTTCGAGACCTCCTTTGAATCTGGAGAGGTGGCAGTCGTTGACTATGTGGGTCATAGTCTGTCTGGAGCCGCAGGAGCAGTTTGGGTCGTCTCTGGCTCCCCAGCGATGGAACATAGCGGCGCACCGGCCATGGCCTGTTTGATAGCAATTGAGGAGGGCCCAATCATAACGTGCTAGGTCAAAGCCGGGTTGACGCTTGCAGGGGTCTGTGATGAGGTGTTTGTTCTTTACCTCAGCTGACTGCCAACTCTGTTTCCAAGAGACTGGAACAGAGAAGTTTATTGTAGGCATAGGGGACCAGATTGGGTGACGAGACGTCAAGCGTTGGACAGGGTGGGTGAAGATATCCGCATATATTGGCAGGTCCGGTCGAGCATAGACGTGGGAAATGAACTTAGATGATGCCGCATCCCGACAATTATCTGGCAGGGCGATGTTGCTAAGAACTGGCAGCCATGGAACCGGGGTGGAACGGATGGTTCCAGAAATTATCCTCATGGAGGAATATAATTTGGAATCAACCAAGTGGACATGGGGGCTATGGAACCATACTGGGGCACAGTATTCTGCAGTGGAAGAGCATAATGCCAGAGAGGATGATCATAGTGTGGAAGCGCTCGCGCCCCATGAGGAGCTGGCCAGTCTTGCAATGATGTTATTCCTCGCGCCCACCTTTGCTGCAGTTTTATGAGATGTTTGTGAAATGACAGAGTGCGATCGAGAGTAATGCCAAGATAGACTGGCTGGGCTTCATGCCGGATTTTTGTATCGCCAAGCTGCACATTAAGCTCACGCGAGGCCGAGGCATAGTGTAGATGGAAAACAGATGATACCGTTTTTGCAGTGCTAGGGATTAGTCGCCATTTTTTACAGTAATCAGATATCAGAGACATGTCTTTCGTGAGTGTTTCCTCAAGGATGTCGAACTTGGATGCCTGAGTTGCATAGCAGATGTCATCTGCGTAGATGAACTTCCTTGAAGAAGTTTACATTGATGTAAATATTAAATAGCATAGGAGCCAGAACAGAGCCCTGGGGGGGGCCACTTGAGACAAGTCTCCATCTGCTAGACTTGTCACCCAGATGTACCCAGAATCTTCTGTTTTGGAGAAGAAACGATATAGTGTTGGCCACCCATGGAGGCAGGCATCTTGAGATCTTGACTAGGAGACCACAGTGCCAGACCGTGTCATAGGCTGCTGTGAGATCAACAAAGACAGCACCCGTCTTTAAATTCTTCTGGAATCCATTTTCAATGTAAGTTGAGAGGGCCAGGGTTTGTTCACAGGTAGATCTTCCTGAGCGGAAACCAGCTTGGGCGGGTGATAGGAATTTCTCTGTAAGATGAGAAATACGTGACAGAAGCAGCCTCTCAAGGAGTTTGTAATACACGGAGAGGAGAGAAATTGGTCTATAGCTGGTAGCCAGTTTTGGGTCTTTCTTTGGTTTCAAAACCGCTATAATCTTCACACGACGCCAAACTTTGGGCATAGACTCAGATTCCAAGATGTGGGACAGGAATGAAGCGAGCCACTTCTTTGCCACGGGACCCAGGTTAAGAATGAGTTCTGGGGTGATGTTATCATAGCCAGCAGCTGTTCCCGGTTTAACCCTCTTCAAAGCGTCTTCCAGTTCAGACAGTGTAAAGGGAGAGATTTTTGGAGATGGACAAGATAACCGGAAGTGGGATGACCACTCATGGGAAATTTCTCTTTTCCAGACTGGGTTGATCTTAGCACATCCAACTTGAGTTAGGTGACTGGCCACTGAGTTTGGAGATACGGGAGGATGGGAGACGGGAGGGGGTTGGCTACCGGCACCCAGTCTGTGAAGAAGCTTCCATGCCTTCCTACTTGAGTGGGTGAAGTGCAGACTTTCCGTGAGTTGTTGCCAGCGGGCTTGGCGTGCTGCATCCAGGGAGGCAATGAGATGGTCAGCCACATCTGTGTCGCCGACTCATCATACTGCTTTAGTAGTTGCTCGCATTCAGCATCAAGACAAGGCATATAGTTAGCACATCTCCCACGAGGAATGGCTTGGGAAGCAGCTTTGAAGATGTCTTGGCGGAAGCGCCTGTAGGAATCTTCAGAGGGGATAGAGTTAATTGGAATTGCAGGAATAGATTTGTTGGTAAGATCACTGAACAGACGCCAGTTTGCTTTCTGAAAGTTCCATCTTAGTTTCTCCGAGCACAGAATCAGTGGGAGCTGGAGACCAATGTGGATGATAGCTGGGCGGTGATGACTGTGCGGGAAGATCTTGAGAACTTGTCTCGTAGCGGGAAAGGCTTGGCCTTTGACTGTGCTAATCCAGCACAGGTCGGGTGACGAGTCTTTATTCCATCTAGCACTGTGAAAAGAGCCTGGATGTTTGGGATCGTATAATAGGGAGAGGTCATTCGCTGAAGCCCAGTCGGCTAAGATAGAGCCGTCAGCACGAGTGGAGGAATATCCCCAGTCTTGGTGATGACTATTAAAGTCTCCAACGTAAACGGCTGGGTGATTCGGGCTAGGCAGGACCTCATTATCCCATGAGGCACTGGGAGGCTTATATACATTGACGAGCTGAATAGTTCTAATAGTAATGGAGTCGTAGAAGGTCGAAGAGGCCATATGGTAAACGTCCGCAAGACACAATTTGGTGTAGATGGCTCAGCCGTGTTTAGGATGGAGATTATAGCATATTAAATCGAATCCACTGACGGTGAATCGAGCAGCTTCATCGACTGCTATATGTGTTTCTTGTAGGCAGATAACATCTGCCTGATGCTGTATCGCTAATTGACCAATAAGAACGCGTTTGGCAAAGGACAGCCCCTCAACATTAAGTTGGAGGACTCGAAGAGCAGGACCAGCAGCTTGAAAGCTGTCAGGAGCTGCTTGTTGCTGGCTTTGAAAGTGACTGGGATCCATGTGGATTCAGTCGGCTAGGAAGGATCGTCAGTTTCCCCAATGAATGGGTACTCATGAGATGCACCACGGGAAGGTCGATCCAATGCATCCCCTATCTTCCCCACCACCATCCATCCCTTATCTTCCCCCCCCCCCAAGGTTCTATGCCTTCTCATTATTACCACAGAAGAGCTCCTCCCAGTTTTAGTAGTTTTTTTTTTAATATTTTATTTATTTATTTTCTCTTTCGTTGTCCTTGTTTTTCATATCATATAGCTCTGGTCTATCACTCCTAATAAAATATTTTTTAAATTTTTGTATTTTCTTTATTGGGGGGATTAATGGTTTATAGTCAACAGTAAAATATAGTAGTTTATACATGTGTAACATTTCTCAGTTTTCCACATAACAATTCAACCCCCTCTAAGTCCTCTGCCATCATGTTTCAGTGCCTGAACTCTCTTCTCTCCTCCCCACCCTAGAGTCATTTAGTTTGGTGCAATACACCAAAACCAATCTAAGTTCTGCTTTGTGTTTTCTTATTTTTCAGCTCTCTCCCTCTCTCTCTCTTCCTCTCCCTCTCTCTCTCATTATTATTAGTGATAGACAAGATTGTGGGATAAGAGGTGCACACTTCTAGTGTGCCATATCTCATTCCCTCCACTGGAAGCTTCACAATTCTTTATCCCTCTAAGAGTATGGTTCATAGATCTCTATGGGGCACAGAAGGTCGGAGGTCTGGCTTCTGTAATTGCCTCTCCAGTGGACATGGACATTGACAGGTCCATCCATACCCCCAGACTGTTTCTACCTTTCCCTAGGAGGGTAGGACTCCAGCGAGGTAAGGTTCCAGGACACATTAGTGAGGTCGTCTACCCAGGGAAGGCAGGTTGGCATCATGATAGTATTTTTCAGCTTCTGTCTATGAGTGAGATCATCCCATGTTCATACTTCTCTTTCTGACTTATCTCACTTAACATGATTCCTTCAAGCTCTATTCAAGATGAGGTGAAGAGGTGGATTCATCATCTTTAATAGCTCAGTAATATTCCATTGTGTATATATAATGAAACTTTTTCAACCACTTACATGATAAAAGATTTTTTTAGTGGTTGGGTGGTGGCACACCTGGTTGAGCTCACATGCTACAATACACAAGAACCTGGGTTCAAGCCCCCAACTCCCACCTGCACGGGGAAAGCTTTGTGAGTGGTGAAGCAATGTTGCAGATGTCTCTCTGCCTCTGTCCCTCTCTATCACCCTCTTCCCTCTCAATTTCTGGCTGTCTCTAACCGATAAATAAATAAATTTTTTAAATATAAATAATTTAAAAAAGTGATTTAAAATATTAAATATTGGGGAGTCGGGCTGTAGTGAAGCTGCTTAAGCACAGGTGGTGCAAAGCACAAGGACTGGCACCAAGGATCCCAGTTCAAACTCCCAGCTCCCCACCTGCAGGGAAGTCGCTTCACAAGCTGTGAAGCAGGTCTGCAGGTGTCTCTCTGTCTTCCCCTCCTCTCTCCGTTTATCTCTGTCCTATCCAATAATAACAACAATAAAAACAACAAGGACAACAAAAGGGGATAAATAAGTATTAGAAGAGCCAATTCTCTTTAAAAAATATTAAATGTATATATATATATATATATATATATATATATATATATATATATATATATATATATATGTTTTACCATGTATGAGGACCTGAGTTTGAACTCCTGGCACCACAAGGGAGCAAGCACCTTGAACAAGGGAAGCTTCAGGAGTGGTGGAGTAGTACTATGCTCTCTCTCATGCACTCTCACTCTGGTCTCATCTTCATCTCTAGCTGATATAGAAAGAAAAGAGAGAGAGAGAGAGAAAGAATTTGCTGGGAGTGGTGGAATAGCACAGGCAAAAAAGTCAGTGTGGTTAAGAAAAATATTCATTTCATTCTAATGAGATACAGGTGGAAAGACAGAGAAAAATAAAGAGGGGCTCGGTGGTCACACACTTGGTTGAGCACACACATAATTCAATGCACAAGGACCCAAGTTCAAGCCCTCGGCCCCCACCTACAGGGGGGAAGCTTTGTGAGGGGCAAAGCAGTGCTGTAAGTGTCTCTCTTTCTCCCCCCTCTATCTCAGAGAGAGAGAGAGAGACAGACCAGAGCACTGCTCAGCTTTTGTTGATGGTGGTGCTGCGGATTGAACCAGATACCTTAAAGCCTTAGGCAGGAAACTCTTTTTGCAAAACCACTGTGCCATCTTCCCAGCCCTATCATCATCATCATCGTCATCATACTCATCATCATCATCATCATCATTTTCCCCAAAGCCCTGCTCAGCTCTGCCTGATGGTGCTATAGGGGACAGAACCTAGGACCTCAGAGCCTCAGGCAGGAGAGTGAAGAACCACTGTGCTATCTCCCCACACAATTGTGATCAGCCGCACAATTCATGAAGATAGAGTTCAAATCATGTTTTACACTAGGTCAATGAAGGAATAATATGAGCATGTTCATCTTCACTTGTGACAAAAGAGGTTGTAGGTGACATTTCTTTTTCTTTCTTTTTTTTAAAAGATTTTATTTATTTATTAATGAGAAAGATAGGAGGAGAGAAAGAACCAAACATCACTCTGGTACATGTGCTGCCGGGGATTGAACTTGGGACCTCATGCATTGAGAGTCAAGTGCTTTATCCACTGTGTCACTTCCCAGACCACAGTAGGTGACATTTCTTTCCATCCATGGAGAGATGACTATCAATCGATGAAATGTGGTAAAGTCACACTGTGGAGGATTATGTAGCAATTACAAGCAATGGGATTGATGTCATAGCAATATGGGTAAGTCTTAAAAAAAAAAAAGAAACCTGACCACTTAATGAGAAAAGGAGAAAAAAAAAAGACTGAATTCTATAATACATTGCTTGCATATGCAAGTGCTATATATGTGTATATTTTAAATACATGTTAAAAATAAAAACATAGGGGCAGAGGGTAGATAGCATAATGGTTATGCAAAACAGACTCTCATGCCTGAGGCTCTAAAGTCTCAGGTTCAAGCCCCCAACCACCATAAGCCAGAGCTGAACTATACTCTGGTTAAAGAAAAAAAAAAAAAAAACATGAGTCAGGTGGTGGTGCACCTGATTAAGCACACACATTACAGTGGGCAAGGACTGGGGTTCAAGCCCCCTGGTCCCCACCTGCAGGGGGAACACCTCGCGAGTGGTGAAGCAGGGCTACAGGTGTCTCTGTCTCTCTCCCTCCCCTCTCAATTTCTCTCTGTCTGTATCCAATAATAATAATAAACACAGGGGTTCAGGAGACAGCATAATAGTTATGCAAATAAATTTTTATGCCTAGGGCTCCAAGGTCCTGGGTTCAATTTCCCACACCACCGTAAACCAGAGCTGGTTTAAATAAATTAATATAAATAACACATATATCCAAAAAGATCTGTGTACACATATGTTTTGGGCAGCACAATTTGTAATAGCCAAAACCTGGAAACAACCCAGGTGTCCAAACTATTGTATTTACAAACTATTGTATTCACTGTCAAATGTAAAACATTAATCCCCCAAAAGAGAAATTTAAAGAAAAAAAAAAGAAAAGAAAAGAAAGAAAGAAAGAAAGGAATACATAGGAGCCAGGTGGTGGTGCACCTGGTTGAGCACATATGTTACAATGCACAAGGATCCCGGTTCAAGTCCCCAGTCTCCACTTGCAGGCGGAAAGCTTTGCACATGGTGAAGCTGTGCTGCTGGTGTCTATCTCTCTCCCTTGCTATCTCTCCTTTCCCTTTCAATTTCTGGATGTCTTTATCAAATAAATAAATAAAGATAATACAAAAAAGGAGAAAGGAATACACAAAAACAAGAGCAATATCTTACACTTATCAATGATAAGAAAATATTCTAAACTAAGTAGGGTACTTGTATCACTATTGATATCCAAATTTCTACTATAATTTCAAAAATTAATTTATTTTTCCTGAAACTCTGTGCTTTTTGAAAAGACTTCTGCCTACAAAGTACCTATTATATTTTTGTATCTTGCTTGTATATTTCCCCCCATCTCTGAGTCTTTTAATGAGCAGCATTTCCAATATCACATATTTATTCATCAGATTTATTTACTTGGTAAGTATTTGAGGTGTCTAGACAAATATTAAGAGCATATAAAGCGTTGATCTGGTGGACAAACGGATATTAAAGGAAACATCTTTACTTTTTTTTTTTTTCCTCCAGGATTATCACTGGGGCTTGGTGTCAGCACTATAAATCCACTAGCAGCATTTTTTTTTCGTTCTTTTTTTCTATTTTATTTGATAGGACATAAGAAATGAGAGGGGGATGGGAATCAGGCGGTAGCGCAGTGAGTTAAGCGCACGTGGCGCGAAATGCAAGGACCAGAGTAAGGATCCCAGTTTGAGCCCCTGCTTGCTTCCCCACCTGTAGGGGAGTTGCTTCACAGGCGGTGAAGCAGGTCTACAGGTGTCTGTCTTTCTCTCCCCCTCTCTGTTTTCCTCTCCTTTCTCCATTTCGCTCTGTCCTATCCATCAATAGCAACAACAGTAATGACTACAGCAATAAAATAAGGATGACAAAAGGGAATAAAGAAAAAAATGAGAGGGGAGGGGAGAGGAGAGGAGAGGAGAGTAGCAAGGGAGAGAGAAAGATAGACACCTGCAACCTGCTTCACTGCTAATGAAGCATCACCACTGCTGGTGGGTTGTGAGGGCTCAAACCCAGGTCTTTTCTCTGGCCCTCACACGTGGTACTATATGTGCTTAACCGGTTGCACCACCAGAGGGGTCCCTAAGGGAAACATGTTATGATCCCTATCTCCAGGAATTTATATCCAAAGGGTGGATGCAAGGATTAGCCAAGGATTGAGATCACTCCAATACCCACTGATTTAAAAGGGATAGGTTGATGTTAACATGTAATGGGACCCAGAGAAGAGACAGGACAGGTAAGAAAAAGCTGCCGGAAGGGTCAAAGATGCAGTGAATCTTCCATGAGTGGTTCAGATGGGGAAGGGTACTTCAAATAAGGAGAGTGTGCCTTCTAGCAAGGCACAGAGTGTTGGGGGAGCAAAACACAATCAGAAAGCAGAAAATGAGATGGCAGGAACTGAGGTAAGGCAATGATGATAACAAAGAAAACTCAAGGACCTGGCAGTGGTGCACCTGGTTAAGTACACATAGTTGGAAGCACAAGGACCCACTCAAGGATCACCGTTCCAGCTCCCGGTTCTCCACCTGCAGGAAGGTTGCTTCACAAGTGGTGAAGCAGGTCGGCAGGTGTCTATTTTTCTCTCCCTCCTCTCTATCTTCCCCTCCTCTCTCAATTTCTCTCTGTTCTATCCAATAAAATGGGGGGGGGGGATGGCTATCCAGGCAGTCAGGCGATAGCGCAGCGGGTTAAGCGCAGGTGGTGCAAAGCACAAGAACCGGCGTAAGGATCCGGTTCGAGCTCCTGGCTCCCCACCTGCAGGGGAGCCCCTTCATAAGCGGTGAAGCAGGTCTGCATGTGTCTATCTTTCTCTCCCTCTCTCTGTCTTCCCCTCCTCTCTCCATTTCTCTCTGTCCTGTCTAACAACAATGACATCAATAACAATAGTAATAACTATAACAATAAAACAAGGGCAACAAAAGGGAATAAAAAATACTAAAAAAAAATTTTTTAAATGGCTATCCAGAGCAGTGGATTCATAGTACCAGCACCGAACCCCAACAATAACCCTGGAGGCAGAAGAAGAAGGAGAAGAAAAAGAAGAAAAAAACAAAACTGAATCAGAAGATTACACAGGATTTGAAGGTCTTCAGATATTCCACCAAACACAGTTCAGCTTCACAGTTCTTATTTTTGTCCAATCTCCAGAGGTAGCCCATACCCAAAGAAGGTGCTGAATTCCTCCTACATCTCACCCTACCTCCCAAATATAGACTTCTTGGGGCCAGGTAATGGCACACTTGGTTGAGCACACATTTTACAATGATCAAGGACCAGGGTTCAAGCCCCATCCCCACCTGCAGAAGGAAAGCTTTGCAAATGGTAAAGCAGTGTTGCAGATGTCTCTCTATCTCTCTCCCTATCACCCCCTTCCCTCTCGATTTCTGAATGTCTCTATCCAATAAGTAAATAAACATTAAAAAAAACTATAGCCTTTTCTCTTTCCATTTAGCTTCATAGCCTGGCCTCACCCATCGCAGTTTGGACTAACTATGTTCACCTGGCATGGCACCCTGTGCTTACCTCTGCCACATTAGTCCATCCAATACCTCAGTCATCAAACACCCAGTATAACCCTGCCAGGCAGTCTGCTAAGAGCTAAGTCCAAAATAATAATCGAGAGCAGAGCCAAGTCCCGCCCTCACTGTACTCTGATAGCAGAGATGAATTCCTCCTATGGATTATCCTATTTTTTTCACTGCCAATCTTACAAACAGCATTCCAACTAACCTCAGAACACCTGGCACATTGTAGATGTTCAATAAACATTTATTCATGTTAGAGAATCCTATCCATATATCCCCAGAATTATCACCAGTCCTGGACTGACAACAGCAATATTATCCCTTCTCAGAACTGCTGATGGCAGGAAAATGTAGCTAACTGGAGGTCACAGGACAGTAGCCTTCTTCTGTGAAGTACTAGGTAGTAAATAATTTAGGCTGAATAAGCCAATCGTGTGGTGTCTGTCACAGATACTCAGTTTTGACATTACAGTTCAAAAGCAGCCTAAGACAACATAGAAACAAATAAATGGGCTGGGGACACAGAATGGTGGTTCTGCAAAAGATTCTCATGCCTAAGGTCCAGAGGTTCCAGGTTCAACCCCCCAGCACCACCACCAGTCAGTGCTGAACAATGCTCAAGCCTCCTTCTCGCCTTTGATTCCTGTATCTGTCCCATTGAACATTATTAAATAAAAACATTTTTAAATGAATGTGGCATACTCCAATACAATCTCATTTATAAAAATAGGCAGTGTACTGGATTTGATTCATAGGCCCTGAATTTGCCAACTTATGCTATACATGATGGACCTTTTGTTAAATGTTTGCCCATACCTGAGCTTCAGTTAAGTAAATTCAGTTGTGGCACCTAATATCTTACTTTAAGTTTAAACCCATGCTTCTGACATCCAGTATTGTGAAAGAATGTGGAATTTGGAGTCAAATGATGTTTTACTCCTTGGTCAACCTTTTGGTGATTTACTTGCTTGCTTTTTTCTTTTTAATTACTTTTTTAAAAATTATTTATTGGATAGAGACAAAGAAATTGAGAGGGGAGGGAGAGAGAGAGACACCTGCAACCCTGCTTCACCACTAGTGAAGCTTTCCACCTGCAGGTGGAGACCGGGGCTTGAACCTGAGTCCTTGTGCTTTGTAATGTGTGCACTCAGCCAGGTGCACCACCACCTGGTTCCTCTTTTTTTTTTTTTTTTTTTACTTTTTTTTAAATAAAAAGTAAACATTCACACCTATGGACATCTAATCTTTGACAAAGGTGACCAGATTATTAAATGGGGAAAGATGAGTCTCTTCAACAAATGGTGTTAGAAAAAATGGGTTGAAACATGCAGAAGAATGAAACTGAACCACTATATTTCACCAAATACAAAAGTAAATTCCAAGTGGATCAAGGACTTGGATGTTAGACCATAAACTATCAGATACTTAGAGGAAAATATTGACAGAACTCTTTTCCACATAAATTTTAAAGGCATCTTCAATGAAACAAATCCAAGTACAAAGAAGATTAAGGCAAGTATAAACCTTTGGGACTACATCAAATTAAAAAGCTTCTGCACATCTAAAGAAACCACTACCCAAACCAAGACACCCCTCCCAGAATGGGAGAAGATCTTTACATGCCATACATCAGACAAGAATTTAATAACCAACATATATAAAGAGCTTGCCAAAATCAACAACAAGACAACAAATAACCCCATCCAAAAATGGGGGGAGGACTTGGACAGAATATTCACCACAGAAGAGATCCAAAAGGCCAAGAAACACATGAAAAAATGCTCCAAGTCTCTGATTGTCAGAGAAATGCAAATAAAGACAACAAGGAGATACCATTTCACTCCTGTGAGAATGTCATACATCAGAAAAGGTAACGGCAGCAAATGCTAGAGAGGGTGTGGGGTCAAAGGAACCCTCCTACACCGCTGGTGGGAATGTCAGTTGGTCCAGCCTCTGTGGAGAACAATCTGGAGAACTCTCAGAAGGCTAGAAATGGACCTACCCTATGACCCTGCAATTCCTCTCCTGGGGATATATCTTAAGGAACCCAGCACACCCATCCAAAAACATCTGTGTACACATATGTTCTTGGCAGCACAATTTGTAATAACAATTTGTAATAACCAAAACCTGGAAGCAACCCAGGTGTCCAATAACAGATGAGTGGCTGAGCAAGTTGTGGTCTATATACACAATGGAATACTACTCAGCTATCAAAAATGGTGACTTCACCGTTTTCAGCCAATCTTGGATGGAACTGGAAAAATTCATGTTAAGTGAAATAAGTCAGAAACAGAAGGATGAATATGGGATGATCTCACTCTCAGGCAGAAGCTGAAAAAAAAATCAGAGGCGAGAACAAAAGTAGATCCTGAACTGGAATTGGCATATTACATCAGAGTAAAAGACTCTGGGGTGGGTGAGTGGGGAGAATACAGATCCAAGAAGAATGACAGAGGACCTAGATGGGGTTGTATTGTTATATGGAAAACTGGGAAATGTTATGGATGTGCGAACTATTATATTTACTATTGAATGTAAAACATTAATTCCCTAATAAAGAAATTTAAAAAAGAGAGAGAGAGCTCCATGGATGGTGAAGGGTCACTTGAGTGCACATTCTCTCTCCCCTTATAAAAAGAAAAAAGTTGTTGAGCCAGGGTGATGGTGCTGTGGTAATGCACGCACATGGCCTCCATCTCTACCAACATTATCTTTTATTAACTTTATTTATTGGATAGAGACAGCCAGAAATTGAGAGGAGGAGGGAAGCTAAAGAGCGAGAGAGACAGAGAGACACCTGCAAACCTGCTTCATCACTCGTAAAGTTTCCCCCTGCAGGTGGGTACTGGCAGCTCAAACCTGGGTCATCAAGTACACCACTACTTGGCCCTGAGACCCCAAATCTTCATCTGTAGTATTCCAGCCTTTGGGTTCATGATTAATCAGCAATTTCTATGGCTTTATATGTTCCAGATGCTACCATGATGCCAACTGGACTTCCCTGGACAGATGACCCCCACCAATGTGTCCTAGAGCTCCACTTCCTCAGAATCCCATCCCATTAGGGAAAGAGAGAAACAGGCTGGGAGTAAGGATAGACCTTCCAATACCCTTGTTCAGTGGGGAAGCAATTACAGAAGCCAGACCTTCCACCTTCTGCACCCCATAATAACCCTGGATCTATATTCCCAGGGGGTTAAAGAATAGAAGAGCTATCAGGGAGGGGAGGGGATATGGAGCTCTGCTGGTGGGAACTGTACTCCTCTTTTTTATATATATATTTATTTATTCCCTTTCATTGCCCTTGTTTTATTGTTGTAGTTATTATTGTTGTCGTAGTTGGTGGATAGGGCAGAGAGAAATGGAGAGAGGAGGGGAAGACGGAGAAAGGGAGAGAAAGACAGACACCTGCAGATCTGCTTCACCGCCTGCGAAGCGACCCCCCTGCAGGTGGGGAGCCGGGGGCTCGAACTGGGATCCTTATGCCAGTCCTTGCGCTTTGTGCCACAGGTGCTTAACCTGCTGCGCTACAGCCTGACTCCTGGGAATTGTATTCCTCTTATCCTATGGTCTTGTCAGTGTTTCCATTTCTTTTCTTTTTTTTTCTTTTTTTTTTTTTTTAGATTTTGAACTCAGGACCTCATGCTTAAAAGTCAAGCACTTTATCCACTGTGCCACCTCCCGGACCACAGTGTTTCCATTTTATAAATAAATTTTTAAAAATTAAAAAAAAAAAAAAAAAGAAAAGAGATAGGTTGAGGGGAAAAAACCTATTTCCACCAGAACTAGAATTTCCAGATGTTTTACCTAGTTTCTACCTTGGCTGCTTCTAATAGTCATAATTATTTGTCTTTCCGTTCACTTCAAGCTTTCTCCACTCTACTTAGTACACAACCACGTGTTCCATCAATGCAGAAAGGCATTTCAATAACAGTTCAATCAGTGAAACAAGCTGTTTGATTAATAATTTTTTTCAAACGGAAATTGAAGAAGCAATGTCGTTTGCACACTATGCATGTTTAATTGTGAGCTTAATTTTTTGCATTTTGAGCCAGGATCACTTAACAAACCATCATCAAGTGTATCTAAATGTTTAACTAGAATTGAATATTATACCTTTGGCATTCTATGATGCTTAAAGGCTAACATAAGAAAGTTAACTTAAGAGCAGCAAAGAGAGCTTTTTCACTTACCCTCTTCATAACCACAGTCAGGGTAAACTTCACTCTGCCTTTGGCCATTGAATTTTATTCTGAAGTCTCCATCTACCACACAATCAGATAAACCCCAGCTTTCGGGAGCAACTAATGGAAAAAGTCCTGTAAAGAGAAATACTAAGCAAATTTCCATGTGCTTAATGTAAGAGGGAAAATTCGCAATGTGAAGCATGTAAAACGTTTTCAGCTGTTCTAAACCAGAGGCAGTGATTTCACTTTTAGCAGGAACTTGTGACTAAGATTGCTTGACCGGGAAATGATTAACACTCCTTTCGTCATCTGCTGGAGCACTAGGGAGGCAGGAAATCAGTGTGTGTGTGTGTGTGTGTGTGTGTGTGTGTGTGTGTGTGTGTGTGTGTGGTGTTTGGGTGTGTGTGTGTGTGTGTGTGTGGTGTGTGTGTGTGTGTATGTGTGTGTGGTGTTTGGGTGTGTGTGTGTGCTCTGAAGACACTACCTTCCTGTGCTGGCTTACTGGCACAGCTGCTGGATTCAAATTTGGTGTTGGGGTGCTTTAAATTAATGTGCATTTAGAACCTCTGCCTACTCCCAACTATTGATTTCATGAACTAGAATGGTGTTAACAAGCTATATTTTCATGTTTCATTTCTGTGCTCAACCTAGAGATGGATTGCCCCTTAGATTATTTTTCTTTAAAATCCCAAGGTTTAATAAGTAACATTAGAAGGATCTCTGTGTTTCCTCAGGTTTATTTTCTTCCCAATTATGCTTGTATCTCAAAATTTCAGTGCCCTTTTGAACTGCCAGTTTTCACTCTTCTGCAAAAAAAAAAAAAAAAGAATTCTTTAAGAATGTCAGTGTGCTTTTTGTTTTCTGCGGTTTTTGTTGTTGTTTTACTTTTTAAAAATTTTTATTAGTGGGGCTGGGTGGTGGCACACCTGGTTGAGTACACATGTTACAATGCACAGGGACCCAGATTCAAGCCCCCAGTCCCCACCTACAGGGGGAAAGCTTCACAAGTGGTGAATCAGGACTGCAGGTGTTTCTCTGTCTCTGTACCTCTCTGTCATCCCCTTCCCTCTTGATTTCTGGCTGTCTCTATCCAATACATAAAGATAATTTTTAAATGAATTTAAAAAACAAATCCATGTAAACAATTTTTATTATCCCAACATCAGAGTTCCATATCCCACCCACCCTCCCTATTTTTTATCCCTCTGAAAGTATGGACGAAAATTCTTTTTTTTTTTTTTTTTTTTTAGTAATGAGAAAGATAGGAGGAGAGAGATAAGAAGAACCAGAAATCACTTGGATACATGTGCTACCAGGAATTGAACTCAGGATCTCATGCTTGAGAGTCCAATGCTTTTATCTTCACTATGCCAGCTCCTGGACCACCTTTTTTTTTTTTTTTTTACTTATCAGATGGAGACTGAGAGAAACTGAGAGGGAAGGGAAGGAGGACACAGAAAGGGAGAGAGAAAGAGAGACCCCTGAAGACGTGTTTCACAGGTCATGAAGCTTCCCCCATGCAGGTGGAGATCAGGGGCTTGAACCCAGGTCCTTGCACTTTGTAACATGTGCATGCAACCAGGTGTGCTACCACCCAGACCCTGAAGAACTAATTAGTAAACCCACATAACTTGAAGATACTAGAAAGTCATCAAGTGATGCGTTTTTCCTTTAATTTTATATATATATATAGCAATAATTATTGTTACAAAATACAACTACTACAGCATCAGTGCTCCTGAAAGACCTCTTCTCTTTCCTCTTTCCCTTTCCTTTCCTATTCTCCTTCTTCCCCTCCCCCTCCTCGTTCTTAACCAATCTCACTCAGGAACGAGAAAGAAATAACAGAGATTTATTTAGATGAACATCTGTGCAGCAGTTTGTGAACAAAAAGTGAGATGATATTAGAAATGCTGAGCTTCGGGCTCCCTACCTTTAGGGAGGTCGCTTCACAGGAGGTGAAGCAGGTTTGCAGGTGTCTGTCTTTCTTGTCCCCTCTCTTGTCCCTTCCTCTCTCGATTTCTCTCTGTCCTATCCAACAACAACAACAGCAATGAGAACAATAATAATAATGACAACAACAAGGGCAACAAAATGGGAAAGATGGCCTCCAGGAGCAGTGGGTTCATAGTGCAGGCACTGAGCCCCAGCAATAACCTAAGGCAATATATATATATATCTTTAAAATGTTTTAAATATAAACAAAAATTTTAAATATAAGTTTTTCCTAAGGTACTAGGTGGTGGTGCACCCAGCTGAGCACACATGTAACCATTTGCAAGGACCTGGGTTTAAGCCCCAGTCTCCACCTGTGGGGAGAAGCATCATGAGCAGTGGAGCAGTTTGCAAGTACCTCTCCTTCTCTAGCTCTCCTTCCTCATCTCAGTTTCTCTCTGCCCTATCAAATAAAAAGAAAGAAAGCAAAATCATTTCTGCTCACCTTGAGAAGACAGATTAGCAACATTCAAGGAAACAAAATATAGCTCTATGATGGCAGAGGAGGACCTAGTGGAGGTTGAGTTGTTATGTGGAAAAGTGGGAAATGATACACATGTACAATTACTGTATTTTACTGTCAACTGTAAACCATTAATCTTCCAATAAAGAATTTTTTTAAATAGTGTGTTGCAAAAAAAAAAAGAAAGAAAGAAAGAAAGAAATACTGGGCTTCTTTTAGGTGGGATTGCAGTCTGCCAACAGGACAAAGGAGATTGTACATATTCTGTCAGAAGACTTAAGAAAATTAACACTCTGCTTCATAAAGTGCAGCATTCAGAGCTTGTCTGTTGTGTTTACTATGCTATAAACTTCACTTTCCTAAGAACTCTTAGATTGCTGATTTAAAAATAGATTTATGATTCAAAGATCTTATAACCCTTCTGGGGATAGTTTCCAGGAATTACTAAATTCATTTTAAGAACTTGTCAATTTTTCCCACTCCTCCCAAAGCAAAGCCAAAAAAGGCATTTGAAATGTTCCAACACTGTGAAATGACTTTCGATAAACCCAGTTAGCTTCTCCCTCAGTGCCTTTGCATTGCTTTTGTCTCTAAAATTTAACAAACACTCTTTCAAATTATTCTTTGCATGCCAAAAAAATTGTGAATGCTATACAGTCTTAATTGCCACACCATAGCTTCCTCTTGTTTGGCCACAACGAATAGAGAGGAAATGGGGTGGTGGGGTGAATGCCCCCCCACCACATGCACATACACTGACTTTCTGTGTGTCCTAACACATAGTAAGCAGTGAAGAGTAATCTGCTATTATTGCTAAATTGTCCAACATGGTGGCATCCACAAACAAATGAAACAAGCATACAAAAGTTTTCTAGAACTGAGGTTTTTAGCCTAGATTTTATCATTGTGTACACTTTTTTTTTTGCTGGGAAGCACTGAGGTTAATTAGATCCTTAAGCAAATGGGTCAGTTCTTCTTCTAGCGTTTGCCCTTCTTCCGTAGCCAGTCAACAGCATCAGGTAGAGCCTGATGTAAAGTTTCGAGACCTCCTTTGAATCTGGAGAGGTGGCAGTCGTTGACTATGTGGGTCATAATCTGTCTGTAGCCGCAGGGGCAGTTCGGGTCGTCTCTGGCTCCCCAGCGATGGAACATAGCGGCGCACCGGCCATGGCCTGTTCGATAGCGATTGAGGAGGGCCCAATCATAACGTGCTAGGTCAAAGCCGGGTTGACGCTTGCAGGGGTCTGTGATGAGGTGTTTGTTCTTTACCTCAGCTGACTGCCAGCTCTGTTTCCAAGAGTCTGGAACAGAGAAGTTCAGTGTAGGCATAGGGGACCAGATTGGGTGACGAGACGTCAAGCGTTGGACAGGGTGGGCGAAGATATCCACGTATATTGGCAGGTCCGGTCGAGCGTAGACGTGGGAAATGAACTTAGATGATGCCGCATCCCGACAATTATCTGGCGGGGCGATGTTGCTAAGAACTGGCAGCCATGGAACCGGGGTGGAACGGATGGTTCCAGAAATTATCCTCATGGAGGAATATAATTTGGAATCAACCAAGTGGACATGGGGGCTATGGAACCATACTGGGGCACAGTATTCTGCAGTGGAAGAGCATAATGCCAGAGAGGATGATCATAGTGTGGAAGCGCTCGCGCCCCATGAGGAGCTGGCCAGTCTTGCAATGATGTTATTCCTCGCGCCCACCTTTGCTACAGTTTTATGAGATGTTTGTGAAATGACAGAGTGTGATCGAGAGTAATGCCAAGATAGACTGGCTGGGCTTCATGCCAGATTTTTGTATCGCCAAGCTGCACATTAAGCTCACGTGAGGCCGAGGCATGGTGTAGATGGAAAACAGATGATACCGTTTTTGCAGTGCTAGGGATTAGTCGCCATTTTTTACGGTAATCAGATATCAGAGACATGTCTTTCGTGAGTGTTTCCTCGAGGATGTCGAACTTGGATGCCTGAGTTGCATAGCAGATGTCATCTGCGTAGATGAACTTCCTTGAAGAAGTTACTGGGAGGTCATTGATGTAAATATTAAATAGCGTAGGAGCCAGAACAGAGCCCTGGGGGAGGCCACTTGAGACAAGTCTCCATCTGCTAGACTTGTCACCCAGATGCACCCGGAATCTTCTGTTTTGGAGAAGAAACGATATAGTGTTGGCCACCCATGGAGGCAGGCATCTTGAGATCTTGACTAGGAGACCACGGTGCCAGACCATGTCATAGGCTGCTGTGAGATCAACAAAGACAGCACCCGTCTTTAAATTCTTCTGGAATCCATTTTCAATGTAAGTTGAGAGGGCCAGGGCTTGTTCGCAGGTAGATCTTCCTGGGCGGAAACCAGCCTGGGCGGGTGATAGGAATTTCTCTGTAAGATGAGAAATACGTGACAGAAGCAGCCTCTCAAGGAGTTTGTAACACACGGAGAGGAGAGAAATTGGTCTATAGCTGGCAGCCAGTGTTGTGTCTTTCTTTGGTTTCAAAACCGCTATAATCTTCACACGACGCCAAACTTTGGGCATAGACTCAGATTCCAAGATGTGGGACAGGAATGAAGCGAGCCACTTCTTTGCCGCGGGACCCAGGTTAAGAATGAGTTCTGGGGTGATGTTATCATAGCCAGCAGCTGTTCCCGGTTTAACCCTCTTCAAAGCGTCTTCCAGTTCAGACAGTGTAAAGGGAGAGATTTTTGGAGATGGACAAGATAACCGAAAGTGGGATGACCACTCATGGGAAATTTCTCTTTTCCAGACTGGGTCTATCTTAGCACGTCCAACTTGAGTTAGGTGACTGGCCACTGAGTTTGGAGATACGGGAGGATGGGAGATGGGAGGGGGTTGGCTACCGGCACCCAGTCTGTGAAGAAGCTTCCACGCCTTCCTACTTGAGTGGGTGAAGTTCAGACTTTCCGTGTTCAGTGATCTTACCAACAAATCTATTCCTGCAATTCCAATTAACTCTATCCCCTCTGAAGATTCCTACAGGCGCTTCCGCCAAGCCATCTTCAAAGCAGCTTCCCAAGCCATTCCTCGTGGGAGACGTGCTAACTATACGCCTTGTCTTGATGCTGAATACGAGCAACTACTAAAGCAGTATGATGAGTCAGGCGACCCAGATGTGGCTGACCATCTCATTGCCTTCCTGGATGCAGCACGCCAAGCCCGCTGGCAACAACTCACGGAATGGGTCAGTGATACAGACTCAAATGATTAGAAGACAATAAGAAAGGGTGAGGGTATATATAGCATAATGGTTATGCAAAGAGATTTTCATGCCTGAGGCTCTCAAGTTCCAGGTTCAATCCCCCACATCACCATAAGCCAGAGCTGAGCAGTGCTCTGGTTAAAAAAAAAAAAGAGAAGACAACAAGAACCACAGTGCTAGTGAAGTATTAAAAATATATTCTCTTTCTAGGCAGACTTGCAAAGCAGAATCCAGAGTTGGAATGAAACTGTTAGAGAAAGATCACACTATCACCATAATATGCCAAAGCCCTAGAGTAACTATTTTAAGTTTCATTCAATGTCACTACTTCTGTTTTGTTTTGGTTTTCATTACAAGGACATCATCAGGCAAATATTAGAGGTTATTATCATTAAAGAATCATAAAACACATAAACAGTCGGTCACGGTACCTGTTTGACTCAGTTGGTAAATGATGATAATTAATGGCATGACAACTTGATGGAAACAGTAAGAAAATGCAAGTGCCTGACCCCAGAATTGTTTCCATATGATCAAATCAAATCTCATTCTTCCTACTCAAGTTTGTGACTACCTGCAATAGCCTAATGTTAGCATTAGACAGCACCCTCAGATGCTAACAAGAGTCCTACCTGGCATGATTTCATCCTTGCTCAGATCAGTGATTTGGTGCCGGGTTTCAGAGAAATCCAAAGAAATGAACTTTGTGTTACCTGGCATTTGAATAGAGTAGGACTCCCTTCTAAGTCACATTCTCATTTAGCAGACCAATATTCCCAGTCTCAAAGCAGTACACCTTGGAAAGAACAATGTTTAACACTCTCTTCTTTCATTCCATGATATAACCTATATCTTCCATTTCTTCTTTCCTTGGTGTAAATCTTTTGTTTCATCATTTCTGAACCACGAGAATTGTTGGTCTTATTTCTTACACTGTGAGGTAAGAGCTTGTGTGCAATTCAATTTGCAGAGATTCACACAACTCTCTCCTCCTCTCCCTCCTCCTCTTCCCCCACTTCCTCCTTCCTCCATCTCTTGACAGAGACAGAGAGTAGTGGAGAGAGGAGAGAGAGGGAGAGGGGACAGACACCAGTTAGCACTACTCTCTGTCTCTCTCCCTATCTCCCCTCTCAGTTCCTCTCTGTCTCTATCCAATAATAAATAAATAATTTAAAAAATAATAATAAAAATAACAAGATGCAATGGACTTTAAAGTCAGGGATATGACTCAGTTGTCAGATTCCTTCCTTGCACCCATGAGGCCCTGGCCCTAATGCCCGACACCATATAAGAGCAACAGGGACAGGAGTCAAGGGGTGGTGGGCCAGTGCTACGTGTGTTCTCATCTTATCTTACATTCATGTCAAAATAAAAGTTTGTTTTGCAAATTAAATTATGTAACTATTAAGATAATTTTAAAATAAATAAATAACAGTGAACTTGAAGGTTGGGCACTGGTGCACCCAAATGAACACACACATTGCCATGCATGAGGACCCGTATTCAAGCCTTCAGTCTATACTTGCAGGGGGAAACTTTATGAACAACAAAGCAGATCTACAGATGTCTGTGTTTCTTTCTCCCTTCCTTCCCTATCAATTTCTGTCTCTATATAAATAAACAAATAGATACAAATATTTTTTAAAAAGCATAAAGAAACTATATAGTATAGAAGATTAGAATGTTTAATTCCCTAGAAAGAATGATCTCACATTTGTGTGTAGAACTAAGACTAATAAACATGTTTAAATCAACAAAGTAAAACAAGTAATAAGAAGGCAATACATGGGGGGGAGCATTTATATTTTTATTTTTTTTGTTGTTGTTGGATAGGACAGAGAGAAATGGAGAGAGGAGGGGAGGACAGAGAGGGGGAGAGAAAGATAGACACCTGCAGACCTGCTTAACCCGCTGTGCTACCGCCAGACTCCCCCCTCTTATATATATATATATACATATATATTTTTTTTTTTTAATTTAAGAAAGGATTAATTAACAAAACCATAGGGTAGGAGGGGTACAACTCCACACAATTCCCACCGCCCAATCTCCATATCCCACCCCCTCCCCCGATAGCTTTCCCATTCTCTATCCCTCTGGGAGCATGGACCCAGGGTCATTGAGGGTTGCAGAAGGTAGAAGGTCTGGCTTCTGTAATTACTTCCTCGCTGAACATGGGCGTTGACTGGTCGGTCCATACTCCCAGTCTGCCTCTCTCTTTCCCTAGTAGGATGGGTCTCTGGGGAAGCTGAGCTCCAGGACTCATTGGTGGTGTCTTCAATCCAGGGAAGTCTGGCCGGCATCCTGATGATACCTGGAACCTGGTGACTGAAAAGAGAGTTAACATACAAAGCCAAACAAATTGTTGAGCAATCATGGACCCAAAGCTTGGAAAAGTGGAGAGGAAGTATTAGGGAGGTACTCACTGCAAACTCTAGTATACTTCTGCTTTCTTACTTTGGTGCCATACTCCAAACTCAGTCAATTTCTGCTTTGCGTTTCTCCTTCTTTTTTTTTTTTTTTTTTACATGCTTAACATTCCCCAGATTCCCATTTAGCAATACAACCCCCACTATTTCATTCATCATTTTTCATGGACCTGTATTCTCCCCACCCACCCACCCACCCCAGAGTCTTTTACTTTGGTGTAATACTCCAATTCCATTTCAGGTTCGACTTGTGTTTTCTTTTCTAATCTTGTTTTTCAACTTCGGCCTGAGAGTGAGATCATCCCGTATTCATCCTTCTGTTTCTGACTTATTTCACTCAACATGATTTTGTCAAGGTCCATCCAAGATCGGCTGAAAACGGTGAAGTCACCATTTTTTACAGCTGACTAGTATTCCATTGTGTATATATACCACAACTTGCTCAGCCACTCATCTGTTGTTGGACACCTGGGTTGCTTCCAGGTTTTGGCTATTACAAATTGTGCTGCCAAGAACATATGTGTACACAGATGTTTTTGGATGGGTGTGCTGGGTTCCTTAGGATATATCCCCAGGAGAGGAATTACAGGGTCATAGGGTAGGTCCATTTCTAGCCTTCTGAGAGTTCTCCAGACTGTTCTCCACAGAGGTTGGACCAATTGACATTCCCACCAGCAGTGCAGGAGGGTTCCTTTGACCCCACATCCTCTCCAGCATTTGCTGCTGTTAACTTTTCTGATGTGTGACATTCTCACAGGAGTGAAGTGATATCTCATTGTTGTCTTGATTTGCATTTCTCTGACAATCAGAGACTTGGAGCATTTTTTCATGTGTTTCTCGGCCTTTTGGATCTCTTCTGTGGTGAATATTCTGTCCAAGTCCTCCCCCCATTTTTGGATGGGGTTATTTGTTGTCTTGTTGTTGAGTCTGGCAAGCTCTTTATATATGTTGGTTATTAAACTCTTATCTGATGTATGGCATGTAAAGATCTTCTCCCATTCTGTGAGGGGTCTCTTGATTTGGGTAGTGGTTTCTTTTGCTGTGAAGAAGCTTTTTAATTTGATGTAGTCCCATAGGTTTATACTTGCCTTAGTCTTCCTTGTAATTGGATTCGTTTCATTGAAAATGTCTTTAAAATTTATGCGGAAAAAAGTTCTTCCAATATTTTCCTCTAAGTATCTCATAGTTTCTGGTCTAACATCCAAGTCCTTGATCCACTTGGAATTTACTTTTGTATTTGGTGAAACACAGTGATTCAGCTTCATTCTTCTGCATGTTTCAACCCATTGTTTCCAACACCATTTGTTGAAGAGACTCTGCTTTCCCCATGGAATAGTCTGGGCCCCTTTGTCAAAGATTAGATGTCCATAGGTGTGGGGCCTCATTTCTGGGCTCTCAATTCTATTCCACTGGTCAGTGTGTCTGTTCATGTTCCAGTACCAAGCAGTTTTTATGACAATGGCCCTATAATATAGTTTGAGATCTGGCAGTGTGATGCCTGCGGTTCTGTTCTTTTTTCTCAAGATTGTTTTGGCAATTCTAGGTCTTTTCTGGTTCCAGATAAATATTTGTAGCATTTGTTCTATTCTCCTAAAAAATGTGCTTGGGATCTTGATGGGGATAGCATTAAATTTGTAGATGGCTCTGGGTAATATATTCATTTTGATGATGTTAATTCTTCCAACCCATGAGCATGGAATATCTTTCCACTTCTTTGTGTCTTTTTCAATTTCTTTGAGTAGTGACTCATAATTTTCAGTATACAAGTCTTTCACTTCTTTGGTTAGGTTTATTCCTAGATATTTTATTGTTTTTGTTGCTATAGAAAAAGGAACTGATTTCTGGATTTCAATTTCTTCTAACTTAGTGTTTGCATAGAGGAATGCCACTGACTTTTGAATGTTAATTTTATAGCCTGACACATTACTGTATTGCCTGATGATTTCCAAAAGCTTCTTGCTAGATTCCTTAGGTTTTTCCATGTATACTATCATGTCATCTGCAAATAAGGAGAGTTTGACTTCTTCTCTTCCAATCTGTATGCCTTTAATTCCTTGCTCCTGCCTGATTGCTATGGCAAGAACTTCCAACACTATGTTGAATAGTAATGGTGATAGTGGGCAGCCCTGTCTAGTACCTGATCTGAGGGGAAATGCTTCCAGTTTTTCACCATTGAGTATGATGTTGGCTGTAGGTTTGCTATATATAGAATCCACTATCTTCAGGAATTTTCCATCTATTCCTATTTTTTGTAGTGTTTTGACCATAAAGGGATGTTGTATTTTGTCAAAGGCTTTCTCTGCATCTATTGATATGACCATGTGGTTTTTGGTCTTGCTTTTGTTGATGTGGTGGATCACATTGATTGATTTACGTATATTAAACCAACCTTGCATGCCTGGGATAAACCCCACTTGGTCATGATGAACAATCTTTTTGATATACTGCTGTATCCGGTTGGCTAGAATTTTGTTCAATATTTTCGCATCTATGTTCATCAGAGATATTGGTCTGTAGTTTTCTTTTTTGGTTGTGTCCCTGTCTGCTTTTGGTATCAGGGTGATGTTGGCTTCATAGAAGCTGGCAGGGAGTATTCCAGTGTCTTCAATCTTCTGGAAGACTTTTAAAAGTAGACGTATTAGTTCTTCTTTGAAAGTTTTGTAGAATTCATTTGTAAAACCATCTGGTCCAGGACTTTTATTTTTGGGAAGATTTTTGATAACTGTTTCAATTTCATTAGCCTGTTCATGTTATCCACTTCCTCTTTACTTAGTTTTGGAAGTTGGTAGGTATCTAGGAAATCATTCATTTCTTCCAGGTTCTTTAACTTGGTGGCATATAGTTGTTCATAGAAGCCTCGCATGATATGTTGAATTTCTGCAGTGTCTGTTGTAATATCTCCTCTTTCATTTACTATCCGATTTATTTGGGTCTTCTCCCTTTTTTGTTTTGTGAGTCTGGCTAAAGGTTTGTCAATTTTGTTCACTCTTTCGAAGAACCAACATTTACTTTCATTGATCTTTTGTATGGTTTTCCTATTCTCAATGTTATTTATTTCTGCCCTAACTTTAGTAATTTCTGTCCTTCTGGTTGCTTTAGGGTTCCTTTGTTGTTCTTCTTCTAGGTCTTTAAGATGTGCAATCAGGCTGTTTATTTGTGCCTTTTCTTGTTTCCTAATGTGTGCTTGTATAGCTATGAACTTCCCTCTTAGGACTGCTTTAGCTGTGTCCCAAATATTTTGATAGCTTGTGTCTTCATTTTCATTGAACTCTCGAAACATTTTGATTTCTTCCTTGATTTCCTCTTTGACCCAGAAGTTGTTAAGAAGTGTACTGTTGAGCTTCCACATTTTGGCACTGTTACTAATCTTCTGTTGATTGTTAAGTGTTAGTTTAATTCCACTGTGGTCTGAGAAGATGCTTGGGATGATTTCAGTGCTCTTGAATAGGCTGATGCTGTCTTTGTGGCCTAACATATGGTCTATCCTTGAGAATGATCCATGTGGATTTGAGTAAAATGTGTATTCCAGTTTCTTGGGATGAATGACTCTGAAAATGTCCAATAGTTCTAGTTTATCTATCTCTTCATTTAGCTCCCTTATGTCTTTACTGATTTTCTGCCTGGATGATCTGTCAAGTTGAGATAGTGGGGTGTTGAAGTCCCCTACTATGATTGTGTTACTGTTAATATATTGCTGTAGCTCTTTCAGTAGAAGTTTGATGTATTTAGATGGCTTCTCATTGGGTGCATAGATATTAATAATTGTTAAGTCCTCTTGATTGACTGATCCTCTGAGCATTAAGTAGTGTCCATTCCTATCTTTTTTAATCTTATGTATTTTAAAGTCTATCATGTCAGATATGAGAATAGCTGTTCCTGCCCTTTTTTGTGGGCCATTGGCTTGAATGATAGTTTTCCATCCTTTCACTTTAAGTCTGTGTTTTTCTTTTTGCTTTAGGTGAGTTTCCTGTAGACATCATATTGTTGGGTTGTGTTTTCTGATCCATCTTCCTACTCTGTGTCTTTTAATAGGTGAATTCAGGCCATTCACATTTATTGATATCAAAGATTGAAGATATTTTAACGCCATTCTTGTAGAGTTTTAGAGTGTTTTGATATATGTTCTATTTGTGGTGGTCTGGTTGTTTATAGGAAACCTTTCAGAACTTCTTTCAAGGCAGGCTTGGTGATGGTTGCTTCCTTCAACTGTTGCTTGTCTGAGAAGGTTTTGATGCTTCCATCTAGTCTGAATGACAATCTAGCAGGATATAGTATTCTTGGCTGAAAGCCTTTCTCATTGAGCACTCGATAGATATCTTGCCATTCTCTTCTGGCCTGTAGTGTTTGTATGGAGAAGTCTGCTGCTAATCTTATGGGTTTTCCTTTGTAGGTGACTTTTTGTTTTTCTCTTGCAGCCTTGAGGATCCTTTCTTTATCCTTATTCCTTTCCAATCTAAGTATGACATGTCTTGGTGTCTTTAGGTCTGGGTTAATTCTGTTTGGGACCCTCTGGGCTTCTTGAATCTTTATGTCTTTGGTGTTGTCTAGACTAGAGAAATTTTCAGCTATTATGGCCTGGAGAACGCTTTCTTCCTCCCCTTCTCTTTCTTCCTCTGGTAAGCCAATAATGCGTATATTGTTTCTTTTGAAGTCATCCCATAGGGCTCTGTTGTTGTTTTCAGCATCTCTTAATCTCTTTTTGAGATCTCTTACTTCTTTATTAGTTGTCTCTAATTCATCCTCAATCTTGCTAATTCTGTCTTCAGCCTCATAGATTCTATTCTCTCTGCCCTCTACTGTTTTCTGGAGTTCATCTATTTTGTTGCCCTGCTCTGATACTGTTTTAGCTTGTTCAGCTAGTTGCCTTCTTAGCTCAGCAATTTCAGCTTTCAGCTCTCTAATAACCATGAGATTATTAGAATTTTCTTCCATATTCTCATTTGTTGTTCCTGCAGTTCTGATTACAATTTTTTCAAATTCTTTACTCACTCCTGTTATTATTTCCTTAGCTAATGTTTGGATGTTGAACTCGTTGTTTTGTGCTTCGCCCTCTGGAGGACTTTTAGCTGGACTCTTGTCCTGGTTCGAGTCTCCAATATTTTTTCTTGTTGTTTTAACCATTTTATATAAGTTAACAGTTTTTTCAATCCCTGAGTTGGAGTTCAGTGGTATAAAAGCCTTTTTTTTTTTCCCCTGTAGGCTATGGTAGACTGAGGGCTTTTAAACTATCAATAGGCTTCTTGGCTTAATCAATGACTCCTGACCAAGAGATAAAGCATGGTGTGGCAGAGATAATCCAGTGGTTATGCAAAGAGACTTTCACAGCCCTTCAGCTATGCCACCGAGGTATAGGTCTTCTCCTGAGTTTCCCGGTTAGATCTCTGTGCCCTGGTGTCCCTCCCTGTTGCTGCTCCAGATTCTGAGGGTAGTAGCAATGGAGACTCAGAGTTGTACTTGGTGAGTCTCTGGGGCGTCCTTTCCTCCCTTCAGCTGTCCCCTTGTTGGTGGAGCAGACTGGAGGTGGTGTCTCCACTGACAAACTGTCGAACTGTTAGCAGTCACTTAATCTCTCCTTAGGCCCCTCTCTCCTCTCTGTCACCAGCCACGCGTGTTTGTACTCACGGGTGATTTACTGGGTTTCTGTGGTCATTCTAGTCCTGTCTTGTTTCAGTCCAGGTGGTCTCCTTTGGTATTCCTAGTTGATCCGGGAGAGGAGAGGAGAGGAGAGAAAGCGATCTGCTGCTCATAGCTCCAACTCCGGAAGTCGAATCCGGGGGGGAGCATTTAAATGTTAATTTCTTTGACTTTCTTTTTCTCCAGAGTTTGGGGGGGGGGGGCTTGAATCTGGGAACTAGAGCCTCAGACATGAGAATCTGTTTGCATAACCATCATGTTATCTCCCCCACCAAATTTCCTTGAGTTTTAATAAAGGGAATCAATTCTTTTTTTTTTTTTGAGAATATTAAGATTTATTTCCTTTAGTTTCTATTCCACATACAGAAATGTATTGGTTTAAATGAATTGTTTCTTTAATAGAATTGGGAGATAATGTTGAAGGTGAAAGAATTTTTGTTTCATCTGCTTCTGTTCTTCCCCATTCTCATCTAGCTGAAGGGGACCTAACACTTCAGGGATAAACAGTCAACAGGCCTTGCCAATTTAATATGTCTCTATAAGGGAATCAATTCATATTATCTAAATTTGAAACATCTACATTAGGTAGTATTCTCCACAATCTTTCCTTTTTATCTTTATAAAAAGACTCATTTATTTATTAGCATAAAAGATAGGGTGAGAAGAAAAGAGAAGTAGAACATCACTCTGGCACATGATACATGGGATTGAATTGAAGACCTCAATGGCTTTAAGTCCATCACTCTAGCCACTAACTGCACCACACCTCCCAGGCTGTACCTTTTAAACCCTTTTTAAAATTATTATTATTATTAATTATTATTTTGGCCTCCAGGATTAAAGAGCTCAGCAAACTTAGCATCAAAAAAGCAAATGACCCCATTCAAAAATGGGCAGAGGATATGAACAAAATATTCACCTCAGAGGAGATCCAAAAGGCTAACAAACATATGAAAAACTGCTCCAGGTCACTGATTGTTAGAGAAATGCAAATTAAGACAACATTGAGATACCACCTCACTCCTATAAGAATGGCATACATCAAAAAGGACAGCAGCAACAAATTCTGGAGAGGCTGTGGGGACAGAGGAACCCTTTTGCAATGCTGGTGGGAATGTAAATTTGTCCAGCCTCTGTGGAGAGCAGTCTGGAAAACTCTCACAAGGCTAGACATGGACCTTCCATATGATCCAGTAACTCCTCTCCTGGGGTTATACCCCAAGGACTCCTGTCGTATGCTTTACATTGGTTTGTTCTAGCCCTCCCCCGCCAAGAGAATTGGATCAGTCCAGTTAATTTCGTGGCCCGCTTGGCCCCGCCCCAAGGAACCCAGACAGAGGGTTCCTGAGTTCGAGAGTTTCAGAGTTACAGAGTAAGAGAGAGTTCCACAGTAGAAGAGTTTCAGAGTTCGAGAGTTCCAGAGTTGGAGAGTTCTTGAGTTCCAGAGTAAGAGAGAGTGCTTGTGCCACCGCAAAGAGACAGCAGAGTTCTGTTTGGTGATTAGTTGGTCTTAGTTTATGAATCGTTGTTCCTGAATAAAGAAATACAGCTTCCCTGCCCAGCCGTTGTCTCCGCATCTCTGTTCACCACCGCGAAGCTAGACCCGCCAGCTAGAGCCACCGAATTTTAACAACAGACTCCATAACACCCAACCAAAAAGAGGTGTGTACTCCTATGTTCATAGCAGCACAATTCATAATAGCTAAAACCTGGAAGCAATCCAGGTGCCCAACAACAGATGAGTGGCTGAGAAAGCTGTGGTATATATACACAATGGAATACTATACAGCTATCAAGAACAATGAACCCACCTTCTCTGACCCATCTTGGACAGAGCTAGAAGGAATTATGTTAAGTGAGCTAAATCAGAAAGATAAAGATGAGTATGGGATGATCCCACTCATCAACAGAAGTTGAGAAAGAAGATCTGAAAGGGAAACTAAAAGCAGGATTTGACTAAATATGGAGTAGGGCACCAAAGTAAAAACCCTGCGGTGAGAGGTAGACATGCAGCTTCCTGGGCCGGTGGGGGTGGGGGTGGGGGTGGGTAAGTGGGATGGGACATAGTTTTTTGGTGGTGGGAATGGTGTTTATGTACACTCCTAGTAAAATGTAGTCATATAAATCACTAGTTAATAGGGAAAGAGAGAGGCAGACTGGGAGTATGGACCAACCAGTCAACGTCCATGTTCAGCAGGGAAGCAATTACAGAAGCCAGACCTTCCACCTTCTGCAACCCACAACAACCCTGGGTCCATGCTCCCAGAGGGATAGAGAATGGGAAAGCTATCAGGGGAGGGGATAGGATATGGAGATTTGGTGGTGGGAATTGTGTGGAGTTGTACCCCTCCTACCCTATGGTTTTGTTAATTTATCCTTTCTTAAAAAATAAATTTAAAGTTATTATTATTATTATTAATTATTATTTTGGCCTCCAGGGTTATTGCCAGGGTTCGGTGCCTGCACCACAAATCCACTGTTCCTGGAGGCCATTTTTTCCCTTTGCTACCCTGGTTCTTTTACCATTGTTGTGGTTATTATTATCATTATTATTGATGTCATTGTTGTTGGATAGGACAGAGAGAAATAGAGAGAGGAGGGGAAGACAGAGAGGGGGAAAGAAAGATAGACACCTGCAGACCTGCTTCACCACCTGTGAAGCGACTCTCCTGCAGGTGGGGAGGCAGGGGCTCAAACCAGGATCCTTATACTGGTCCTTGCGCTTTGTGCCACTTGTGCTCAACTCATTGCACTACCGTCCGACTCCCTTAAATTAGTATTATTAATTAAAATACATAATGTTTAAATATCCACTTATCCAGTTTATAAATTTCCTCTACTGTGGTAGGGGGCAGGAATAATTCCTGGCATAATATACACTCAACTATAAATGGGGATCCAGGGTCCGAGTCACCCAGTCACTGTATGAAAAGGCCTAGGTAAGGTAAACTTCACTAGTGGGAGAGCAGTGCTGTGGTGTCTCTCCTTTCCTCTCTCTCTCTCTCTCTCTAATTCTGGGGTGGGGTAGAGGAGGTGTTTGTTGGAAGTGGTGGAAGTTCCAGTGAAGTGTGGCAGAAAGATAAATAGAAATTCCCTCAATTTTAGTTCAGTTTCTCTGTTAACACCAAATAAAATTTCTTGTGAATCCTTTCATGGTACCATTACATAAAACCTACTTTTTATCATTCCTTCCTCCATCTACGCATTTCCATCCATCAAGAGGTGCTACATATGCTAATCACTTTTTAAAAGGGATACAACAACTATTAAGGGATAGTGGTGATTCTTTGAATTTATCTGCATTGTTTACATTTTCTGTGAATATGCTCTTTTTAATAGAGTCAAAGTCACTGTAAAATATGTGGGAATTAGGACATAAAAATTTTGGTGTTGGGAACAGTGTGAAATTGTACCCATTATTTTGTAATTTTGTCTTTCTAAAATATTTTTATTATCTTTTTTTATTTATTGGATAGAGACAGCCAAAAATTGAGAGGAAGACATAGAGAGGAAGAGAGACACCTACAGCACTGCTTCACCACTTGTGAAGTTTTCCCCCATATGTGGGGACCAGGGATTTGAACTCGGGTCCTTGCACATTGTAACATATGCACTCAACCAGGTGCACCACCACCCGGACCCTTATTTTGTAATTTTGTAAATGAATATTAAGAAAAAAGAAATTACAGGAAAAAAATATTTGGGAATCTTGAGCTTATACAAAAGGAGAGCTAAACTATTCATAAGACTATTAAAAACAATGTGAATTTGGAAAAAAATTCAATTCATATGTAGCTATATCCATATCATTTTTATTAAATAAGTAAAGATAAATTGAAATATATAACTCTAAATAAGAAAAACACAAAATACTATTCATGGTGACAGGAATGAAATTCTTTACCTTTTGTGCCTTTAAGAATTTCAAAAAGTGCATATACTATTTCCATAGTCAAAAAGTACATATTTAGACTGGAAAAATAGCTCACTTGGATAGTTTGCTGTTTTGCCATGTTCATGACCCAGGGTCAAACCTGGGCCCCAACACATTGAAGAAAACTTCAGTGTTATGGTTTCTTTACTCTCTTTGCATTTCTACATTTCTGTTGCTATAAAAAAGAAGAAGAAAGAGGAGGAGGAGGAGGAGGAGGAGAAGGAGAAGAAAGAGAAGAAGGAGAAGGAGAAGAAAGAATGGAGGAAGGAAGAAATGTAAAGAAAGGAGAGAAAGAATGAAAAAGAAAAAAAGGGGGGAGAGTATAAATGATGGCCAAAAAGATTGAGAGGGAAGGGGGACATAGAAAGGGAGAGAGAGACAGACAGACACAGAGAGAGAGACAGAGAGAGAGACCTACAATCTTGCTCCACTGCTCATGAAGCTTCCCTCCAGGTGTGAACTAGGAGCTTGAACCCAGATCCTTGCACTTGGTTACATGTGCATTCAATCGGGTACAACACCACCAGGCCCCTCCAGTAATTATTTTTAAATTGATAGATTTACTTAGGTACAGCGTCACCTCTACACTTCTGCCTATGAGACTTTACAGGAGAATACAGGTGCAAAAAGGATGACAGAGGACCTAGTGGGAGTTGCATTGTTATATAGAAAACTGGTAAATGTTATGCATGTACAAACTATTGTATTTACTGTCGAATGTAAAGCATTAATTCCCCAATAAAGAAATTAAAAAAAAAACTTTACAGCTGGCTGTTTAACAATGAGACAACAATTAAATGATGCTTATAAAGCTGGGCTTGGAATGCTGTTAGACATTACTGAATATACCCACATACTTGCACCTGCAGTTTTACAAATTCAAGCTAGAAACCTAGCATAATAATAAAAATATTGTCCTCAAAATTTAATAAGCACTACAGAACTGTGTAATAATATCCTTTGTAATTATGACAATTATCACATTTCACTTAAATGACAAGCCAACACATTGTCAAGAGTTAATTAAGAATAATGAGCTACTTAAATGGAGAGCAACACTATTTTAAAAATTCCAAGTGTTCAAAGTCTTATTAAGCCTTAGAAATATTCAAATAAAATATTACTGGACTGGGACTGAATAGTGGTGCAACTGGTTGAGTGCACATGTTACAGCACTCAAGGACCCAGGTTTGAGTCCCCAGTCCCCACCTGCAGAGGGAAATCTTTGCAAGTGGTTAATCAGGGCTGCAGATGTCTCTCTTTCTCTCTCCCCTATCCTCTCAATTTCTGGCTGTCTCTACCCAATAAATAAATATAATTAAAAAAGTGAAATAAAATAAAGTATTGCTGGACTCAAAAACCATGACAGAAATTAAAAGACAAAGCTAGTGTTTGTTTAGTATAAGGACAAAGCTGTAATTAATATATACTTGATATATTCTAGTAGGCTAGAGAGGGGCATATACATATTGATACATTTTCTCTACTAATATATCTTTAAGAAAAGGTTTGTTAGTGAGAGACAGAGGGAGAAAACCAGAGCATCACTTAGGCTTATGGGAAACAGGGGGGCGAACTTGTGACCTCAATCTCAAGAGTTAAAGGTTTTATCCACTGCACCATTTCTTGGGCCCCTGTAGACTAACCTTTTAAATATAATGCTAGAGAAAGCAATATTTTCTAGAGTATTCTTGTATTCATGCTCATGAGGAGTATAAATGTGTAGGTTTTTTTTTTTTTTTACTGTTTATTTGGTTTTGATATCAGGATAATGCTGGGTGCTGTAAAGTGAATTGAAGTTCTTTCTCTTTGATTACTTCTCTGAAAGAGACCATATTATTTCTAAAATGTCTGGCAGAGGACTGGAAACAGAGCTCTCCAGGGCCTTCATGGCCCTGGCTTGATCCCAACTCCTGTGGCAACAGAGAATGCATCAGCACTGTGGTGTCTCTCCCTCTCTCTGTCTCTGTACCTGCATGAAAAAGCAGCCCAGGTGTAATTACACATATGCTAGACACCAGCTCTGGGAAGTCCTAGCAGAACTCTCCAAGAAACCATACAACTCAGGAATTTTACTGTTAATGGGGTTTGTTTGTTTGTTTGCAAGGAGTTAAATTTCTTTAACAGATCATCTATTCAGGTTATTTACTTCTTCTTCCTGAGTAAGTCTTGATAGGTATGCCTTTTTTTCTTTTATTTATTTATTTATTTTATTTTTGAGAGAGATGCAGAGAAAGACACAGAAAGAAACACCAGAGCACTGCTCAGCTCTGGCTCATGGTGGTGCAGGGGATTGAACCTGGAACTTAGGAGCCTCAGGCATGAGAATCTGTTTGCATAACCATTATGCTATCTCCCCTGCAGGTATGCCTTTGAAGACATTTACTTCAAAGTAAATGTACTTTATCAAAACATGTCAAAGACATGTACGTTATCACAGTGTAGGAATGAAGATGTTCATAAAGTCTGGAACTCCATACTACACATATGATATTGTCCCACAGGTTGCAAAGGCTGTATTCATTTTCTAACATATTTTTGTTTTTTTCTCAGAGTATCTGTCAATCAAGAGGTCTTAGCAATTATTAACATCTATGCACCCAATGAGAGAACATCTAAATACATCAAACATCTACTGAAAGGGCTACAGCAACAGTAATAGGAGGGATTTCAACACCCCTTGGATATTAGACCAGAAACTATCAAATCCTTAGATGAAAAGATTGGCAGAACTCTTTATTTTTTTATTTACCAGAGCACTGCTCAACTCTGGCGTATGGTGGTGCAACCTGGGACTCTGGAGCCTCAGGCTTCTCAGGAGAAGGCTCTTTGCATAACCATTATGCTTTCTACCCACCCACACCCCACCCCCCAGCAAAACTCTTTTCTACCTAAATTTTAAAGGCATCTTCAATGAAACAAATCCAATTACAAAAAAAAAAAAAAAAAAAAAGTTGAACAATAAACACAAAGCCAAACTTGAACTGGGTTGGTGTATTGCACCAAAGTAAAAGACTCTGAGGTGGGGGAAGAGTTCAGGTCTTGGAACATGACGGAAGAGGAGGACCTAGAAGGGGGAAACTGAGAAATGTGAAAAAGTGTGGAAAACTGAGAAGTGTGAACAGGGGTAGATGGCATAATGGTTAGGCAAAGAGAATTAATCCTGAGGATCCTAAGTCTCAGGTTCATGGTAAATTCACCTTTACCTCATCTTGGATGGAGCTCGAAGACTTGTTAAGTGAAAAAGACATACTTTTATAAGCTAAGATTCATATTTTTTTAAAAGATTTTATAAAAAGATAGGAGAGGGGAGTCAGGTGGTAGCGCAGTGGGTTAAGCACACGTGGCACAAAGCGCAAGGATTGGCTCAAGGATCCCAGTTGGAGCCCCCGGCTCCCCACCTGCAGGAGAGTGGCTTTACAGGCGGTGAAGCAGGTCTGCAGGTGTCTATCTTTCTCTCCCTCTCTGTCTTTCCCTCCTCTCTCCATTTCTCTCTGTCCTATCTAAAAATGACATAAATAACAACAATAATAACTACAACAATAAAAAAATCAAGGGCAACAAAAGGGAAAATAAATAAATATTTAAAAAATTAAGAAAAAAAAAAAAGGAGAGAAAGAGCCAGACATCGCTCTGATACATGTGCTGCCGGAGATTGAACTCAGGACCTCATGCTTGACTGTCCAATGCTTTATCCACTGTGCCACCTCCCGGACCACAGATTCATATTGTTTCTAAAAGATTAAAAACCCTGTAATTCAAGAGGTGTTTTTGTTTGTTTGTTTAACAGACCACTGCTCAGCTCTGGCTTATGATGGTGTGGGGGACGGAAGAGGAAAAAAATGTATATGAGATAGAGATAGATGTCAGAGGAGTACATTAGAATGTGTGGTACTGGGGATCTTACCCTACCAGCTGAGCATGTAAGTTCTGAGCTCTACCAGCTGAGAAATTTCCCTGGCTGCAGCTCACCTATTTTTTTTTTTTAACACAAGTATAAACACGCAGTTTCCTAACTAGGTATATTTGTGTATTGTGAGTAAATAAACATAGTGGCACAGT
The DNA here is from genome assembly GCF_950295315.1 of Erinaceus europaeus. Lineage (NCBI taxonomy): Eukaryota > Metazoa > Chordata > Mammalia > Eulipotyphla > Erinaceidae > Erinaceus > Erinaceus europaeus. The sequence continues at coordinate 23,552,161 of NC_080171.1, forward strand.
GGGGTTTTCTTAATGTCAGGGAAAGGTGTTACGAATAAGGAGAGGGTAACTGAGAATGGAGACTGCAAGGGGACCTGCAGGTAGAGCAATGGGCAATGCATTGGACTCTCAGGCATGGGGTCCTGAGTTTGGTCCCTGGCATCAGAGGGATGCTCTGGTTCTCTCATTAACCTTGAAAAAACATGAGGGGCACAGCATATTGGTTCTGCAAAGGCCTTAATGTCTGAGGCTTTGTGGTCCTAGGTTTAAACCCCAGCACCACCATCAGCCAGAGCTAAGTAGTGCTCTATGCTCTTTCTCATTAAAATGAAATGTTAATAAAAATAAATCATTTGTGCCCTGTGGTACTGGACTGGAATTCAAAGTATCATGTGTATATAGTGTCCAGGAAGATTATGCTGTGCCTAAGACAAATGTGAAGTATGAGGTACTGAGTTTGAGGCCCAGTACATCTGCTAGGAAGATGCCAATTCCCTTCCTACCTCTCCCAGTCCTGGTAATATTTTGGGTTTTTTTTTCCCTCTTGTTGCCCTTGTTTTTATTGTTGTAGTTATTGTTGTTGTTGTGGATAGGACAGAGAGAAATGTAGAGGAGGGGAAGACAGAGAGGGGAAGAGAAAGATCAAGACACCTGCAGACCTGCTTCATGGCCTGTGAAGCTGACTCCCCTACAAGTGGAGAGCCGGGGCTCAAAGCGGGTTCCTCATGCCAGTCCTTGCGCTTCGCGCCACGTGTGCGTGTCCTTAACCCACTGCACTACCACCCGGCCCCTTAAATATGTCTTTAATATATAATAAATATATATAATAGGTTCTATCCTTCAGGGTAAGCTTTGGTGCTGTGGTGCTTCCCTTCTCTCCCTATGTGAAATTCTCTATTTGAAAATGTTGACCTGGAGAGGGAAGCCCTGACAATATACATGTGTACATGTTCATACTCATATACATGTATATTAAAAATAAAATTGTTGGGGTTAGGAAAATAGCTCAGTGGTTGAGTTGAATACATGCTTTTCACGCTAGGTTTATGAGCCTCCAGGCGCCAACTGCAGGAGGGACGCTTCACTCATGAAGCAGTGCTACAGGTAGGTGTCTCTGTCACCCCTTTGTCTCAATTTGTCCTATCAAATAGGAAATAGGGGATGGAATAAAAAGGGAAAAATTACTGCTGGGAGTGGTGGATTCGTAGTACTGACACTGAGCCACAGCAATAACCCTGGTGGCAAAAAAAAAAAAAAATTGATTTTCCATGTTTTGGCACCTAAACTTGGCAAGATCATAGGGGTTTTTACAAATGTATGCATACATACACATTTAAGTTTAATACCTGTTACTCATTAAACATTGTGCTTAGAACTAGGGAGCATTTTCATTCTCCTTTTTTGCACCTTTAAGAAGTAAACAAAATGATGCATCTGAAGGACTTAGTATATTGCTTGACAATAGACAGAGTCTCTCTGAGGTAGTTAACTATTTATTGTTTCTTATTTTACAAGTGAGCCTGAAGAGGAACAACTTAAAATGCTACACAGGTAGAAAGTGGCAGTAGATTTTGTCTGACTCCAAAGCCTTTGTTAATCACAATACTACAGTCTTCTGTTCCAAGAAATTCCTATGTCAACTCATGTTCAAATTATGCAGTAAATACAAAGCACTGCCCTTTTTTCCTTCTCTCACTGAGAGTTATCTTCACACTTGAATTCTGGATGTCATTAGGAACAAAATATACACAAGGCTGAGTTGTTTGATTACAAAGTGGACATTTTAAATGCCATAGAAAAGTTAAATCATATTCACATAACTCAAACTTCCTTCATTTAACAATGAAATAACACAATAGGTGATTTGTAACAAAATCATCAACAAAGTAAAAGCAAAACTAGTTAAGAGGCATGCTTTAGATCAAATGGTCTCCTTTAAACAGGAAAAACTACTGTCAGTGTAGTGGTTCTGAAATCTATCTGCACAGTACTATTTCAGGAGGAAAGGCAGAGAGGACTCCTGATAAAAATAAATATATAAATAAATAACTATACGGAAGCCACTGCAGAACAAGTCCTTAAGAATCTCTTAAGAAAGGGACTCAGGCAAAGATTTTTTTGAAGTTTTACCAGTGTTGATAACTGCAAGTCTAAAAGTAACAATAAAATCCATCTATAATCCTGAATGCTGTTCAAGACCAAGAAACTAAAAAAATTGTGATAATTTTTTTCTTATAAGGGGAAGCACCTACTAATTTCTCATTGCTTTTTTATCCACTTTTGATCCACCATATATTAATAAACATCAGGCATTAGTAGTTAGGGAAACACGTTGCCCACGTTCTTACAACATTCAAAAGCTCATTAAAAACAATTACCACCTGGGGGGGGGGATGCCCACTTAAACTTGTATAGACATTTAAGTCTGCTTTTTGTTAAACTAATAAGTCAGCAATATGTATCAGAAAACATTTTATTAATTACAGTTATTATAAAGCAATATTCATTTTATGTACCACAAACCAGCTTTTTTGTGTGCAAACGGGGAATATTCTGAGTACTTCCCAATCTACTTTTAAAACTACCAGAACTCCTTTTATCTCCAAAGTGAAAATCGAGACAAAAAAATGTTCTTTTGGAATGCATACATAAAACACTTCCTATAACTGCACTATATCCTTCATAAATCCCTATCAGAAGGTTGAGTAGTAACTACAGACATTTATCTTTTAAAAGATTTATCTTTTTCCTCATTTTTTCAAGTTTGGGAACAATATACCAAGTATGGAAAATAACTTTTCTTTGTAAGAACACATGAATTCATTTAAAGATGTCTCTTCAGATGCAGAAAACCTCATTTCTTCAGTTGCTTCTGTCAGGACTCCATATCAACCTCCACCACTTCACTCTGGCCCTGGAGCTTTGCTTTTGCCAAGTTGTCCTCATTCACAGCTTCAATATCTGCCAAATCAATAGGTGGTAAAGGGTTCCTCCAGTACTGAAAGGTGTTATACTGCCAAAATTCTTCATTAAGCTGCTGGGGGGGGGGGGAGGAGAATAAAAATACATCAGTGGTAGAATTTATAAAAAAGGTCTTTTTTTTTTTTTTTTTTAGGAAAAGTTTTGGCTTATGGTGGTGCTAGGACTGAACCTGAGGGCTGTTTTAGGCATCAAAGTTATTTTGCAGAACCATTATGCTATCTCCCCAGCCTTCCTGTTTTGTTTTTGTTTGTTCATTTTAATAATTACTTTGACAGGACAAAGAGAAATTGAGGGGTGTGTAGGAGGGGCAGGGGAGAAACAGCTTCACTGCTCATGAAGTTCCCCCTGCAGGTGGCGACCTGGGCTTGAACCCTTACTATGTGCACTCAAGCAGGTGGTCCCTCTGGCCTCCTTTCTTCTGTTTAAAAAGATTTTGCAGCTTTTTACTCTGCATCCTCTACAGATACTTTTCTAACTGTATCTAATACTTCATGGACTCAATCACATGTCCCCTTTTCCCATTCATGGGAAAACACATTACTAGTTTTCCTCCAAGAGTCTCTTTCCACAATTTTCTCCTAGTTCTCAAATAAAGAAAATAGTTTTTAAATTTTGCTTTCAACCTTTTTCCCCATTCGCAGTGAAAGAAAAAAAAAAAAAATTCGTTTTTTGCTTTCCCCCCAAAGTTTTGGCAATCTGAAGGGCTGGTTTATAAATTAAAGTATTTCAATAATCTAAAACAAAAACAAAAAAACATATACTAGTATGCAACTCGGGAAGCAACACAGTGAGTAAGGCACTGGACTCCAAATTCAATCTCTAGCATTGCACGTGCCAGAATGATGCTCTGGTCCCAACCCCCAATAAATAAATCCTTTAAAAAATGAAAGAAATCAGAATCTAGGCACGAACATAGCGGTTGGGTACAAAGCATGAAGTGGTTGCGGACCGCTGCAGCTGAGCATGTGCTGGGTCCGGTTCCGAGGTCTGCCTGGCCCAGGCCCTCAGGGCCCCCCCCACTCCCCCCTTTTTTTTTAAAAATAGGAGCACTACTAGGCTCCGGCTTATGGGGGGGGGGGGTGAACTGGAATTTGGAGCCCCAGGCATAAGTCTGTTTGCATAACTATTAAGCCTCTCTTAAAAAACAAAACCCTTCCTTTTTATAAATAAATAATAAAAATTCCTTTTAATAAATAAAAAAAAAAAACCAAGATTCTCGGTGTATCACATGTCAGAGGATGCTCAGGTTTTCTTGCCCCTTATCTCCAGTGAATGAATACAACTAAAGCAAGACAAAGCAAAAGCATGTTTCCATGGGGCCAGGCCTCTGGCAGAGCAGGGCACGCCTGTCACCATGCGTTCGAGTCCCCGGGCTCCACCTGAAGGGGGGAGGCTTCCCCAGCAGTGGAGCAGGGCTGCAGGTGGGTGTGTCTGTCTCTGCGCTCTCCAAGTCCTAGTAAATCAACAGAAATGAGCGCCAGCAAGTCCTCTGGCGGGACAGCCAGCAACCCGCCAAACGGCGGGAGCAGAGCCGCTAAGCCCTGACTGTGCCGGGACGCAGAGCCCCGAGGTTCACAATTTCTTTTTGGGGGGGGTGTAGGGGCGGTTTGTTTAGATGACAGAAAGCGGTGAGGATGCCCAAGCTTCTCCTGGTGCCCTGGGGGCCCGGCGCGAACTGGAATTCCAGTTGGAGCACACAGCCAGCTATGGGCGGCGGGACTCTTCCCCAGGCCTGCAGCCTCCAGTTCCCCGCTCGGGGTCCTTCCCCCACCCCGGGGCGGAGCCGAACGTCCTACCTCCCCCACCTCCGTCTATCGTCCCGGCGCCCCACTGTCCCCGCAAGTTCTTCCCCGGTCCCGGGCACGGCGTCGGGCCCCCTGCCTACCCTTTCCGGCGCGGCACCCCAGTCTCCCCGCGGGGACCCCCCGCGTCCCGCCCCGCCGTCGCCGCCGCCCCTGGGGGCCCGGGCGTCCGGCTGCTCCCCCGGCTCCGGAGCCCGTGGGGGCGGCTCGCCCGTGTCCAGGCCGCGGCCCTCCGGCTGCCCGCCGCCACGGCGCTTGCGGGGCTCAGGCGGAGGCTCGGCCACGGCCGCCGCCGCGTCCATTCTGCGTTTGCGAGGCGGCGACACCCAGCACGGCGGCCCGTCGGGAAGGCCACGCAGGAGCCGCTTCCAGGGCGCGTGGAACACCAGCGGCTCGGCCGCACGCCGCTTGGCCATGGCGGGGCTCGGGCGGCGGGCACGGGCGCACGGCCCCCGCCTTAGCCTGCGCCCGCGATGCCTCAGACGTTGGCAAATACTGCGCGACGGCGGCGGCGGCGGCGGCGATTTGAACCTGCGCAGGCTGTGCGCGCGCGCTCCCCGAGGGCCGGCGCCCCCGCTGATTGGCGGAGGCTCGCGGGCGCGTCCCCGGCGTCCTCGCTGATTGGCTGAGGTACACGCGCCGGAAGTGGTGCCGGGGAGGCGTGGCGCGCGCGGACTTGTGGGAGGCGACGCTGGCGGGACCTTTGTCGAGCTCCAGCTGTGCTGTGCGCAGTCGGTGCGCTACACCGTCAGGACATGGTATCCAGTGTCTTCCAGGGTCAGCGCGGGGCTGTGCAGACTGCGGGTGGGCGAGTTTGGAAGCAGAAGTAAGTGGGCACTGGCGCTGGCCTGCATCTGAGGCCGTTCCCGACTGGTAGGATGCAGGCATGTGGTGGCCGCGGGACCGGAGAGGCGCCACCCTCAGCCCCCGAGTTGCGTGGGGACGGTCAGCACCGAGATCCAGCGGCCTCACAGGAGCCCGAGTCTGAGGCTCAACGAGAAGCGAGTGGCAGCACTGTATTAACTTTTGTGAGTGTGCAAATATGGGCCTTTTCCTGAGTATTTACTTGTATTGAAGAAGTAAAGAGTCAGGCTGAGCTTTACACAATTGAACATTGGGGAGTGAGAGCAAGAGCTCCCCATTTTGAGAGTTCCTCTTCCTTAGAGACTTGTTTTCTTCAAGTAAAAGACAGTAGAAGTTGAGAAGCAAGCTGACCTCGCCCCCGGAATGCCCGGGCCTTCTGGCCAGCTATAACTCGTTTTAAGCCTGCAAGAGTGATGATGCAAAATATTGTTTATGTGACAGAATTTGAAATTTCGCCCTCAACTTGACCCGCTCATTTTGCTTCTGTATACCTGCTTTGCTGAGATTAAGATTGGCGCCATAGAGAGAGATTAGAATGTACTGTTTAGATAAAGATTACAGTGGAATGTTGTAGGGAATTGTGAGGCTGAGGGTTGAGCGTGGTGAGGCTCGCCGGTGGATAAAGGGGGTGCCTGGAGGAACAGTCGCCCCATCAGCCTCCCCCACCCGGGGTAGAGCAGGGACGCCTTGGCTCTCCAGGGCTCCGTTCTCCCTGTCAGCCTCCCCTGCCTCACAAGGGCCCCGCATTCTCCTTATGTTAACATACTAGTTCACCTTATTCTTAGACCATTGTTCTGCTCAAACAGTAACCAGAAGCCCCCTCACCGCCTCCTTGCCTACCACTGTTTTGGCCATGCATGGCTCGATTCCGTCCTGAGCACACAAAGACTCTCTCTTCCTCTCTCCCTATGTACCTACTGATAATCCCCCTTCATTTCTGAGAAGCTCAGCAATTACTGGAAAAAAAACCCTCGCCCCTTCCCGACCACATGGTGCCATAACCGCCATAACCTTATAAGATGAAACCCAAACTGCCGCCTCCTACCGTAGCCCTTTACATCCTCCTACCACCCTTTATAAACTCTGTTCTGCTGTTCAATAAATGGGTTATCGGCTGCCATAAGCCCCCTGGGGTGATCTCTGGTCTCGTCTCTTGCTGCAGGTGGCAGAGGTACCCCAGTCGTCTGCTGCCCTTGATTTGACCTTTTTTGGCCGTCCTCTGGTGCGCAACAAAGCGGGGCCAGCTGGCTTGGTTGGGTTGAGAAGCAGGGTCCTCCTGAGGATCCCGACAGAATGTGCCCTTTGCTGTGCTCAAGGTAAAGATTTATGTAATGTGTATCTGTTTTCCTTAGATAAAGATTAAAGTGCACCTTTAATCCTGCTTGTGCAACCCCATCCCTTGAGAGTATAAAAGGGGGTCTCAAGAGTTGCCCGGCGTTCCTAGCCCAGGGAGCAGTCCCAGCTAGTGAACCCTCAGCGCTGAGTTCTCCTGTGTGTGTGAGACTCTGTGTGTGCTTGTGTGAATAAAACTTTAAACACAGTTACTCTGTCCCGGTGTCTGTCTTGGTTTGCGGTAGGGCTTGGTCAGTGGCTTCCTAACAGGGAGATGAACAGTAAACAAGAAAAGTAAGATGCCTTATATGGGGAAGGTAAGCTCAGTTGCCTCTAACCACAAGAGCCAGTAATCTGCTATTTCTCTGCTCTTATCCCATGAAACCAAGCCAGGTAACCTGGAAAATTGTGCTTCTAGACTGATTTTCCACATGGAAGAATCACAAGAGAACCAGTCACGCTTCAGAGAGAAAGAGCATTTATTGGTGTCGGGCACCCTGAGGGTGTTTCTTCCAGGGCACGTGTTCACCAGTTTGGAGAGAATTCGACCAGAGCCAACCTAGGCTGCTGCTTACTCAGTGACACAGGCGAGGAACCAGGAACTCTTGTGGCTGAGCGGGAACACAGTGCAATGCTGCCTTTATTGATCAGAAAGGAACTGCCTTTATGCCTTCCAGAGTGGAAGTGCCAGGCCAGAAAAGGAAATGGGTAGGATAGGGGGTGGGGAGAAGGAAAGAGTTCTAAAGTAGCAAGTTTCCATCTAACCAGTGGGGATTAAACAAATGCCCTGCAGGCAGGGCAGGTCTCAGACAAAATAATGATTATGTAAATAGACCACAGCATCAAGGGAGGGGGGGGGAGCTGGTGTAATGCCTAACATATTGGGAGAAAGGACAGAAAAGGAGAAGAAAGTACAAGCCATGTAGGTATGTAGATCCCCGGAGAAATGAAGAAATGAAGGCTCGGGGCTTCCGGGCCTTCCCAGATTTATAGTCTCTTCAAGTAAAGGGCAGGGGCCCTCTGGGGATGTGCTTTAGCAGGATCAGAGGCAGAGGTTAACAATGTAGGTACTGTCAGAAAAATAGATTAAAGGATCCAGGTACAGCCTTTAAAGCTAGAAGAACAGCGTAAAGTTCTTTATACTGTGGGGAGTGGGTAGGGAATTCAACGAAAAGAGGTGTGGGGGCTGAGGCTGCTCTCGTGGGGAGCGTTAACCGCTCCCACGCTTGTAATGCAGAGGTGTACCTGATCAAAATAGCAGGGGGCAAAATCTCAGCCCTCTTGAGACCTGTCTCCCAGCATGCCACTCTAAAAAGGGCCTCAAAATCCCAGTTAGTTCTGACTGTTCCTGCAGGATAGCTACAGGCACCCATCCCCTAAAATGGGTTCCCATTGAAGGAAGAGTGGACTCGGGAGGGTAGAACGAACCACGTCTATCCAGTCTTGGGGAGTGCCAAGGTTCTGGAGAAAGCTCTGCAAGATAGATCTGGTCCATGGAGTGTGAACTTCATCCTCTTTAACCGTCTGGTGAAGTCCCTTTAAACTTTGGATCGCAGCCCCAAGGCCAGCCGGACTGGAGCCATTTTCCAAGTTAGAGTCACCACTCTCCTCGGGAAACACAGGAGGGGGAGCTGGGGAAGTCCTAGGGGAAATCTCCTCAGTCTTCTTGGGATGGGGCCCTGCACATCTCCCAAGAGCTATGATCACAGTCAAGAGGTATGGCCAAGGTATGGCCCAGAGCAAAATGTCCCAGAGACAGAGAACCCATCTAGCAAAAAAGGAGTAGAGGATTTGGGGATCCTCTTGATAAGAAATAATGTTGCCCATGACAGAGGGGTCTCAGGAAATAAGAAGAGGGAGAAAAAAGAACTGTAGTGCCTTCATAAACACAAGGCTGCAGAGAGCCAAGCAGCCATGTACTTACCTGGGACTGGGGCGCATTCGTAAGTCTGTCACTTGTGTGAGGCAGAGGGGAGGCCTGGTGGGCCGAAAGGGCGGGGGGCTGGTGGGCTGAGGGGTGGGGCCTGACTTCAAAGGGCATGGGGCCTGGCAGGCGAAGGGTGTGGCCTGCAGGCGAGGGGCTTGGCAACATGCCCTCAAGGTCATCTGGCACTCTTACAGTTCTCTAAGTTATTCTCCAGAATTTTAAGTCTGACTTCATAAGATTATCATACCCCAGATGAAGGCTTGGAAACCAAAGCCTTCTGCAAGATTGACTGACCTTCCTTTGATATTGGCTGGGCTAGCTAGAGAACCCTTGACAGTGCAGTCATTAGTTGCAAGACATTTACCTTGGGAACCCAGGCCACCCAGACCAGTTTCCCTACATCAGCTCCTACCCTTTTTTAACCCAGAATCCCCACATGTTGGCTCCACTTTCAAGTCACCACATCCAGTCTGATGCCTCCTCTCAGATCCTCGCTTCCAAGACTTTTATGTATTCCAAAGAGAGTTTCATGCAGCCCTTCACCCCACCCAGATCTCCAAAGATCTGCCTCCTCCCTATGTAGCCCTGCAGGCTCCTCCACCTCCACAATGAGATTTGATTGATCTAGATGATAATTCCACTTTATCCACAGCAGTCTTCCACAACTCCTTCCCTACTTCCCTAGCCTCCTAACTTAGCTGCTGCCAAGTATTGTATCCAGCAATACCACCACCACACCTCTCCTTTCCCAAGATGGCTGCTTCCTGCCTTAAGGCATATTCCTTGTATATGAGCAACAGGAACCCCTTATCCCATAGGCAGTTGGCACCTGTTATCAAGCTCTGACCACCCTTGTCTACCAGCCTCTTACCACCATAGACATCCTGAATTGCTATAACCACATGCCTTCCTCCCCCCAACCTGAAAAGCCTCAGATCATGAGCCATCTTTTTAGTGCCATTATGGAAACCTACCAGCCCACCTGGAATGATTGCTAACAATTACTGGCCTCCCTCTTTGACACTGTTCATCAGTGTCACCTGATTATGGCTGCCCACCAGTGGCTTTGAGACCAGGCACCACAGGTGTCAGGTTGCGTGGCGGGGGAGAGAGAAGAGACCAGGAATTTGTGGTGGAGCGGGAACGCAAATCTTTATTTACGCAGGTGCCCCAGATTGGGTGTGAGCACAGTGGTTCAGGCCATGTGGAGCTAGCAAAATGGCCGCCTCCCACTATGCCCATCAGCCCTTCTCCGGGTCAGGTCGCAGAAGAGAAAATAGAGTGAAAGCGGAAACAGAAGAGACATTTATGGGAGAATTCCGGAAGTGGCAAGTCGGGACAGGATTGGCTAGGAAAGGGGGTGGAGAGAGACAAAAGGCATGTTGGGAAGGTGGAAGCATCCTTAGCAACTGTTGCAATGGTTTTAACTGAATTAGCAATATTCTGAGGGGATAACATGGTGGAGATCTGTAAATAATACTTGCATGGAAATATAGTGGTTTGTGGGCTCTGCCAATGTTCAACCACATTTGCACAATTTCCCAACACACAGGGACATATTAGCCCTAAATTCTGGGCACAGTGTGCCTTTCCAGGAAAGCACCCCAACTGGGATTCCTCAGAAGTCCAAGCCTCCCTTGCTTTGTTCCATTCAGCAATGATCAAGGGTGCACGTACTGGGACCCAAAGCACCACAAATCTGACAAAAGTGACAGATCTCACCCAGGGAGATGATGAGTCCCCCAGCCTCTTCTGCAAGAGTCTACCACTGCTACACTTCTGATGACCCAGGAGCAACGAGTCAGCACTGCATTTGCCACCCAGTCCACAAGTAACATTCAAAGAAAACTCCAGAGATTGAAAGGCCTAATGGACAAAAACATCTCAGAGTTGATTGATGTTGTCTCTAAAGTAGTGGCCAGTCTCGAGACAGCAGCTAGGAAAGAAGCCAGCATAATGGCTGTGGTGGTGAAAGAAGCAATGACCCAAATGAGGACAGAGCATTCTGACACATTGCACGAGACCTCAGTGAGGAGACCTTAAGAAGGCAGTGTGCCTACCATTGGAGGAAGGGTCACTTGAAGAATATTTCCAAAAGCATGAAGGAGGTAATAGCTGCAGAAGGCAACAGAGTTTCATCTGGATTCATCCTATGCCCCTGTGGTCCCTCTGATGGGCCTTCTGAGTCAGACTAGGAATAGACTAGACATAATTAACACTAACTCCCAGGAACCCTTGGTCCCAGTCCATTTTGGGGACCGCAACATTGACTTTATCTTGGACACTGGTGCCACCCTTTCCATAGTGAATCATCCCATGGGCAAACTAGAAACACTATCATAGTAGTTGGGACTACCAGATGGTTGAAGACTTATAGGTATATGGTGGGAGGACACAAGGTGTCCTGATTCCTCTGTGCCTGAGTGCCCAGAGACCTTTTTGGGCAGAGACCTGCTCTCTAAATAGGGATTAGCATTACAGTGGAGAGAGCCCAAGAACATAGAGCATGCCATTGGTACTCATGCTGGAAATTTCCCCTCAGAGTGGAGACTACAATCCCCAGAATCCCTAACCTCAGTGCAGAAATCCAGGGATTTAACAACTACCTTGGAATCTGGGGCGAGAATGGACAGATTGGACTGGCAGTCCCAATAATTGTGATGCTGAAACCTGGAGCTCAGCCAGTAAGCCTATAGCAATATCCCATCACAAATAGGTGTGCCAGGGTATTGCACCTCACATCCAGAGACTCAAAGAATCCAGAATTCTCCATGAAGTCCTATATGTTGATGACTTCTTGTTGGTAATTATGGAAGAGGATTGCCTCAGAATTGCCAAGAGCTGCAGTCTTTCCTTCAAGCAGAAGGATATAAAGTGTGCAAGAAAAAAAACCTAGATATGTCAACAACAGGTCTCCTTTCTGGGATACTAGATTCAGGAGGACACAATCAGTTAGTTCCCAAGATAAAGTCATCTGTGGCATTCAAGTTCCCTAGAATAGGCACCAATTTCAGGATTCTGTTAACTATGGATCCCAGGATTTACAGAAATTGCTAGACCTCTCCATGAAGCCTTAGAAAGACCAGGGGCAAGTCTATTGATAAGGGAAGCAGTTCAAGAAGAAGCATCTAAAGAGCTAAAAGAAAGACTGATGACAATCCCAGACTTGGGTCTGCCAGATGTCACCAGACCATTCACTCTTCCTGTCATGAAAGAATGGAGTAGTGTTTGAAGCCCTAACCCAAGAACTGGGACTCCAAGAAACAGGACCCAGTAGCCTCAGGCTCACCACCATGCCTCTGGGCCTTGGCCACCACAATACTGTTAATGCAAGAAGCAGATAAGTTGACATTGTGACATTGGGACAATAAATCACTATTAAAAGTTCCCCATCATGTTACTGCCCTGTTAATGAGTCTGGCTACCCAATGGATGTTGGGAGAGAGAGGCCTGCTACCAAGTGCTACTGAGTAAAACCCCCCCCCCCAGGTCCATTTGACCACCACTAGTCTCTCAACTCTGCCACTTAACTGCCTGAAGAGGAGGGAATGCCTGCTCATTCCTGTAAGCAGGTGATTGATGGTTTTCATTAAGACCTGATTTAATGGACTCTCCCAAACCAATTCAGAGCTGGAGTTGTTCATTCACAGCACCCAATACTGGCAAGAAGGCATATACTGAACTGGATATGCAGTTAACAATCCCCAACCAAATGATTGAGGCAGGAGCATTGCCAGGGAGATGGTCAGCATATAAGGCAGAGCTTCATGCCCTAACCCAAGCCCTGCACCTCACCAAAGGAAGGAAAATCAGTCAATATATATGTTAGTATATATAGACTCCTGATACATGCTTTTGCTACCTTGTATATGCATGGAGCACTATACTAAGAAAGGAGCCTATTGACCATGGTGGGAAAAGAGATGAAGACAAGACCCAAATTGTATAGCTAAGAGAGGTAGTTTGGGATCTTAAGGGAGTGGCAATAGTCCATTGCTAGGTGTATACAGATGAAACAAATAAAATTACCAAAGGGAAATAGCAGATTGAATGTTTGGAAGACTGCTGGCACTCACGTGGAGTGGCTCCAACCAGGAGGTAAGCTGCTGGCCTTCCTGCTACTGGTTCTAGTGACCATGTACAAAGGAAGGAAGCGCCAGGAGAGATCCTAGTATGAACCTCTAGTTTATTTTGGGTAGAACACAAGGCTTTATAGCAAACAGAACAAAGGACATTTTTCACATATGTCATAAATTACAGGATTCTTAAAGGTCAGCTTGCCCCTATAGTGGGGAGGGGTAGGAATGACAAGAATTGATGTGATACCAAAAGGTCAAGGCAATTGTTTTACATGCGGGCATCTTAATTATCCAAAGGAATTAAGGAAAACATAGTCGCTAAACCAGTAGAATGAGATGAAACAGAAAGAGACAAGGCTTGATGTAAATCATAGATATCAAAGACAAGCAAGGAAATAGATGTGGGGGTCTCACTGCCAAGGTATTGGCAAGGGCGTATGATAGAGTATGTTCTCCTATATGATCAAAAGGTGAACTTACAGTGAACGTGTGAACTTTGAATGACTATCGTGAACTTTGAGTGAACCCTCAAGCAGGCAGCCATTTGGCCTGCTAGCAGGGGAAACTAAGTGTGAGAGGCTTGTAGGTTTTCTGTGGGCTTGAGAGATTAACAAGGGGAAACTGAGTCATGGGAGACTTTTCCCTCTTAGCTCATCCCTATATGGGAGAGGCTAACAAGTGGGGTGTCTTTCCAGACCTCCATCCAAGGATGGGAGAGCTCCCCTAAGCTTTACCAAGCTTTCACATAGTCCCACAGAAGACCACCTCTTATCACCTGAAATGAGAGAAGCAGAACTTAGAAAATAAATGACAGGTTTGGGAATAGCCATGCATGAAATAACCAGATGAGTGGGAGAAAAGGTGGGGGTGACAGTAAGTCAACATGTACATATGTTCAACCCTGGAGATTGGGTTTGGGTGAAGGTGCACCAGAGGGGTCCTTTAGAGCTTTTTTGGGAAGGACCATACTCACCACACCTCGTGCTCTTAAATTGCAGGACTGAAACCCTGGATCCACCACATCTAGGCCAAGCCTGTTGAACATAAGTAGACTGCTGATTTAGACCCAGCTGACCCCTTATTGCAAAGGTACCCCACCACCTTTCCAGGTCAGGACATGGACTGACTCATGACATGGAAAGGCAGAGAACCAACCCTATGGGCACTGGGACCTCTAGCCATAATGATGGCTCCTGAAATAGCTGCAGGGGCACCTAGGGACTGAGGTCTGCATGGTGTTGGGTGAGTGACGTTGGGCCTGTTTTATCTGTTGGTTTTGGCTCTCTTCCACATTGTTTGGTGCTTCTTTTTAATGTGTCTCCTTGCCCTCCCCTCGAGTCATAGCAAGCCCACATGTCCTGCAGCTATCAAGAACAGGTAGGGGAGAGTCAGGCGGTAGTGCAGCAGATTAAGCACACGTGGCACAAAGTGCAAGGACCGGAGTAAGGATCTCAGTTCGAGTCCCGGCTCCCCACCTGCAGGGGAGTCATTTCACAAGCAGTCAGGTATACAGGTGTCTATCTTTCTCTCCCTCTCTGTCTTCCCCTCCTCTCTCCATTTCTCTCTGTCCTATCCAACAATGATGACATCAGTTACAACAATAAAACAACAAGGACAACAAAAGGGAATAAATAAATAAAATGTTTAAAAAAAAAAAAAGAACAGGTAGGGACACTGGCCTGGATGAGCTGTATCTCCCTCTCCATAGGAACTAGGCAGCTCCGGTTCATAGCTTACAGCTCTATGCCTGCTCAATGTTAATACATCAGCTACTCTATGCCAAGAGAATAGCAAATGGTATTGGATAGGAAAGGACACAGGAGCAAAAGACCATTGTCTTAATGAAGATGGCAGGAAGACAGGGAAAGACTTCCGCTGGACGTGCCTAGAGCATCCTGGTCAGTCAGACAGTGGTGGAGTTCAGAATAGGGCACGATAAGAACAAGCGTGGCAGGTTATTAAGGCTTTCCTTGCAGCATCAGTGCCCTTTTCCTTGAGAGCTTTGTTTGAAGGTTCTAGCAGGGGAGTGCAGCTACTCGTATACCCTCGACTAAAGATCGGTCCATCTCTGTTTGAGGAAGGCCATACTCTTTGAGTGCATGGCTTTGGAAGGGATGCACATGAAGCGGTGAAGGAGCAAGGGGACACCCACCTAGCCAGCCAGATTTCTCTCACATCCAATGCCCTCTTCCTAACATGGTCTAGACCTGTCAGCTCTGCACACCATGACTTGATTCACAGGTTGCACTGGTTAATACCTCCTATCCACTAGTCCAGAGCATCCAAGGCAACAGATTTCAGATCTCCTGGTTTTGCATCCCTCTTTTTCACCAGGCCTGTGTGTCTGTGCAGATACCCACTGACTGGAACTAAACCAGTCATCCCTAGTCCTGCTTTTGCTCCATCCCTGTATCCTGAAGTTGATACGTTTAGCTAGTAATAACCAGACTATGAGCCCTCCATCTAGATCTAATATATATCCCCTATATCCCTCTTCAAGGAATATCAGGCCCATAGAGAACTATGGGGTTATGAAGAAGAGGGAATGAAGAAGTAAAGGAAAGGTATGGGTGAACTTTAAACAGTTGAACAGTGGGGAGTGAATAAACAAGAAAAGTAAAATTCCTTGTATGAGAAAGATAGACTCAGTTGCCTCTAACCATAAGAGCTGTCAGTAATCTGCTTCTGTACTTTCTGCTTGTTTGTTATGCTGTGCTCCAATGAAAAAAAGCATAGTAACTTGTGTTGGAAGATAGAAAAACCCTGTAGAACACTGGCTGCAAATAGGGTGTTTTACAAAGATAACCAACCCCATGTCCACTGGAATTAATAAAGTTTCTTCTCTTTTCAAATCATCATGGTGCTCTAGTCTTATTTGCCACATCAGGGAGAGGAAACTCAAGCATCACTCTGGTACATCATTCTCTCTTTTTTTTTTCTGAGGAAATATTCCTTTTTTAAATTATTTTCTTTTTTTAAAAATATTTTTAATATTTATTTATTATTTATTTCCTTTTGTTGCCCTTGTTTTATTGTTGTAGTTATGATTGATGTTGTTGTTGAATAGGACAGAGAGAAATGGAGAGAGGAAGGGAAGACAGAGAGGGGGAGAGAAAGAGAGACACCTGCAGACCTGCTTCACCGCCTGTGAAGTGACTCCCCTACAGGTGGGGAGCCGGGGGTTTGATCAGGGATCCTTATGCAGGTCCTTGTGCTTTGCACCACCTGCACCTAGTCCGCTGTGCTACCGCCCGACTCCCAATTATTTTCATTATCTATTTATTTATTGGATAGAGACAGCCAGAAATTGAGAGGAAGGGGGAAATAGGGAGAGAGACACCTGAAGGACTACTTCACAAAACTCCCCCCCCCATAGGTGAGGGCCAGGAGCTCGAACCCGGGTCCCTGTGCATTATAACATTTGAACTCAATTAGGTGCACTACCACCCGGCCCCAGTACATAGTTCTCTTTGTTTTAGTTTTGTTGTTGTTTTTGTTTTCTTAAATATATTTTTTATTTATTATTGGATAGAGACGAAGAGAAATTGAGAAGGGGGTGGGAGATAGAAAGGGGAAGACAAAGAGACATACCTGCAGCCCTATTTGACCACTTGTAAAGCTTTCCCCTACAGGTGGGAACCAGGGGCTTGAACTTCCTTGTGCACTGTAATGTATGTACTTAACTAGGTGTATCAATGCCTAGCCCCTTGTTTTGTTTCTTTTTTTTTTTAATTTTTTTTTAATTTAAGAAAGGATTAATTAACAAAACCATAGGGTAGGAGGGGTACAACTCCACACAATTCCCACCGCCCAATCTCCATATCCCACCCCCTCCCCCATCCTTGTTTTGTTTCTTAACTGGAATACTGTTCAGCTCTGGCTTATGATGGTACAGGAGACTGAACCTGGGACTCTGGAGCCTCAGACACAAGAGTCTCTTTGCATAACCATTAGGCTATCTCACTTTCTCTCTTGCCCACTGCACCTGGTGGGCATTTTTTCCTCCCCCCCCCCCACCATTTTATTTGATAGGATAGAGAAATTGAAAAGGGTGGGAGATAAAGGGAAAAAGAGGGGGGCAGGCTGTGACACACTGGGTTAAGAACACATAGTAGAAAGCACAAGGATCCTAGTTTGAGCCTGACTCCCCACCTGTAGGAAGGTCACTTCACAAGCAGTGAAGCAGATCTGCATCTGCATGTGTCTATCTTTCTCTCCCCCTCCATCTTCCCCTTCCATTTCAATTTCCTCTCTGTCCTATCAAATAAAATGGAAAAATTATCTCCAGGAGCAGCAGTGTATTCATAGTGCAGGCACCAAGCCTGGAAGCAAAAAAAGAAAAAAGAAAGAGAAAGACACCTGCAGACTTGCTTCACCTTTTATGAAGCATACCTGCTACAGGTGGAGAGCGGGGGGGCTCTAACCCAGGTCCCTACAGGTCCTTGTATATTATGTGTACTTAAACAGGTGTGCCACTGCCCAGCCCATCTTATAATTTTGATGTTTTCTAGTTCTTTTTTTTTTAAATTTAACCAGAGCACTGCTCAGCTCTGGCATATGGCGGTGTAGGGGATTGAACCTGGGACTTGAAAGCCTCAGGCATGAAAGTCTCTTTGCATAACCATTATGCTATACCCACACCCAATTTTGATGGTTTCTATATGCACTATCTTGCAATTTAAAATACTGTAATACTTGTTAATTTCCATGGTGATTTTTTTAAACTCTAGATTATCTAGATATGTTTTTAAAAAATGCTTCTCCTAAACATTTTTGTTATTATTTCTTTTTTTAATATTTTATTTATTAATGAGAAACATAGGAGGAGAGAGAAAGAGCCAGACATCACTCTGGTACATGTGCTGCTGGGGATTGAACTCAGGACCTCATGTTTGAGAGTCTGCTTTTTTATCCACTGCACCACCTCCCAGACCATGTTATTATTTCTAAATCAATTCTTTTATTATCTCAGTTACACTTTGTAACATTTTAACTATTTAAATTGTTTTACCATTTAAAATTTATTGATAATTTATTTTATGACCCAACATATAAAATATGGTATGTATGCTATGTGCTGTTGGGAAAAATACACACACACACACACACACACACACACACACACACACACATCTTGCAGGTATGGGGAACAATTTTATATAAAAGATCACTTAGATCTAGGTGGTTAATAGTATTTTTTTATATTTAATTATTCCCTTTTTTGTTACCCTTCTTTTATTATTGTATTTTTTTTCTGGTAGGAGAAAGGAAGTTTATTAAACATGGCCAAGAGTTCAGATCACTCTTAGAACCCCAGCGTCGAACAAAGGGACAGTACAATCTTATACAGGAGATGCAGGCTGAGAGCAGAAAGCTTCATTACATAAGCAGAGGCTACAAGGTTAAGGGTATGGGACTTGTACGCATTGCTCAGGGTCTGGTTGCCTTGGTTAATAGTATTTTTTAAGTTTTACGTCTTTTACAATTGTTTTGTTACTGAGAAATGAATGTTAAGATGTCTTTGTCAGAGGTGATTTGTGTGTGTGTGTGTGTGTGTGTAATCCCATTGTTGCTTGTTTGTATATTTTAAATCTTTTAAGAGATAGATGCAAATTATGATTTTTATGCTATGATCTATTCTTTGTCTATATAAAACATTCTGTCTCTGACAGATCTTCATTTTGAAGTCATCCTATATTGATACTCAAATAGCTCTTCCAGCCTTATGCTTATACTTTATAAATTATCTTTTTCTATCCATCTTAAAATATAGCTACAGTGTAGCTTTCTATTCAGTGTATTTCAGACACAAGGTTGGGTTTTGCTCTCTCCAATACTGTGATAATTCATGCATTTTAATGGAATGTTTAGTGCTTTGACATTTGATAGAAACTTGATGTAGCTGAATTTGTTTATGGCTTTACTGTTTGTTTCCATTCTTTCAGTTACTCTTGTAATAATTTTCTTTTAAACTATAGGAATTTGTTATCTATACCCCTTACATTAAATTCACATTGATAAAACTTCTCTAGGAATTGAGGTATACACACTTTTCAAAAATATTTTTTAATGAGAGAGATAGAGCTTAGTACTGCTCAGCTCTGGCTTATGATGGTGCTAGGAACTGAACTTAGGGCCATAAAGCCTCAGGCATGAAAGTCTTTTTACATAACCACTGTGCTGTATCCCCATCCTGAGGTATACACTTTTAATGTTTTACCATTTGTTTGTATGTATGTATATATATATGTGTGTGTGTGTGTGTGTTTATTTTTAATGTTTTTATTTTATTTATTTATTTTATTTTTTATTTATAAAAAGGAAACATTGACAAAACCATAGGATAAGAGGGGTACAACTCCACATCTCATCCCCTCCCCTATTGTTTATTATATTTATTTATTGGATAGAGACAGCCAGAAATCAAGAGGGAAGGGGGTGATAGAGAAGGAGAGAGACACCTGCAGCCCTGCTTCACCACTCCTGAAGCTTTCTCCCTGCAGGTGGGACCTGGGGACTCAAACCTAGGTCCTTGTGCATTGTAATACGTGCGTTCAGTCAGGTGCACCACCACCTGGCCCCCTATTGTTTATTTATTTTTAACCAGAGCCTTGCTCAGCTCTTTGTTGTGATGCTGGAGATTGAAACTGGCACCTCTGCTGCCTCCTGCATGAGTCTGTTCCATGAACCACGATGCTGTCTCCCCACAGCCTTGACCACTGTATTTGGAACTATACACATTCTGTACTTACTAGCCAGTATTCTTGATTCCCTTTGCCTTCCTCCCCTGATATTATGAACTTCCAATCTATTATATAATGCACTTATTTATATGACTGGCATCAGCTGCTCCTGAGTACGAGCTTTTAGCACCGGGAATCTCTCCTTAAGCCCCTCTCTGTCCATGAGCCACACCTGTTTGCACTCACCTGCGGCTTGGTGGGTTTCTGAAGTCATCCTAGTCTTTCAGGTCATTTTTGCTAATCCTAGTTGATTGAGGAGAGCAAAACGCAGCTGCTGTCTGGTGAAAACTTTTAAACTCTACGCACATTTAGCAGTTTAAGCTTCAGGAATTTGTACTACAAGTATAGCAGTCACAAAGGGAACTGTGGGATGATTAGTTGCAGTATAATGCTAAATAGCAAAAGACTGAAAAGAAACTGTTACTGAGTAGTAAACTAAAATGTGTATGTATGAGTGTGTGATATGAAATAGTATGTGGTCTTTTTGTTTTTTTCCCCATAATTTCCATAATTGTCAGTGTCAGTTGAAATGCCACAGGGAAGGTGGGGGGGGGGAGGTGTGTGCGGTTGTAGTTTCACTTGCAGCCTCTGAGCCAGGTGGCACACTCTTCAAGAATATGTAATGCTGGAGCAGAGCTGAAAGGTACATAGTTTCTTCCCTGCTGCTCTCAGTGTTTGCTTCCAGACCATTCAGACATATGTCCCCAAGCAATCAAGCAGCTGGATCTTTTTATGAAGCTGTTGTCAGCTTGGAAACAAAAAAACTTAGTTTCTCTTCATTCTTCTGCTTCTTTTTTTGTAATAAAAGAGTAGTATTTGCTCTTCAGACTGTAAAATCTGATGTTGAAAATAAATTAAATAAACTGAATAAAAGGGACAAGCCTCTCCAAGGAACCAGAACACATGACTCTTTTTTTTTTTTTTTTTTGCCTCTAGAGTTATTGCTGGAGCTCAGATAGGACAGAGAGAAATCAAGAGAGGAGGGGTAGACAGAGACGGGGAAAGACATATACCTTCAGACTTTTTTCACTTTCATGTGAAGCGACCCCCCTGCAGGTGGGGAGCCAGGGGCTCAAACCAGGATCCTTGCACCAGTCCTTGTGCTTTGCACCATGTGCACTTAACCTGCTGCACTACCACCCAGCCCCCACATGACTTTTTTCACATCTGGCAGAGGAAAGAAAAGTGGCTTGAGGAGGAGTAGAGGGGGACATGGCACACCTGGCTAAGTGCACATAGTATAAAGCACAGGACCTGCACAAGGATCTGAGTTCAAGCCCCCAAGTCCAACCTGCAGGGGGTCCATTTCACAAGTAATGAAGCAGGTTTGCAAGTCTCTCTCCTCTATTTTCCCCTCTCCTCTCAATTAATCTCTGTTGTATCCAATAAAAATGGAAAAAAATGGCTGCCAGGAGCATTGGATTTGTAGTGCCAGCACCAAGCCCCAGTGATAACCCTGGAAGAAAAAAAAAAAGCAGCTGGTTTATACAAATTGTTAAGAAATAAGTTAATAGTTGTGAATTGGCATCTTAAGAATAGCCAGGAGGCCCCAGACATGAAGGTTGTACTCATTCATCTTTTAACAGTTATTTTTTATCATCCCCAGGTTATTGCTGGGGTTTGTTACATTCATGCTGAGTCCACAACAGCTACTGGCAGCCAACACACACACACACACACACACACACACGCACACGCACACGCACACGCACACGCACACGCACACACACTTTTTATTAATATAGAGAAAAATTGAGAAGTGGGAGATAGGGAGAGACCTGCTCCACTGCTAGTGAAGTGCCCCCCCACACCCCTGCATGTAGAAACCAGTGGCTTGAATTTGGGTCCTTGTGCATGGCTATGTGTGCCCTCAACCCAATGTACCACCACCTTACACCTCATTCATCTTTTTGTTGAACTTGCACAAGCTGCTTTGGAGAAAGTCTGTGGGCAGGACATATATGGGAAAGACCCTCCTGGAGACACTGTACACTGCTGCTGAGACCACAGATGTAAAGGCCCACCTGTCTCTTCTGAGTCATTCTCTTAGGTAAAAGCTGTAAGTTGTAGATTGAGGAGGGCGGGGGTGGGGGTGCTGGTTATATGGAGATCAGCGCATCCTCTCAAGGACAGACACTGCTGTGAGGAGAGTAGAGCCAAAGCTTTTGTCACAGGAGAGCACTGGGAAACCTCACCTTGTCCTCAGGGAAAGGGCAGAATCTTCAGTCATGGGGAGGTGGGAGAAGAGTACAGAAGGATAACCTGGTTCCTCTTTCCTGGTAGTACTTCAGGGAAGGCAGAAAATAGCTCATTCTGCAAACACATGCCCTGCAATGTGGGAGGCCCTGGACCCAAGCCTCAGCATCACATAGGAGCACCACGGCAATGCCAGGGAGGGGGCTAGTGCTGTGGTAGCAGATGTTAAAATATTAACAAGACCCTGGACAAATGACCTCACCAGTGTACCCTGGAATCCCACATCTCCAAAGCCCCACCCGACTAGGGAAAGAAAGAAACCTGCTAAGAGTGTGGATTGATCTGCCAACATGTTCAATGGAGAAGTAATTACAGAAGCCAGGCCTTCCACCTTCTACACCCCACAATGATGCTGGGTACATGCTTGCAGAGGGATAAAGAATCGGGAAGCTTTCAAGGGAGGAGGTGGGATACAGAACTCTAGTAGTGGGAATTATGTTGAATTGTACTCCTCTTGTCCTATGGTCTTACTGATTTTTTTTTTTTGAAAGAGAAAATTTGAGAGGGGAGGGGAAATAGGGAGAAAGATAGATACCTGCAGACCTGCTTCACCATTTGTGAAGTAGCCCCTGCAGGTATGGAGCCAGGACTGGAAACTGGGTCCTTGAGCATGCTGATCTGTGTACTTAACTGGGTGCAACACCGGCCAGTCCCCTCCTTCGGATTCTTTAAGAAAGGATGTGGAATGGTTATGCAAAGAAACTTTCATTCCTGAGCCTCCAAAGTTCCAGGTTCAATCCCCCGTATCACCACAAATCAGAACTAGCCAGTGCTAATTTGTAATAACCAAAACCTGGAAGCAACCCAGGTGTCCAACAACAGATGAGTGGCTGAGCAAGGTGTGGTATATATACACAATACTACTCAGCTGTAAAAAAATGGTGACTTCACCATTTTCAGCCAATCTTGGATGGACCTTGAAAAAATCATGTTGAGTGAAATAAGTCAGAAGCAGAAGGATGAATATGGGATGATCTCACTATCAGGCGGAAGTTGAAAACAAGATTAGAAAAGAAAACACAAGTAGAACCTGAAATGGAATTGAAGTATTACACCAAAGTAGAAGACTCTGGGGTGGATGGGTAGGGAGAATATAGGTCCAAGAAGGATTCAGAGGACCTAGTGGGGGTTGTATCGTTATATGGGAAACTGGGGAATGTTATGCATGTATAAACTATTGTACTTACTGTTGAATGTAAAACATTAATTCCCCAATTAAAAAAAATAATAATAATTTAAAAATTAAAAAAAAGAACTAGCCAGTGCTTCCGAGAAAAAAAAAATGTATATGAATTTTGTGTGTTGTAAAAAAGTCCTATGTAGAGCTGTGGAGAGAGATAAGTATATAAGAGCTCAGAATGTTCATACCCAAGAGCCCAGAGGTCCCAGAATCAGTCTCTGTACTACCATGAGCCAGAGTTGAGCAGTGCTCTGGCATTTCTCTTCCCTTAGCTCACAAAAATAAATAAGTAAATCTACCTTTTTAAAGTAGCAGGATGTATAGGCTCACAAAAAAATAAGCCAACCTGCTTTTTTTCACATTTTTTTAATCAATCTATAAGCACACAGAATGAATGACATACTCATTTTATCCTTGTCACTCTATTTTATTTCATTTTATTTTACCAGAGCACTGCTCAGCTCTGGCTAATAGCAGTGCAGGGGACTGAACCTCGGACCTCAGAGCCTCAGGCATGAAAGTCTCTGCATAACCATTATGCTATCTACCCCTGCTCCAACCTACTCTTTTCTTTATTTCTTCCTTTCCCTTCTCTATAAATGTAATAAACAGTTGTGAAATTTGAGAGTACATAACTAATGTTTCCTGAGAGCTTGCTAGGTCACAGACCAAGAGATTTAATGGATCAATTGGTTTAATCTTTTAAAAACATTTTTAACTTATTTATTGGATACAGAGACAAACTGAGATGGAAGAGAGAGATAGAGAATGAAAAAAAGACACCCGCAGCACTGCTTCACTGTTATTTTTTATTTTGCAAATAAAATTTTAAAAATATCTACAAGAAGGCACATAGCCCTGGGTTCATTCTTATACTTTACATTAAAAACAAAAATAATGTGTGAGGGCAGGTGGGAATGTTGAAAAGGGACAACGGTGTATGAAGATGGCAGTGCAAACCTCATGTAAGGCTGAAGCTGGACTCTGACATGAAGGAGTCTCTCCAGCGTGAGCATAACATAGGAAGCTGGGAGTCAGGAGTTTAAGGGAGAAAATCCACTCTCTCTGCCACTTTAAGTACAAGGTAAAGATAGCTCAAAGCTAGTGGAACTTGAAGCCTGGGGTACACTGCAGATAACAGTAAAATAATAAGATGCCATAGGCATGGCAAGTTTTATACTCTGACGTCTGAGGTATCTTCACCCCACCCTATCCATGCTGCCATGTGGAAGTTCACAGTGGTTTTCCTAATGATGTAACAGCTAGCTTCTAGTGGAAGGGAGTTAAACACAAACACCACAATGTTTATATGATTCTACTTTGGGAAATCATACATTTTGGGGCCAGGTAGTAGCACACCTGATTGAGTGCTTATGTTACAAAGCACAAGGACCCAGGTTCAAGCCTCCAATCCCCACCTGCAGGGAGAAAGCTTTATGAGTAGCAAAGCAAGGCTGCAGGTGTCTTCTTTCCCTCTCTATCTCCCCCTATGCTCTCAATTTCTGGCTGTCCCTATCCAATAAATAAAGATAATTAAAAAATAAAAATACGAAAGTGATATCAATTAAAAAAAAGAATCACATATTTCCATGACAGTGTTAGTATAAGCAAGTCACTCTTAAGGGAGTGACAACCTCTCTCAAGGGAAAGGAATGAGGCTGTACCAAAGTGAAAGGTGACAAATAATTTTGGGACATGTTTTTTGAAATATTAGACACTAGCAATTATACAAATATAGTGGTATACCAGCTAACATGCTGAATCTAAAAACATGTAGTCCTGAATTTATACCCCCACATCACATTTGCCAGAGTAATCTACTGGTTCTCCTCACCCATAAATCTGCACATCATCATGCTCAAGGATCTGGGTAATGTCTCTCAGTCTCTTCTCAATTGCTTTGTTCTATCAAATAAAGGAGATATAAATAAAGAAAGGGAAAAAAAACCACTGGGAGCCATAGCTTTGTTTTGTAGGCACTAAGCTCCAGCAATAAACCTGGTGGCAGTAAAATCTAAAAAAATGAAGATACTTTTTTTTTTTTCTATTTGGATCACTTCTTTTTTAAACAATATTTTTATGGGAGTTGGGCGGTAGCGCAGTGGGTTAAGCACAGGTGGCACTAAGTGCATGGACCAACTAAGGATCCCGGTTCGAGCCCCCAGCTCCCCACCTGTAGGGGAGTCACTTCACAGGCGGTGAAGCAGGTCTGCAGGTGTCTATCTTTCTCTCCCTCTCTGTCTTCCCCTCCTCTCTCCATTTCTCGCTGTCCTACCCAACAACGACGACATCAATAACTACAACAATAATAAAAAACAAAGGCAACAAAAAGGAAAATAAATAATAAATATATAAAATATATATTTTTATGATTTATTATCTTTATTTATTGGATAGACACAGCCAGAAATCAAGAAGGAAAAAGGGAGATAGAGAACGAGAGAAACAGACATCTGCAGCCCTGCTTCACCACTTGCAAAGCCTTCCCCCTGCAGGTGGGGACAAGGGGCTTGAAAACCTGGGTCCTTGTGCACTGTAACACGTGCACTCAACCAGGTACGCCACACCAGGCCCCTATTTGGATCACTTTTAAAGAACTCACTTCAGGGTAGGGCTAGTTAGCATAATGATTATGCAAAGAGTCTCATGCCTGACTCTCCAAAGTCCTAGGTTCAGTCCCTTGCACCAGAGCTGAGCAGTGCATTGGGGAAAAAGAAAAAAAAAAGACAACCTAATTAGTATCTTCTGGCATTTATTACATATATAATACTTTGAAGGTAGACTAATAAAGTCAAGTTGTGCACCCTCAAGAAACCATTTTTTTCCCTCCCAGTGGCCACACACACCCCATTTTACCCCTAATTTTTATTAGATAGGACAGAGAGAAATTGAGAGTGAACAGGGAGATAGAGGGATAGACACCTGCTTCACCATTCTTGAAGCGGACCTCCGCAGGTGGGGCCAGGGGGCTCAAACCCAGATCCTTGCACTTAGTAGTATGTGTGCTAAGGATCTCGGTTCGAGCCCCAGGCTCCTCACCTGCAGGGACATTGCTTCACAGGCAGTGAAGTAGGTCTGCAGGTGTCTTTCTCTCCCCCTCTCTGTCTTCTCCTCCTCTCTCCATTTCTCTCTATCCTATCCAACAACAAGGACATCAATAATGACTACAACAATAAAACAGCAAGGGCAACAAAAGGGAATAAATAAATACTAAAAAAAATAGTTACATCACATCCAACTAGATCAGTTATCACAGTAAAACAAACATGCTATGAACTAAGCCAGATTAAGACAAATGATACATGATCTTATTTACATACGGAATCTTAGGAAAAAATAACAAAAATATTGTTTTTGAATAAAAAAAAGACCCAATATAAAGAAGAGATAGGTAAAAGTTTAAAATATACAGAAGCTTGCAGGCTGATATCATTTTGGAAGAAAGTCATTTCAGACCCCAGCTTTAAGTCTTGTTGACCAGGATGAGCACACGGTTCTGACTTCCTAGGCTTCCTAGGCAGTCACATGAGGAACCAGATGCCCTGCCCCATAAGCAAACGTACTTGCTCAGATGGTAGGCACAGAAGTAGTGAGCCCCTGCTTCCAGTGAACATGCATTGAGCAGCTAGAGGGAGGACAGGAATCAGTCACCCCAAATGGCACCTTTAATTCTGCCTGCTGAGGATCCCCAGATGAGAGGCAGTAACAAGGACTTTACTCCTCCATACTGACTTTTGGGTGTCCTGAAAACTAGATTGCTTGGCTGAGCCCAGTGTGGGTGGACATTCAGAAGTGGGATAGTCCCAGGGTGGTTGGAGCAGCATTTGAAGGACTAATCTCAGAAGTACAGGGGAGTGGGAGCAGCTGTCATTGTCCTCCATCAGCCTTAGGGAGAAAATGGGCTTCCTCCTGCCTCACTGTGTCCCCATGTCCTCTGTAGTCTGCATGCCCCCAGTACTGCTCCCTTATGGGCCAACTGGAGTTTCCTGCTGGCTCAGCTACTTGCTCTGTGTTCCTGTAGAGGGGAAGACCCATGGGGAAGGAAAATTAAACTTGTTAGGGGCTCATTTGAATCAGAGCTGAGTTGCTGAGTGTTGGGACAGCCAAATGAAGAGTCAGACCTCTACTTAGTGCTAGTATAAAGTGAGACTGAGCCAAGCAGAGTACTGCCTCCTCCAGGTGAAATAGCACCAAGGTTTCAATGCCGAGAGAGGTCAGAAAAGGCTCCCGAGTTTACAGACCCAAAGATGGAGACCTCAGGGAAGGAAGAGGACAGGTGGGGAGTGGGGCTTAAAACCTGGGTCCTTGCGCTTTGCGCTTGGCACTATATGTTTAACCGGGTGTACAACTGCCTGTGATAAAAATATTTACAGAGCACTCCTCAGCTCTGACTTAACCACAGTGCAAAAGGACTGAGCCTTAGTAAGTATGTAAGTCATCATGTAAGTTCTTTTTTGCATAGCCTCTGTTATCTCCCCAGCATCAGAATTTTTTTTGGAGGGGGGTAATTAATGGTTTAGAAAATACAGTTGGGGAAGTCGGGTGGTAGCGCAGCAGGTTAAGTGCACGTGGACTTAAAAGCGCAAGGACCAGTGTAAGGATCCTGGTTCGACCCCCTCCTCCCCCCCCCCCCCCCCCCCCGGCTTCCCACCTGCAGGGGAGTCGCTTCACAAGTGAAGCAGGTCTGCAGGTGTCTCTTTCTCTCCTCCTCCTCTCTCCATTTCTCTCTATCCTATCCAACAATGACAACCATAATAATAACTACAACAATAAAACAAGGGCAATAAAAGGGAATAAATATATATTTTAAAGAATTTATTTATTCATGAGAAAGACAGGAGGAGAGAGAAAGAACCAGGCATCACTCTGGCACATGTGCTGCCGGGGATCGAACTCGGGACCTCATGCTTGAGAGTCCAAAGCCTTATCACTGCGCCACCTCCCAGAACACGGGAATAAATATTTTTTAAAAAAGAAAATACAATTGGTACATATATAAAGTTTCTCAGTTTTCTGTAAAACACTCAACCCCCCCAAGCCTAGGTCCTCCACCATCATGCACTAGGACCTGAAAGCCCCCGTGTTGTGCCCCACCCCCCGTCCTTTACTTTGGTGCAATACACCAAACGCAGTCCAAGTTCTGCTTTGTGTTTCCCCTTCTGTTCTTATTTTTCAGCTTGTCTAAGGACCAGATCATCACCCCATATTCATCCTTCTCTTTCTGGGTTATCTCACCTAACATGATTCCTTCAAGCTCCATCCAAAATAAGGTGAATTCACCATTCACAGTAGCTGAGTAGTAGTAGGTGTGTTAGACACCTAGCTTGCTTCTAAGTTTGGGCTATTACAAATCATAACTTGTTTTTCGTTTCTTTTGCCTCCAGGGTTATCACTGGGGCTCGGTGCGTGCACTTTGAGGCCATTTTTCCCATTTTTGTTGCCCTTGTTGTTCGATAGGACAGAGAGAAAATAAGAAAGGAGGGGAAGACAGAGAGGGGGAAAGATAGGCACCTGCAGACCTGCTTCACTTCCTGTAAAGCGACCCCCCTGCAAGTGGGGAGCCAGGAGTTCAAACTGGGATCCTTATGCCAGTCCTCACGCTTCGCACCCATGTGTGCTTAACCCGCTGCACTACTGCCCAGCCCCCAGAACTTCATTTTTAAGAAAATATTTTCAGGAGAGATAAGATTCTCTGCTGTGTGGTGCTAGGTTTTGAACATGTATGGTTGGTGCAAGATTTTTGTACACACCTGCCTCTAATTAGCACAGGCTAACGCTGTGCACGGCCTGACTTTAGCACTTGATGGTGACCCGAGCCCTTGGCTGAAGTGACGGCTGTTCACCAAGTCGGTGTGAGGTTCTCCTGAGAGCCTCTGCAGTTACCAACCAATCTTTGGGTGTAAACAAAGAAGTCACACAGTGGTGTTTGAAATAACCCATACAAATAACCCCTCAGAAATAACCCATACAAATAGTGTCAGTGATGTGTTAACCACCTGCACTCCCCACGTGTCACAGTGAAGTACTGTTCTGTCAGCCAATCCCTCCAGCACATAGGACCACAGGAAGAAGAGAACTCAGATTCAAAGACATAATGACAAGGGCCAGGCAGTGTCGTACCTGGTTAAACACTCATATTGGGAGTCGGGCGGTAGCGCTGTGGGTTAAGCGCACATGGTGTGAGGTGTAAGGACCGGCATAAGGATCCCAGTTCGAGCCCCCCGACTCCCCACCTGCAAGGGAGTAACTTTACAGGCAGTGAAGCAGATGTCTTTCTCTCCCAGTCTTACCCTCCTCTCCATTTCTTTTTCTTTCTTGCTACATTTTCCCTTTTGTTGCCCTTTTTTTGTTTTGTTTTTATAAATTTTTTTTATTATCTTTATTTATGTATTAGATAGAGACAGCCAGAAAATGAGAGGGAAGGGGGTGATAGACGGGGAGAGAGATAGAGACACCTGCAACACTGCTTCACCACTCGTGAAGCTTCTCCCCTGCAGGTGAGGACCTTGCACACGTGTGCTTAACCAGGTGCGCCACCACCGGCTGCCCTTGTTTTTTTATTGTTGTAGTTATTGTTGTCATCGTGTTAGGTCAGAGAGATGGAGAGAGGAGGGGAAGACAGAGAAGGGGAGAGAAAGATAAGACACCTGCAGACCTGATTCACCGCCTGTGAAGCGACTCTCCTGCAAGTGGGGTGCTAGGGGCTCGAACCGGGATCCTTACACAGGCCCTTGTGCTTTGCGCCACATGCACTTAATTACGCTGCTCTACTGCCCGACTCCCTCCTCTATCCATTTCTCTGTCCTATCTAACAATGATGACATCAATAACAGCAATAACAACAATAAAAAACAAGGAAAATAAATAGAAAAAATTTTAAAAACTTGTATTAATCAAGCTCCTGGTCCCCACCTGCAAAGCTTCACAATTGGTGAACTAGAGCTGCAGGTGTCTCTCTCTCCCTCTCTATCCCCTCCCCTCTCAAATGGTATCCATATCCAGCATTAAATAAAAAAAAATATTTCAGGGTCTGGGAGGTGGACTCTCAGCATGATGCCCTGAGTTCAGTCTCTGGCAGCACACGTACCAGAGTGATGTCTGGTTCTTTCTCCCTCCTATCTTTCTCATGAATAAATAATAAATTCTTTATTAAAAAATTTGTTTTAAATACAACCTAAGGAATTAGTTCATGGCCAGTACCACAGTAGTGCCATCCCCTAGGAGTTCCCAGACACATCTTTGTGACAAAATGTGGCAAGTTCCAAGCTGTTGACAACTAAATCCGTTGCTTTCAAGGCTTGTGGCTCTGGCATGCCAACCCCAGGGTGGTGGTGTCACCTGGACAATAGTGTAATAAGAAGAGCCTTGCAAGCCCAATGAAACAATACATTCAAAAGCATGGTAGCCTGACACTACTAGTTTTTTTTAATATACGATAAAGTGGCAGTTATCTGTTTGGGGGTAGATGCTGTGTTCCACTTTATCACCCAAATGAAGCAAAGCTGTGACTCAGTGGCTCTTCACTCAAGACACTCTCCTAAAGTCTGGACCAAGTTCACTAGGCCGAAAGGTACTGATGTCCCAGGGGCTGCTGGCAGCACTGGACTTCAGTGCCAAATGAAAGTCAATGGCTAGAACTCGACTAGTCCTCAGGATCCCTTAGATGAATCTCACTACAGGTTTACCAACTTTTGGTTGAATGTGTAAAAACTATAGGCAGGCAATTGAAAACAGTTCTTTGTGGCAATTAAGTCTATGCAAAACTGCTCATTTATCTACTAAAGTAATACTGAAATTATCATGGATAAACATGAAAAGATTAGCAGTATCTGGTACTGGTTAGAAAATGAAGGCAAAATTATTCTCAAACAGCTTTTTGAAAGGCAGCTTGACTGCCAAGTGTACATACATGTTGACTGAATTATTTCACTTCTCAACAGTATTAGCAAAGTAAACAAAGGTGGGTAAGAGGCATGCACTAAATGTGGTATTGTGGGCAACCCACCATCAAGTTTTACATGCCCTTTTCTCCCATTACCTACCATTGTATTTATTATGACTGCCATCATTTTTGTCATTTTTGACTCCTTTCTCTCCACTCCTCAGGATTCCACTGACACTGTTTTCAAATAGGTGCTAAATTAATAATGTTACCAAATGTTATTTTCCCTATTTCTATAGTCAACACAAGTAGAAATTTTATTTTATTTTATATTTTGAGCTTTCAGTTATTCACACAAGCATTTTCCATATAAGCTCACATGATCTAATAGCTCTATGAAAGAGGTGGTATCCTCTCTCATGAAACAAATTGAGCCCCTTGTCAAAGCTCAGGAAAATGAATCAGAGTGAGCCAAGGACCATGCTGGGCCTACAAATGGCTGTTTTTGGAACACTTCCTGCTGTCCTTTATTAACTCTTCTCCCCTAACATAACTAAAGCTTAGAATTTATTAAGACTTAACATACTCAAAGACAAAGCACTCTTGCTGACTTTCTATCAATACAAGAATATAAAAGTAGTCCACTACTAGAATTCAAAAGGATATGTGCTCCATTAGAATTCCCCTATCTATGGTTATCACCTAGATGGACACAATCAAGCAAATCTTGTTTTGTAGCAATTGGCAGACTTTAATTTTTTTTTTTTAAAAAAAAGTCAATCATACACATTAAAAATATAGGAAATTTCATGCAGACATGAAGCTTCCAATTCAGCCCCTGTAGCAACTTTTAAAATGAGAATTACATATCAATACAGTACATTTTACATTTTCCAGACTTCATAATTTTATACTGTGATTTATACAGCTTATCTTATATTTTACATATCTCACTGCTCACTTGATTAACAAATTCTTATCTGCACTACTTCATATTATTGGTAGGGGAGGAAAGCAAGCACAATGACCTGCTTTATGAAAATGAATGAAAACATTTGTGTATAGAGTTAAGAAAAAAAATTAAAACTTTAAGGCTTACACACTTCAGCAGCTATACATCAAAGACACAAAAGTAAATCTTCCAGTGATACTTCTATTACTGACTGATAACCACAGTTTTCAAGTGTAGAATATGTTAACCGCAAAAGCTGCAATAGAAAAGTGATGTAAATCTGTGTACATTAAAAAAATTGTATTCATGATGAGGGAAAAATTAAAAACAAATTAAATAGTTGATTTCAAAATTAACTGAAATGTAAGCTGTAACTTAGAAAATTAACATTAAAGAATAAAATTAGTTATCAAGTATCTCAACTAGTAAAGTCAAACCATTGCTGCCAGTCTATTTATACTTCTATGATAAAAAAAAAAGATCATTTGTGATACAAGTTGTAAAAAAGTGAATACTAGTGAATAAAAAGTATTTCTAAATTACTTAAAAATAGTATGCATTCCTTTTCTTGAAATGGATATATATATATATTTAAAATACTTAGGCTCCTTTTAAATTTCTTATAAAACAGTATATTTTCCCCTTTACAATTAATTTCAAGTTCATTTATGAGTCATGAGAATTCCTACTAAATGAACACCTGTCAACTACCGAAGGACACAAAAAGTACAAAAGAACCAAACAAAAACAGACCGTCTTCAGGACTCTGTAATTTGAATAGTTAAATTAACTTCATGGAAATCTTACTGCACAATGGGCATAAAGGCCACAAGAGCTTTCTTTCTGTATATGCAGAAAGGGTCCTACTAGTAGATGCTGAATTATGTAGGCACTCACCCAACAGCCGACAAATTTCTAAAGAGTTAATAAGTTTCACTATTAAAATAGGACTTTTATGTTACCAGCTCATTATGTCTAATTCAAAATTTAATACCATCACAATCATCTGTCAAAATGTCCAACAAAAGTACTTCCTTTTCACCAAGAAAAGGTTAAAGCAATAAATTAGTCATCTCTATTCTTTTAAGCTACAGGAGAAAGGATGGTAAGCATTAAAAAAATAATAATAATGCAAAGGAAAACTCCTTCCAATACAGATCTGCTAGAGGTAGAATTTAAAGCAGCATATACTGTTTTAGCTCCAACTACTGGGAAATAAAACTGGTTTCAATCTAAAATTATACTAAGGTTGCTGCTTACAATAATGCAGACACAGACCATGGGTAGTAATTTATCCCTGAATTTCACATTCAAAATTTTCCCATGTTAATATCACGATATAGCTGTTTTAAAGAAAAAGTGCCTGTTTTTTGTAGTCCAGATAATCCAAAGGCATTATTGTAAACAATTTCACTGAAGCTGTACCTTCACTTATAGTTTAAAATCATACATTTCAAATGGGCAGATTTTATTATTTCCCCAGTTTTCTAGCAGTACCTAATAAAAGACTGTGTCTCACAATGTTAAGGATTCATACACTTAATAATAATAATCCATGATGACTATACTTGCAAGAAGTGTTCAGTTTAGTGTGGCCAAGACTTACTTAAAATGGACTTTACTGACAATAGATCTTAATAAATTTAGCATTTCATAGAAAACAAGATGTTTGATACTCCTCTAAGTCAAGCTGAAATGGGAAAAAGCAATCCAAATAATGAATCCAAATAATGAATAAGCATACTATGTATACAGACTGCTAAAATCCATAGTGAACAAAAGTTCCAATTCCAAAGGATTGCCAGATTCTTCTAGAGATAATGTGCAATGCATACAACACACACACACACACACACACACACACACACACACACGTTATGAACTTCAATACTATTAGTCATCAGTATGGCAGACTTGAAATAGAGACTTCTCATGAAGACATTGGAGATAAAATTTTTCCTACTGAAAGACAACTCTGGGCTTCAAGGAAAACATACTTGAAGATAATTCCTCCATTTTTACTTGTGTAGTACAAATGTGCATGGCATAGTATATTTTTGAAAAAAGCAATAAACATATTAAGAAAATAGATGCTATTTCTAAATTTTGTTAGGAATAAGAAGGCACCACTGATTTGAGGTTGCATCCTGTCATTATTATAGTTGATTCTGAGTTTATTTCAGCATTTGTTCTTAATAAACATTTTATCCTAGCGATGTCACTTGAGGCCATTATTGTGGTTTACGGACCACAAACAAGACACATTCATAGTAGTATTTCATCATAGAGAGATCATTCACAGTATATGTTGATAAGACAGATTCTTTTTCTACCTGCAATGCAAACAGTAATGATGATGAAAACAGAGCATCTCTAAGTGGCAAGCACTGTTTGAAATACATTTTGTATACTATTTCATTTATATAACTACTCTTATATCTCCTAAGGTGGGCACTGTTAGCAATCCCACTTTACTAATAGTTTACTCAAATTCACACTGCTATTAAGTGGTGATTCACACATAACCAAACCCGAGAGCTTGAACTCTATAAACTAATATATGCTTTTCCTGTTTTTATGGAACAAATTTGTTGCTTACTTTCAGATGAATACTTCTAAATATACCGAAACACAGTAGTCAAGGTATCATATGTATGAGAGACTGAACAGTGCATTATCACCCTTACCCTCCTCGATCTGTTTCCCAGAACCTAATCTACTTGTGTCAGCCACATATGAAAAAGCCATTATTATAAGGACAGATACCATTTATTGAAAGGTGGTTATACTATGAATTAGTATTCCCTTATATATACACATTATCTCACATTCTTACTTACTTAATAGTGCCATATATGCATGACAAGGTATGTACTTCACCATGTCACTATCCTTATAATTATAATGGCCAAAAATCAGTTTTCACTTATATGCAGATAAAACAGATTAAGAGGTAAAATGACTATCTGCTACATCGTTTCTTTTCGAGTGCACTAAAGTTGAACATGAGTACTTTAGTTCATCCTTACCTCGACCTGGAATCCATACTGTAGAACAACATTTTTTATATCTTCATAGCTCAGTTCTATGGAAAGTTCATTTGCCAAATTTTCAAAGTGGTACAGAAGAGGACCTAAAATTTAAAGAATACTATGAATTATGTAAATACAAACTTACACAAGTAGTGTAAGTTGGGTAGTAAACTAGGCAAACAAAGAAGTGAATTAAAGAGCCAATGACATAGATCTAGACCCTTGAAACTTTGGCCCAACTGAATAATGGATCTGTCTACACCTAGGAGGTGAGTCCCTCTGGTAAACCAGCCATCTCTGTATGTTGGATCTTATATTTGTAATTCTTACAATTCCAACAAATGTAAACTGCAGCTACTCACTGGCTATCACATGAAAACAGCAGGGTCTGCAAGCTAAGCTGGGTCGGTGAGAGTACAAGCCAAAAAAGGGTGACAGGCCATTACTTCCAGGAGCTGACACCAGAGTTACCTTTTTCTTTCTTTCTTCTTCTTCTTTTTTAATATTTATTTATTCCCTTTTGTTGCCCTTGCTGTTTTATTGTAGTTATTATTGTTATTGATGTCATCATTGTTGGACAGGACAGAAAGAAATGGAGAGAGGAGGGGAAGACAGAGGGGGAGAGAAAGATACACACCTGCAGACCTGCTTCACGCTTGTGAAGCAACTCCCCTGCAGGTGGGGAGCCAGGGGCTCAAACCAGGATCCTTACACCCGTCCTTGCACTTTACGCCACCTGTGCTTAACCCGCTGCGCTACTACCCGACTCCCCGGAGCTACCTAAGTGCACAGCTGATACCCTGGTTCTAACTCCTTCTATGATGTGGCGGAGAACAAGTCACTGACTCAGCCCCTCTGTTAACATGACTTTAGCATGAAGTAGCAACACATCTGGGACAAACAAAGTGCCAAGGAAGTGATAGTTATGACATTATTTTTACAACATTCTCCCTAAACTAGCCTCTTATTCAATGCTCTGGTAACTCTTCACTCAAAAGCCTGGGTGAGGGAGGCAGCTCAGGGGGTTGAACAGGCTCAGGGCTCTAGGTGTGATACTCCATAGTACTGTAAAGGACAACTGGTCCATTACAGACCAGTAGAAAATACGATTACAAATTTGCTTAGTGAACATTTCAGGTAACAGTGGCTCCTATCAAACTCCTCTATCAAGCTTAAAATACCTGTTTTATTAGTACTAGTAAAATGAGAGTAGCTACAATCTACTGAGCACCTGACATACTCTAGAATATCCCAAGACTTCTGAAGCCTTTTTTAGAGGAATGCACAGCCTCATAACAAGGATTTTCTATAAACTTATGCTTTTCCATTATTTTAAGACCCTTCAACAATATGGTCTTAGTATATCTTTTTTTTTTCTTTTTGTCTTTGTAAAATTTCTTTATTGGGGGATTAGTAGTTTACACTTGACAGTAAAATACAATAGTCTATACATATGTACATCTCCCAGTTTTCTTCACATTAAACAATTCAACCCCTACTAGGTCTTCCTCTGCCATCATGTTACAGGACCTGAACCCCACCCCAGAGTCTTTCACTTTTGTGCAGTACACCAATGATCTTGTATCTACATACTAAACATGTGCCAATGATTCTTACATACTTCTCATGTTTTACCTCAGTTCACTGTTCCATTTAAGCAAGTGCCAACCACAGGCTCCAACTCTCTCAATTTAAGCTTTTCCTCCCTTATCAAATCACTTTATTTTTTAATTTATTTAATTATTTTTTACCAGAGCACTGATCAGCTCTGGTTTATGGTGATGCAAGGGATTAAAACTGGGACTTCGAACCCTCAGGCATGACAGTCTGTTTGCATAACCATTATGCTATCTACCCCTGCTCTATTTTATTATGATTTTTAACCAGAGCACTGCTCAGCTCTAGTTTATGGTGGTGTGGGGGACTGAGCCTGGGACTTCGGAGCCTCAGGCACAAAAGTCTCTTTGCATAATCATTATGCTATCTACCCTTCCTCCATCAAATCATTTATTGGAAGGGGGGAGGGAGATAATGTAAATAATAATTTACAGTACAGTTGATGACACAAAATCAATTTCCCATTTCCCTGTGGTAGGTGTTTACAAAACAACTCTCACCCTAAACTTTTCCACCAATATGGGCCAAGACCCCAGAGCCCCACTCCACCAATTTGAGCTTTTACCCATGTTCTAAAACCTTGCTGAAATCAAACCTAATTAATACATCTAAGTTTTGAGTCCTAATACTTATTCCCCTAATGTCACATTAAAACTAATTCAGAGCACTGTTGCACTGATCAGTGATAAATTTTGCATGTAGTTCTTTCATGTAATGTTTTCTAACTAGGTTACAAGCTATGTGAATAAAATGAGGTCTTAAATTTCATTTTGAATCCTCCCTAATGGTTAGCATAGTGTTCTTAACAGAACAGAATGCCTACTCAATGCAGGTATGGGGGTAGTAGATGAGGGGATGAGTGCCATCAAATTACTAATTAGTACTCTTATGTGGCTGCTGTGAGACTCACCTGGAATGAGTATATAGCTATTAGCTCTTCCTGACTTACAGTGAGGCTACATCCAGGTAAGTCCTTCATAATTTGAAAATATATATTAAAAAAAAATAAAATATAAATTGCGAGTTCTGACTAGAAGCTTCAGCTTTCTGCTACCTACCATCACAAAGGTATACTCCTCAGCAATTTCTGAGTATGTCTTTAACACCATCACAAAATCCAAACATTTTAATCAGTTATTAGAAGTGGCACAATGGATAAAGCACTGGGTTCTCAAGTACAGATCCTGAGTTCTGAGGGTCTGGGTGGTGGTGCACCTGGTTCAATACATGCATTATAGAGCACAAGGATCTGGGTTCAAGCCCCAGGTTTCCCCCACTTGCTTTCCCCATCTGCAGAAAGCTTCATGAGTGATGAAAACAGTGCTGTAGGTCTCTCTATTCAATAAATAATATAAATAACGGGTGGGGGGTAGTGCAGCGGGTTAAGCGTACATGGCACAAAGCTCAGGGACCAGAATAAGGATCCCAGTTTGAGCCCCCTGCCTCCCCACCTGCATGGGAGGGGGGTCACTTCACAAGCGTTGAAGCAGGTCTGCAGGTGTCTTTCTCTGCCCCTCTCTGTCTTGCCATCCTCTCTGTCCTATCCAACAATAACAAGGGCAAAAAAATGGAAAAAATAGCCTCCAGGAGCAGTGGATTCATTGTACAGATACCAAGCCCCAGCAAAAACCCTGAAGTAGTAGCAATGATAACAACAATAATATACTCTTTTGG
Organism: Erinaceus europaeus; assembly: GCF_950295315.1. Taxonomy (NCBI): domain Eukaryota; kingdom Metazoa; phylum Chordata; class Mammalia; order Eulipotyphla; family Erinaceidae; genus Erinaceus; species Erinaceus europaeus. The sequence goes on from NC_080171.1 coordinate 23,590,462, forward strand.
AGCATCCCACCATTTTTAAAGAACTTATTAGAATTGTAGGAAATGCTCCACTAACTAGAATACATTCTAAAGGAAACAACAAAGATTTAAAAACAAGAGGCATAATTTTAAGTTTGAAATATTTGGTACTATGAAATTATCGGTGTGGAAGAGCTGTAAATTACTCAGATTATATGTGTAGTGCTAATAAATACTGAGTAACTTACCTAGATTTATCCAAATTCCACCTGGCTTGAGTATTCTCCATATTGTGTCAATATAATCAATTACATTGTGAGCTGTGTCTATGAAGAAACAGGTAGCAATACAGTCCCAGGTACCTGTAAGGAAAACCAAATTATGTTATTTTGCCCTTTTTTCACCTCACGCTTGGGAATCCAATGCTTTACCACTGCGCCACCTCCCGGACCACCCTTTTATCAATTCTCTAAATATACCAATTACCTCATATAGAATGTGACTATTTACATAACTGCATGTATATAGGAGATAAAACTCTTCCAATCAGCTATAATGATCAAAATAATCATACAATCATTTGTGAGATAATTTGTAATCCACACGTTTGTTAATAACATAATTTTTAAAATTTTATTTCTTTATTGGGGAATTAATGTTTTACATTCAACAGTAAATACAATAGTTTGTACATGCATAACATTCCCCAGTTTCCCATTTAACAATACAACCCCCACTATGTCATTTATCATCCTTCATGGACCTGTATTCTCCCCACCCATATAACTTATATATGTTATAAGTTATATATAAGCTTATAACTTATAATTTCATAATCAACCTGGAGATCATTTTTAACAACCTCACTTTATCTTTACCAGGTAATATTTATGAGGTTTACTTATAATTTATTCACTTTCTAGTCTTCATTTAAATCAGTTAAGATGAAATACTAGCCACTTGAATTTTAACCAGTATTCTTTATCTGGCACAAAAAAAAAACAAAAAGCTGCATGTGCTTGTCAAATGAGAAACAAATGGTATCCAAACACCAACACCTACAAGCACTTTGATCATTCACGATAACAGGGTGTTGGGGTCAATCAGAAGCAGCCAATGAGTTAAGGCCAGCAGTAGTGCGGTTCCCCTCAGTCCTTTTCAGAGGACTTTGGGAAGCTCTTAACTGAATATATATATCGTCTCATGCACTACCTTGAAAATATTCTAAATTGTCCATTGAAAAATGCCTTATGCCAGGAGTCAGACGGTAGTGCAGTGGGTTATGGGAAGGTGGCGCCAAGCACAAGGACCTAAGTAAGGATCCCAGTTCGAGCCCCCAGCTCCCCACCTGCAGGGGAGTCACTTCACAAGTGGTGAAGCAGGTCTACAGGTGTCTATCTTTCTCTCGCCATCTTCCCCTCCTCTCTCCATTTCTCTCTGTCCTATCTAACAATGACATCAATAACAATAAAACGAGGGCAACAAAAGGGAATAAAATAAATATTTTAAAAAATCTTAAAAAGAAAAATGTCTTATGTCATCAAAATGAATGACTAAAACTTTGGCTGAGCATAAAATGAAATTACAAGACATTTAGAGAGCTTGTTTGGAGGTTCTAGCAGGGGAGCACAGCTACTCGTATACCCTTGACCAAAGACTGGTCCATCTCTATTCAGGGAAGGCCATCCTCTTCGACTGAGTGCTCAGCTTCAGGAGGGACACACATGGAGCAGAGAGGGAGGAAGGGGACACCCGCCTAGCCAGCCAGATCAGCCAATTCAACGCTGGTAATCAAGGGGATGACAGATGTCGCAGCCAGATCGCCCTCACATCCACAAGACATTTAGAGTGCTTGCTTTCAACTCACTGCATTCTGAGTATATCTCCTGAAAGTCTCCTGCTGTCATAGAAAAGTTAGAACCCGGCGGAAGACTGTGGGGGTCAACATCAGGGAAGAAGATGGGCCGAATCTGGTCAGCTGACCTCCGGTTATTGCTAAACTGATGAATCCACGGGTAAAGCTTATACTTATTAATTTCAGAACATCTGCAAAACATGAGCATAAAATTCAGTGTTAACTATACAATTTTACTAAGAAATGCTGACTTTAAAACACTAAAATATAAACTACTTGAAAGTTTATTTTAATACTTCAAGTATTACCACTACATGTCACCCAATTATCTAAAAAATGCACATATAAATGCCAGTGAGTAGACAATTCTAGATGAAATGACAAAAAAATTAAAAAGATGTAGATGTATTGTTCACTGAAATTCTTAAAAATTTATGTTTGAACTTCAGACTCAAATAAAAAATAGCTCAACTATTTCTTTTAAATTATATTGACTTTGCTTGCTACCTATTCTGTCCAACTCTCCACTTTTTAATCTCACTATCCCCTAAATTACATCATTCAAAAGAACACATCATTTCAACAAAATGGCTAATGGACTAATGATAAAAATCCATGACACACTGCTGCATAGAAAAACAGAAAAATGCATCATGACTTTCCCAACAATCCAATTTTTATTTTTTCCTTATCACACATTTTTACTGGCTTCAAAAATACCAACTGTTTTCCACTACCTCCTAACAGAAGCTAAAGAATATCTGAGACATCTTTCTATTTCAAGCACATAAGCAGGCCTGTTATATTGTAAGAATTTAAGGGGAAAAAAGTTATGCTTGCTACACTGAACTCCACTAAAGTCAAATATGAATAAAGAAGCTTAAGGAAAATAGAAAAAAATACTCCTTCCTGGATCATACTTAGAACTGACAAAAACTGTTTCAGCTTCATGAAATGTTCAATCGCTTTCTAAGACCACTTACCTATATCCCAATCTGACATTCACCGAACTACACAAAGCACTGATTTGTTTAAGCAATCTAATTAGAGTAGAAGAAACACTTGTGATATGTATCATAATCAAATACTATATACTTATCTTCAAATTCAGAAATGTTAAATAGGTCAATCTGATTCTGAAAAATTACTATTTCCCGCAAAAAGTAAATTAAATACCTGTTGAGTACAAAGTTGGAAGAAAAGAGCATAAAAAAACTCCATTCATTTCCTTGACAAGCATAACCTAGCATAGCTATTTCCCAGGCCAATCTTCCTAGTCCAGCACCGGGTACCAGAATATTTACTTTAGAAGGATCCCTGAAATGAAATAAGGCAATTATGTCCAACCCCTTAAAGGAAAAAAAAAAAATCCACATTAGCAGCTAAAAACTTAGATACCCAGTAATAAACTCACTCAAGATTCTCACCTCATAAAATTGAGAAATACAATTTAAATATATGTGTCTGTGTGTATATATAGTGAAGTATAAACTCAAATAGAGGGATTTATATCCAAAAACTATGCCTCAGAAAAGTAGCCAGTTCATATTCATTTTCCTTACAATTCTCACCTGAACTGTCTCAAAAAAACAAAGTATCCCCAAAGGGTAACAATGCATATAAAAGAGCAAACAAAATAATTTTATCATGAGACAGTAAAACAAAATTTCATTATTAGCTGATATAACTAAACAAACATACGTAGATTTTAATCTGTAAGATAGCTTTTTTAAAATCATAATTTTCGATTTCCGGAGGCAGAGCTACGAGCAGCAGATCGCTTTCTCTCTTCTCCTCTCCTGGATCAACTAGGAATACCAAAGGAGAAAGGAGACCACCCGGGACCAAAACAAGACAGGACTAGAATGACCACAGGAACCCAGTAAATCACTGGTGAGTACAAACACATGTGGCTGGTGACAGAGAGGAGAGAGGGGCCTAAGGAGAGATTAAGTGACTGCTAACAGTTCAGCAGTTTATCAGTTGAGACACCACCTCCAGTCTGCTCCACCAACAAGGGGACAGCTTAAGGGAGGAGAGGATTCCCCAGAGACTCACCAAGTGCAACTCTGAGTCTCCATTGCTACTACCCTCAGATCTGGAGCAGCGACAGGAAGGGACACCAGGGGACAGAGATCTAACCGGGAAACTCAGAAGACCTATACCATAGCTGAGGGGCTGTGAAAGTCTCTTTGCATAACCACTGGATTATCTCTGCCACACCATGCTTTATCTCTTGGTCAGGAGTCAGTGATTAAGCTAAGAAGCCTATTGATAGTTTAAAAGCCCTCAGGCTCCCATAGCCTACAGGGAAGGAGAAAAAAAAAAAAGAAAGAGGCTTTTAAACCACTGAGCTCCAACTCAGGGATCGAAATAACTGTTAACTTCCACCACTGTGAACTCTCTAATTACCTTATACTTAGATACAAGTCAATCCAGGCAATAGTGATCAATAATTTGAAAAGTACTGATAAAGGGAACTCATAACATAATATATAAAATGGTTAAAACAACAAGAAAAAATATTGGAGACTCGAACCAGGACAAGAGTCCAGCTAAAAGTCCTCCAGAGGGTGAAGCACAAAATAACGAGTTCAACATCCAAACATTAGCTAAGGAAATAATAACAGGAGTGAGTAAAGAATTTGAAAAAATTGTAATCAGAAATGCAGGAACAACAAATGAGAATATGGAAGAAAATACTAATTACCTCATGGTTATTAGAGAGCTGAAAGCTGAAATCGCTGAGCTAAGAATGCAACTAGCTGAACAAGCTAAAACAGTATTAGAGCAGGGCAACAAAATAGATGAACTCCAGAAAACAGTAGAGGGCAGAGAGAATAGAATCTATGAGGCTGAAGACAGAATTAGCAAGATTGAGGATGAATTAGAGACAACTAAAAAAGAAGTAAGAGATCTCAAAAAGAGATTAAGTGATGCAGAAAACAACAACAGAGACCTATGGGATGACTTCAAAAGAAACAATATACGCATTATTGGCATACCAGAGGAAGAAAGAGAAGGAGAGGAAGAAAGCATTCTCCAGGCCGTAGTAGCTGAAAACTTCCCTAGTCTAGACAACATCAAAGACATAAAGATTCAAGAAGCACAGAGGGTCCCAAACAAAATTAACCCAGACCTAAAGACACCAAGACATATCATACTTAGAATGGAAAGGAATAAGGATAAAGAAAGGATCCTGAAGGCTACAAGAGAAAAACAAAGAGTCACCTACAAAAGAAAACCCTTAAGATTAGCAGCAGACTCCTCCATACAAACACTACAGGGCAGAAGAGAATGGCAAGATATCTATCGAGTGCTCAATGAGAAAGGCTTTCAACCAAGAATACTATATCCTGCTAGACTGTCATTCAGACTAGATAGAGGCATCAAAACCTTCTCAGAAAAGCAACAGTTGAAGGAAGCAACCATCACCAAGCCTGCCCTGAAACAAGTTCTGAAAGGTCTCCTATAAACAACCAGACCACCACAAATAGGACATATACCAAAACACTCTAAAACTCTACAAGAATGGAGTTAAAATATCTTCAATCTTTGATATCAATAAATGTCAATGGCCTGAATTCACCTATTAAAAGACACAGAGTAGGAAGATGGATCAGAAAACACAACCCAAAAATATGCTGTCTACTGGAAACCCAACTAACTCAACAAGACAAACACAGACTTAAAGTGAAAGGATGGAAAACTATCATACAAGCCAATGGCCCACAAAAAAGGGCAGGAGCAGCTATTCTCATATCTGACATGATAGACTTTAAAATAGATACGATTTAAAAAGATAGGAATGGACACTACTTAATGCTCAGAGGATCAATCAATCAAGAGGACTTAACAATTATTAACATCTCTGCACCCAATGAGAAGCCATCTAAACACATCAAACTTCTACTGAAAGAGCTACAGCAATATATTAACAGTAACAATCATAGTAGGGGACTTCAGCACCCCACTCTCTCAACTTGACAGATCATCCAGGCAGAAAATCAATAAAGACATAAGGGAGCTAAATGAAGAGATAGATAAACTAGAACTATTGGATATTTTCAGAGTCATTCATCCCAAGAAACTGGAATACACATTTTACTCAAATCCACATGGATCATTCTCAAGGATACACCAAATATTAGGCCACAAAGACAGCATCAGCAAATTCAAGAGCACTGAAATCATCCCAAGCATCTTTTCAGACCACAGTGGAATTAAACTAACACTTAACAATCAACAAAAGATTAGTAACAGTGCCAAATTGTGGAAGCTCAACAGTACACTTCTTTTTTTTTTTTTTTTCTTTTTCCTCCTCCAGGGTTATTGCTGGGCTCGGTGCCTGCACCATGAAACCACCGCTCCTGGAGGTCATTTTTTTTCCCCCTTTTGTTGCCCTTGTTGTAGCTTCGTTGTGGTTATTATTATTGCCCTTGTTGATGCAATTCGTTGTTGGATAGGACAGAGAGAAATGGAGAGAGGAGGGGAAGACAGAGAAGGGGAGAGAAAGATAGACACCTGCAGACAAGCTTCACCGCCTGTGAAGCGACTCCCCTGCAGGTGTGGAGCCGGGGGCTCGAACCCTGCACTTTGCGCCACATGCGCTTAACCCACTGCGCCACCACCCGACCCCCAACAGTACACTTCTTAACAACTTCTGGGTCAAAGAGGAAATCAAGGAAAAAATCAAAATGTTTCGAGACTTCAATGTCATAAATCAGATAAGAGTCTAATAACCAACATATATAAAGAGCTTGCCAGACTCAACAACAAGACAACAAATAACCCTATCCAAAAATGGGGGGAGGACTTGGACAGAATATTCACCACAGAAGAGATCCAAAGGGCCGAGAAACACATGAAAAAATGCTCCAAGTCTCTGATTGTCAGAGAAATGCAAATCAAGACAACAATGAGATATCACTTCACTCCTGTGAGAATGTCATACATCAGAAAAGGTAACAGCAGTGGGGTCAAAGGAACCCTCCTGCACTGCTGGTGGGAATGTAAATTGGTCCAACCTCTGTGGAGAACAGTCTGGAGAACTCTCACAAGGCTAGAAATGGACCTACCCTATGACCCTGCAATTCCCCTCCTAAGAATATATATCCTAAGGAACCCAACACATCCATCCAAAAAGATCTGTGTACACATATGTTCTTGGCAGCACAATTTGTAATAGCCAAAACCTGGAAGCAACCCAGGTGTCCAACAACAGATGAGTGGCTGAGCAAGTTGTGCTCTATATACACAACGGAATACTACTCAGCTGTAAAAAATGGTGACTTCACCGTTTTCAGCCGATCTTGGATGGACCTTGAAAAAATCATGTTGAGTGAAATAAGTCAGAAACAGAAGGATGAATATGGGATGATCTCACTCTCAGGCAGAAGTTGAAAAACAAGATCAGAAAAGAAAACACAAGTAGAACCTGAAATGGAATTGGCATATTGCACCCAAGTAAAAGACTCTGGGGTGGGTGGGTGGGGAGAATACAGGTCCATGAAGGATGATAAATGACATAGTGGGGGTTGTATTGTTAAATGGGAAACTGGGGAATGTTATGCATGTACAAACTATTGTACTTACTGTTGAATGTAAAACATTAATTCCCCAATAAAGAAATAAATTTAAAAAAATCAATAAATAAATTTACAAATACAAAAAAATCATAAATTTCAGTTGTTAAAAGAATTTTTAGGGGCAATTATCTTTGAGAAAAGGAAGGACTCCCTTTCAATTGAACCTGTGATGGCAAATACATGGCACCAAACTACAAGTTCACATCCACTCTTCACTAATAACACTGTGCCTTCAACACAAACTTTAAGTCTGCCATTCTACTTGCAAACTGATTAGCACCTGGACCCACATATGCTGAGATGTGTCTGTATTTCTCACTCACAGAACTAAGCTTATACATCTCAAGTAAAAAATGGCAAAGGGCAGACTAGCTCTTCCTTTATGATCTAGATAAATTTAGTAAATAAATGCATGTTCTTCTCCTGTAGGGCAAACAAATTGACTTTTGAAATCAGATTAACAAACTAATTCAGTGCAAAGCATTTCCTTCTGTGCCAACTTACTTGGCTGACCCCTAGTGGTAACAGTACCAACACACTTGAAGCACCAAAGTGTTCTGGTGTGACCAAACTACAGCCGCTCATTGTCTAATGCAATGAAATTCACTATAACCACTGATGGTTACTGGACATTTAAAAAACTACTATAGATGTAAAATAGTATGAACAATCTTGTATGCTGATTATCTGTCAAGATATTTTACATGTACTAGTTAATAAAAGACAGTAAGTAAAATTACTTTGTCCTATTTCTAATAACTTTCTTATATGGCTACCAGAAAATTTTAAAGTAGCATGTAGGGAAAAGGAGAGAGCCATCCAGTACAGCATACACTTTACTGTGTACAAGATCCTGGGTTCACTATGGAAAGTCACAGGAGAGAGATCTTACAGAGGGTGCAGTGTGCTGTGGAGTTGAGCCCCCCACACACACCTCTTTTTTTCCTTCTCATTTTCTCCTTTCTCAAAAACAGGGGCTGGGGGGGGGGGGAGAAATCAGACCAAAGAGGCTACTGAGCAATCACATCCCAATCACAAGTCTCTGGACTCACCCCCCAGCACGGCAACAGCTACAAATTATGTGTGGGTTGCAGTGTTCAATTTTACAGTACTTGCTTCATACAGAGTAGTCATTAAAAACAGTACTTAACAAACAGTAGTACTATATACCAGCAGGTGATCTTTAAAATAGGGAGCGTAATTAGAATAAGCAAATTCATCTTAAGAGTAATCTCTGAGAGGATGTGCTCTCTGTGGTTTGCCAGTTTTTTTTTTTCCAACTTTCCTTGTAGTATAGGGAAGTGGGGTTACAGAGCATAGGAAAATAGCTCACTAGGTGGGCCACTACCCTGGGGATAGTCCTGTACTACAGTATGTCTGTATGTCTCTGAACAAAAGGACAGACCAGAATGGTACAATCACTGGTGCAATCACGGTGATACAAGGAAAACAGCACATACACCTGAAGCAAATACAGCAATACATCCAACTATAAGAGGTCGTTAAAAACAGCTTTTATCCAAAGTAGAAAAGGGAAGGGGTCAAGTGGTGGGGTACCTGGTTAAGCACAAACATTATAGTGTACAAGGATCTGCACTGAAGCCCACAGGGGGAAAGCTTCATAAATGGCGAAGCAGGGCTGCAGGTGTCTGTCTCTTTCCCTCCCTTTCTCCCCGTCCCCTCTCAATGTCCCTCTCTCTCCAGTAATAAACACAAATATTTTTTAAAGGGGTTAGTGTTTATCCTCTACAAAAGTACAGTGCCAGCCCACCTCCACCCACTAACAAGGAACCTCTAAATCTCTACCAATTCCAGAAATCATTTACTCACCTTAACCTCCTATACTTACACAAAAAGTAAATTATCTGGGCCAGACAGTAACACAACTGGTAATGCATCCAAATTACCACAAGCAAGAAGCTAGTTTCAAGTCCCCAGCCCCCTACCTGTAGGGGGAAGCTTCCTGAGTGGTATAGCAGATAGGAGTCTCCCATGATCTCTCCCCCCCTCGTCCTATTTCTGTCTCCAATCAAAAATGAAATAGAAGAGATGCTGGGTGGTGGTGCACCCAGTTGAATGAACATATTACCAAGACTAGGACCTCAGTTCAAGACCCTAGTGGCCACTTGCAGGGGTGAGGCTTCATAAGCAGTGAAGCAGTGCTGCAGGTTTCTCTCTCCCTCCTCCTTCCCTTTTGATTTTCCTGTCTCCAAGAAATATTTTAAAATTAAAGTTTGGTGTAAATTGTTTTTTAAAAGTAGTAAAGACACATGAAGTATTCTCCAAATATTCTATGCAAAGCTTGATGTCATTTCTCAGTACTGTTACTGATTTATTTACTGCTCTGTTAATTGATAATATAACAAATTCCACACTTTGCTTTCATTTTAATTTGTATAAATAAGTTTTTATTGGAACACAGCCATGCCCATTCATTTATGTGTATTGTCTATGGCCTCATTCCTATTAAAATAAAGCTGAACAAATAGCCTTCAGAGAACAAACTGCTAAAGTCTAAATTACTACCTAGGTCTTTTAAGAAAAAGTTTGCCAATTTTTTTATCTAACACACCATAAACCCCTTACTAGGGTACAGTTTCTTAGCCTGTTTTATGACCAAATAAGTAATCCATTGCATGATTGTACAATAATGTGTCAATATTCACTAAAGTTCACTAGTTAAAGGCATTGAGCTTGTTTGGAACTTTTGTTATTACAATGTTAAGACTAGTAACCTTGACATAACTTTCCATATACATGTGTTTATCAGTACAAACAGTACTCCCTCCCCAAACTTAATTGCAAGACCAATAATTTAAAAAGTACATTTGAATTATGGCAAGTATTACCAAATTGGGGTCCATTAAGACTTTTCAACTTTTTTTTTTTTTTTGCCTCCAGGGGTTATCACTGGGGCTCGGTGCTACACTACAAATCCACTACTCCTAGAGGCAATTTTTCCCATTTTGTTGCCCTTGTTATTCCTATTGTTGTTGTTATTGTTGGATAGGACAGAGAGAAATTGAGAGGAGGGGAAGACAGAGAGGGGGAGAGAAAGACTGACACCTGCAGACCTGTTTCACTTCTTGTGAAGCAACCTCCACCACTTGCAGATAGGGAGGTGGGGGCTCAAACCCGGATCCTTGCACTGGTCCTTGAGCTTTGCGCCATGTGTGCTTAACTTGCTGAGCTTAACCTGCTTCCCCTTTTTTCAACTTTATTTGTCCATAAGCAGTACATAAGCATGGGACCAAGTGGTGGTGCACCTGGCTGAGTGCACGTTACAATGCACAAGGACCCAAGTTCAAGACCTTGTTCACCACCTGCAGGGGGAAAGTTTCATGAGTGATGAAGCAGGGCTGCAGGTCTCTGTCTCTCTCCCTCCCCTCTCAATTTCTATCTCTATCCAATAATAAATAAAAATAAAAAACAATACATAAGCAGTCAGGGAAATGGCTCAACCAGCAGACCATGGGGCCAGTGTGTCCGAGGCTGTGGTTTGATCCCTGGTGTCATCATATATATCAGAGGCGTGGTTTGACTTCTGTGTCTCATATGAAGCAAGTGCACGCACTTACACTCTTACTTTAATTCTGTCAGTGATTTAATGGTTTATAAAATAAGGTAACAGGGGCACAGTTCCACACCACACCCACCAACAAATTTCTGTGCTGGCCTCAACCCCCACTAACTTCCACAATTCTCAAAGTCTTAAGTCTTATTTTAATATTTATTCCCTTTTGTTGCCCTTGTTTTATTGTTGTAGTTATGACTGATGTCGTTGTTGTTGTATAGGACAGAGAGAAATAGAGAGAGGAGGGGAAGACAGAGATGGGGAGAGAAAGACCTCCAGACCTGCTTCACCGCTTGTGAAGTGACTCCCCTGCAGGCGGGGAGCTGGGGGCTCGAACCATGATCCTTATGCTGGTCCTTGCGCTTTGTACCACCTGTGCTTAACCCGCTGAGCTACTGCCGACTCCCTACAAAGTCTTAAGGTTACTCCATTCTTTTTTACAACTTCATGTATTTCAATTATCTATAGTCCATACATAAACCTCTTTTCATATGCAAAATATGAAAAAAAAAAGATACTTAAAAGCCTATTTTACAGAACCATCATGCTATCTCCCCAGACCATTATATGACTCTTAAACCTGCAGTCTAGTAAGAGAAAATGTTTTAGTGCTGTTTTCCATTTGCATTTCCTCACAAGACAATCTTCTGTTTTATTTTCTATAAACTGTTTTCACTACTTTCTACTAAAAAGTCCCCTAGTGTTTTTCCAATGAGTTATTACCCCAGAACAGTAAGCACTTTCTCCACTGCTATTCAACACTGTAGCAGTGATAGCTATTAGGCAAGGAATATGAAAAAAATATATTAGAAAAGAAAAAATTATCTCCATTTGCAAATGACATTATTATATCACTAGAGAAATCTTAATTCTTTAATTCACAAAAAAGTCAATGAAATAAAATCAAGCAAAGCTAGGTAGATCAACACAAAAAATCAGATGCATTTGAATATATCAGCAATGGACAATCTAAAAAGTTTATTAAGAAATTCCACTGATTTCTAAAATAAGTATTCAAATAATTAGAAATACATCTAACCAAGGAGATCAAGACTTTTAAAGCTCAAAACAGTACTGAATGGCATGTAAGATCTTAAACAAAGAGCCATCTTACATTCATGAGTAGACAGTTAACATATTTTTGAAAAGTAGTTTATTTATTTTTTTAATTGTGGCACAGGGTCATGTGCACATGCTATGCCACTGTTCCCAGGCCAACGTTTTGTTATCCTTCACTTCACCATCTTTGGAGTGAACCTCAGATCAAAATGTGGTACTGGAACTCAAACCTAGGGCCTTATACATGGTAAGGCATGCACTCCAGTGACTAAGCTGCTTCTAGGCTCACAATTTAACACAGTTATATGTTAACAGTACCTATGCAAATCTATTTATTTATCACAACTTAAAATAAAATTCCCACAGTTCTTTTGGAAATGAGGGTTCAGAAATGTGGATGAAATTATAAGCAGCTACAAGAAGTCAAAAACACCTGGAAAAAGTTAAGTGGAAGGATTCACAACTCCTGCCTGTGATACTTATAAAGTTACACCAATTATACAGTATAGTCTGGTACTGCCATCTATCAGTAAAACAGAACCGAGATCTCAGAAATAAATGCTCACATACATAAGAGTTCATTTTCAACAACAGTGTCAAGATCATTCAGTGGAGAAAGGATAAATCTTTTAACAAATGGTGCTGGAAAACAATATATCGGGCGAGGTAGATAGCATAATGCTTATGCAAACAGACTCTCATGCCTGAGGCCCCAAAGTCCCAGGTTCAATCCCCTGTACCACAATAAGCCAGAGCTAAGCAGTACTCTGGTAATAAAATAAATAAATAAAAATAAACCCACATGCATGCAAAAGAATGAAGTTAGAACCTCACCTTATGATTTAAGCAAAAAATAAAAAAATAACCTAAAAGAGATGAAAAACCTAAAACCACAAAACTACTGGGAAAAAGCTTCATGATGGATTTGGTAATGAGTTCACAGATACTGACCTGAAAAGGACAGGCAACAATAGAAAAGGGGAAAAAAAAATTAGTATACATCAAGAATACAGTCTGTTTGGCATTGTTATGAGTAAAACACTTTCGCAGACTACTGGAAGAAGGGACTAGTGGTGAGTAAAGCTTTTAAGAGGGATAAGTAGTAACACTCTAAAGGGGCCTGACTTGCCTGTTTGTAATCCCCTCTCCGAGTGTGACAGGACCTATGACTTGCTCCTAACCAACAGCTGTCACTCCTGTGATTAGATGAAATGGCCTACGAGACAAGGGACTGTATGTCGAATTGAAGCAGACTCCAGGTCACTGTCGGCAAGAAACCAGGGCACTCAGTCCTACAGTAACAATGAAAACACATCCTACCAAAAGCATAACTGAGCCTGGAAGCCGCTACATCTACAGTCAAGTCTCCAGGTGAGAACAAAGCCCAGAAACATCTCAACTGCAGCCTTGTAAGAGTCTACACAGGTGACATAGTTAAGCAATGTCCAGACTTCTGATCCACAGGAATTTGTGAAATAATAACAGGTTGCTTCAAAATGTTCAATCTGTGCTAATTTGTTGCAAACATACCTTTTCATTGAAGCAATTCCAAGTCTAAGAATTTATTCTACAAATATATACAAAACCGTATGTGTGAAGCTATTAACTGCATTATTTATAATTGTTATTATCAACTACTTAATCAAATATAGATTAATCAGAATACACACAAACATCAATACTTAAACAAAAAAGAAAGCCCCAAGTAATCTGTAGCTATGAAAAGGGTCGGGTGGCAAGCTCAGAGAAGTGTGTTAGGCTAGGGAGGCGCTCAGCAGCAGCACTAATACTTTGCATGTGTGAGGCCCAAAGTCCAGTGCCCAGCACCATTAAAAAAAAAATTCTGAATTGGATTTTGTACTGGGTAGAAAAATAAGTATTACAAAGACATGTTCATAATGATTTATGAAAGCCAAACAGACTATAGATAATAGTCATAGTAAATCTACACAGGCAGGGAGCTGCACTGTGCATTTAGAGAATGACCTTGTTCTTTAAATACAAACTCTGACAGAGACCTGCGGCACTGCTTTACTGGTAGGCAAGCAAGTAGGAACTGGGTGCTTGAAACTAGGGTCTTTATGCATGGTGATACATGCACTTAAGCAGGTGCACCACTGCTCAGCAACCCCCTCCCCAAATAAATAAATATTTAAAAAAGATTATAAACTCTGCACTGTACTTAAAAAAGGTGGGGAGGTGGCTAGGTATATAGCATAACCATTTTGCAAAGAGACTCTCATGCCTGAGGCTACGAAGTCCCAGGTTCAGTCCCCGACACCACAAGCCAGAGCTGATCAATGCTCTAGTTAAAAAAGGAAGAAAACTAAATTCAAATGATTGTATATATATACATGGTTTTACACATAAACAAAGAGGGAAGGGAGGAAGTAGGGGGAGATGATGAAGCAAATATAAAAATATTAAGTCAGGGAAATTTTAAAGAGTATATGGGAGCTTTCTGAACAATTCCATATAATTTATCTGCTATTTTGAACACACACACACACACACACACTCTCTCTCTCTCTCTCATTATCTAAGCTATAGGTCGCAATTTTCTTATGTGTCATACTGAAAATTAAATGTTAACCACTTTTTGTTCTACCATAGAGCAAACTATTAAGAAAATAAACAGCACTGATCATGACTATACAATGTCTCAGTATCTAGTTTTTATATAAAATTTTCTTAATGCTAGAGTGAAAATTAGTCAAAATATGCAACCTCACATACACAAAGCAGCCAAGAACAAGTATTAGTATCTCACACCCACATATGCAAAACGCATGGGTGTACAACCACAGAAGTGAATCAGGATTTTGAAATGTAGAGAAATTCAGTGCTTACATATCTTAAAGAGAGCTTAAAATTAAGATACTATTTACCATCTCTCTTTTGGAAAGTTTTTTAAAATTTCTTTAATGATTGGCTGGTAGCAAGCATCCCTTTCTGCTTTCCCAGTTTCACTCCAGTCTCTCACAAACTGTTTCAATGTAGATTTTAATTTATCCATGTCAAATGTAGATGCTGGCATAATCTTTCCATTTCCCTGTTTAAGAAACAGAAATGAGTTAGCTTCTGTGAAAGTCATCAATAAGAATTATGCCTAAAGAGACATACTAAAGAAGCTATACACAGGTGGTTTATTACGGGGAAAATCACTAGCTTCTCATCTCAACTGGAGTTTAAGTGCAGTCTGAAATCTTAAATGAAAACTTTGGTAGGATTTCACTGCTACTCTAAATAGATTTAAGGAGCTCACACTGGAATGATCCAACTATAATCTGTCCTGATACAAAAAGATGGCTTCAGTTTCTATCAGTGCCAATCCCTTGAGATTTACAAGTGAAATATCATAGCACAAGATACTGAAAATAACCAGTTTAGCAAGGGAAACACTGGTAGAAACACTGGTAGTTAGTTGTTTATAAAAATTTAAGCCACTATGTCACAATAGAACACCATGTGAAAAAAATTATCAGTATTGGGGGGTGTGAAGAAAATCCAGTTTCAAATACACTGTCCTATTAAGTCTCACCAAATGCCAAAACATAAGTGAAGAAAGTATTCTCTGGGTAAAACAAGCGGCTAGTGCAAAAGAATAAAAATGAAACTAGAAAGAGAAAGCCTTCAAATAGAGGATAAATTCTAAAATAAAAGCAAATAGAACAAACTTTCACATACATCTTCTCCATATTCTTTATTTTCAAACATATGTATGCAATCATTCACAATGGTCAGTAGTATTTCTTGATTATGATCAATGCATTTCCGGATCTTGTCCAAATGAAGAAGAAACTGAGGAAGTAGTTTCTGTTGATTAGTTGGAAGTGATCGAAACTGCCTTTCTGTTCGGTTCACTCGCTCATGCATACTGGTGCTAAAACATAAAAGGTGTTTTTAAATTGACAAAGAATTCTTACCAAAGGTCAACCCTACTTTAAGTTTGTCTTGTGCACAATGTTGTCTACTTCCCTGTCATATACAATCTGTTAGTTTCTTAAAAGGTATATGCTTAACAAGTTTCATGTTTTCACTTTATTATAAACTCTCCTCTCAGTAATCAAGCAAAACCACGTTAACTAAAAAAAGAAATGTTTATCAATTGGGAGGAAAAAAGGAAACATAAAGGTTAATGTACAATACGTTTATTTTTTTTATTATTTATTTATTCCCTTTTGTTGCCCTTGTTGCTTTATTGTTGTTGTAGTTATTATTGTTGTTGTTGTTGTTGGATAGGACAGAGAGAAATGGACAGAGGAGGGGAAGACAGAGAAGGGGAGAGACAGACACCTGCAGACCTGCTTCACAGCCTGTGAAGGGACTCACTCCCCTGCAGGTGGGGAGCCGGGGGCTTGAACCTGGATCCTTAGGCCGGTCATTGCGCTTTGCGCCACCTACGCTTAACCTGCGTGCACTACTGCCCGACTCCCAATAAGCTTATTTTGATTAATTTTACTTTCCAGCAAAACCAGTTGAACACTTCAACTTTCTTCATGCAACAGAATACTGCCTTAAATAGCCTTATAAGGAAAATGTGGTTTTTTTTAAAAAAAATATTTATTCCTTTTTGTTGCCTTTGTTGTAGTTATTGATGTCATTGTTGAATAGGACAGAGAGACACAGAGAGAGGAGGGGAAGACAGACGGGGGGAGAGAAAGATAAGACACCTGCAGACCTGCTTCACGCTTGTGAAGCGACTCCCCTGCAGGTGGGGAGCCGGGGACTCGAACCAGGGTCCTTATGCTGGTCCTTGTGCTTTAGAAAAGGTACTAAATAAATATTTCTTTAAAAAGTGTACTTTAATAGCACTTTTTATTTCATTCATAATTCCAGGTTTCCAGACAACTCTTAAATCACTTTGGGCACTTCTAATCTATAAAATGAAAAAAGAAACCAGAAAAGCTAAATTTATTATACTCACAGTGAAATACCATTCTATATTACTAAACATATGAGTTAAAATTTGAGACTGCCTATATGAAATACTGCTAAAAATGTGGATAGTTAGACACTTAATATATTGATTGATGGTAGATATATAAATTAGCACAACAAATCTGGAAGATAATTTATCAACTGTACCACCTGCCGGACCACTGGAAGATACTTTAGAATTTATCTAGTAATGCTGAATATGTGTACTTCCTATGATCCAGTATACATTAGCGATACATACTGGAAAAACTCTTGCAAATAGCCACCAAAAAAACAAGAGCTGTTTTACTCACAGCACTATGAAATGTAACAAAACAAAAAAATCTAGACACAACCTAAAAGTTCATCACTGCTGGACTGAAGAAAATAAAGTACAGTCATACAGTGGAGCATATCCAACAATTTAACCAATAAAGTACAACAACACACACAAACCCCTCAAATTTTTGTTAAAAATACATAATATACAATTTCATCTTGTGTAGAAGTACATAATATACTGTAGGAAATGAGTGTATATAGAAAACCTCTAAGAAAGGCAAAGAAATGAATATTCAGCAGTCGTGTACTTTCAGGGGAAAGGGAATGATAACGTTCCTTTTTAAATCTGGATGATAGGCTCCTGGGTGTTCACTGTCACCACTCTACATTTTACATACATAAATAAATGCTTCAAAAGTTTGGGCATTTACTTGTTTAAATAAAAAATACTTTTTTTCTCTTGGCTGCTTCAAATCTTTCTGCTTATCTGAGTATCTCAGTTTTTACTTTGTTGTCCCAATTACAGAATAATTTCCAAACTGTGTTATGTGAAAAAATCCTAACAAACAAAACATCAAACCCTGGCCATATTTTTGGCCATTTGTGTATGATGGTACTCTTGGGGGGGGGGAGTGTAGGGGGAGGGAAGGGGAAGGGGCCATGGGTAATAAATAAGCAAAGACAGAGTTAGCAGCGGCTGCATGGCTGTTTTCTTTCCTCAACAACCAGTTTAACAGTAAACTCTGCGATTAACCAGATCTGGGTTGAATCCAGGTTATTCTATCTATTTCCTATGTGACCCTTGTCAAGATACTTTCTCCTGCCCATTCTCCCCCCACTTTCTTGACAGAGAGGGAGAGAGAGACATTTGTTAGCTCTCCACCACTCCTGCTTCCCTCTGCAGGTGGTGACCCCAAGCTTGAGCCTGGATCCTTGGTCTTAGGAATGTGTGTGCTCAACAAGGTATGCTACCAAATGCTGCCTTTACCTTCCTTGCCTCCCTCCCTTCAACTGTTTCATCCAGTAAAGCAAGTCAAAACATAGCAATGTGAGTCAAGGGGCCCATGAGATACTTATGTGTTAAGAGCACAGGGTTTGCATGCCTGAGGCTGAGGGTTCAATCCCCACCACCACGGGCAAAACTGAGCAATGTTCTGTTCTCTCTCACACTCATAAGTATGTTTTTCGGGCTAGACAGTGTCCCACTTGGTTAAGCACACACATTAGTGTGCAAGGACCCTGGTTAAGCACCAGATCCTCACCTGCTGAAGAGAAAGCTTCACAAGTAGTGAAACAGTACTGCAGCCCTCCCTCCCCATGTCCTCACTTCCCCTCAATTTCTGCTTCTATCCAAAATATATTAAAAAGGAGTCGGGCTGTAGCACAGCGGGTTAAGCGCAGGTGGCGCAAAGCACAAGGACCGGCATAAGGATCCCGGTTCAAACCCCGGCTCCCCACCTGCAGGGGAGTCGCTTCACAGGCGGTGAAGCAGGTCTGCAGGTGTCTGTCTTTCCTCCTCTCTGTCTTCCCCTCCTCTCTCCACTTCTCTCTGTCCTATCCAACAACGACAACAACAATAATAACTACAACAATAAAACAACAAGGGCAACAAAAGGGAATAAATAAATAAAATTAATATTTTTTAAAAAATATTAAAAAGTTTTTAAATGAAAAAAAAATTTTAAATGATCACAAAACTACTCTTCATTAGTATTTAAACCAAATTACCCAATATGGACTATTCTGAAAAATTTCTACAAAGTCTACTATACTCTTCTGCCTACCCAATGGAATTTCATTGAAAATGGAATAGTGCACACAAAACTCAACTGACTACAAATTAAGTACATGCTCAAATACACTAGGTACACTTAGTTCCCATAATATAGCCATGATGAAAAAATTCTTTTAAAAACTAATACAACCAAATTCTCCAAAATCTGAAAATATTAACTAAAGGTTTAAAATAGGACTATCTGTGGTCCAGGAGGTGGCGCAGTGGCTAAGGAACTAGACTCTCAAGCATGAGGTCCTGAGTTCGATCCCCGGCAGCACATGTACCAGAGTGATAGCTGGTTCTTTTTCTTCTCCTATCTTTCTCGTGAATAAATTCTTTAAAAAAAAATAAATTAAATAGGACTATCAGAATTTACTGCAATGTTCCCCAGAGACCCATCCTACTAGGGAAAGAGAGAAGCAGACTGGGAGTATGGACCGACCAGTCAACGCCCATGTTCAGCGAGGAAGCAATTACAGAAGCCAGACCTTCTACCTTCTGCAACCCTCAATGACCCTGGGTCCATGCTCCCAGAGGGATAGAGAATGGGAAAGCTATCGGGGGAGGGGGTGGGATATGGAGATTGGGCGGTGGGAATTGTGTGGAGTTGTACCCCTCCTACCCTATGGTTTTGTTAATTAATCCTTTCTTAAATAAAAAAATATATATATATATATATTAAAAAAAAAAAAGAATTTACTGCAATGATGGGAAGACTTAGACTTACATCTGCATTATCCAATACAGCAGACACCAACCACGTTAGTTACTTAGTAAGATGTGATTAGTGGCCATATTAGACAATGCAGATCTAGAAAATCACAAAGTGTTAGGATGTAACAACTCACTGCTTTCTACCACAATGTTCTCTGTGCCCTATTCTTAAAGTCTCATGCATATACTATTCTCAATATACTAGATCCTAAATTATAAATTATATACAATTCTAGGAATATTAATTATTACAAGAGTATTCAAAAAGGTGTTTGAACAAAATAAATCTTTTCAATCTCATTAAACCAGTAAGAGAGAGGTGTAGAGGAAACCCCACAACAATCACTGTCACAGGAACTTAAGCATCCTTTTCTACACTTCACACTTAGGTCCTAGCTCCAGTTCAAATCCCCAGTACACACACTGACTCATCTGCTACACCTAGCCAGGTGAACCACTGCCTGGCCCCTATTTAGTCACATCTTGACAAACTAACTGTGAAAGACAAAAGAATCTCTTTGCTACTACTGGTTTGTTAAGAGTAAAGCTTCCGGGGCCACGAGGTGGCGTACCTGGTGGATTGAACAAGGACAAGGGTTCAAATCCCACCTTGCCCTTGGTGGGAACTTTACGAGTAGAAGCAGGGTGTGTCTGTCTTTCTCTCTTCCCTTTTCCTATCACTGTGTCTCTAATGTGTGTGTGTATTTGTGTGTGTGTGTGTGTATATATAATGTTGAGTTTCAACAACATATGCTGAACACTGGTGACATCATACAGGCAGCCCTGAAGCACACAGGCAGAGCCGTGTCTGGCCGTCGGTGGATTTGCCACTTAAATGAGTGTACAGGTTTTTCCAGTCTTTTCCTCTTTCATAAATATTTATTTTAGAGAGAGGCACGCTAGGGGCCAGACAGTGGCACACCTGTTTAAGCGCACATCTTTTTTTTTTTTTTTTTTTTTTTTTTGCTTCCAGGGTTATTGCTGGGGCTTGGTGCCTGCACCACGTATCCACTGCTCCTGGAGGCTATTTTTCCCATTTTGTTGTCCTTGTTGTTGTGCTTGCTGTAGTTGTTACTGTTGCCATAGCTGTTGTTGGACAGGACAGAGAGAAATGGAGAGAGGAGGGGAAGACAAGAGAGGGGAGAGAAAGACACCTGCAGACCTGCTTCACCCCTTGCGAAGCGACCTCCTGCAGGTGGGAGGGGGGTTTCGAACCAGAATCCTGACTCCGGCCCCTGCGCTCTGCGCCATGTGCGCTTAACCCGCGGCACTACCGCCCTAAGCGCACATCTTACAGGGCAGAAGGACCCAGGCTCAAGCCCCTGGTCCCCACCTGCGGGGGAGGGGGACTTCACACAAGTGGTGAGGTCGGGCTGCAGGTGTCTCTTTCCCTATCTCTCCCCTTCCCCAATTTGTCTCTACCCAACTAGAAATTCAAAAAATAGTTTTAAAAGAGAGAGAGGTGGATGTCAGAGTCCTGCTCAGTTTTGGCTGATGGTGCTGGGAATTGAACCTGGGTCCTCGGAAGCTCAGGCAGGAGTCTCCCTGCAGAGCCCCGCGCCGGCTCCCCCTGGACAGCCTTTCCGATGGCGAGCTCTCTCGGCGGCAGCACGCACCCTCGAGTCAGGAAGTTTCAAAGGCCCAGCCCGCGAGCCGCAGCGGAGCCCGGAGGCGGCGGCGCCTTCTCCCCTCCGCCCCCTCGGCCCGCTCACCCCGTCCGCCCGCCCGCCCGCTGCCACATGTGTGCGCAGGTCCGGGCCGGCCCCGAGCCCGCCCCGTCCCGCAGCGCCCGCGGCCCATGTGCGGCGAGCTGGGTTGTCGGGGCGCCCGAGGGCTGCAGCCACGCAGGCTCCGCGCCCGCCGCCGCCCCGGGCTCCGCGGCGCTCACCCGTAGTAGCGGAAAGCGTTGATGATCTTCCAGAAGTGCTCGCGCTCCAGCCGCTCCTCCTCGTCCTCCGCGGCCGAGCCCGAGCGCCCCGCCGAGAACTGCACCTCCGCCTCCGCCCGCCCGCGGCCGCGCCGCCCGCCCCCCGAACCCCCCGCGCCTCCCGGACCCTCGGGCGCAGACGCGGGCGGCGGGGGCCGCCTCCGCCGCTGCATCGCCGCAGCGCCCCGCGACCTGGCCCGCTGGCGTCTCGCCGAGACGGGGAGCGTGGTGGCGGCGGCGGCGGCGGCGGCGGCAGCGGCGGCCCGGCCCTCCTCTAGACGGCGCCCGCCGCGGACATGCCCCCGGCTCGCGGCGCGCTCCGCCCCCGCCGCCCTCAGGCCTCCTCCCGCGCCGGGCTCCGCCAGGGTTCCGGGCCGCCGCATCCAGCGCGCACGCGCAGGACGCACGACGGCCGGCCTCCTCGCCGGCGCTGATTTGCCTCCCGGCTTCGGCGACGCCGCGCTGACGTCATGGAAGCGCGTCAAGTGGGCGGGGCGTCCGGTACCTGCGTGCGGCTGCGTAGGTGGGGCTGGGCGTTCCTTGCCGCAAGCCTGAAAGGCAGGTAGAGTGGAAGTGAGCTTGGTTAGTGATTGTTCTAGATGTTAACTGCTGGAAGTTTTCTTCTTTTTTTTTTTTTTTTTAACTCTGTTTGTTTTTTTGTTTTAATAAGAGACATACAACATGGGAGAGCGACCAGAGTCCAGTTCAGCTCTAGGATACTCTGGTTTTCTCTCCCTCCTCCAATAAATGAATAAATATATTTTTAGCTTGCAATTTATCTCTAATAGTAGTGTAGTAATATAGGAATGAAAGTTTAAAAATGCAGAGGACCTAGTGAGGGTTGTATTGTTATGTAGAAAACTGATAAATGTTATGCATGTACAAACTATTGTATTTACTGTTGAATGTAAAACATTAATCCCCCAATAAAGGAATAAATAAATTAAAAAAAAGAAAGTTTGGGTGGGAGAGATAGCATAATGGTTATGCAAACAGACTCTCATGCCTGAGGCTCCTAAGTCCCAGGTTCAATCCCCTACACCACCATAAGCCAGAGTTGAGCAGTGCTCTGGTGTTTCTGTATGTGTGTGTCTCCCTCTCTGAATCTCTCTCAAAAATAAAATAAAAATTTTTTAACAAAAGAAAGTTTAAAAATGCAAAAAGTTATAAAGGTGTAATTTATTTTACATTATCTCTAGCCACCTGTCCCCCTTCCCCAAACACAGTATACCAACTCCTTGCCTATTCTTCCGGGTCACTATCTATTAGAGACTGATGCTTACAAGTTATGTATAAATTCTCATAATATTAACTTACCAATCTTACACACACACACACACACACACACACAATAGTTATCATTTGTGGCATGTGTTGATACAGGTCTGAATGACCACATCTGTGCCAGAATGCAATGAATAATGTTAGTCATCTTTATGCTTTTAGCGTCTAACTATAATAAAGACTTCAAATTAATTTCCTTAGTAGAGGTTACTTTGATTCTGTCTCATAACTTGGTGATGTTAAGGAACTCTATTAATAAGACGACTGAAGCCTAGGTGGGTGGAGGAAGAAAGGAGCCTTTTATTTATACACAGGCCAGGAGCTCAGATCATTCTGATAACTCTGACCCCAAACAAAGGGACGCAAAGGGAAGGTACAGGCTTATATGAAGGGTGCAGGCTTGAGGGCAAAAAGCAGTATTACAGAAGCAGAGGCTGCAAGGTTAAGGGATGGGACTTGTACTCATTGTTCCGGGCCTGGTTGCCTTAGTTACTGTTATGGTTACTTGGTATCTTTCCTGCATAGCTGTGTGTGTGAAAGTTTAGCCTCAGCATAAGATACACCACTGGTGGGGTGGGGAGTGGAGATTGCTACCTTTTAGGAAGGCAGAAGCTAGCTAGAGTTACAGAAACTGCCTTTTCAGTAAAAGTCTAACCTCCATGATCTCTACTTGTTATCACTTGCTTGGCCCGTGAAAGCCGGCCTGCACTAACCACCTGCACTATCTCAGACCTTCAGACCTATACATTCTCAACCCTTAATTATATTTTCAGTCTTTTTGTCCTGTATTAAGGCATACTTACAAATGTATCACAATCATAAGTACATATTATAAGCATATCCAGGGGAAATTTACTATCAGTGAGTTTTAGGTTGTGTCATTAAGGTGCTCAACTTTAAGTTCCATATTGAGGTTGGGCTGGGGAAACAGCATAATGGTTAGGCAAGAAGACTTTAGCACTTAAGGCTCAGATTTCCCAGGTTCAGTCCCCAGCCCTGTCCTAAGCCAGAGTTGAGCAATGCTCTGGTAGGAAAAAACAGACAAAAAACACTCATCTGGGATAGTGTGCCTGCTTTGCTGTACAAGTGCCCAGGTTATATATCCTGACCTGCATTACATTAGAGGAAAATTCAGAGTGTGGTATTTTTCCCTGTGTCTATCACTCTGTCTCTGTCTGTCTTTTTTTTTTTTTTAACATTTATTTACTTTTATTTATCCATTTATGTATTTTTCCCAGAGCACTGCTCAACTCTAGCTTATGGTGTTGCAGGGCATTGAACCTGGGACTTTGGAGCCTCAGGCATGAATGTCTCTGCATAACCATTATGCTATCTACTCCTGCCCAGTCTTTGTCTTTCTTTCTTGCTTGCTTGCTTTATTTTATTTTACAAAATTATATGTCAATAGAGGTTTCGTCTTTGTCTTTCTATCTGAAAAAAAAAACAGTCATGAGGGGAAGACTCAGTGATATCAATCAATAAATAAACAGGGCAGGGGAGATAGCATAATGGTTATGCAAAAATTTCTCATGCCTGAGACTCCAAAGTCAAATTTCAAATCCCCCCTGCAACACTATAAACCAGAGCTGAAAAAAAAAAAAAGAGAGAAAGAAAGAAAGGAAATAATAAATGAATAAATAAATGGACTCAACTGTGAGTTGTACAGATCAGGAAACTGGAGAAACAGATATCAAGCAATCAGGTATTAGGGAATCAACATGTTCATGCTTATTTAAGGTTCTTTGTATTACTCTGATACCTGTTGTAACTCATGTCTGATCTGTGGGTTGGTGAGTTTGGTATTTTGTAAATACTTTGACAGAACTTGTTCTTGGTTTCATTGATCTTTCGGAATATCTCTTTTTAGCTCTATTTTGTTAACTCTGCTCTAATTGTTGTTATATTTTCTGCTGTAAGTATAACATTTCCTGCCTTTAAAAAAAACCTCCATTGACTGCAGTCAGGGATAAGTCAGCTGGTAGAGTATTTGACTTGTCTGCTTAGGCTCCTGATAAGATTCCCAGTTACCATATGTACCAAAGTGGTCTATGGCTCCCTCTACCCATATGTAAAACGCATGGATTAAAAATAATAAAATAAATCAATTTTATCTTATTTTACCAGAGCATAGATCAGCTCTGATTTATGGTGGTGTGGGGGATTGGACTTGAGGCTTTGGAAGTTAAGGCATGAAAAGTTTATTGTGCACCCAGTTGAGTGCACACAATACCAGGTAGAAGAACCCAGATTCAAGCCCCTAGTCCCCTCCTCCAGGGAGGAAGCTTCATGAGTAGAGAAGCAGGTCTGCAGATGTGTCTCTGTCTCTCTCCTCCTCTTCCACCTTCTCCCCCTCTCAGTTTCTTTCTGTCCTTTCAAAGTAGGGAAAAAAAAAAAAAAGAACAAATGACCACCAGGAACAGTGGATTTGTAGTGCAAGAACCACCACATCCCAACGATAACTCTGATGGCATTTAAAAAGAGAAAGTCTTTTTGTGTAACCCTTATGGTATCTTCCCAGCCTTTTATTTGTTTATTTTTTATTATTTAATAAAATTTCCAGAACCTAGGGTGTCAGTTTCCATTCTTTAAGTCTGTGATTGTCTTTATAGCTTGAGTCTCTCAAATATTTGGGTTTTGTTGTTTAATCACTTCAGCTGCTTATGCCTTTTGATTGATAAATTCAGTTCTTTTACATTAAGGGTGACTTAATATATGGGGCTTGCTACTGCCATTTTGTCTTTTGTTTTGTGGTTCTATTTATTTCCTACATTAACCAATACTAACATATATCCAGCTAAGAGGAATTTTTAAAAGTTAATCAACATGCCATTATTTTACATACCAATAATTATTAATCTTATTTTTATCTAATACCAGTTCTTATTTAAATTTTTCCCAATTACCTACAAAGTATATTTATCACTAGTATTTTTTTTAAATTTTTTACCACCAGGGTTATCACTGAGGCTCATGCCTACATTATAAATCCATCCACTACTGGTGGTGCCCTTTTTTTTTCTCTCTCTCTCTCCCTCACGCTCTCTCTCTGATAGGACAGAAAGAAATTGAAAGAGAAATGGGCATAGAGTGGGAGAGAGACAGAGACACCTACAGTCCTGCTTCACCACTTTTGAAGTTTCCCCCCTTCAAATGGGGAGCAGAGGTTTAAATACAGGTCCTTGGCCACAGCAACATATGGGTTCAACTAGGTGTTCCACTGCCCTGCTGCATGATAGTTAGAAAAAAAATCAGACCAGGGTGGGTAAGTAGGTGATGTAAGAAAAAAATCAGACCAGGGTGGCCAAGGAGGTGATGTAATGACTAAAATATTGGACTTAGGACACCACCTGTGTCCGAGAGATGCTCTGGTTCTCTCTCCCTCTCTAATAAATAATTCTTAAATAAATAAATAAATAAATAAATACAGACCAGGGTGGATATAAAGGAAAGCTGTTGAAAAAATAAAAACATCTAGTTATAAAATAAGCAATATAGCTCTAATATGCTATCCAATGGCTATAGTTGACACTATTCTACGGCATATTTCAAAGTTGTTAAGAGAGTAGATCCTGAGGAAAGTCATAACAACAAAAAAACTTTTCTTTTTTCTAGCTACCTGAAATAATGGATATCAGCTAAATTTCCTTAACCTAAAATTTCAGGTCATTAAAAAAAAAAAAGTCAAACTGCAATTCAGGGGGGCGTGTATTCAATCAGAAACCTGAACTGTGTCCAAAGCAAGGAGAAAAGTCAGGATTTTTATTGAGGGGAAAATGATGATGTAATTGAGGGTGAGATAATAGATGAAAAAATGGCCATTAATGTAGAGAAGTCGATGATAAAAGGGCCAGGCAACTAGATCATTTGGTAGAAACTTTACTTTTATCAGTCTTTGCAGGCAGAATATTCTCAGTCACATTGACTTCTTGCAATGTTGGTATTTTGGCTCAGACCTAAGGTCAGAAACAGGTTAAAGAGGACTATGAAACAGTTTTATCTGCAGTAGCTAACTTAGTAGCATTTTAAAATAGTTCCCTTGAAGTTGGCTTTTCATAGCTTCTTATAATACTTATTCATATATATATATATATATATATATATATATATATATACACATACACACATATTGGAATAGATATGTTAAATTATTATGTCGAATAGATATGTTAAATTATTATATCTCCTTGAGAGGTTGCTTCTGTCACGTATTTCTCCTCTTATAGAGAAATTCCTATCACCCGCCCAAGCTGGTTTCTGCCCAGGAACATCTACCTGCAAACAAGCCCTGGCCCTCTCAACTTACATTGAAAATGGATTCCAGAAGAATTTAAAGACAGGTGCTGTCTTTGTTGATCTCACAGCAGCCTATGACACGGTCTGGCACCGTGGTCTCGTAGTCAAGATCTCAAGATGCCTGCCTCCATGGGTGGCCAACACTATATCATTTCTTCTCCAAAACAGAAGATTCCGGGTGCGTCTGGGTGACAAGTCTAGCAGATGGAGACTTGTCTCAAGTGGCCTCCCCCAGGGCTCTGTTCTGGCTCCTACGCTATTTAATATTTACATCAATGACCTCCCAGTAACTTCTTCAAGGAAGTTCATCTACGCCAATGACATCTGCTGTGCAACTCAGGCATCCAAGTTCGACATCCTCGAGGAAACACTCACGAAAGACATGTCTCTGATATCTGATTACTGTAAAAAAGGGCGACTAATCCCTAGCACTGCAAAAACGGTATCATCTGTTTTCCATCTACACCATGCCTCGGCCTTGCGTGAGCTTAATGTGCAGCTTGGCGATACAAAAATCCGGCATGAAGCCCAGCCAGTCTATCTTGGCGTTACTCTCGATCACGAACATCTCATAAAAACTGCAGCAAAGGTGGGCGCGAGGAATAACATCATTGCAAGACTGGCCAGCTCCTCATGGGGCGCGAGTGCTTCCACACTACAATCATCATCTCTGGCATTATGCTATTCCACTGCAGAATACTGTGCCCCAGTATGGTTCCGTAGCCCCCATGTCCACTTGGTCGATTCCAAATTATATTCCTCCATGAGGATAATTTCTGGAACCATCCGTTCCACCCCGGTTCCATGGCTGCCAGTTCTTAGCAACATCACCCCGCCAGATATTCATCGGGATGTGGCATCATCTAAGTTAATTTCCCACGTCTACGCTCAACCAGACCTGCCAATATACGTGGATATCTTCGCCCACCCTGTCCAACGCTTGATGTCTCGTCACCCAATCTGGTCCCCTACGCCTACACTGAACTTCTCTGTTCCAGACTCTTGGAAACAGAGCTGGCAGTCAGCTGAGGTAAAGAACAAACACCTCATCGCAGACCCCTGCAAGCGTCAACCCGGCTTTGACCTAGCACGTTATGATTGGGTCCTCCTCAATCGCTATCGAACAGGCCATGGCCGGTGCGCCGCTATGTTCCATTGCTGGGGAGCCAGAGACAACCCAAACTGCCCCTGCGGCTACAGACAGACTATGACCCACATAGTCAACGACTGCCACCTCTCCAGATTCAAAGGAGGTCTCAAAACTTTACATCAGGTTTAACCTGACGCTGTTGACTGGCTACGGAAGAAGGGCAAACGCTAGAAGAAGATTATGTCGAAAATCTTGAGCACTGTAACATATATGCTTTACCAGGTGCACCACTGTCTGGCCCCCAAGAATGTCTCATACCTCAAAAACAAGAAACAAATATTGGAGAGAATGGTACCCTTGTACAATGTTGGTGGTAGAGTAGTATAAATTAATACAGCCATTCTAGAAGTCAGTATGGAAGTCTTTTGAAAAATAGAGATCTGTGGCCCTTAAAGTGGCGCAATGGATAAAGTGTTGGATTCTCAAGCCTGAGGTCCTGGGTTCTATCCCTGGAAACATATACCAGAGTGATACTCTCCTCATGCACACACAAACACACACACACACACACACACACACACATAAAAATAGGAATTCCATATGATCCAGTTATCTCACTTTCTAGATATTTACCTGAAGAATACAAAAATGCTGATTTGGAGAGATATATGTATGCTTGTGCTTGTTGCAGCATTATTTACAATAGCCAAGCCACCAACATTGGAAATACACTTGAAAAACAATATAACAATATAAATACCTTTTGACATGATTGGACAAAGAAGATATCAATATATATATATCCAAGCATCACACACAAAGACACAAATCCAGAAAGGTAGAAAAGCGGTGTGTGTGTATCATCTATGTGTCTGTATACATTTTTTTCCTCAGTAGGAATAAAGTTCCTGAAAGCCTCCAAGCAAAATTCTCAGAAGTGTATCATAATGAAGTCACAGGTAAAGTATTAATCACCTTGATAGGATTAGATTAATGTTAACTACATAATCCTGAAACACATTACATCTGATAACTAGACTATTCAGACCTTTCTTCTCTTAATAAGGATTAAGGTGCACGTATAATGGGGACAGGGAGAGTACTCTTCTAGAAAGATAACTTATAATAGTTTTATCTTTATGTTTAAGTCGGAAAAAGAAGAATTAAGGAGGAGTGACAGAAGTCCTCTGTAAGGAATGAATCTTCTTTGATTTAATATATACCTACACTATAATCATAAGCAAGTATATATAATTACTGTTTAGCTTTCTTTTACTTTATTGCACTCCATGCAATAAATACTAGTAGTAAATACTATACTTGATAATAATTAGGTTTACATCGAACTTATTTGGGGCTGGGCTTGGCCTAAATATCTGATATATTGCAACATTCCCTAACATATCTGCAAGTTGTCAAACTCCCCTCCAGTGGGTTATATACAAGCATGACTTCCAATGATTTCTGTCTTAATATATAATTTCCTTTTCAACAGTGACATGATTATGTTGCTGTTCTGTTTCAAAACCCCTCAATGGTTTTTCCACAACCTATTGTATAGCATCTAATTTCCATAGCATAACATGTAATTGACAACAGACAATTTTTTTCCAATCACATCACAAACCCTTTCACTTCATCACTATCCTCAAAGGGCCACTCCTTCCCTTATGACCTTACAGGCTTCCTTCTCTTCAGTGACTTCCTCTGACTGCTTTGTAATTTAGTAAAGATCAGGCTATCTCTGCATCTAGCAGTGTGTCAGGCACAGTAGAGGCAACTAATATCCATGAGCACAGATAGAGAAGAATTGGCAAACTTTTGTGCAGAACTAGATAGTGAAAATTATTTTAGATACTTGTTTTATTTTATATGAAAGCCTGTGACAGAGCATAGAGGTTATATAAAAAACTTTTATGACTGTAGTTCCAAGGTCCCAGATACAATCCCTGGCACCACCATAATGAAGATATGGGCAGTGCTCTGTTAAGATAGTTGCACATGAGAAAAAGCAGAACACTTCTCCAGTACCTACTAGAGCACATATGTCACCCTACTTATAGTGGGGGAGCCTCAAGACTGGTGGAACAGTGTTGCAGATGTCCCTCTTTCTCTCTCCTTCTTTATTTTTCTGTCTCTATCAAAAAATAAATAAATAAAGCCACCAGAAGTAGTGGAGTTGTGGTGCAAACACTGTGCTTCAGTGAAAACTCCAGTAGGAAGAGAGAAAAGAAGGAATGGAGGAAGGAAGGTAGGTAGGAAGGAAGGAAAGGAGGGAGGGAAGAAGGTAGGAAAGGAGGGAACCTTTTTGATTCTTACATTAAGATATATTTTACAAGGGGTGGCATGCCGGGATAGCCTGAGGGTACTTCTTCCCGAGCTAGTGCTCTCTGGGTTGGAGAGAACTCAACTGGAGCTGATCTAGGCTGCTGTGTGGGAGAGGGATCAGGAACGCGTGCTGCACCAACTTCCGCAGGAGATACACTCTGGAACTCTCGGAGCCGGAAAGCAATTTCCAAGTGTCTTTAATCAGAAGAGCAGCTGTTTTTATACTATCCAAGTAGGGTGGAAACAGGATGTGATATAGAGAGGGTGGAGAGAAAAGTGACTGGTGAAAATCAGAGTGTGACAAGGAGGGGGCGGAACAGGCGAGAATCCTATAACTGAACCACCAATGCCCTGGAGTGCTTTATGTAAAAGTGATTTATGTAAATAGACCAAACCTTTGGATCAGTAAATCCCTATATAGGCATATGGATAAGAAGAAGCCAGGGGAAGATGGCAACTACCCAACTTCTCCCCCTTTCTTTTTAACTTTTTGCCATAGTATCAGGAGTGTGGGGCACTTTGTGAGGCAGGGAGACTGATAAGAGGCACACCTTTTTTGGGGTTCTACTGTCCCTCCTTGCTCAACCTCTCCGTGGAGAGAGAGACTAACAGGATTGACACACCCCTCAGGCTCAAGCCCTTCCAAGCTCAACCATATCCTCACAATTCCCCAACATCTTCCTCTTACTTAATGGCCATATATAACTGGATCAATGTCTGTAAAAGGCTTCATCTCTGTCAGGGGAATAGCAGTATAGGGGTGAACGGAAACCTGTTGGGAAGAAAGCAGAATGATAGTGTGTAAGTGTCTTTAAAAAGAACTAGCACAAGATGGAGGGATAAGTAAGAGTAGCAAGAGACAGAGTGAGCTTGATGGGTGGAGGAGTGGGGGCCTGATAAGCCGAGGGGCTAGAGGGGTGATCTGGTATTGCAAAATCCCGAGTCAGCTGGCGGTAAGTTCTATGAACTGCTATAGTCATTCTTCAAGAAGTCCAGCAGTATAAAAGGAGTGTCCAGCAAGTTCTATAGAAGCATCAGTCCAATGTCAAAGGCCAGGAAATAAATGCCACACGTCTATCTTGATGGAGGAGGACGGCCACCGGAACTTTTCTTCTCTGTACAAAGTGACCTGGAACCGCCAAAACATGATGGGCGAAACAGAAGCAGGAAGAGCAGACACCGATGGTTGAGAGAAAGTCTTGTCCTTCGGAGTCTGTGAATCAGGTTCTCTAGATCGTGTCAGGTCACATCATGGGTTTCGGGGGATGGCTGTAATTGTGGGTGATGTCAGAGGTCAGGGGTCCAAGATGGATTTCTGGGGATTCTATATGAGCAGATGCTTCTTTATGCGAAGGCTTGTCATAGCTGTAGTCAATTACTTATGAAAAAACTTTGTAACAAATTAGAAGTTTACTACAATTGATAACTCAATGATTATAACTGGTTTAGGTATCTTTATAATTTTGTGTAAAGGTCATCTTACGTGACCTCATGTAGCAGTCTTTATATAGCAAAGTTTTCATACCGAGTTTAAGTCACATATATTGATTCTTGACTATTTTTACATTGGGTTTTTAAGCAAACTCAGGTTACTAGAGTTAACACATTTTAGTGACAAATTTTTTTTTTTTTGGTACATTTACAATATCAGATTGATGCCAAATTTGTTGTGGATTAATTTCCACAAGATAGCTTACAGGACATTTTTGGGGGCCCTCCAAAAATGTCCTGTATAGAGAATCTGTATTTTAACTTAGGAGATGATGAATTGTCACATTGAATATTTAGAGTTTTACCTTAAACACTCAGTTACTTAAATGAATTGATTTTACCTCTTCTCGTAAAAATGTAACTTCGAAGTTGCAATTTAACTGTTAAGTTAATGTTTACCAAACTTGAAACACGCATATTAAACATATAGTTTATAACACACAGGAGGAGAAAAACTTGTAAATAAGATATATCATTTCAAATGTGAATTTAGAACTACTGTCATAGTTGAACCATCTTTACTCACACAGTTTAAGACTAAACATTTCATATTGGTATCAAGACTTAAAAAAGAAATCAAAAGGGGGAATGAACAATTTATGGACTGTTTCTGGACGTCTCCAGAAACCATGGCTGCGTCCAGCCGTTTAATATAAAGTCAGTTAACTTTCAGAGTACTCTGAGCACAATGGGTCATACAAAAATTTTGGTCACTCAATTTTTTTTTTTTCACTCACTCACTCACTCACAAAACACAACTGGCCAGTCATAGCATAAGACATTCATTCGGGGGGGGGGATGTTCTGTGAATCAGATTTTTTTTTTGATTCTGCCATGCTGTATTATGGATCCTGGGGTGCATCCTGTAGCCAGTCCTCTTGCAGCCAGTCTTCTTGCAGTGTTTCTTGTTCTTCAGGGATATCAGCGCCATCATGTTGGTATTGCCGGACATGGCGGGCAGGAACCCAAACAGGCTTGGAGTAATTTTGTGGAAAAATACATGCGAAACCCCTCCCCATAGTCAACAGGGGGTCAGGTCCTTTCCAAATTTTATCAAGTGGGTCTTTCCATTTGACTTTAATAGCTGGGAGGGTGGGTGGTGTTTGCCAATGAAGAATTATAGGAGGTTGGTTGGAGTTTTTGTAAATATTAAAGAGATTTAATGTAGTTAAGGCTTTTGCCAGCTGGATATTAGGGGGGTACATTTCCCCTTTTTCTTTATTTAATTGAGCCTTAAGAGTTTGATGGGCCCTCTCAACAATGCCTTGTCCCTGTGGATTATACGGAATGCCTGTAGTATGAGTAATGTTCCAGAGGGAACAAAAATCTTTAAATTGTTTGCTGGTAAAAGCAGGTCCATTATCCGTTTTAAGTTGAAGAGGTAAGCCCATTACAGCAAAACAGGAGAGCATATGGCTTATAAGCTTTTTTGAGTTTTCTCCAGTCTGAGCTGTAGCCCACATAAACTTAGAGAAGGTATCAATTGAGACGAACACATATTTTTGTTTGCCAAAGTTAGGTATGTGGGTAACATCAATTTGCCAAAGAGCGTTGGCTTTTAAACCTCGAGGATTAACCCCTAGAGTCTGAATAGCAGGTTTTTTTATTAGACCTGCACAGGAGGAACATGTAGCAAGAATACGTTTTAACTGTGGCAGAGGAATATCAGGAAATCGAGCTCGAAGACCTTTAAGATTAACATGGGTTAGGGAATGAAAGTCAGCAGGATTAGAGACAGAGGCTAGGAGAATTCCTGTGGAGGCAAGGCGGTCAGCTGCAGCATTCCCTTCGGACAGGGGACCAGGAAGAGGGCTGTGGGAACGTAGGTGCTGAACATACAGTGGATGGGTTCGAGAACAGAGCATAGAGGCAATTTGAATTAAAAGAGGAGAAAGTGGGTTGTCATCAATTCTTACATAAGATCGAGCAAGCCATGGAAGTAAGTTAACAGTATACACACTGTCAGAAAAAAGGTTGAAGGATTCTGGTACAGCTTTTAATGCAAGGAAAACAGCATAAAGTTCTTTGTACTGAGGGGAATTATCAGGAAGTTCAGTAAAGAGAGGTTTGGGGTATTGCTGGTCTGGATAATATATAAGGGCAGCAGCTCCCTTTTTTCCACCATCAGTGAACACTGTAGGAGCAGAGGGAATGGGGTCTCGAGAGAAAAGTTTAGGTACTAGTAGAGGCAACAGAGGTAAAGAAGCTATCAAATTATTAGAGGGAAAATGATTGTCTAATTGTCCTGGAAAACCCATTAAACTTATGGCAAAACGAGAATGGTGGCGTATGAGCCATTCTGTATCAGTGAGAGAAAAGGGAAGAATGATTGAATCTGGTTCCCTTCCTAAGACCTGAATCGATCTGTTTCTTCCTTGGCGAACCATAAATGCTAAGGCATCAATCTCGGTAAGGAGTCTTGGAGCTCCGCCTACTGGCGTATGAAGCCATTCGAGAACGCCATGTTTCTGCCACAATGCCCCCACTACCGTGGGGGTGGAGTTAAAGATTAGAAGATTTACTGGAGAGGAGGGGGAGAACCGAACGAGGTGCATGTCCTGGAGAGCCTGGTTAACTTTTTCCAGAGCCAAGGATGCTTCGGGGGTTAACATACGCTTTGAGGAGGGCTGTTTGTTTCCTTTTAACAGATCGAACAGTGGTTGCAGGCAGCTCGTAGGCAGATAAAGATACTGCCTAAGCCAATTCAAATTTCCAAGAAAACTTTGTAAAGAAGCAAGAGTGAGATTAGAAGGAAAAGTAACACAAGGTTTTAAAGGACGAATCTGTGTTAGGGAAATCTCTGAGCCTAAGAAAGATATTGGAGGGATTAGCTGTATCTTCTCAGGAGCTACATTAAGTCCACTTCTCTTTAAGGCAGGGATTAGAAAATCACGTAGGGCGGAGAGATCTGTATCTAATTCTCCCCATATTAACACGTCATCCATATAATGAAAAACCTTAAGGCCCTTATGAATATATGGGAAAAGGGTAGATTTAACAACCTCTTGACAAATAGTAGGACTATTAGCCATGCCCTGGGGCAGTACCACCCATTCAAATCTATCGGCAGGACTGGCATTATTAATAGAAGGAACAGAGAAAGCAAAACGTTTACAATCTTGTGGGTGTAAGGGAATAGAGAAAAAACAATCCTGTATATCAATAGCTATGATTGGAATTCCTGTGGGAATTGCGGAAGCAAGAGGCAAACCCCTTTGGGGGGAGCCCCAAACCTGCATGGTTTTATTAACTGCACGAAGATCTTGGAGGAGGCGCCATTTTCCTGAGTGCTTTTTAATTACAAAGACTGGAGTATTCCATGGGCTCCGAGAATGACGAATGTGTCCCAAAGATAACTGCTCTTGGACGAGTTTTTTAAAAATTTCTAGCTTCTCCCTAGGCAAAGGCCACTGTTCCACCCAGACAGGCTCATTAGAAAGCCAATCTAAGCGGGGAGTTCTGTTACGAACAGTGGCAGTTAGTATTGGGGGTGCTGGTTGGGTCTAGCAGTCTCACAGGAGTGAGTGTGGTGTCCTGCAGAGGTGTCTGAGGATATCACTACATCTAAAGATTCCAGCAAGTCTCTTCCCAATAAATTGGTGCTTATATCAGCTATTAAAGGCTGAAAGCGTCAGGTAGTCCCTTCTGGATCTTCCCACACAAGGGAATCTCGTGTGCGGAATGCCTGAGTCAATCCTCCAACACCATGTAAGCGTGGTCCTGGGAGGAGTTCCCAACTCTGGGGAACCTCTGCTTGTCTTAATATTGTCTTATCTGCTCCCGTGTCAATCAAACATTTAAAAGGAATATTACCAATCTTTACTGTCATAGTTGGGTGACCCCTTTCTAAAACAGGGGTGGTCCATAAAATCTCAGGCTCTGAATTCGAGCTGTTCTCTTGCTCCAGCCGGTTATTTCTATGCTGGAAGTTCCCACATACCGCGGGTTCCTCCTTCTGCTCACCCTCTGTTATTGTTACTTGGCGTGGTGGGTGTAGCGATGGATTGGGTCCCAAGCTGGGCTTCTGTTTGTGGAAGAAGGGCACAGCACCAAGCGGGCGACCTGCTTCCTTCCCTCTTGGGGGCGGGGCTAAGGGAAGCCCCATACCTAGTTTAAATCCCTGTTTACATTTGGCAGAGGCGTGCCGTTCCTATGGAACCTTGACGAACAATCTCTCCTCCAGTGAAATCCTTTCTGGCATCTGGGACAAGGCATTCGTGGTCTCTGATTCCCTGTCTGGAGGCGGGGTTGCCCTGATTGGAGGTGGGGTCGCCCTGACTGGAGGCGGGGTCGCGGTCTATTTTCTGGACATTGGTTACGCCAATGCCCTTGGCGACCGCACTGAAAGCAAGCTCCTTTTTGCTTATGTAAGGTAGCTGCATAGGCCTGTAACATAGGTCCTTGAAAAGAGCTTGATCTGAGATCCTGTGTAGCTAGAATCCAAGTATCTGGGTGTTCGTTTTTAAGAGTGATACAGGCCTGTCGAAAATGCGGAAGCATTCCATCCCAGACTATGGATCGCAGAAGGAGAAAACGAGCGTCAGGATTATAAATCTTCCTTTCCAAACTCGACTGGACCCTGGCAATGAATTTAGCGAGGGATTCATCAGGTTCTTGTTGCAGGGAGAGAATGGGGGCTGAGGCTGCTCCCATGGGTGGTGTTAATCGCTCCCATGCTTTTAATGCACACAGGCGTACTTGATCAAAATACCCCGCTGGAAACTTGGCTTCCGCCTGTTGAATCCCTGTTTCTAATTGGCCTGTTCCAAACAATGCATCAAAATTACCCTCTGGCTGATTTTGAATATTTTTCCGCGATTGTTGTAAACATTCGTCATGAAAGAATGCCTCCCATTGCAGGAAGAGGGGGCCTGGGAGCGTAGCACGAGTCACATCTATCCAATCTTGAGGGGTATTAAGGTTCTGAAGCAGGCCTTGTAAAATGGACCTTGTCCATGGGGCATGAACACCGTCATCTTTGATAGCCTGGCGTAGTTCCTTCAGGTCTGTGGCGGAATATGGATACCAGGCCTGAGGTTTTTGTCTATTGGGGGCAACATTGACCGGAAATGTGTGGACTTCCTCTGATAAGTGTGTAGCGGTAGGAGGAGTCATCGAAGTGGAAGCTTCTGGACAAGTGGCCGAAGAAGTGGTTTTGGAGGCTACAGGAGAATTCGGACATGTGTCTATCAAAACAGGGTGGGGTGAAGAAGCAGCCGTGGAGGCAGCAGGAGGTTCCGGACACGTTTCTGCCAAAATGGGGGTGGCCGAAGAAGTGGCTGTGGAGTCCAAAGGAGAATTCGGACACGTGTCTGCCAAAATAGGGGCCTCAGGGCAAGATGCCAAAATAGGGGCCTCAGGGCAAGATGCAGAGGAATTAGGGTGGGTCAAGATCACGACAGGCCTTTGCTTCTTCT
The DNA here is from genome assembly GCF_950295315.1 of Erinaceus europaeus. Lineage (NCBI taxonomy): Eukaryota > Metazoa > Chordata > Mammalia > Eulipotyphla > Erinaceidae > Erinaceus > Erinaceus europaeus. The sequence continues at coordinate 23,628,019 of NC_080171.1, forward strand.
TGTTTTTAAGGTGCTGGTTAAGTTCTATGATTACTTCCTTTATCTCTTTGACCTCAGCCTCTAGGTCCTTAAGCCTTTTGAGAGGTTGACCTATATATCCCTTAAAAGCTGCTATGATGATCAACAGGATATAAGGTGAAGCCCCAAGAAAAATGTCCCAGATATATAAAAATTGTATACTGGAAAAAGAATGCAGGATTTGGAAAAGATTTTCCATGGTGGAAAGATCTCCGGAAAACAATAAGAAAGAAAAAAAATCACAGTGCCTTAACACAATATTGCAGATACCCAAAAGGTGTGTACTTATCTAAGATGTCTTCTTGTAAATCTGCTGCTTACAGGTCCCTGTTCCGGGCGCCAGATGCCGGGATAGCCTGAGGGTACTTCTTCCCGAGCTAGTGCTCTCTGGGTTGGAGAGAACTCAACTGGAGCTGATCTAGGCTGCTGTGTGGGAGAGGGATCAGGAACGCGTGCTGCACCAACTTCCGCAGGAGATACACTCTGGAACTCTCGGAGCCGGAAAGCAATTTCCAAGTGTCTTTAATCAGAAGAGCAGCTGTTTTTATACTATCCAAGTAGGGTGGAAACAGGATGTGATATAGAGAGGGTGGAGAGAAAAGTGACTGGTGAAAATCAGAGTGTGACAAGGAGGGGGCGGAACAGGCGAGAATCCTATAACTGAACCACCAATGCCCTGGAGTGCTTTATGTAAAAGTGATTTATGTAAATAGACCAAACCTTTGGATCAGTAAATCCCTATATAGGCATATGGATAAGAAGAAGCCAGGGGGAGATGGCAACTACCCAACAGTGGCACACCTGGCAGAACACTGTCACACTGTGTAAGGACCCTTTGGTGTAAGGACCCTTATTCATGAGCAGTGAGACAGTGCTGCAGGTGTCTCTTTCTTTCACTATCTCACCCCTTCCCTCTCAAATTCTCTGTCTGTGTCCAAAATAAATAAATGAATTTCATGGTCTGGGAGGTGGTGCAGTGGATAGAAACATTGGACTTATAAACATGAAGCCCTGGGGTCAGGGTCGTAGCGCGGAGGATTAAGTGTACATGGCGTGAAGCTCAAAGACCAGAGTAAGTATCCAGTTCAAACCCCGGCTCCACACCTGCAGGGAGGTTGCTTCCCAGGCGGTAAAACAAATCTGTTTGTCTTCTCTCTCTCTCTCTCTTTTTTTTTTAAATATTTTTATTTATTTATTCCCTTTTGTTGCCCTTGTTGCTTTTATTGTTGTAGTAATTATTTATGTCATCGTTGTTGGATAGGACAGAGAGAAACGGAGAGAGGAGGGGAAGACAGAGAGGGGGAGAGAAAGATAGACACCTGCAGACCAGTCGCTTCACCGGCGAAGCGACTCCCCTGCAGGTGGGTAGCCGGGGGCTCCAACCGGGATCCTTACGCCCGTCCTTGCATTTTGCGCCACGTGTGCTTAACCCGCTGCGCCACCGCCCGACTCCCTATCTTCTCTTATCCTCTTTGTCTTACCCTCTCTCTCAATTTCACTCCTATCCAACAACAACAGCGATAACAACAACAGTAACAAGGGAAACAAAATGGGGAGAATGGTTTCCAGGAGCAATGGATTCATAGTGCAGGCACCAAGCTGCAGTGATAGCCCTGAAGGCAAAAACAAAACAAAAACAAACAAACAAAAAAACTAAGAGGCCTTGAGTTCAGTCTCTGGAAGAACATGTACCAAAGCCATGCTCTGGTTCTCTTTTTCTTTTTTTTCTTTTTCTTTTTCTTTTTTTCCCTTTATTGGGGGATTAATGTTTACATTCGGCAGTAAATACAATAGTTTGTACATGCATAACATTTCTCAATTTTCCACATAACAGTACAACCCCCACTAGGTCCTCTGACATCCTTTTCCAGGACCTGTATTTTCACTCCCACCCACCCCAGAGTCTTTTACTGTGGTGCTATACACCAACTCCATAGTCTCTTTTTCTTTCTCTTCTCCTATCTCTCTAAGAAGTAAATAAAATATTGGGGAAAAAGTGAATAATAATAAAAAGAAAGAGTGGTCCGGGAGGTGGCACAGTGGATAAAGCATTGGACTCTCAAGCATGAGGTCCCGAGTTCAATCCCCAGCAGCACATGTATCAGAGTGATGTCTGGTTCTTTCTCTCTGTCTCTCCTCCTATCTTTCACTTTAATAAATAAATATTTAAAAAAATAAATAAATAAGATACATTCACCTAATTTGGCTTTCTCAGTAATAGAAGTGTTTCAGCTACAATCTGCCTTTACTTTGTCTTCTTGTTCACTTTGTTCTGAAGTCCTGTGGGGAAGAGAGGAGTGTCCCAAGTACATTTTATGTTTCTGACATTTGAGACCCCATTGACCTGGGAGACCTGTCCCTCCCACAGCTAAGAAGTTCCTAGAAACAGCATTCAGTCCCCTGCATCTTTCATATACAAAACAGTCACCCAGCACCTATAGCCTTCTGGCTGCTTCCCTAGCTATTCATGGCTTATACACACCAAACCAAACCAAACCAAACCAATAACACTCTGCACTTACAACTCCAGACCAGGTGGTAGGTGATGTCATACAGCCTCTGTGCCCCACGGCCCACTAAAATTATTCAAATGAGTCAATTCTAAACCTGTTTACTCTTGTCTCCCCTCCCCTATGGAGACCCTGAGAAGACAATTGCTCATGATTTTCCCATACTTCTGACCAAACCTATATGTCCTGCAGGATATGGTTTGCTCCCGCCTTGTGAGTAATAAACAGACTTAGCACTAGCAGAACAGTTGGCCTTATTATACCTGAATAATAACAAAATATATCTTTTTTTTTTTAACCAGAGCACTGTTCAGCTCTGGTTTATGGTGGTGAAGGGCACTGAACACTGAACCTGGGACTTTGGATCCTTATGCCGTGTGCTTACCCCGCTGTGCTACCGCCCAACTCCCCCGCTTTAAAAATTTTTTTTTCATTATTTTTATTTATTAATTGGATAGAGACTGTCAGAAATCGAGATGGGAGGGAGGGATAGAAAGGGTGAGAGACAGAGAGACACCTGCAGCACTGCTTCATCACTTGTGAATCTTTCCCCCTGTACAGGTGGGGACTGGGGGCTTGAACCTGGGTCCTTGCGCGTTGCAACATGTGCGCTCAACCAGGTGCACCACCACCTGGTCCCTTTTTTAAAAATCATTGGGAAGTGTTGTTATTATCAGAGTACTGCTCAGGTCTGGCTTAAAGTGCTATGGGAGATGAAGTCTGGGACTCTGAAATCTCAGACTTGAAAGTCTTTTTGTATAACCATTATATTGTCTCCCTTACAGTGAAAAATACTTTATGCCACAGCTACCTACATGATTCAGCTTTCTTTCTCATCATGTTTTGTTCTTAGACAGGAAGATAAGGAACAGAATTAATTATCCAGAGAATTGAATCCCTGTTAGTAATAGCTTGTCCAGTTTTCACTTATTCCTGAGATTTTAACCAGTGTCTTACTAAAGAAAAATCACTTATTTAAGAACTATTTTTCAATAGATTTTAAATTTTATTTATTTTCTTTTTATTATTTTATTGGGAAGTTAATGGCTTACAATGCAGTTGTTTACATGTGGGTACGATTTTACATTTCTCCATGATTGGTGTCTATGAAAGAGAGAGAAAGAGAATGAGAGGATCACTCTGATACATGCAGTGTCACAGACTAATTCTGGATCTCAACTTGAGACTTGGCACTTTGTCACTATGCCACCATTTTATCTAGAAATTTATCAATCCATCTGCTTTTTTTTTTTTTTTTCCAGAGCTTGGGCTTTGCACAAGCACAGTTTCACCACTCCTGACCCAACTTTGTCAGAGAGAGGAGGAAGCACCATGACACTAAGGCTTCCTCCTGGGAGTGAGGCGGTAGCACAGCGGGTTAAGCTCAGGTGGCACAAAGCGCAAGGACAGGCCTAAGGATCCCAGTTCGAGCCCCCGGCTCCCCACCTGCAGGGGAGTCACTTCCCAAGCAGTGAAGCAGGTCTGCAGGTGTGTATCTTTCTCTCCCTCGCTCTGTCTTCCCCTTCTCTCTCCATTTCTCTCTCTCCTAACCAGCAACAATGACATCAATAACAATAACAACAATCATGACTACAACAACAACAAAAAAAGGGCAACAAAAGGGAATATATAAATAAATATTTGTAAAATAAATAAATAAATAAAGCTTCCTCCTGGCACCATGGCTCTGTCAGGGTGACACGCAGGCCCTACCCTATGATCTATCTCTCCGGTTCCCATTCTGCGTCTCAAGTGTGAAAAATCCTTTTATTTTTAAACTTTATTTCTTTTATTTGATAGGACAGAGAGAAAAATGACAGGGGTGAGGGAGAGAGAGAATAAGAGAGAAAAAAGAGACACCTCCACATCTGCTTCATCATTCATGAAGCTTTCCTCCCTGCAGGTGGGGACTGGGAGCTCAAACCCAGGTCTTTGGGCATGGTTATATGTGTGTTCAAACAGATGTTCCACTGCATGGCCCTCTGAAAAATTCTTGCGATTATGGACACAAGAAAAATGCAAATCCCTGTCGAAACTTTCAGAAAGTTTATAATACAGTGGGGCTACAAAACCTGTAGATATTAAACAACTGACATGATTTGAAGATGCGAAAGCAGATGCTAAAGCAGCAGGATTATGGGAGTCGGGCTGTGTAGTACAGCGGGTTAAGCGCTGGTGGCTCAAAGTGCAAGGACCAGCGAAAGGATCCTGGTTCGAGCCCCTGGCTTCCTACCTGCAGGGGGAGTTGCTTCACAAGAGGTGAAGCAGGTCTGCAGGTGTCTTTCTCTCCCCATTTGTCTTCCCCTCCTCTCTCCATTTCTCTCTGTCCTATCCAACAATGATGACATCAATAACAACAACAACAATAATAATCACAACAATAATAAAAAACAAGGGCAACAAAAGGGAAAATAAATAAATAATTTTAAAAAATATTTAATTTATTTATTAATGAGAGTGATAGGAGAGAAAGAACCAGACATCACTCTGGTACATGTGCTGCCAGGGATTGAACTCAGGACCTCATGCCTGAGAGACCAACACTTTATCCACTGCACCACCTCCCGGACCACAAATAAATATTTTTTAAAAAGCAGCAGGATTACACAAGATGGAGTGGGAGTTAAGGAAAGCAAAAACTTTGAAAGTGCCATGAGAGATCTCAAAAGGCTGGATTTAGCTTGAAGAGGCAAAGAGGTGGGTGGGAGTAATTTTTGCAAGTCAGCTTAAATCAATTTAAGTTAAAAAAAAAAAAAGGGGTGTGTGTGTGAACACTTCATGTTTACTATTACTGAAAAGATCAGACATAGGTGGACATAGATGCTCGAATTATATCACCAGGAATCTGTCAGTTGTTATTTTATAGGTTTACTCAGCACTAACTACTTTTTTCTAGAAGTTTCCACAGAAGGTTTAGACAGGATCAGCTTGTGCTATGTGCTTATCATTGAATGAATTGCTATATGCTTTCGAGAGGGGCATTAATTACATATGATCAGAAAATAAAAGAGAGAAGGAAGAGGGAGGAGAAAATGGCATCAAGTGTTTGTCCCTCTCTCCATCATAATTAAAAAAACAAGACAAATCAAAAAAGTAAATTATTTTTATTTACTTATTTTTATGAGAGAGGAGAGAGAGTGATGATGAGAGAGGGAGGGAGAAAGAGAGAGAGAGAGAGGAAGATACTAGAACACCATTCAGCCCTGGCATATCTGGCATATGCAGTGCTGGGGATTGAACCTGGGACCTCATGCATGCAAGTCCTGTGCTTTACCATTTGCTCACACAGGTAGACTTGATGCCACACTTGATTTCAGGCCCCAACACTCTGCTTTTCATTAAATACAGAAATGCTGGGCAACAATATTCCAACTTGAAAACCAGGATTTTGAGTGCTAAAGAAGAGGCAGATGGAAATTGGGAAGCGTGTTCTGTCACATCCAATAAGTCAGCACAGTCAGTTTTTCCTCTAGTGTTGGAACAGATCACCGTTTCTTTAACTGAACACCAGATGAAGTTAACAGGTTTGCATTTGGGGGCCATATTTTCTTAAGAGCCAAACCACAGTTAGCACTGTGGGATGCTCATACTATAAGTGCACTTGGGTGCTGATAGACAGGCTTGTGAATCCACATCTCATCCTATGGTGTCTGCCAAACATACATTCAGTTCTCCTTCTCTTGTTCTTTCTCTCCTTCCTCCCTCCTCCACTAAGCCGTACAGTTGGTTGGGATCCTTTGCAATGACATTTGTTTTTCTGGTTTCTTTTCCATCAACCTTTTGAAATAATTTTAGACTTCAGAAAGCAGCAAGAGCAGCACAGTTTTCATATACTTTTCACTTCCTTTAATGCCAAAATCTTACATAATTATAGTACAATGTTTGAAAGTGTGAAGTTGTTCCAGAATCTGTTATCGGATTTAGTCATCCTGCCACCTTTGTCTTTTCCAGTTTCTTGGTCTTTTCTCTCATGATCTTGACACTTTGGAGGAGTCCTGATCATTTGGTTCATAGGATGTCTGTCAATTAGATATTATCTGACATTTTCTCATGGTTAGATTGGGGCTATATTTTTGGCAAGAATGTCACAGAAGTAGTGTGCTTTTCTATGTATATCATCTTAGGGAGTACATAACATGAGTGGCATGTTTGAACCAAGGGAATGTCATGATAAAACTTGTAGTAGTGCAAGCTAACTCTGACAGGTGCAGAGGGAACTGGAGTGAGGACAGGCTACCATCAACACCAACACCTATAATTAAAAGGTCAATGCAATGAATTAGCCAGGAGATGAAGGGAGTAGTCTGAGCAAAGGCTGTGCACAAGGAGATAGGGATGAAAGCCTGAATATAAGACCTCTGTAGGGTGTCGGGTGGTGGCGCAGTGTTGGCTGCGTCCAGCATTTTTTTTAAAGTCAATGTCATACAAAAATTCAGTCATTCAAATCACTCTCTTATGAAACGCAACTTGAACCAGATTATCCAGATCTCACCATGTAGCAACATGAGTCCCCGGAGGGCGTCCTAGTCCAAAAAGCTCCTCGAAATTCCATTTAGGGTGCTTCTGACTGTTCCTGCAGGATTGCAGGCACCCATTTTTAAAAGTGTCTTCCCATCGAAGAAAGAATCCAATCAGGAGAGTAGAACTAACCACATGTCTCCATTCTTGGGGACTGCCAGGGTACTGGAGAAAGCTCCTCAAATTAGAGTAGTCCTTCTCCATGGGAAACATGTGAGAAGAAGTCCAGAAAGTCCCAGGGGAAATCCCCATGCATATCCCAAGGTCTACAATCATAGTCATAAAGAACCAAATTGTGACCCAGAGCAAAATGTAGTCCTTCTCCTCAGGAAACATGGGAGAGGGAATCCAGAAAGTCCAAGGAGAAAACTCCATGCATCTCCCAAGCTCTATGATTAGGGTCATAAGAAACCGAAGTTCCCGGTCAGAGAACCAAAGTGTGGCCCAGAGCAAAATGTTCCAGAGACAGAGAAACTGTCTCATGATGAAACAGTAGAGGCTTTGGCAAACCTCTTCATAAGTAGAAAGACAACCCATGGCAGATGGGTAGCCAAGTTTACTTATCTGGGAGATGGGTGGGTTAGGGCCCACTTCGGTGTGGTCCCTGTTCAGGCGCCATTATGTCGGACTAGCTTCGCGAGCGGGAGACAGACGACCGGGGACTCATGGTTGAGCTGTACAAAGTATCTCTTTATTCATGCAGGACGCAGCACAATCTAAGCCGAGCTAAACTAAAACTAAACTAAAAACAAACAATGCTGTCCTTATATATACTTTCCAAGTAGGGTGTGAACAGGATGTGACATAGAGAGGGTGGAGAGAAAAGTGACTGGTGAAAATCAGGGTGTGACAAGGAGAGGGGGCGGAGCAGGCGAGAATTCTACCACTGAACCACCAATGCCCTGGAGGGAGGGTGGTGCTTTATGTAAATGTAAAAGTGATTTATGTAAATAGACTGCAGCTTTGAGTGGGATCAAACCAATCCCTATACAGGCATACTGGTGCTTGGGTAAGCAGAAGACAGGGGGAGCCGGCATACTACCCAACAGTGCAGCAGGTTAAGCACACATGGCACAAAGCACTAGGACTGGCTTAAACCTTAAAGATCCCAGTTTGAGCCCCCAGCTCTCCCCCTGCAGGGGGGTGCCAGGCTAGCATGAGGGCGTTTCTTCCTGGGCACGTGCTCTCTGGGTTGGAGAGAACTTGACCAGAGCCAACTTGCTCCTGGGCTGCTGCTTACTCAGCAATGCAGGAAAGAGACCAGGAACTCATGGTGGAGTGGGAACGCAATGTGCCTTTATTGATCAGAGACAATGCTTTTATATATTTTGAACCAGAAGTGGCAAGTTGGAAAAGGAAATGGCTAGGAAAGGGGATGGAGAAAAGGAAAGAGTGGAAGGTAGATAGCTTCCATAGCAACTGTTGCGAAGGTTTTAACTGGTGGGATTACTACCCTGCAGGCAGGGTGGGTCTCAGGCAAAACAATGATTATGTAAATAGACCATAGTATCAGCAATGGAGGATGGAGGGGGGGGTTGGCTTAAGGCCCGACATTGGGGTTGCTTCACGGGTGGTGAAGCAAGTCTGCAAGTGTTTATCTTTCTCTCCCCTTCTCTGTCTTTCCCTCCTCTCTCAATTTTTCTCTGTCCCATCCAACAACAACAACAATGACAACAACAATAATAATAACAACAACAAAAGGGTAACAACAAGGGCAACAAAATGGGAAAAAATGGCCTCCAGGAGCAGTGGATTCGTAGTGTAGGCACTGAGTCCCAGCAATAACCCTGGAGACAAAAAAATAAAGACTTCTATAATATAAATAATAGGATTTGGGGACTGTTCCATGAACTAAGAGAAAGGCCTTGAGGGTAAATTACTGGAATATTAGCATTTCAGATAGATGGTTGACTTACTTCATCAGTTGGTGGCCAAGATCTCTGTAATTTGGTTTCAATAAGATTAAGCATAAATTGCTATAGAAGAAGGCTGTTTGCAAGCTGTGAAAAGTATACATATAGATGAAGAAAGATGGTTAACCATTAACTTTCTCTCTCTTTTTATTAGTGTTTAATATTGATTTACAAAATTGTAAGATAATAGGGTTATTAAAAAAAAAAGATATAGGGTTATAATACCATACAGTTCCCACCACCAGAGTCCTGTTGCCTGATCTCTACCATGGGCGACTGCAATAGTTCTCCCAAGATCACCAATATGGGCTGATTCTATCTATCTATCTATCTATCTATCTATCTATCTATCTATCTATCTATCTATCTACTTTTCCCCCATTTTTTTCCAACGCTCCTTTCTTCACTTCCGTTATTCTTTTATATTTATTTATTTATTTATTTATTCCTTTTTTTTGTTTTCTTTGTTTTATTGTTTTAGTTATTATTGATGCCATTGTTGTTGGATAGGACAGAGAGAAATGGAGAGAGGAGGGGAATATAGAGAGGGAGAGAGAAAGACAGACACCTGCAGACCTGCTTCACTGCCTGTGAAGTGACTCCCCTACAGGTGCGGAGCCAGGGGTTCGAACTGGGATCCTTGCACCAGTCCTTGTGCTTTGTGCCACCTGCGCTTAACCTGCTGTGCTACCGACTGACTCCCTCTTCATTTCCTTTCTAGTTCATGCCTATACTTATTACTACTTCCAAGTGTCTTTCCTTTTCCTCTTCTTTCTCAGATAAGTGGAACTTTGCCTGCCTTCCTGTGGTATTTTCCAGCTTCACTTCCCTTTCTTTGATAGAATAAAAACAAGATTCCGGGTGACAAATGCTTTAAATCCTAATAGAATGGGGATACAGAGCCCTCTGGTTTATTTCCTCTATCATTTACCTGTCTGGAAGTATAGACTAAAATTCTTTTTAGGGTGCAGAATGTGGGAGTTCTGACTTGGGTAATTGTTTCTCTGCTGGACAGGAGCATTGGCAGGTCAACCCAAATATTTGTGAACTGTTATATCAAATAGTAAGTCTGAACCAGGAGCAAAAATTGACAATAGAATTTGACAAGAGCCACTGAAAATTGTTCCACTGCTAAGGAATATTTAATATAAACTACTTCAGCTTTTAAACCAGAGGAACAGGAAAACCAAGATGGAAAGTCATGAGGAAAGCAGTAAAAATTGTCCTGTTGGGTGGGCAGTGGCACACCTGGTTAAGCACACATAGTACTAAGCACAACAACCAGTGCAAGAACCTGGGTTTGAGCCTCTGCTCCCCACTGGGGAGGAGGGATGCTTCACAAGCAGTGAAGCAGGTCTGCAAGTTTCTGTCTTTCTCCCTCTCTATCTTCACCTCCTCTCTCAATTTCTCTCTGTCCTACCCAATCTAATGGAAAAAATGACCAGGAGCAGTGGATTCACAATGTAGGCACCCAACCCCAGCAATAACCCTCGAGGCAAAAGTAAATAAATAAATAAAAAATTAAAAATTAAAATTGTCTTGTTCAATTCTGTGTTAGAGATAGACATGAGAAAAACAAAACCTCAGAATATTTTAGTGGGGCTGGGGAGATAGCAAAATATTCTCACGCCTGAGGCTCTGAGGTCTCACAGTCAAAGAGTCCATCTCTAGCAGTACCACCATCAGTCAGAGCTGAGCAGTTATTTGGTAAAAGGAAAAAAAAAGAAAGAAGGAAAGAAAGAAAGAAAGAAAGAAAGAAAGAGAGAGAGAGAGAGAAAGAAGGAAGGAAGGAGGAAGGAAGGAAGGAAGGAAGGAAGGAAGGAAGGAAGGAAGGAAGGAAGGAGAAGAAATCTAGTATTAGAGAAACCTTTGTGAATTTCTGTTGAGCTAGACGCTGGTGCTAACTCACAATGCATCATGGAGAGTAAAACAAACCATAGCTAACTTGAAGTCAAACACATGTTGAATATTTGTATTTCCCAATAAAATAGAGCTATTTAACTAGACTTCACATCAATTTAAACCATAGATTTTGTTTTTTTAATTGCAGATGTCCAGGACTCATTCCCAGTGATTTTGGTATAATGGGTACATTATTCAGAACATACTTTCTTAGCAGTGACAGAAATGCAACTTAAATTATGACAGTAAACAATTTGGAATGGAATGTATCTATTTGTTACCGAATGCTGCATAACCGACTATCCAGTTCCCCAGAACCATAACCTCTTAAAACATAGTTATCTTTTATTTCTTTTTTTTAAATTATTTCTTTATTGGGGAATTAATGCTTTACATTCAACAGTAAATACAATAGTTTGTACATGCATAACATTCCCCAGTTTCCCATTTAACAATACAACCCCCACTATGTCATTCATCATCTTTCATGGACCTGTATTCATGGACCCCACCCACCCCAGAGTCTTTTACTTTGGTGCAATACGCCAAATCCAGTTCAGGTTCTAATTGTGTTTTCTTTTCTAATCTTATTTTTCAACTTCGGCCTGAGTGTGAGATCATCCCATATTCATCCTTCTGTTTCTGACTTATTTCACTCAACATGATTTTGTCAAGGTCCATCCAAGATCGGCTGAAAACGGTGAAGTCACCATTTTTTACAGCTGAGTAGTATTCCATTGTGTATATAGAGCACAACTTGCTCAGCCACTCATCTGTTGTTGGACACCTGGGTTGCTTCCAGGTTTTGGCTATTACAAATTGTGCTGCCAAGAACATATGTGTACACAGATCTTTTTGGATGGATGTGTTGGGTTCCTTAGGATATATCCCCAGGAGGGGAATTGCAGGGTCATAGGGTAGGTCCATTTCTAGCCTTGTGAGAGTTCTCCAGACTGTTCTCCACAGAGGTTGGACCAATTGACATTCCCACCAGCAGTGCAGGAGGGTTCCTTTGACCCCACACCCTCTCCAGCATTTGCTGCTGTTACCTTTTCTGATGTATGACATTCTCACAGGAGTGAAGTGATATCTCATTGTTGTCTTGATTTGCATTTCTCTAACAATCAAAGACTTGGAACATTTTTTCATGTGTTTCTCGGCCCTTTTGGATCTATTCTGTGGTGAATATTCTGTCCAAGTCCTTCCCCCATTTTTGTATGGGGTTATTTGTTGTCTTGTTGTTGAGTCTGGCAAGCTCTTTATATATGTTGGTTATTAAACTCTTATCTGATGTATGGTATGTAAAGATCTTCTCCCATTCTGTGAGGGGTCTCTTGGTTTGGGTAGTGGTTTCTTTTGCTGTGAAGAAGCTTTTTAATTTGATGTAGTCCCATAGCTTTATACTTGCCTTAGTCTTCCTTGTAATTGGATTCGTTTCATTGAAAATGTCTTTAAAATTTATGCGGAAAAAAGTTCTGCCAATATTTTTCTCTAAGTATCTGATAGTTTCTGGTCTAACATCCAAGTCCTTGATCCACTTAGAATTTACTTTTGTATTTGGTGAAATACAGTGATTCAGTTTCATTCTTCTGCATGTTTCAACCCATTGTTTCCAACACCATTTGTTGAAGACACTCTGCTTTCCCCATTTGATAGTCCGGGCCCCTTTGTCAAAGATTAGATGTCCATATGTGTGGGGCCTCATTTCTGGGCTCTCAATTCTATTCCACTGGTCAGTGTGTCTGTTCATGTTCCAGTACCAAGCAGTTTTGATGACAATGGCCCTATAATACAGTTTGAGATCTGGGAGTGTGATGCCTCCGGTTCTGTTCTTTTTTCTCAAGATTGTTTTGGCAATTCCAGGTCTTTTCTGGTTCCAGATAAACATTTGTAGCATTTGTTCTATTCTCCTAAAAAATGTGCTTGGGATCTTGATGTGGATAGCATTAAATTTGTAGATGGCTCTGGGTAGTATATTCATTTTGATGATGTTAATTCTTCCAACCCATGAACATGGAATATCTTTCCACTTCTTTGTGTCTTTTTAAATTTCTTTGAGTAGTGACTCAAAATTTTCAGTATACAAGTCTTTCACTTCTTTGGTTAGGTTTACTTCTAGATATTTTATTGTTTTGGTTTCTATAGTTAAAGGAATTGATTTCTGGATTTCAATTTCTTCTAACTTAGTGTTTGCATAGAGGAATGCCACTGACTTTTGAATGTTAATTTTGTAGCCTGACACCTTACTGTATTTCCTGATGATTTCCAAAAGCTTCTTGCTGGATTCCGTAGGTTTTTCCATGTATACTATCATGTCATCTGCAAATAAGGAGAGTTTGACTTCTTCTCTTCTAATCTGTATCCCTTGAATTCCTTGCTTCTGCCTGATTGCTATGGCAAGAACTTCCAACACTATGTTGAATAGTAGTGGTGATAGTGGGTAGCCCTGTCTAGTACCTGATCTGAGTAGAAATGCTTCCAGATTTTCACCATTGAGTATGATGTTGGCTGTAGGTTTGCTATATATAGAATCCACTATCTTCAGGAATTTTCCATCTATTCCCATTTTTTGTAGTGTTTTGGTGATAAAGGGATGTTGTATTTTGTCAAAGGCTTTCTCTGCATCTATTGATATGACCATGTGGTTTTTGGTCTTGCTTTTGTTGATGTGGTGGATCACATTGATTGATTTACGTATATTAAGCCAACCTTGCATGCCTGGGATAAACCCCACTTGGTCATGATGAACAATCTTTTTGATATACTGCTGTATCCGGTTGGCTAGAATTTTTTCAATATTTTTGCATCTATGTTCATCAGAGATATTGGTCTGTAGTTTTCTTTTTTGGTTGTGTCCCTGTCTGCTTTTGGTATCAGGGTGATGTTGACTTCATAGAAGCTGGCAGGGAGTATTCCAGTGTCTTCAATCTTCTGGAAGACTTTTAAAAGTAGAGGTATTAGTTCTTCTTTGAAAGCTTTGTAGAATTCATTTGTAAAACCATCTGGTCCAGGACTTTTATTTTTGGGAAGATTTTTGATAACTGTTTCAATTTCATTGGCTGTGATGGGCCTGTTCATGTTATCCACTTCCTCTTTACTTAGTTTTGGAAGTTGGTAGGTATGTAGGAAATCATTCATTTCTTGCAAGTTCTCTAGCTTGGTGGCATATAGTTGTTATCTTTTGTCTCTAAAGATAACAATTTGGAGAGTCATTTCATTGGTGATTCTGACCCATGGTCTCTCACAGAGGTGAAAAAAAAGGTTGTAAGCAGGGCTTCAACCATCTAAAAGTTTAACTGGACCCAATTCTATTTTTTTTTAATTTTTTTATTGGGGGATTAATGTTTCACATTTGACAGTGAATACAATAGTTTTTACAGGCATAATATTTCCCAGTTTCCACATAACAATACAACCCCCATTGGACCCACTTCCAAAGTGGCTTGTTTACTTGGCAAACAGCAGCTGCCAAGTAAGCAGGTAGCCCTGCTATGATGCAGGGAGCCTTACTTTTTTGCCAGCTGGGTTTTTGCACAGCACTTGTTAAATAATCTCACCTTATGTTGCTTGATATTGTTACTCAGACCCAGCAATCCAATGAGCAAGGCAGTACCTACTTGGTATAATTTTGTGGCTGATATTAAAGTCAGAGGAGGGGATGGATCCATAGTTCAGATGAACCATTGTTGCAAGGCCGAGGCTTATCCTTATGTAGAGTTTTAGGTTCATACGCATTCTCTTTTTTGCTTTATTTTATTATTTTATTTTATTTTTTAAAATTTATTTATTCCCTTTTGTTGCCCTTGTTGTTTTATTGTTGTAGTTATTATTGTTGCCGTCGTTGTTGGACAGGACAGAGAGAAATTGAGAGAGGAGGGGGAAGACAGAGAGGGAGAGAGAAAGATAGACACCTGCAGAGCTGCTTCACCGCGTGTGAAGAGACTCCCCTGCAGGTGGGGAGCCAGGGCTCGAACCAGGATCCTTACATCGCTTTGTGCCACCTGTGCTTAACCTGCTGCGCTACAGCCTGTCTCCCTATTTTATTATTTTTATTATATTAGATATGACAGAGAAATTGAGAGAGGAAATGGAGACAGAGAGGGAGAGACCTATTCTTTCTTTAATTTTATTTTTTATCTTATTAGTGATTTAATATTGATTTACAAAACTGTAAAATAACAGGGGTATAATTCCACACCATTCCCACCACTAGAGTTCTGTGTCTGCAGTCTGTCCATTAGAAACTGCAGTAGTTCTCCGAAGGTCACAGACATGAGTATTATTTTTATAACTATCTATCTATATTTATATATATTTGCCCTTTTTTATAGTCCTGCCATCTTTTCTATTCAAAGTATTTATTTATTTATTTTATTATTATTATTTTTTATTCTCCAGGGTTATTGTTGGGGCTTAGTGCCTGCACTGTTTTTTTCCCATTTTGTTGTAGTTGTTATTGTTGTTATAGCTGTTGTTGTTATTGGATAGGACAGAAAGAAATGGAGAGAGGAAGGAAGGACAGAGAGGAGGTGAGAAAGATAGACACCTGCATACCTGGTTCACCACTTGGAAGCGACCTCATGAAGGTGGGGAGTGTGGGGGGGGGTCGAACCAGGATCCTTACGCAGGCCTGTGTGCTTTGCCTCATGTGCGCTTAACCCGCTGCGCTACCGCCCGACTCCCTTCAAAGTATTTCTTTCATTTTTATAGGGTGGAGATGACTAGAGTGAGTATCAAGGATGGGTTTGTAGAGTAACGAATAATAGCTTTCAAATCCCTAAGGCTTATGAATGAATGACTCACTTCTTGCTATGATTATATATATATATGTATATATATATATGCATTAAGATATAGTGGAGATGTTATTAAGGCATATGTGTGTCTTAACATCTTCACCACATCTTAATAACACCTTTACATTATTAATAACATTTTGATCTTAATAACCCCTTTAACTTCCTATTTTTGTGCCATAACTTCAGTGAAGTCTTATTCTTTAGCCTCTTTATTCCACCCCCAGCGCTAGATAGTCATTCCTGTTATTACAGTAGGTGGTGGTTAAGAGCATGAACTTGGAAGTTAAATCTGAGTTTGGCTTTGCTACTGCTCATGGCATTGAGTAAATTACTTGGCCTCTGTGTGCTTCAGTTTCTTCATCTGAAAAATAATAGTTTCTTATGGTAAGATTTAATGAACACTGAATGAGGAAATACATAAAGTTTACAGTAGTGTCTACTAGGTTGTTGGTATGCATGAGACCCCTTCTGTTTCATTTGGTTTAAATCCCCCCTGCTTAACACTATTCTATTTACATAACCACTTCATTCTATTTACATAACCACTATTAACAAGTTCCACCCTCCCTCCAGGGCATTTGTGGTTCAGTGATAGGATTCTCGCCTAATCTGCCCCCTCTTTGTCACACTCTGATTTTCACCAGTCACTTTTCTCTCCACCCTCTCTATGTCACATCCTGTTTCCACCTTACTTGGCAAGTATATATAAAGACAGCATTGTGAGTTTTACAGTACTGTACTGAGTTTAGCTTAGCTCTTCTTAGATTGTGCTGCGTTCTGCATGAATAAAGAGATACTGCCTACAGCTCAACCATGAGTCCCTGGTCGTCTGTTACCCGCCTGTGAAGCCAGCCCGGCGAAAACAACCTAGCCCATTGAAAACAACATAACCTGTCGAAAACAACACTAAGTGATAAGCACTCTGCAAAATTCATAGCCATGGGGGCTGAGCCGTGGTGCACCAGGTTAAGCGCACATAGTACATAGCACAAGGACCTGCACAAGAATCCTGGTTTGAGGCTTCAGCTCCCCACCTGTAGGGGGTGGCTTCACAGGTGCTGAAGCAGGTCTGAAGGTAGTTATCTTTCTCTATCTTCTCCCTCCCTTTCAATTTCTCTCTGTCCTATCCAAAAAAAAAAAAAAAAAAGCCACAGGAGCAGTGGATTCATAGTACAGGCACTGAGTCCCAGCGATAACCCTGGAGGAAAAAAAAAGGGGGGGGGGGGCGCAAAGCAAAACTTAGACTGGATTTGGTGTGTTGCATCAAAATAAAGGACTCTGGGGTGGTGGGCGGGCAGAGGGAGTGAGTGTTCCGGTCCTGGAACATTATGGTAGAGGACCTACGTGGGGTGTTAAGAGTGTTTTGTGGAAAACAGAAATGTTATGTATGTATCAACTACTGTATTTTTTGTTAAAGATTTTTATTTTATTTATGAGAAAGATAGGAGGAGAGAGAAAGAACCAGACATCACTCTGGCACATGTGCTGCCGGGAATCAAACTCGGGACCTCATGCTGAGAGTCCAAAGCCTTATCACAGTGCCACCTCCCAGACCACATCAACTACTGTATTTTACTGTTGACTGTAAACCATTAATCCCCCCAATAAGGAAAAAAATGTAAGCAAAATATTGACTACTAAGAAGTAAAGGTGGGGCCAGGTGGTGGCACGTGCACCTGGTTGAGTGCACATGTTCCAATGTGCAAGGACACGGGTTCGAGTCCCTGGTCCCTACCTGCAGGGGGAAAGCTTCATGAGTGGTGAAGCAGGGCTACAGGTGTCTCTCTGTCTCTCTTCCTCTCTACCCCCCTTTCCCTCTTGATTTCTGTCTGTCTCTATCCAATAAATAAATAAAGATAATTTTAAAAAATTAAAAAAAAAAGAAGTAAAGGTAACTCTAAGGGCCAGGCAGTGGTGCACCTGGTTAGGCACACCTGTTACCTTGCAAAAAGAACCAAGTTCAAGGCCCCCCTCCCTACCTACAGGGTGGAAGCTTCACCAGCAGAGAAGCATGTCTACAGGTCTCTCTCTCCATCTTCCCCTTTCCCTCTCAATTTTTGTTTCTATTCAATTAATGAAACAAGGGAGGAAGATAAAGTAGTAGTAGTAGTAAAGGTAACTCTAGAGGCCAGGGGGTGGCACACTTGGTAGATCAGACATGTTACCATGAGTTAGGACCCTGGTTAAAGTCCCTATTCCCCATCTGCAGAGGTGGAAGCTTCATAAATGGTGAAGCAGTGCTGTAGGTGTCTCTCTCTCTCTCTCTCTCTCTCTCTCTCCTCTTTCCATCTCTGTCTCCCCCTTCCCTCTTGATTTCTTTTTTTAATATAATTATCTATATTTTAAATATTTGTCTACTTTATTTATTTATATTTTATATTTCTTTCTACTTTATTTATTTTTTATATTTATTCATTTATTCCCTTTTGTTGCCCTTGTTTTTTTTTCTAATTTATTTATTTATTTTTGTTTTTGAGAGAGATGCAGAGAAAGACACAGTGAGAAATACCAGAGCACTGCTCAGTTCTGGCTTATGGTGGTGCAGGAGATTGAACCTGGGACTTCTGAGCCTCAGGCATGAGAGTTTGTTTGCATAACCATTTTGCTATCTACCTCCGCCCCCCCTCTTGATTTCTGTCACTATCTAGAAAATAAAATAAAGAGGAGGAGGAGGAGGAGAAGGAAGGGAGGTTAGGTGGGAGTGGTGGTAGTAGTAAATGTAACTCTAGAGAAGCAGATCTAGGGAATGGCCAGCCCTGAAGGGTAAGGAGGGAGGACCCAGAGGCAATTTTGATAAGAGCCAAGCCTTGCTGAAGAAAGCTCTGCTTGACTCACTGAGTGGGTGGCGGAGGAGCAGCTGGATGCTAAACCAGCCAAACGTGCTGCATGTTGCACCATAGCAACCAAAAAACCACATTCTTCCTCCTCCATCAGCCCCAGGGCACCTGATACTGGGCACACTTATATGTTGTTCCACCCAGCAAAGGAACAAATGTATAAAGGGCCCAAATTCATGTCACAGATGAGGAGGCAAAAAGGGACCTTTGAGAGTGAATAAAATGAATGACTAGCATAAGAGAGACTCTGAGTTTAGACTGGTAATATCCTAGTGACAGCCAGTGTGAGCCTCCTGTGTCTGCAAGCTGCTCTTTGAGCACAGAAGTGTCTGAAAATGGGGTGCCTGGGTCAGCAGTATCAACACTGTCTGGGAACTTGTTAGAAATGCAGATTTTATGACCCTACCCCAAGCCTGCTTAGCCAGAAACTCTAGGGTCAGAGAGACAGTCTGTGTTTTAGCCAACCTACCAGCTGATTCTGTGCTTGATAAAGTTGGCCAGTGACTGCTCCAACAGGAAATTCTAGGGACTTGCTGTCCAGATGTGATGGGAAGAGTCAACAGGGGTTTATTTGTATTAAGTTCAGCGTCTCTCTGTGTGTGTTAGAAACAGAGGTAGAGAGGTAGATTGGCTCATACACGTGGCAGAAGAGCACACTGCTCAATTAAGTCATTTCTTTAGGCCTAGTCAGATATTTTTTATGTAGGGCCAGAGTTCAAATCCATGGCCCCAAGCATGCACTCTACCATGGAGTCTACCTCCAGAGCCTAGATTCTTGTTTGTTTTTAGAATTGAGAGAGAGGGGGGTGGGGTGGGGAGGGAGAGGGAGAGAGGCTGAGACTCTTTCCTTCTCCCCTCTCTTTTAACTCTAAATTAAAAAAAATAATTATACTGGGGGCTGGCGGTGACACACCAGGTTCAATACAGAGTACAAATTGCAAGGACCCGAGCAAGGATCCTGGTTCGAGCCCCCAGCTCCCCACCTGCCGGGGGGGGGGGCGGGGCTCTTCACAAGTGTGAAGCAGGTCTGTAGGTGTCTATCTTTCTCTCTCCCTCTCTATCTTCTCTTCCTCTCTCAATTTCTCTCTGTCTTATCCAATTAAAAAAAGGGGAAAATGGCTTCTAGGAGCAGTGGATTCATAGTGCAGGCACTGAGCCCAGCAATAACCCCAGAGCCAATATATATGAGAGAAAGAGAGAGAAGAGAGACAAAGAGAACCAGACATCACTCTGGTACCTGAGCTACTGGAGATCAAATTTAGGACCTCACTCTTGAAAGCCCAACACTAATTACTGTGATACTTTATGTACCATCTAACTTCTTCTTTTTTAATGAAAAAAATGTGAGGACTAGATAGTAAGTGAAGGAGGGAGAGAGCAAAGCAACACCTTAGCATCCGTTGGTGCTCTCACTGCACCACTTTCCTGGCCCTGTGCCACAGAATTTTCATCTTGAAGATGACCACCTACTTTTTCTTAGATCTGAGAGCTAGCAAGAAGCACATTATTTTCTTTTTAAAAAATATTTTTTATTTATTTCTGATAGAGACAGAGAGAAGTTGAGAGGGGGAGGTAGAGGAAAGAGACACACCTACAGCACTTCTTCACCACTCTTGAAGCTTCCCCCTTCCCCCCACCACAGATGAGGATGGGGTGGGGGGGTGAAGGTTGAACCCAGGTCCTTATGCATGGTAACATATACACTCAACTGGGGGCACCACCAGGCCCCAATTTATTTCTTCTGTTGCATCAAAGACATGTTTCTGGGCTTGTGGGCATCAGTACATCAGATAAGCTCACCTTGGTAAGAAATTCTGGTTTTGATAGTCTTTTCTGTAGGTCATGCTATACTGACTAGGGCCCCAAAGCTGGCACTGCAACTTTCATCTTTTCCTGCGTGTGCCCACAAATGGACAGTGATGCCATTCTCCCACTTTCAAACTCTGCTTCTTCCTAATTTCCCACTGTGGATGGAGTAGAGAAAAAGCCAGAGCCACAATCCACAGGTCAGCACAGCCAGGGGCATGGTGCTTTCACTGGCTTGTTGGGCTAGTGACTCGAGAGAGAGATGACCCAGGAACCAAGTTCGTGGTGGTGAGGCCGTTCAAATCTTTATTCATCTGAGTGCCCCAGAGTCTGGTGGTAGCACACCTGGTTAAAGCACGTGGTGCAAACTGCAAGGGCCATCTTAGCCTCCCAGTTCATGTGCACTCCTCGAGGCTGGAAACCGCAAGCCCTCAAGTAGGAAATGGAAGTGGCTTGACAATACCATACATGGTTAGGAAAGGAGCGGAGAAAGGTAAAGGGGAAAGGTAGGGATTTCCTTAGCAACTGTTGCTAGGGTTTTAACTGGTAGGATTAATAATACCCTGCAGTATTTATTTATTTATTTATTTATTTTCCCTTTTGTTGCCCTTGTTGTTTAACATTGTTGTGGTTATTGATGTTGTTGTTGGATAGGACAGAGAGAAATGGAGAGAGGAGGGGAAGACAGAGAGGGTGAGAGAAAGACACGTGCACACCTGTTTCATTGCCTGTGAAGTGACTCCCCTGCAGGTAGGAAGCTGGGGGCTCGAAATGAGATCCTTATGCTGGTCCTTGTGCTTTGTGCCTCGTGTGCTTAACCTGCTGTGCCACTTTCTGACTCCCTACCCTGCAGTCTTGAGGGTAGGAAAAGAATATATTAAATGAACAGAATGGGTGGGGGAATAGGGAGTAGGCCTTAAGTCATTTGTTAGACAAAGTAGAATATTGATATGTAGATAATAAAAGGGCGGGCCATTGTATCAAGGAATTCAGGGTGCAGCAGGGGGGCTGGCTTAATGTTTTAAGGAATGCCAGGCCCCTGGAGGCAGAAAAATGCAGGGTTTCTGGAGACAGGGAGGGGCTGACAGGGAAGCAAAAAACTGAGCCATGTCTCTTCCAAGCTCAACCTCACAAGAGGGAGTCTTACAGGGAGTCTTATCTCAGTTCCCCATTTTTCCATGGGAAAAGCCTCACCACGCTCAACTTCGTTCTCACAGTATTCCCAGCACTGGCTCACTGCTGCTCCTTGCCCCCCTCTTTTCACATGCTGAGGTGGAGAGAAAAGTAAGGGAATACTTAGTCAGCAGGGGCAGGTCTTTCTGTAGGAGAGAAGGGGAGGGGAGGAGAAGGCATTTCAGAAGTATCAGGAACTTAAGTCTGAAAAAACATACCTCTGCTTTTATTTTAAAAATAAAAACCTATTGTTTTGATAACTCAAGCTATAGCAATTTGGTAGCCAGGCAATGGTGCATCAGGTTAAGCGCACATAGTACAAACTACAATTCAAGCTTGACAAAATGGAACAAGTCCACAATGGGTCTGATTACTCACCAACTTTCTCCTGAGAAAAAGAGTCTGACTTTGCTCCTTCAAAATGAATCATGATTGATCCAAACCTGTCTCCTTTGTGGTGACATTGACCCCTTCTGGTGCTTGGGACATCGTAGGAAAGAGGTCTGTCAGGTAGACTGTTCAGTGTTTTCAGGAGGTTGGGGACCTCTTGTCCTCCTGTCCTTGGCTGACTCTGCTTTGAGCCTCTGTGGAGATAGCCCACAAGCCAGCTAGGAAGTTAGAGCTTTCACTCTAAAGGAGAGTTAGAGCTTTCACTCTAGAGGAGACACTGCTCAAAACACAGCATTCCCAATCAACGTTGACTTTCAGACAAATATCCATCTTAAATACTTTATATTGGGGATTGCCTCCTACTTGAGTAATATTTATTATTTAAAATGTTTATTTTAATGACAGAGATACAGAGAGAAAGGAAGAGAGAGAGAGAGAGAGAGAGGGTAGAGTACTGCTCAGCACTGGCTGATGTTGGTGCTGAGGACTGAACTTGGGACCTTGGAGCCTCAGTCATGAAAGTCTCTTTGCCTAACCATTAAGCTATCTCCCTAGCATGGGTTGTACTTATAGTTTCTCTGAATTTCAAGTTCAGTGTGTCCTCTCATTTTGAACCCTCTAATCCCCTATGCCCATCCCATCCCCAAGTCTGACAAGTCTATGCATAGACCCTGGGCTGTCAGCCTTGGAGTGTCTTCTGTATGTGCCTTACCTGTATGTCCATTCACTGTTGATAGAAGTGTCACTTAGAGGAGGAAGACACTGTGTGTTTATGTACACGAGGTACTAGGCTCTGTGCCAGTCACTGGACATAGTCGTGACATGTCTTAGAGACAGACCCTGTCCACATGGAGACAGCCTCTAAGGGAGCCAGGGAAACACAGGCAGACCAGGGTGGAGGGTTGTGGGGAGGACTCTGAGAGCTTGGTGGGGCTGGGGAGGTGGTGGTGGTTGGAAAATCTTTCCTGAAAGTGAGATTCAGAGCCTGAGAGCCCTGACAGCAGAAGGGGCCAGGAGGCAGCATGAGGGAAGGGCCAGGGAGTTGTGCTATGAGGGAGAAGAGTCACAGAGAAGCTCTGTCAAGAAATAGCTTGGGGCCACATGAAGGACTTCAGACCTTCTCCTCAACATGTGCTACTTATCTCCCCATCTTAAAAAAGAGGAGGTAAGAATTTGATTTTATTTATTTAATTACTTTAATAAAACTTTTCTTTTATATGTATTTATTTGCTTTGGAGATAAGAGATTGAGAGGGGAGAGGAAGATAGAGACTGAGAGGGACATAATAATAGCTCATCACTTGTGAAGCTCCCCCCATGCAGGTGGGGACTGGGGGCTTGAGCCTGGGTCCTTGTATACTGTAACATGTGTGTTCTACCAGGTGCAGCACCTACCTGGCCCCTATATTTATTTTTATTTAGTTCATTTAAGATGGCACATTGAGGGGGAGGGAGAGAAAGAGGGAAACCAGAGCACTATTCCAGAACATGCAACACTGGGTCTTGGACCAGGATCCTCAGGCATGAGATGTCCATGCTCTACCAGTCACCTGCTGAGCCTCCTCCTTCTTTGATCCCCCTCTCCTCCTCCTCCTCCTCCATGTAAACTCTTTAAATGACTTGATCAAAGACACAGAGTTATTAGATGGATGACTGTAATTTGAGCCCGTTGTATTTGGTTTTAGTTTTTGGTAGTATGTGGCTCCCATGCCCTCTAATTATCACTGTGTTTGAACTATTAAGAAACAGAATGATGAAAGGTGATCACATGAGTCTGTAGAGGACATCTGAAAGTTAATGCAATGATACTTTTTGGTTGTTGTTATCATTGTTGGATAGAACAGAGATAAATGGAGAGAGGAGGGGAAGACAAAGAGGGGGAGAAAAAGACACCTGCTTCACCTCCTGTGAAGCGACTCCCCTGCAGGTGAGGGGCCGGGGGCTCAAACCAGGATCCTTATGCCGGTCTTTGCGCTTTGCACCACCTGAGCTTAACCCGCAGCACTACTACCTGACTCCCAATGCAATGATATTTTTTGTATTTGTAAAGATGAAGAGGATTATGAACAATATATTTATATATTTGGGGATTAATGGTTTACAGTCAACGGTAAAAACAATAGTTTGTACGTGTGTAACATTTCTCAGTTTTCCACATTTCCATTCAATCCCCACAAGGTCATCCTCCATCATCATCTTCCAGGACCTAACCCCTCTCTTCTTCCCCAGGGTCTTTAATTTAGTGTAATACACCAAACAACTTTTTAGTAATAGACAAAAAGAGGATCAGTAGATTATTTAATTCTAGCATTGAAAGAGGCATAAAAAAACCATACAATTTAGATTTACAGTCTGTGCTTTTTATATAGGACCTCTGTACTACCTAGCATTTAAATAACTGTAACTTGTCACTTTTGATCACTGGTTTCAAAAAAACACATGGAAAAGTGTTGGTATGCTTCTAAAAACCCCTTCTGTTTCATTTGGTTTAAATCCCCTCTGCTTAACACTGCATTCTATTTACATAACCACTTCATTCTATTTACATAACCTCTGTTAACAAGCACCACCTTCCCTCCAGGGCATTGGTGGTTTAGTGGTAGAATTCTCACCTGCTCCGCCCCCTCTCCTTGTCATACCCTGATTTTCACTAGTCACTTTTCTCTCCACCCTCTCTGCCTCGCATCCTGTTCCCACCCTACTGGGCTAGTATATTTATAAAGACAAGATTGTTTGTAGTTAGTTTAGTTTTAGCTTAGCTCGGCTTAGATTGTGCTGCGTCCTGCATGAATAAAGAGATACTGCGTACAGCTCAACCATGAGTCCCTGGTCGTCTGTTACCCGCCCGTGAAGCCAGCCCGTCGAAAACAACAGAAAAGCACCTAATTTACAGCAAATCTCAATATAAATGATACAATGCTCCAATAGTTTTAGACATATGCAGAACCATGATAGTAAACGGTTGATCTGTGCAATCTAACCGCTACACTTGGTAATACTATTACTTGCTGGAGATGGGTACTGATATGTGATGGTAGTCACTGTTTACTAAAAACAAAACCAGAAAATAGCAAAGTACACTGTTTATAAATTAAAAGCTTTGTGGTAATTTGACATGTGTACACAGACATACATAAACATACATCATGGAGACACATGTACACCATAGACTACATAGACACTAGACTGTAATGAAAACCTTTCTGACCTTGGGTACCATCTCAGAGAGTTTGACAAGGCTGGTGCAATAGCTCACTTGGATAGTGTGTTGCTTAGCCACATAGACAAGGCAGGCTCTAGCCTGGTTCCCACTGCACTGAAAGGAGCTTCAGTGCTCTGATCTCTTTCACCCTTTCCCTGCCTCTTTGTTTCAATCTAAAAAAAGAAGTTTGACAATCATTGGTTTACAAAAGCTACCTTAGTGTACTATGTGAACAATGTAGCTGGTTGTTTTTTTTTTTTTTTTCATGAGTGAAAAAGGCTCAGTTTATTGCAATTTGAATGCACAATTAGGGGTAGGAACAATAAGTAAGGGAGAAGAGGTTGGTAAGCCAAGAGGTAGTTTCTGGGCAAGCTGGTTGGGAGTCTGTGTGTCAGTCAGGGCTCCTTGATGGGCCTTTAGTGTAGTTCTTCCTTATTATTTTGATGAGGCAAAGCAAACAAGAACAAAGTGAGGGATAAGAGTCAAGACCTGTATCCTTTTGTTTCCCAAATTTGGTTCAGCATAGTTCCTTGCAATAAAACAGCTTCTACATGTAAGCAGAGGACTGACTTCAAGATCATTGACTACCTCAATCAGTTTAGATCATCTCCTGCCTCTAGTGCCAGGAAGGATAGACCTGCCCCACTGGGACCATGGTTGTAGCTGTGTGTTCTATAGAATTCATTGACATGGATTATTATTTACTTTTCCATGTGTTGTAAGAATTATGTGTGACAGTGGTCTAGGAGGTAGTGCAGTGGATAAAGTGATGGTCTCTCAAGCATGGGGTCATGAGTTTGATCCCTGGCAGCACATATACCAAAGTAATGTCTGGTCTTTCTCTCTCTTTCTCCTCCTATCCCTCTCATTAATAAATTAATAAAATATTTTTAAATTATGTATGACAAAGCAACAGGTGACAGTGTATGGGAGGGCATACTGTATCTTGGCTAAGGTTACATTCCTTTGAGTTTCTTCACCCCAGGAAGGGCTCAGTGCATTCCATCTTTTTGTTGTAACTTGCAAACCTTGGGTGCTACTACTTGCAAACCTTGGGAAGAAATAGAAATAGAAAATAAATTAGTGAAGAATTTAACTCTCACTTTATTACATCTTTACAACAACATCACCAAATCTAAGGATGTCATGATTACAGAGATTCTGGAACCAGATGTACTGTTTTTTTGTTTGTTTGTTTGTTTATTTGTTTGCAAAGAACTAAACAGAGCCCTTGCTTCTGGGTACAGATGGTCAGCTAGGGGTCTGAGGATCTATCTCCACCCCCCAGGGGAGACTCATGTGTTTTGAATATCAGTTTCTTCATAAGGAGGGGTTATTTGTGATCAAGAAGAACCCATTTTTGCATAGGAAAAATATGTCATGACTTTCCCAATAACCCAGTATCTTTCCTCACCCCTTTAAAATCTCTTTATGTTTGTGCTTGATCCTTCTTCTAGTAATAAAAAAAATTAAATGGTGTCCAAATCTCACTATTTCAGTCCAGGTATTACATATAAGCCTAAATTAAGATACTAACAATCCATTATCATTTGCAATTGGTATAATTATATTTGAAGTCAAGGAATGAAATAATTTGAAAACTAAAAGAGTCTTGTAAAGGGTAAGTGCTGGCTGTAGCATATATATATATATATATATATATATATATTTTTTTTTTTTTTTAACAGTGCTAGTCTTGATTTGGGATAAAAAGTATTCTTACCTTAAACCTCCAAAAAAAAAAAAAAGTAATAAGAAGTCTACCTGAATAGTAGGTAATTTTGGCTTAGCAACTCATCAGTCATAACTGGCCTGCCAATGCCCATGTCTAGCAGAGAAGCAATTACAAAAGTCAGAACTCCCACCTTCAGTATCCCAAAAAGAATTCTGGTCCATACCCTCAGAGGGGCAAACAACAAAGGGGATGGGACATGGAACTCTGGTGGTAGAAACTGTATGGAATTATATCCTTATTATTATTATTATTTTGCCACCAGGGTTATTGCTGGGGCTTAGTGCCTGCATTACGAATCCACTGCTCATGGAGGCCATTTTTTTTTCTTTTGTTGCCCCTGTTGTTTTTATCATTGTTGTGGTTATTATTGTTGTTGTTGATGTTGTTGTTGGATAGGACAGAGAGAAACTGAGAGGAGGGGAAGACAATGAGAGGGAGAGAAAGACACCTGCAGACCTATTTCACTGCTTGTGAAGCTACTCCCTTGTAGGTGGGGAGTCAGGGGCTCCAGCCAGGATCTTTATGCAGTCCTTGCATTTTGTGCCATGTTCTCTTAACCCACTGTGCTTAACCCACCTGACTCCCATATCTCTGTTGTCTTACAATCTTGTAAATCAATATTAATTCACCAATAAAAAATAATAATAAAGGGCAGGGGTAGATAGCATAATGGTTATGCAAAGAGACGCTCATGCCTGAGGCTCCAAAGTCCTAGGTTCAATCCCCTGCATAAGCCAGAGCTGAACAGTGCTCTGGTTGAAAAAAATTAAAAAAAAAGATAAGAAGAAAATGCATCTATTTTATGTAATATCCACTATCTATTTTCTTAAATAACTGCAATAAATATCCACAGCTACTGGGGATATTTTGAAAAGCAGTGTATACTTTTAGTCACTGTTAAGCCAACTGGTGGTTTGGACCAAGAAATAATCTCTTAGGTCTAAGGTACATTATATTCCCATTTAGAATCTTGGCAATTTATACAAATAATACATGTCTTTATATTCTCACAAAAGAACAAAATAAAAATGAATGTGATCTGTGGAAAATAATAAATATGTAAAAGAAACTCAATCATAAGCCTACAGTTACATTAGATAGCTCATGTTGGAGAACATCATTTTTTTCAGTGTAGTTTTTAATCTCCTAACAATGTAAAGTGTGAACATGATTATATTTTTGACTAAACAGATGCTACATCTGAAAAAACTATAATAGAATTTGAGAAGAAGAAAAGCAGGAATATGTATAAATATTTTTATAGTCTGCTATTTGTCAGTGTGAAAAGCTAATAATACTAACACTAATATCCCACAATTAGGAAGCTATTCAAAAATTTTACATTAATTTATAGTATTACAATAGATGATTATATTGTCATACTTAAAATTTAATATAAAACAACATTGAAAGAAAAATATGAACATCTGATTATTGTACTTTTATAATTTTATTCCATTTATTCAAAACTAGGCAGGTAACATCTTTCTTCTTTACTAAAACATCAATTTCAAGTGTTATAATTCATTTTTGATGAGCAAAATAGAAAGCCTGATTCCTTTAAATGGAAGAGCTATTAAGTTTCATTATATGGTGAATACCATATACAGCTGCTTAAGTGATAAATACTAACTTAAGAACAGAAATAAAAGTGTCAATTAGGATTTGACTTCCTGAGGCGGAGCTACGAGCAGCAGATCACTTTCTCTCCTCTCCTCTCCTCTTCTCTCCCAGATCAACTAGGAATACCAAAGGAGACCACCCCGGACCAAAACAAGACAGGACTAGAATGACCACAGGAACCCAGTAAATCACCCGTGAGTACAAACATGTGTGGCTGGTGACAGAGAGGAGAGAGGAGCCTAAAGAGAGATTAAGTGACTGTTAACAGTTCAGCAGTTTATCAGTTGAGATACCACCTCCAGTCTGCTCCACCAACAAGGGGACAGCTTAAGGGAGAGGACACCCCAGAGACTCACCAAGTGCAACTCTGAGTCTCCATTGCTACTACCCTCAGAATCTGGAGCAGTGACAGGAAGGGACACCAGGGGACAGAGATCTAACCAGGAAACTCAGGAGAAGACCTATACCTCGGTGGCATAGCTGAGGGGCTGTGAAAGTCTCTTTGTATAACCACTGGATTATCTCTGCCACACCCTGCTTTATCTCTTGGTCAGGAGTCAGTGATTAAGCCAAGAAGCCTATTGATAGTTTAAAAGCCCTCAGGCTCCCATAGCCTACAGGGAAGAAAAAAAAAGAGGCTTTTAAACCACTGAGCTCCAACTCAGGGATTGAAACAACTGTTAATTACCACCACTGTAAACCCTTTAATTAATTTACATAGACACAAGTCAATCCAGGCAATAGTGATCAATAATTTGAAAAGTACTGATAAAGGGAACTCATAACATAATATATAAAATGGTTAAAACAACAAGAAAAAATATTGGAGAATCGAACCAGGACAAGAGTCCAGCTAAAAGTCCTCCAGAGGGTGAAGCAAAATAATGAGTTCAACATCCAAACATTAGCTAAGGAAATAATAACAGGAGTGAGAAATGATTTTGAAAAAATTGTAATCAGAAATACAGGAACAACAAATGAGAATACGGAAGAAAATACTAATTATCTCATGGTCATTAGAGAGCTGATAGCTGAAATCGCTGAGCTAAGAATGCAACTAGCTGAACAAGCTAAAACAGTATCAGAGCAGGGCAACAAAATAGATGAACTCCAGAAAACAGTAGAGGGCAGAGAGAATAGAATCTATGAGGCTGAAGACAGAATTGGCAAGATTGAGGATGAATTAGAGACAATCAAAAAAGAAGTAAGAGATCTCAAAAAGAGATTAAGAGATGCTGAAAACAACAACAGAGTCCTATGGGATGACTTCAAAAGAAACAATATACGCATTATTGGCATACCAGAGGAAGAAAGAGAAGGAGAGGAAGAAAGCATTTTCCAGGCCATAATAGCTGAAAACTTCCCTAGTCTAGACAACATCAAAGACATAAAGATGCCAAGAAGCCCAGAGGGTCCCAAACAGAATTAACCCAGACCTAAAGACACCAAGACATATCATACTTAGAATGGAAAGGAATAAGGATAAAGAAAGGATCCTGAAGGCTACAAGAGAAAAACAAAGAGTCACTTACAAAGGAAAACCCATAAGATTAGCAGCAGACTTCTCCATACAAACACTACAGGGCAGAAGAGAATGGCAAGATATCTATCGAGTACTCAATGAGAAAGGCTTTCAGCCAAGAATACTATATCCTGCTAGACTGTCATTCAGACTAGATGGAGGCATCAAAACCTTCTCAGAGAAGCAACAGTTGAAGGAATCAACCATCACCAAGCCTGCCCTGAAAGAAGTTCTGAAAGGTCTCCTACAAACAATCAGACCACCACAAATAGGACATATATCAAAACATTCTAAAACTCTACAAGAATGGCGTTAAAATATCTTCAGTCTTTGATATCAATAAATGTCAATGGCCTGAATTCACCTATTAAAAGACACAGAGTAGGAAGATGGATCAGAAAACATAATCCAACAATATTTTGTCTACAGGAAACCCACCTAACTCAACAAGACAAACACAGACTTAAAGTGAAAGGATGGAAAACTATCATACAAGCCAATGGCCCACAAAAAAGGGCAGAAACAGCTATTCTCATATTTGACATGATAGACTTTAAAATAGATAAGATTTAAAAAGAAAGGAATGGACACTACTTAATGCAC
The DNA here is from genome assembly GCF_950295315.1 of Erinaceus europaeus. Taxonomy (NCBI): domain Eukaryota; kingdom Metazoa; phylum Chordata; class Mammalia; order Eulipotyphla; family Erinaceidae; genus Erinaceus; species Erinaceus europaeus. Next base: position 23,658,569 of record NC_080171.1, read on the forward strand.
AGAGGATCAATCAATCAAGAGGACTTAACAATTATTAACATCTATGCATCCAATGAGAAGCCATCTAAATACATCAAACTTGTACTGAAAGAGCTACAGCAATATATTAACAGTAACACAATCATAGTAGGGGACTTCAACACCCCACTCTCTCAACTTGACAGATCATCCAGGCAGAAAATCAATAAAGACATAAGGGAGCTAAATGAAGAGATAGATAAACTAGAACTATTGGGCATTTTCAGAGTCATTCATCCCAAGAAACTGGAATACACATTTTACTCAAATCCACATGGGTCATTCTCAAGGATAGACCATATATTGGGCCACAAAGACAGCATCAGCAAATTCAAGAGCACTGAAATCATCCCAAGCATCTTCTCAGACCACAGTGGAATTAAACTAACACTTAACAATCAACAAAAGATTAGTAACAGTGCCAAAATGTGGAAGCTCAACAGTACACTTCTTAACAATTTCTGGGTCAAAGAGGAAATCAAGGAAGAAATCAAAATGTTTTGAGAGTTCAATGAAAATGAAGACACAAGCTATCAAAATATTTGGGACACAGGTAAAGCAGTCCTAAGAGGGAAGTTCATAGCTATACAAGCACACATTAGGAAACAAGAAAAAGCACAAATAAACAGCCTGATTGCACATCTTAAAGACCTAGAAGAAGAACAACAAAGGAACCCTAAAGCAACCAGAAGGTCAGAAATCACTAAAGTAAGGGCAGAAATAAGTAACATTGAGAATAGGAAAACCATACAAAAGATCAACGCAAGTAAATGTTGGTTCTTCAAAAGAGTAAACAAAATCGACAAACTTTTAGCCAGACTCACAAAACAAAAAAGGGAGAAGACCCAAATAAATCGGATAGTAAAAAAAAGAGAAGATATCACAACAGACACTGCAGAAATTCAACATATCATGCGAGGCTTCTATGAACAACTATATGCCACCAAGCTAGAGAACCTGGAAGAAATGGACGATTTCCTAGATACCTACCAACTTCCAAAACTAAGTAAAGAGGAAGTGGATAACATGAACAGGCCCATCACAGCTAATGAAATTGAAACAGTTATCAAAAATCTTCCCAAAAATAAAAGTCCTGGACCAGATGGTTTTACAAATGAATTCTACAAAACCTTCAAAGAAGAACTAATACCTCTACTTTTAAAAGTCTTCCAGAAGATTGAAGACACTGGAATACTCCCTGCCAGCTTCTATGAAGCCAACATCACCCTGATACCAAAAGCAGACAGGGACACAACCAAAAAAGAAAACTACAGACCAATATCTCTGATGAACATAGATGCAAAAATATTGAACAAAAATTCTAGCCAACTGGATACAGCAGTATATCAAAAAGATTGTTCATCATGACCAAGTGGGGTTTATCCCAGGCATGCAAGTTTGGTTTAATATACGTAAATCAATCAATGTGATCCACCACATCAACAAAAGCAAGACCAAAAACCACATGGTCATATCAATAGATGCAGAGAAAGCCTTTGACAAAATACAACATCCCTTTATGATCAAAACACTACAAAAAATAGGAATAGATGGAAAATTCCTGAAGATAGTGGGGTCTATATATAGCAAACCTACAGCCAACATCATACTCAATGGTGAAAAACTGGAAGCACTTCCACTCAGATCAGGTACTAGACGGGGCTGCCCACTATCACCATTACTATTCAACATAGTGTTGGAAGTTCTTGCCATAGCAATCAGGCAGAAGCAAGGAATTCAAGGGATACAGATTGGAAGAGAAGAAGTCAAACTCTCCTTATTTGCAGATGACATGATAGTATACATGGAAAAACCTACGGAATCTAGCAAGAAGCTTTTGGAAATCATCAGGCAATACAGTAAGGTGTCAGGCTACAAAATTAACATTCAAAAGTCAGTGGCATTCCTCTATGCAAACACTAAGTTAGAAGAAATTGAAATCCAGAAATCAATTCCTTTTACTATAGCAACAAAAACAATAAAATATCTAGGAGTAAACCTAACCAAAGAAGTGAAAGACTTGTATACTAAAAATTATGAGTCACTACTCAAAGAAATTTAAAAAGACACAAAGAAGTGGAAAGATATTCCATGTTCATGGGTTGGAAGAATTAACATCATCAAAATGAATATATTACCCAGAGCCATCTACAAATTTAATGCTATCCACATCAAGATCCCAAGCACATTTTTTTTTACATGCATAACATTCCCCAGATTCCCATTTAACAATACAACCCCCACTATTTCATTCATCATTTTTCATGGACCTGTATTCTCCCCACCCACCCACCCACCCAAGAGTCTTTTACTTTGGTGTAATACTCCAATTCCATTTCAGGTTCGACTTGTGTTTTCTTTTCTAATCTTGTTTTTCAATTTCGGCCTGAGAGTGAGATCATCCCATATTCATCCTTCTGTTTCTGACTTATTTCACTCAACATGATTTTTTCAAGGTCCATCCAAGATCGGCTGAAAACGGTGAAGTCACCATTTTTTACAGCTAAGTAGTATTCCATTGTGTATATATACCACAACTCGCTCAGTCACTCATCTGTTGTTGGACACCTGGGTTGCTTCCAGGTTTTGGCTATTACAAATTGTGCTGCCAAGAACCTATGTGTACACAGATCTTTTTGGATGGATGTGTTGGGTTCCTTAGGATATATCCCCAGGAGGGGAATTGCAGGGTCATAGGGTAGGTCCATTTCTAGCCTTCTGAGAGTTCTCCAGACTGTTCTCCACAGAGGTTGGACCAACTGACATTCCCACCAGCAGTGCAGGAGGGTTCCTTTGACCCCACACCTTCTCCAGCATTTGCTGCTGTTACCTTTTCTGATGTGTGACATTCTCACAGGAGTGAAGTGATATCTCATTGTTGTCTTGATTTGCATTTCTCTGACAATCAGAGACTTGGAGCATTTTTTCATGTGTTTCTCAGCCTTTTGGATCTCTTCTGTGGTGAATATTCTGTCCAAGTCCTTCCCCCATTTTTGGATGGGGTTATTTGTTGTCTTGTTGTTGAGTCTGGCAAGCTCTTTATATATGTTGGTTATTAAACTCTTATCTGATGTATGGCATGTAAAGATCTTCTCCCATTCTGTGAGGGGTCTCTTGATTTGGGTAGTGGTTTCTTTTGCTGTGCAGAAGCTTTTTAATTTGATGTAGTCCCATAGGTTTATACTTGCCTTAGTCTTCCTTGTAATTGGATTCGTTTCATTGAAAATGTCTTTAAAATTTATGCGGAAAAAAGTTCTTCCAATATTTTCCTCTAAGTATCTGATAGTTTCTGGTCTAACATCAAAGTCCTTGATCCACTTGAAATTTACTTTTGTATTTGGTGAAATACAGTGATTCAGTTTCATTCTTCTGCATGTTTCAACCCATTGTTTCCAACACCATTTGTTGAAGAGACTCTGCTTCTCCCATATAATAGTCTGGGCCCCTTTGTCAAAGATTAGATGTCCATACGTGTGGGGCCTCATTTCTGGGCTCTCAATTCTATTCCACTGGTCAGGGTGTCTGTTCATGTTCCAGTACCAAGCAGTTTTGATGACAATGGCCCTATAATACAGTTTGAGATCTGGCAGTGTGATGCCTCCGGTTCTGTATTTTTTCTCAAGATTGTTTTGGCAATTCTAGGTCTTTTCTGGTTCCAGATAAACATTTGTACCATTTGTTCTATTCTCCTAAAAAATGTGCTTGGGATCTTGATGTGGATAGCATTAAATTTGTAGATGGCTCTGGGTAATATATTCATTTTGATGATGTTAATTCTTCCAACCCATGAACATGGAATATCTATCCACTTCTTTGTGTCTTTTTAAATTTCTTTGAGTAGTGACTCATAATTTTCAGTATACAAGTCTTTCACTTCTTTGGTTAGGTTTACTCCTAGATATTTTATTGTTTTTGTTGCTATAGAAAAAGGAACTTATTTCTGGATTTCAATTTCTTCTAACTTAGTGTTTGCATAGAGGAATGCCACTGACTTTTGAATGTTAATTTTATAGCCTGACACATTACTGTATTGACTGATGATTTCCAAAAGCTTCTTGCTGGATTCCGTAGGTTTTTCCATGTATACTATCATGTCATCTGCAAATAAGGAGAGTTTGACTTCTTCTCTTCCAATCTGTATCCCTTGAATTCCTTGCTCTGCCTGATTCCTATGGCAAGAACTTCTAACACTATATTGAATAGTAATGGTGATAGTGGGCAGCCCTGTCTAACTGATCTGAGGGGAAATGCTTCCAGTTTTTCACCATTGAGTATGATGTTGGCTGTAGGTTTGCTATATATAGACTCCACTATCTTCAGGAATTTTCCATCTATTCCTATTTTTTGTAGTGTTTTGATCATAAAGGGATGTTGTATTTTGTCAAAGGCTTTCTCTGCATCTATTGATATGACCATGTGGTTTTTTGGTCTTGCTTTTGTTGATGTGGTGGATCACATTGATGGATTTACGTATATTAAACCAACCTTGCATGCCTGGGATAAACCCCACTTGGTCATGATGAGCAATTTTTTTGATATACTGCTGTATCCGGTTGGCTAGAATTTTGTTCCATATTTTCGCATCTATGTTCATCAGAGATATTGGTCTGTAGTTTTCTTTTTTGGTTGTGTCCCTGTCTGCTTTTGGTATCAGGGTGATGTTGGCTTCATAGAAGCTGGCAGGGAGTATTCCAGTGTCTTCAATCTTCTGGAAGACTTTTAAAAGTAGAGGTATTAGTTCTTCTTTGAAGGTTTTGTAGAATTCATTTGTAAAACCATCTGGTCCAGGACTTTTATTTTTGGGAAGATTTTTGATAACTGTTTCAATTTCATTAGCTGTGATGGGCCTGTTCATGTTATCCACTTCCTCTTTACTTAGTTTTGGATGTTGGTAGGTATCTAGGAAATCATTCATTTCTTCCAGGTTCTCTAACTTGGTGGCATATAGTTGTTCATAGAAGCCTCGCATGATATGTTGAATTTCTGCAGTGTCTGTTGTGATTTCTCCTCTTTCATTTACTATCCGATTTATTTGGGTCTTCTCCCTTTTTTGTTTTGTGAGTCTGGCTAAAGGTTTGTCGATTTTGTTTACTCTTTCGAAGAACCAACATTTACTTTTATTGATCTTTTGTATGGTTTTCCTATTCTCAATGTTATTTATTTCTGCCCTAACTTTCGTAATTTCTGTCCTTCTGGTTGCTTTAGGATTCCTTTGTTGTTCTTCTTCTAGGTCTTTAAGATGTGCAATCAGGCTGTTTATTTGTGCCTTTTCTTGTTTCCTAATGTGTGCTTGTATAGCTATGAACTTCCCTCCTAGGACTGCTTTAGCTGTGTCCCAAATATTTTGATAGCTTGTGTCTTCATTTTCATTGAACTCTCAAAACATTTTGATTTCTTCCTTGATTTCCTCTTTGACCCAGAAGTTGTTAAGAAGTGTACTGTTGAGCTTCCACATTTTGGGACTGTTACTAATCTTTTGTTGATTGTTAAGTGTTAGTTTAATTCCACTGTGGTCTGAGAAGATGCTTGGGATGATTTCAGTGCTCTTGAATAGGCTGATGCTGTCTTTGTGGCCTAACATATGGTCTATCCTTGAGAATGATCCATGTGGATTTGAGTAAAATGTGTATTCCAGTTTCTTGGGATGAATGACTCTGAAAATGTCCAATAGTTCTAGTTTATCTATCTCTTCATTTAGCTCCCTTATGTCTTTACTGATTTTCTGCCTGGATGATCTTTCAAGTTGAGATAGTGGGGTGTTGAAGTCCCCTACTATGATTGTGTTACTGTTAATATATTGCTGTAGCTCTTTCAGTAGAAGTTTGATGTATTTAGATGGCTTCTCATTGGGTGCATAGATATTAATAATTGTTAAGTCCTCTTGATTGACTGATCCTCTGAGCATTAAGTAGTGTCCATTCCTATCTTTTTTAATCTTATCTATTTTAAAGTCTATCATGTCAGATATGAGAATAGCTGTTCCTGCCCTTTTTTGTGGGCCATTGGCTTGAATGATAGTTTTCCATCCTTTCACTTTAAGTCTGTGTTTGTCTTGTTGCATTAGGTGAGTTTCCTGTAGACAAGATATTGTTGGGTTGTGTTTTCTGATCCATCTTCCTACTCTGTGTCTTTTAATAGGTGAATTCAGGCCATTGACATTTATTGATATCAAAGATTGAAGATATTTTAACGCCATTCTTGTAGAGTTTTAGAGTGTTTTGATATATGTCCTATTTGTGGTGGTCTGGTTGTTTATAGGAGACCTTTCAGAACTTCTTTCAGGGCAGGCTTGGTGATGGTTGCTTCCTTCAACTGTTGCTTGTCTGAGAAGGTTTTGATGCTTCCATCTAGTCTGAATGACAATCTAGCAGGATATAGTATTCTTGGCTGAAAGCCTTTCTCATTGAGCACTCGATAGATATCTTGCCATTCTCTTCTGGCCTGTAGTGTTTGTATGGAGAAGTCTGCTGCTAATCTTTCCTTTGTAGGTGACTCTTTGTTTTTCTCTTGCAGCCTTGAGGATCCTTTCTTTATCCTTATTCCTTTCCAATCTAAGTATGATATGTCTTGGTGTCTTTAGGTCTGGGTTAATTCTGTTTGGGACCCTCTGGGCTTCTTGAATCTTTATGTCTTTGGTGTTGTCTAGACTAGAGAAATTTTCAGCTATTATGGCCTGGAGAACGCTTTCTTCCTCTCCTTCTCTTTCTTCCTCTGGTAAGCCAATAATGCGTATATTGTTTCTTTTGAAGTCATCCCATAGGACTCTGTTGTTGTTTTCAGCATCTCTTAATCTCTTTTTGAGATCTCTTACTTCTTTTTTAGTTGTCTCTAATTCATCCTCAATCTTGCTAATTCTGTCTTCAGCCTCATTGATTCTATTCTCTCTGCCCTCTACTGCTTTCTGGAGTTCATCTATTTTGTTGCCCTGCTCTGATACTGTTTTAGCTTGTTCAGCTAGTTGCCTTCTTAGCTCAGTGATTTCAGCTTTCAGCTCTCTAATAACCATGAGATAATTAGAATTTTCTTCCATATTCTCATTTGTTGTTCCTGCATTTCTGATTACAATTTTTTCAAATTCTTTACTCACTCCTGTTATTATTTCCTTAGCTAATGTTTGGATGTTGAACTCGTTGTTTTGTGCTTCACCCTCTGGAGGACTTTTAGCTGGACTCTTGTCCTGGTTTGAGTCTCCAATATTTTTTCTTGTTGTTTTAACCATTTTATATAAGTTAACAGTTTTTTCAATCCCTGAGTTGGAGTTCAGTGGTGTAAAAGCCTTTTTTTTTTCCCCTGTAGGCTATGGGAGCCTGAGGGCTTTTAAACTATCAATAGGCTTCTTGGCTTAATCACTGACTCCTGACCAAGAGATAAAGCAGGGTGTGGCAGAGATAATCCAGTGGTTATGCAAAGAGACTTTCACAGCCCCTCAGCTATGCCACCGAGGTATAGGTCTTCTCCTGAGTTTCCCGGTTAGATCTCTGTACCCTGGTGTCCCTCCCTGTTGCTGCTCCAGATTCTGAGGGTAGTAGCAATGGAGACTCAGAGTTGCACTTGGTGAGTCTCTGGGGAGTCCTTTCCTCCCTTCAGCTGTCCCCTTGTTGGTGGAGTAGACTGGAGGTGGTGTCTCCACTGACAAACTGTTGAACTCGAACTGTTAGCAGTCACTTAATCTCTCCTTAGGCCCCTCTCTCCTCTCTGTCACCAGCCACGTGTGTTTGTACTCACGGGTGATTTACTGGGTTTCTGTGGTCATTCTAGTCCTGTCTTGTTTCGGTCCGGGTGGTCTCCTTTGGTATTCCTAGTTGATCCGGGAGAGGAGAGGAGAGGAGAGAAAGCGATCTGCTGCTCGTAGCTCCGCCTCCGGAAGTGGAATCCCCCAAGCACATTTATAGGAGAATAGAACAAATGCTACAAATGTTTATCTGGAACCAGAAAAGACCTGGAATTGCCAAAACAATCTTGAGAAAAAAGAACAGAACCGGAGGCATCACACTCCCAGATCTCAAACTGTATTATAGGGCCATTGTCATCAATGACACTGACCAGTGGAATAGAATTGAGAGCCCAGAAATGAGGCCCCACACCTATGGACATCTAATCTTTGACAAAGGGGCCCAGACTATTACATGGGGAAAGCAGAGTCTCTTCAACAAATGGTGTTGGAAACAATGGGTTGAAACATGCAGAAGAATGAAACTGAATCACTGTATTTCACCAAATACAAAAGTAAATTCCAAGTGGATGTTAGACCACAAACTATCAAATACTTAGAAGAAAATATTGGCAGAACTCTTTTCCGCATAAATTTTAAAGACATTTACAATGAAACTAATCCAATTACAAAGAAGACTAAGGCAAGTATAAACCTATGGGACTACATCAAATTAAAAAGCTTCTGCACAGCAAAAGAAACCACTACCCAAACCAAAAGACCCCTCTCTGAATGGGAGAAGATCTTTACATGCCATACATCAGACAAGAGTTTAATAACCAACATCTAGAAAGAGCTTGCTAGACTCAACAAGACAACAAATAACCCCATCCAAAAATGGGGGGAGGACTTGGACAGAATATTCACCACAGAAGAGATCCAAAAGGCTGAGAAACACATGAAAAAATGCTCCAAGTCTCTGATTGTCAGAGAAATGCAAATAAAGACAACAATGAGATATCACTTCACTCCTGTGAGAATGTCATACATCAGAAAAGGTAACAGCAGCAAATGCTGGAGAGGGTGTGGGGTCAAAGGAACCCTCCTACACTGCTGGTGGGAATGTCAATTGGTCCAACCTCTGTGGAGAACAGTCTGGAGAACTCTCAGAAGGCTAGAAATGGACCTACCTTATGATCCTGCAATTCCTCCCCTGGGGATATATCCTAAGGAACCCAACACATCCATCCAAAACATCTGTGTACACATAAGTTCTTGGCAGCACAATTTGTAATAGCCAAAACTTGGAAGCAGCCCAGGTGTGCAACAACAGTTGAGTGGCTGAGCAAGTTGTGCTCTATATACACAATGGAATACTACTCAGCTGTAAGAAATGGTGACTTCACCGTTTTCAGCCGATCTTAGATGGACCTTGAAAAAATCATGTTGAGTGAAATAAGTCAGAAACAGAAGGATGAATATGGGATGATCTCACTCTCAGGTAGAAGTTGAAAAACAAGATCAGAAAAGAAAACACAAGTAGAACCTGAAATGGAATTGGCGTACTGCACCAAAGTAAAAGAGTCTGGGGTGGGTGGGTGGGGAGAATACAGGCCCATGAAGGATGATAAATGACACAGTGGGGGTTGTATTGTTAAATGGGAAACTGGGGAATGTTATGCATGTATAAACTATTGTATTTACTGTTGAATGTAAAACATTGATTCCCCAATAAAGAAATAAATTAAAAAAAAAGGCACAGGAAAGTGAACAAAAAAAAGTGTCAATTAACCATTTAACATTATAAAAGAGACTGATCTGAACACCAAAAAAATTGGATAACAATTTAGATACGTGGGAAAAATAGTGTTTTTTTTTTTTCTGCTTTTGCTTTTATATTAAAACATTCCAGAATGAGATATAACCTCATTTCCTGCATCAGCAAAGCAGGAAACAAGTGTTGGCAAGGATGTGGAGAAACAGGAACTCTGTTACACTGCCAGTGGGAATGCAATCTGCTGCAGCCCATATAGAAAAGAGTATGAAATACACTTAAATAAAAATGGAAATGCTTTATGATCCATAATACTACTCATACGCATATATCCAAAGGTCACGAAAACATGAGTTTGAAAGCATATATGCACCTATAAGTTCACAGCTTTATTATATACAATAGCCAAAGAGTGGAAGCAGACGAAATGCCCCTCCAACAGATGACTGAATAAAGAAGTCATGGAATAAACATTTGACGGAATACTACTCTGAAGTCAAAAAGATATTGTATCTTTTGAGACAAAATGAATAGACCTAGAGGTGATTATGCTTTTGAAGTAAATCAAGAGGTGAAGAATGAGTACCAGACAATTTTGCTCATATGTGGATCACAGATGACTAAAACTATATGAACTTTCAAAAACCAAGATAAAACAAACAACAACAACAAAAACCCATACAACAAACAGTGATAACCAAATTATCTCTAAGACTGAGAATTACTATGGCTATCTAAGAATGAGGTGTATGACCTTGGTGGTGACTTAAACATACCATGTAGGGGTGTGAAATGAGATTATTGAAATCCTATAGTTTTGTAAAACACTGTTAAATTACTAATGAAATAAACATTCATATATATATATATATATATATATATATATATAATTTGTTTTTTACCAGAGCAGTGATCAGCTCTGGCTTGTGGTTGTGTGAGGGATTGAACCTGGGATATTGGAGCCTCAGGCATGAGAGTCTCCTTGCAAAACCATTTGCTCTCTACTCTGCCCTAATATGGTTTTATAATGAGATGAAGATAAACATGCTTAAAGGGAGTTTGAATATTACTGGTGTCTTGCTGGGAATAGTGTGAGAACCAGGTTGAGGGTGGTGAGGTTTTTCCCATTGAAAAATGGGAACTGAGGAAACGAATCTCCCTGTCAGACTCTCACTTTCTGAGGTTAAGCTTGGGAGAAGAAGGGACCTCAGTTTTCTGCCTCCCTGTTAGCTTACTCCCTGTCTTCAGAGACCCTGCATTTTTCTGCCTCCAGGGGCTCGCATTCCTTAAAACAGTGAGCCAGCTCCCCTACTTCACCCTACATTCCTTGATACAATGGCCCGCTCTCTTTTATCTACATATGAATGCTCTGTTTTATCTAACAAATGACTTAAGGTCTCCTCCCTATTTCTCCACCCATTCTACTCATTTGATATATTCTTTTTTTTTTTTTTAAATGTTGTCCTTTTTTAATATTTATTTATTCCCTTTTGTTGCCTTGTTTCATTGTTGTAGTTATTATTATTGTTGTTATTGATGTCGTCGTTGTTGGATAGGACAGACAGAAACAGAGAGAGGAGGGGAAGACAGAGAGGGGGATAGACAGACACCTGCAGACCTGCTTCACTGCCTGGGAAACGACTCCCCTGCAGGTGGGGAGCCGGGGGCTCGAACCGGGATCCTTACGCCGGTCCTCGAGCTTTGCGCCACCTGTGCTTAACCCACTGCGCTATCGCCTGACTCCCGATATATTCTTTTTCTACCCTCAAGACCCTCCCTGCCTGCAGCGTATTATTATATTAATCCTACCAGTTAAACCCCTTGGAACAGTTGCTAAGGAAGTTCCTACTTTTCCCAGTCCCTTTTACCTTTCTCCACCCCTTTCCTAGCCATGTATGGTATTGTCAAGCCACTTCCATTTCCGACTTGCCACTTCCATTTTCCAACTTTTAAGAGCTTGGGCGCTCAGATGAATAAAGATTTGAATTTACTTGCTACCACCAGTTCAGTTCCTGGGTCATCTCTCTCGTGTGGCTGAATGAGTAGCAGCCCTGGTTACCTCTGGTCACGTTCTCTCCAACCCAGAGAGTACGTGCCCGAGAAGCGGCACCCCCACACTAGCCCGGCAGTGTCTAGAATGCCCTGTTATATTAAGATAATGATTAAATTCTACCTCAGAAACCAGAATTTAAATGAAGAGTAAACATATAACTCTCTGCCTTTACTCTGCTACATCATTTGTTTCACTAACAGTGAAGGACAACCTCTGTTGCTCCCATTTAATTACTGATTTAGCACAATTATGGTTTTATGTATTTAGAATTATGGTTTTATGTATATAGAATTAGTTCTATACCTAAGGCACCAAAGATCCCAGGTTAAATCCCCAGCACCACCATAAGCCAGAGATTAGCACTGCTCTAGTATCTGTCTGTCTGACTCTCTGTATCTCTTTCATTAAAAATATATAAATAGGGAGCCAGGCAGAGACACATCCAGTTGAGTACATACATTACCATGTGCAAGGACCCAGGCTTGAGCCTCTGCCTACAGGGGGAAACTTTATGAATGGTGAAGCAGGTCTGCAGGTGTCTCTCTCTTTCCCTATCTTCCCCATCTCTTTGTTTCTCTCTGTCCTACCAAATAAAATAGAAAGAAAAAGAGAGGGGAGAGAGGGAGAGATGGAGGGGGAAGGGAGGAAGGGAGAGAGAGAGAAAAGGATACAGGAGTGGTGGAATCATAGTGCCTGCATTGAGTCCCAGCAAAAATCTTGGTGGCAATAATATATATATTTTAAAGAATAGAAAATTAGGGGCCAGGTGGTGGCATACCTGGTTGAACACATAAGTTACAATGCACAAGGATCCAGGTTCAAGCCCCCGGTCCCCACCTACAAGTGGAAAGCTTTGGGTGGTAAAGCAGTGCTGCAGGTATCTCATTGTCTCTCTCCTTCTCTAACTCCCCCTCCCCTCTCGATTTCTGACTGTCTCTACCCAACAAATAAACATACAGATAATTTAAAAATAAGTGTATTATTTTAAACAGAAGAATAGAAAATTAGTTAAGCAGGTTTATGAACTATTATGAGAAACCTGAAGAGTAGTCACTTAAAGCATTTGAAAGGCATCCTTGCTTGCTCAGTGCCATACCTGAGGGTTGCTCAGCCATGGTTCTGTTGCTGACAGCACTGGGGAAGATGGCGGGCTGCTGTGAACAACACAGTAACCATGTTACTGCAACAAAGCTAAAGCTAGTGCTTAGACAGGAAATGAGGGTCGACTTTGGGCCCTATGTCTTTTCTAGCATTTCTGTTACGTTTTCCTTTTCCTTTTGTTTTTGTTTTTTGACCAAAGCACTGCTCAGCTCTGGTTTATGGCAGTGTGGGGGACTGAACCTGGGACTTGAGAGCCTGAGGCATGAAAGTCTCTTTGCATAACCATTATGCTATACCTCCACCCTACTTTTTCCTTTTAAACTTCTATCTAGGACCAAGAAAATAACCTACTTGGATAGTGTCCTTTGCCAAGTGAGTGACCCAGGCTCAAATCAGGTCTCTACTGAATTAAAGGAAGCTTTGATGCAGTGGTCTCTGTCACTCATTCTCTACCTTTCTGACTCTATGTGAAATAAACAAACAGGGCCTGGGTGGTGGTGCACCTGGCTGAGCACACATATTACCATGTGCAAGGACCCCAGTTCAAGCTCCCTGTTCCCATCTGTTGAGGAGAAGCTTTGTCTGCAGGTGTCTTTCTCTTCCTCTCTAATTCCCTTTCCCCTCTTAGTTATTCTGTCATATCAAATAAATAAAAAATAAAAAAAAACTTATATCAAGAACATAAATCAAACAAACTTAAAAGGCATGGTTGAATACTTCTCTCACAACTCTAGGATGTATGTAAAGAGAGATGAGTGTGTGACGGACACACATGGAAGTGAGCTTTCTGGGGCCAGGTGGTGTGGTTAAGGACATACACTACAGTGTACAAGGAACCAGATTCAAGTCCCTAGTCCCCACCTGCAGGATGGAAAGCTTTAGGAGTGGTGAAGTAGGGCTGCAGGTGTCTCTCTGTCTGTTTCCCTCTCTATCCCTCCCAGTTTCTCTCTGTCTCTATCCAATAATAAATAACTGAAAACATTTAAAAAAAAACTTGAATAGTGTTTTCTGTAAAAGGTTGAGATCACTAAACTACCTTTTTTTTTTTTTTTTTTTAAAGAGAAGTGGGGCTTAAAAAAAAAAAAGAAATGAGCTTTCTTGTAGGCTTTCAATGCCCACTGAAATGTGATTACTGTTCTTGGGGTTGGACCAGATGGCAAAAATTGGCATTTGTGGGGCATATGGGACTGGGCCCATTTGCCTGAGTCACATGATCAAGGCTCCTGCCCCCTTTACTAGCGATAGCATTCTTGGCTGCACTCCAGTGCGTTAAAGATAGCTTGGATGCTTTTACTGAGAGAACGAAGAGGAACAGGTGCCCCACAGCTGAAAAGCCCTGTGAGTAGTCCTGGAAGCCAGACGAAGAGCCAGCAACTCTCAGAGATTCGGCTCAGGCTGAGGTGCTCTCTTTCCCAAAGGCTGAGCCCTGCCTCCCCCCACCAGCCCTCACCCCCATGCTGGTGCCTGAACTGCATTGTGGCAGGCCCACCTTATATCACAGTCACAGATGGCAGGCGTGGGCAGGCATATCTGGCCAGGATTATAAATTCACTCACAAGATGACATTTTTAAATGGCCATGAAATTCTTTCAGATGGGCTTATGCCAACATGAAGGGCTGATCCTGAAATCAGTGGGCTGTGTGGCTAGGCTTAGTTCCCAAGGCTGACAGGAAATGACTGAGAGCACAAAAAATCCAATTCTTACTGAGAAAAATGGTATCATTTGGACTAGGTTGTTGCTTCTCACCCCCAGAATACCCACGTGGTATTCTTCACTGCTGGAATGACTCACACTGTCTTTTTTTGGAGACAACTGATGGGTGAATCTTGAACATGTTAGCCACGAAAAACCTTTTAGTTCAAATAGTTTGACTCAAATAGCAGTTATAGCTCTAGTTTTGTTCTCTCAGAGTGCTTTTTGCTTTCTTCTTCTGGTTTCTATTTCTTTTTTTAAAAAAATATTTATTTATTCCCTTTTGTTGCCCTTGTTGTTTTATTATTGTAGTTATTATTGATGTTGTTGTTGTTGTTGGATAGGACAGAGAGAAAGGGAGAGAGAAGGGGAAGACAGAGATGGAGAAGAGAAAGATAGACACCTGCAGACCTGCTTCACCACCTGTGAAGCGACTCCCCTGCAGGTGGGGAGCCAGGGGCTCGAACCGGGATCCTTATGCCGGTCCTTGTACTTTACACCACCTGTGCTTAACTTGCTGTGCTACCGCCCGACTCCCCTGGTTTGTATTTCTTGCCTTTCTTCCTTCTTGGGAAATTTCTCCCTTTAAGTCAGTAAGTCTTAAGAGACATACTCAATTAAAGATGAGAGCAAGACCTAGATTTAGCCAAATCAGAATAGGCTATCTTGTGGTCATAATGGTTGGGACACTCATGAGTTACTTTAACCCGAAAGATAATTTCAATCACATTAAAATAACAGCTACATACTAAAAAGTCAAACAAGCTAACACAAGTATTGTTCAGTGGCACAATATTTTCAACCTTTAAGAAAACTTCACAAACAAAATAAAATGATCAGGGCCTCAAGTCCATTCAGAGACTCTGATTTAGAAGTGTTTTGAGCAGTAAGTGACTAAATGTAATCACTTCTATGCTGATACTCTGGTACGGTACTCTGTAGTATGTAATGAGCTAGTTTCCTGGCTGTTCCTTTATCAGATACTTCCATAAAATAATACTTACCTTTTTGCTTTTCTAGTTCTTGCACTAGATCTTCATAAACTTGTAAAAGTAGGTCCTGCTCAGATTTTGTTCCATCTAAGTAAACTGAGAAGGGAGAAAGACAGTAGTTCAGATGTGATCAGGTTTAATAATATAAGGTTCTGACTCTAGCACTTTGCACCACTGAGAATACCAATAGGTTTAAATGTAGAATTAGGAAGAAAAATCAAAAAGAAATTAAAATGCACTAAATTAAAAAAAAAAGAAATTAAAAGCCAGAAATAACATTAAAATATAGCTTTACTGCAAAGAGTATATAATAGCTGATATGAAAATTACATTAAAAAAAAAAGAAGAAGGTATTGTCTGGGGAGATGGTGTCCTAGTTGGAAAAAGGACTAGAAAGCCAGATCAGGGAAGAGAGTAGCTCCCAAATATGGGAAATGTATATAAATATTATTAACTATAAAACCCATTGATTTGATCTGGGGCCCATATTTGTCACAGGAGCCTGTGAAACCTCTCCATCCCTGTAGGTCTGAGCTCGTATTCTGTGGTCATGGTTAGGAACTTTCTAGGCTGTATTAATTTTAGGACCTATCTTCTTTGAGTGGTAGAATATGTTGCCCAACCTCTCTTCAGAGAATGGAACATTCCCTACCATTGTTGATCCACACCGAGGGCAAGGTCCTTTAGGGGCTCACAAAGATGTCCATTATGTTGTTCCTGATGGAGATGACCAGTGATAGTGGGGAGAAGGATCTGTGTGGGAATCTCAGGACTCCCTGACTAGGGCCCTGAGTGATGAGGTGGTCTGGTAGTGACCAAAGAGCCATCATTAAAGTCTGCCAGTCTCTTGCCCTTATCCAGCTTTTGTAGTCCTTACTTTGCCTGACAAGCTTAGCTTTGGATGATTGAGGGAAGTAAAATAGGTAGTAGGCGAGGAGGGTGACTAGGTCTAAGTAGAAACTATTTAATTAGGTACTTTTTTTTTTATAGCTTTTGCTTTTCTTTTTTTTCTTAATTTTTTAAATATTTATTTCCCCTTTTGTTACCCTTTTTTATTGTTGTTGTAGTTATTATTGTTGTTATTGATGTCATTGTTGTTATATAGGGCAGGGAGAAATGGAGAGAGGATGAGAAGACAGAGAGGGGGAAGAGAAGACAGACATCTGCAGAACTGCTTCACCGTCTGTGAAGTGACTCCCCTGCAGGTGGGGAGCCAGGGGCTCAAACCGGGATCCTTAGGCTGATCCTTGAGCTTCGCGCCAAGTGTGCTTAACCCACTGTGCTACTGCCCGACTCCCTTGATTAGGTACTTTATGGTGTGTTTCTTAGGTCTTTCTACTTGCTTGCTGCATTTACTGACTCACTACAAACTATTGTGCATTTTGCTTTCCGGTATGTATTTTCCCCTAACTTATGGATACATATGCACATATGCCCTATGTCATGGGCCCTGGTCTATATCTAGGTTTTGAGGCTTTGTTAGGAAGTGAACCAGCTGAAATGGAATTAAGGAGTCCTACGAGCTAGGAAAGGTCTCACCAGAGTAATGAAGCTGGAGGGTTAACATTCCATGCCTGATGTCTCTGAACACAACCCAAAGTGAAACATGCTGAGGTGATACTGGTTGCATTGATTAGGTTGAGATAAGCAGATGTAGTATCAGTTGGTATGAATTGAGAGAAGCATGCAGGAAAGCAAGTCCTACCCAAGAGGTTCTAGGACTGGGGGAAATAAGGGTTTTATAGAGAAAGGGGAAGATTCCAGTTGTCTTAGCCCATCTCCATGTTAGCTTTCAGGCTCAGGCAAAAATTAGTAAAGTCATGGGCCCCTTGGAATATACCTAAAATAGACTTACTAGCTTTTTCCAAAATGAAGACCCCCAAATCTCATCTGCAATATTCTTGCCTTTAGGTTTCTGAATATTTAACAATTTGTTCTGCTTTATATCTTAATGTTTTTTTTTTCCTCCAGGGTTATTGCTGGGGCTCGCTGCCTTCACTATGAATCCACTGTTGCTGGAGGCCATTTTTTCCCCCATTTTTGTTGCTGTTGTTCTTGCCCTGGTTGCTTTTATTATTATTGTTATTGCTATTGTTGGATAAGACAGACAGAAAGGGAGTAGTGAATTCATAGTGCTGGCACTGAGCCTAGAAATAACTCTAGTAGCAAAAACAAAAACAATGGAACCAGAAAAGACCTAGAATTGCCAAAACAATCTTGAGAAAAAAGAACAGAACCGGAGGCATCACACTCCCAGATCTCAAACTGTATTATAGGGCCACTGTCATCAAAACTGCTTGGTACTGGAACATGAATAGACACACTGACCAGTGGAATAGAATTGAGAGCCCAGAAATGAGGCCCCACACCTATGGACATCTAATCTTTGACAAAGGGGCCCAGACTATTCCATGGGGAAAGCAGAGTCTCTTCAACAAATGGTGTTGGAAACAATAGGTTGAAACATGCAGAAGAATGAAACTGAATCACTGTATTTCACCAAATACAAAAGTAAATTCCAAGTGGATCAAGGACTTGGATGTTAGACCACAAACTATAAAATACTTAGAGGAAAATATTGGCAGAACTCTTTTCCGCATAAATTTTAAAGACATTTTCAATGAAACGAATCTAATTACAAAGAAGACTAAGGCAAGTATAAAGCTATGGGAATACATCAAATTAAAAAGCTTCTTCACAGCAAAAGAAACCACTACCCAAACCAAGAGACCCCTCACAGAATGGGAGAAGATCTTTACATGCCATATATCAGACAAGAGTTTAATAACCAACATATATAAAGAGCTTGCCAGACTCAACAACAAGACAACAAATAACCCCATCCAAAAATGGGGGGAGGACTTGGACAGAATATTCACCTCAGAAGAGATCCAAAAGGCCAAGAAACACATGAAAAAATGCTCCAAGTCTCTGATTGTCAGAGAAATGCAAATCAAGACAACAATGAGATATCACTTCACTCCTGTGAGAATGTCATACATCAGAAAAGGTAACAGCAGCAAATGCTGGAGAGGGTGTGGGGTCAAAGGAACCCTCCTACACTGCTGGTGGGAATGCAAATTGGTCCAACCTCTGTGGAGAACAGTCTGGAGAACTCTCAGAAGGCTAGAAATGGACCTACCCTATGACCCTGCAATTCCCCTCCTGGGGATATATCCTAAGGAACCCAACACATCCATCCAAAAAGATCTGTGTACACATAGGTTCTTGGCAGCACAATTTGTAATAGCCAAAACCTGGAAGCAACCCAGGTGTCCAACAACAGATGAGTGGCTGAGCAAGTTGTGCTCTATATACACAACGGAATACTACTCAGCTGTAAAAAATGGTGACTTCACCGTTTTCAGCCGATCTTGGATGGACCTTGAAAAAATCATGTTGAGTGAAATAAGTCAGAAACAGAAGGATGAATATGGGATGATCTCACTCTCAGGCAGAAGTTGAGAAACAAGATCAGAAAAGAAAACACAAGTAGAACCTGAAATGGAATTGGCGTATTGCACCCAAGTAAAAGACTCTGGGGTGGGTGGATGGGGAGAATACAGGTCCATGAAGGATGATAAATGACATAGTGGGGGTTGTATTGTTAAATGGGAAACTGGGGAATGTTATGCATGTACAAACTATTGTATTTACTGTTGAATGTAAAACATTAATTCCCCAATAAAGAAATAAATTAAAAAATAAAACAAAACAAAAAACAAAAACAAAAAAACAAACAATCCCCCCTGGGAATATATGTTGTGACTTTTTTTTAACAGCCCAATAAATGGTCACTATCTTTATCCTGAAAAGTCAGTTCTGATTCCTCTGATCCATTCACCAGTATTCTTTCCAGCCTTCTGCACCCCCTTTCGAGCTCTGAATCCCTATAATAGTTTGTTGCTGTTGTTGCTATTACTGTTATTGTTGTTGTTGCTGGATAGGACAGATAGAAATTGAGTGAGGAGAGAAGACAGAGAGGGGAAGAGAAAGATAGACACCTGCAGATCTGTGTTACCGCTTATGAAGTGACCCCCCTGCTGCAGGTGGGGAGCCGGGGGCTTGAATCGGGATACTTGAGCAGGTCCTTGTGCTTCATACTATATGCGCTTAACCTTGTGTGCTACTGCCACACCCCATTTCCTTTTTTCTAAAATAAAGTCACTTTTTAATTTTATATGACAGAGAGAAATTGAGAGGGGAGGGAAGATGATGAGAGACACTTACAGTATACAGTATACTGTTGGTGAAGCTTCCTTGAAGTAGGTGGGGACCCAATTTCCTTGTGTGTGGTAACAGGTGCACTCAATCAGGTGCACCACAGCCTGGCCCCCTTTCTTTTCCTTTTCTGACCAGAGCACTGTTTGGTTTTGACTGTTTCAGGGGCAGTGAATGGGCCTAGGGATTCTCACAGGCAAGCCCTGTGCTCTATAGCTGTGTTTCCTCCCTGGTACTATCATGTTCTTGTTCAACCTCTCTGTGGAGAACTTCCCATTTCTCTTAGACTATGACCTAAGTCTTCAGCTGGCTTACAGCTGTATAGAGTTTTGACTTTATCACTAGGATCACCTCCTGCCTATAGTTTTCTCTGCTTCAAATCATTAGCCTCACTGTAGGTGCTACTCATTTCTTCCTTCCCTCTTGTCTAGGGGTGGGAAACACCTAATTCATAGCCTGTATATGGGACCAAAAATCATCTGGTCTGGTCAAAGGCAACTAGAACTCTTTTCATAGCAACACCACTCTTCGGCTGCTGCTTCTTCTCCTGGTCAGAAGCATTCCGGTGGAGATGTGCCAGGTATCCGCCATGGCTACTTCTCCTGGGAACTGAACATGTGTGACTCTGCTAGCTGATGTTTAAAAACAGGTGAAGGGGGGAGACTTCCGGAGGCAGGGCTACAGAGCAGCAGCTGTGTTTCTCTCTTCTCCTCACCTGGGTCAACTAGGAATACCAAAGGAGACCACCTGGGACCGCAACAAGACAGGATTAGAATGACTTCAGGAACCCACCAAATCACCAGTGAGTGCAAATACGTGTGGCTGGTGGACAGAGAGGAGCCTAGGGAGAGATTAAGTGGCTGGCAACAGTCCAGCAGTTTACCAGTTGAGATATCACCTTCAGTCTGTTTCACTAACAAGAGGATGGCTGAAGGGAGTAGAGGATTCCTCTAAGAATCATCAAATGCAACTCTGAGTCTCCATTGCTACTGCCCTTAGAATCTGGAGCAGTAGAAGTGAGGCCCTGTGCTGACACTAGGGGACAGAGAACTAACTAGGAAACTCAGGAGAAGATCTATATCTCGGTGGCCTAGTGGTGGGGCTGTGAAAGTATCTTTGCATAACCACTGGATTATCTCTGCCCCACCCTGCTTTATCTCTTGGTCAGAAGTCAGTAATTAAGCCTAGAAGCCTGCTTATAGTTCAAAAGCCCTCAGGCTCCCATATCCTACAGGGAAGAAAAAAAGAGGCTTTTAAGCCACTGAGCTCCAACTCAGGGATTAAAATACTATTGAAACAACGGCTAATTTCCACAAGGGTGAACCCTTTAATTATCTTACTTAGACACAAGTCAATCCAGGCAAGAGTGATCAGTAATTTGAAAGTACTGAGAGAGGGACCTCATAACATACTATATAAAATGGTTAAACCAACAAGAAGAAATACTAGAGAAATGAACCAGGTCAAGAGTACAACTAAAGGCCTCCCAAAGGTTGAAGCACAAAGTAATGAGGTCAACATCCAAACACTAGTTAAGGAAATAATCACAGGAGTGAGTAAAGAGTCTGAAAGAATTGTCATCAGAAATGCAGAAACAACAAATGATACCATGGAAGAAAACACTAATTAACTCAAGGTTATTAGAGAGCTGAAAGCTAAAATAGCTGAGCTAAGAACACAGCTAGCTGAACAAGCTAAAAAAGTATCAGAACAAGGTAACGAAATAGATGAACTCCAGAAAACAGTAGAGGGCAGAGAGAATAGAATCAATGAGGCTGAAGACAGAATTAGCAAGATGGAGGACGAATTAGAGACAACTAAAAAAGAAGTAAGAGAGCTCAAAAAGAGATTAAGAGATACTGAAAACAACAACAGAGTCCTATGGGATGACTTCAAAAGAAATAATATACACATTATTGGCTTACCAGAGGAAGAAAGAGAGGGAGGGGAAGAAAGCATTCTTCAGGACATAATAGCTGAGAATTTCTCTAGTCTAGACAACATCAAAGACATAAAGATTCAAGAAGCACAGAGGGTCCCAAACAGAATTAACCCAGACTTAAAAACACCAAGACACATCATATTTAGAATGGAAAGGAATAAGGATAAAGAAAGGATCCTGAAGGCTGCAAGAGAAAAACAAAGAGTCACCTACAGAGGAAAACCCATAAGATTAGCAACAGAATTATCCACACAAACACGAAAGGCCAGAAGAGAATAGCAAGATATCTATCAAGTACTCAGTGATAAAGGCTTTCAACCAAGACTACTGTATTCTGCTAGACTGTCATTCAGACTAGAAGTAGGCATAAAAACCTTCTCAGACAAGCAACAGTTGAAGGAATCAACCATCACCAAGCCTGCCCTGAAAGAAGTTCTGAAAGGTCTCCTATAAACAGTCAGACCACCATAAATAGGACATATATCAGAACACTCTAAAACTCTACAAGAATGGAGTTAAAATATCTTCAATCTTTGATATCAATAAATGTCAATGGCCTAAATTCACCTATTAAAAGGCACAGAGTAGGAAGATGGACCTTGAGAGCTTGTTTGGAGGTTCTAGCAGGGGAGTGCAGCTACTCATATACCCTTGACCGAAGACCTGTCTGTCTCTATTCAGGGAAGGCCGTCCTCTTCGACCGAGCACATAGCTTCGGGAGGGATGCACATGGAGCAGTGAGGGAGGAAGGAGACACTTGCCTAGCCAGCCAGATCAGCCGAATCAACCGTGGTGATCAATGGGATGACAGATGTTGCAGCCAGATCACCCTCACAACCAGAGCAGGAAGATGGATCAGAAAACATAACCCAACAATATGCTGTCTACAGGAAACCCACCTAACTCAACAAGACAAACACAGACTCAAAGTGAAAGGATGGAAAACTATCACACAAGCCAATGGCCCACAAAAAAGGGCAGGAACAGCTATTCTCATCTCTGACACGATAGACTTTAAAATAAATAAAATTTAAAAAGATAGGGATGGACACTACTTAATGCTCAGAGGACCAGTCAATCAAGGGGACTTAACAATTATTAACATCTATGCATTCAATGAGAAGCCATCTAAATACATCAAACATCTACTGAAAGAGCTACAGCAATATTAACAGCAACACAGTCATAGTAGGGGACTTCAGCACCCCACTCTCTCAACTGGACAGATCATACAGGCAGAAAATCAATAAAGACATGAGGGAGCTAAATGAGGAGATAGATAAACTAGAACTGTTGGACATTTTCAGAGTCATTCATCCCAAGAAACTGGAATACACATTTTACTCAAGTCCACATGGGTCATTCTCCAGGATAGACCATATTTCAGGCCACAAAGACAGCATCAGCAAATTCAAGAGCATTGATATTATCCCAAGCATCTTCTCAGACTACAGTGGAATGAAACTAACACTTAAAAATCAACAAAAGATTAGTAAGAGTCCCCAAATATGGAAGCTCAACAGTACACTACTTAACAACTACTGGGTCAAAAAGGAAATCAAGGAAGAAATCAAAATGTTTTGAGAGTTCAATGAAAATGAAGACACAAGCTATCAAAATATTTGGGACACAGTTAAGGCAGTACTGAGACAGAAGTTCATAGCCATACAAACACACATTAGGAATCAAGGAAAACCATAGCAACACCAGGTTCTATTTCTTTTTCACCCAATAGCCCTACTCAGCCCTGGCTTATAGTGGTACTGGGGATGGAACCTGGGACCTCAGAGCCCCAGGCAGGAAAGTCTTTTGCAGAACCACTATGTTGTCCCAGCATTATTATTATTTATTAATTTGTTTTACCCAAAGCCCTGATCAGCTCTGGCCTATGGTGGTGCTAGAGACAGAACCTGGGACTTCAGAGCCTCAGGCATGAAAGTCTTTTTTTTTTTTTTTTTCATGAAAGTCTTTTGCAGAACCATTATGCTGTCTCCCTAACCCTGCAAGTACTAAATTACAAGTTGATAATTTTTGTGGTCCACGAATGTTATAAATACCCAAATAGCCTTCGGCAGAAAAGAGATTTCCCAGCCCAGCTCTAGTCGTCTGGCATTCCTCCAACACCTCTTCTTTATCCAGTTAAACCCATCTAATGTGTCCTACTCAAGGAAGCCTTCCCTGACAGTTAGGACTCTGGCAGTTATCTGAGGCTTTGTGTCACAGTACTTCGCAAAACTAGAAAGGACTACTGTTAAAAAAAAAAAGAAAAGAAAAGAAAAGAAAAAAGAAAGGACTACTGTGTTTAAGATGCAAGGTAGTGTGTTTATATCTGTTGGGATATAAATGTCAGTTCCTTCAAATCAGAGACTAGTCCATCTCACACCCCTTGACATCATCAAGGGCTGTGTCAGTGTCTTGTACATGTAAATATATTGTACATTTGATCAATGTTTGTGGAATGAATGACATCAAGAAGTTGACAAGCTTTGGCCAGTACCACAGTGACAGAGAGAAGCCAGGAAAGCAAGCTGTGAAAGAGAGGGACCCTAGAACATACTAGCTTCAGGAGTCCATTTATAGCTTAATAAGTGAGAATGTGCCCTGAAGGCCTTTCATTTGTGCCCTTCAGGGTGATGACAGTAAGGTGCCTTATACACACACACACACACACACACACACACACACACACACAGAAAGAGAGAGAGAGAGAGAGCTCACCAAGGTCCCATGGGATGCTCTCCATCACTTGCCGGTGTTGTAGGTACATGGGCCACACGTGTCCATCGAAGTACCCTGGGGGGTCTGGTGGCTCATAGACCCTGGTACTGTCAAGACAGAGGACATGTCACACTGATAGAAAGACTGTGAGCAAAGTAATACAGGATGGGCTACAGGGAAAATCTCTCAGAGACTGAATCTAAACAACATGAAGACTACATACAGTTGGGACTGAAGGCTAGTTACAAAGACAACATAGTGGATTTGATTTTCTGATATAAAAATCAACTTAGTCATTCACTATCATTCCATAATTGCCCCCTCCCCCCTCTAGCACTTCATAAAAGAATGGAGAGACAAATACTAATGACAAAGGTGCTGACATATTGGATCATGCTTAGATTTCTTGACATTCTTTGTGACTGTAGTTCAATATAGGCTCACTATTTAAAAATTATAGCGTAGGATTGCTTTCTATAGAGATTTAGGAGAAAAGAGCCAAATAGCCTGTGTAAGGGCCTTTTCATAGAAAAGCAATATAAATTACTCCATGCATGGACAAGGGTCTTGCTTTTTATATGAAGTTAGGGTTTCCCTTGTTTGAAAAATGGTAGACACACAGTTCGATAATATTGATTCCTTCATTTAATTTGTAAATTTACTAATTAAGTTACTTATTTTTACTACAGCACTGACCATCTTTGGCTTATGGTGGTGCAGGGAATTAAAACTGGGACTTTGGAGCCTCAAGCATGAGAGTCTTTTTGTAGAACCATTCAGGTTGTCTCCCCTGCCCCATAAGTGTTGTCTTTTGAATTACAAAGCACAAGGTGATTTCAAAACTTACCTCCTCCTCCTCTTACATTCCTCATATGGAATGGTCAGGAAGTAGCTTCTATTCCAGATTGTGTTAAAGGGTCTAAAATAAGAACACATTTAATTCAGAAGGTCTTCCCTACTACTTGTCTAGAGTCAATGTGGGGGTAAGGATTCTTACTTATAATTAAAGAGAAGGAAACCTTCGATGATTAAGATGCAAATTTCCTCAGAGCTTTTCCAGTCTATGGGTGTCAGAGAGAGTGTTGGGCTCTCCATCCAGCAGGTAATGGCTGACATCATTTTTTCCATATTAAGTGCTTCAAGTACTTTAAACAAACATACACAAATATGAAATCAATACAATAAAAAGTTCTATGATATGGTTTTTATGATGAGAATATATAGAACTCTATAAATGTATGAAATAACACTTTTCCTTATCTTTTGAAGTAGCTAATATAAATATATTCTTGGTTATCAAGGTTTCATCACTTTGGGCTTTTTCAGGTAGAAGGAAAGACAGAGAGAGAGAGAGAGAAAGAAAGAGGGAGAGAGAGAGAGAGAGAGAGAGATCACCACTTTGGGCTTTTTCAGGTAGAAGGAAAGACAGAGAGAGAGAAAGAGAAAGAGAGAGAAAGAGAGAGAGAGAGAGAGAGAGAGAGAGAGAGAGAGAGAGACCCAGCACCAAATCTTCCCTTTCTTAGTGCACCCATTAATGTAGTGGGGGCTTAAACCTGGGGGACACAACTGGCAAACCAGGTGCTTTGCAGGTGAGGATCTGGTTGGTTCTATCTTATGTAGCTTTTAGATAAGTTTAAACTCTAATGTTGATACACTGATGATGTGTAAAATATTTGTATTGGGTGAAGCTCAAGGACCGGCATAAGGATCCTGGTTCGATCCCCTGGCTCCCCACCTACAGGGGGTTGCTTCACAAGTGGTGAAGCAGGTCTGCAGGTGTCTATCTTTCTCCCTCTCTGTCTTCCCCTCCTCTCTTGATTTCTCTCTGTCCTATCCAACAACAATGACAGCAATAATAACAATTATAAACAATAAGAGCAACAAAAGGGAAAAAAATGGCCTCCAGGAGCAGTAGATTCATAGAGCAGGCACTTAGCCCCAGCAATAACCCTGAAGTAAAAAAAAAAAAAAAAAAAAGAATAAAAAAATATATTTGTATTGGACTGGGGAGATGGCTTAGCCTGTTAGAGCCCAGCTTGCATGCTTGAGGCTTTAGAGGCCACAGGTTCAACCCCCAGGATCCCCTTATGCCAGAGCTGAGCAGTGTTCCTTTCACTCTGCCCTTTCCCCCAGTAAGAAATCTTAAATGTTTGTATTAGAATTTCAAACATACATAAAATCGAATGTTGAATACAACGAACTCCCATGCTCCCTTCACTAGCTTTGACAGTAATGAGTTCACAGTTTATTTTGATTTATTTATAACTCATACTCCTCATTTCTAGATTAAAAAAATATACAAGTGAGTTTTAAAGTAAATGACACATTAGGAAAAATATATCTTTTAAAAAATTTTAAATATTTTGTTTATTTTCCCTTTTGCTGCCCCCCTTTTTTATTGTTGTTGTAGATATTATTGATGTCGTTAGATAGGACAGAGAGAAGTGGAGGAGGGGAAGATAGAGAGGGGGGAGAGAAAGATAGACACCTGCAGACCTGCTTCACTGCTTGTGAAGCAGCTCCCCTGCAGGTGGGGAGCCAGGGGCTCAAACTGGGATCCTTACACAGGAAAAATATATCTTAGTATCTTTAGTAAAAGAGCCCTTACAGCTAAATAAAAATCCAACACAGTATTGTCTGGGAAGATAGTGTCAGAGTTGAGAATAGAACTTGAAAGCTGGATCAGGGCAGAGAGTAGCTTCCAAATGTAAGGCAAGTATATAAATACCATTAACTGTAAACCCCATCAATCTGATCTAGGGCTCTTGTCTATTCATATTTAGCACAGGAGCCTGTGTAACCTCTGCAGCTCTGTAGGTCTGAGCTTGCACTCCATGGTCACAGCTAATAACATTCTAGACTGCACTCCTGTCACCAGTCTTCCTCAAGTGGCAGGGTAAGTCGATCAGGTGACTGTCCTGGACAGGCAACCTTACCAGTGTGTCCTGGAACTTCACCTCACCAGAGGCCCATTCCATTAGGGAAAGAAAGAAACAGGCTGGGGTATGGATTGGCTTGCCAACAACCATGCTTAGAAGAGAAGCAATTATAGAAGCCAGATCCTCCAACTTCTGCACCCCATAAAGAATTCTGGTCCATACTCCCAGAAGAATAAAGAGTATGGAACCTGTAGTTCAGGAGATGGTATAGTGGATAAAGTATTGGATTCTCAAGCATGAGGTCCTGAGTTCAATCCCCGGCAGCACATGTACCAGAGTGATGTCTGGCTCTTTCTCTCCCCTTCTATCTTTCTCATTAATAAATAAATAAAATCTTAAGAAAAAAAAAAGAATAGGGAAACTCCCAGTGGAGGGGATGGAATCAGAATTCTGGTGGTGGGAACTGTATAAAATTGTACCCCTCTTACCCTATAATCTTGTTAATCATTATTAAATCACTAATAAAAAATATAACACAGATAAATAGGAATATTTACAATGTGTGCATTTTGAGCATACAATTATAACACTAGAAAAAAATCTGTCTAGAACAGTGATTTTCAGACCTAGAAGCATGAGTCACCTGGAGACTTGTCAGAAATGTAAATTCTCTTGCTGTGCAGAAGCTTTTCAGTTTGATGTAGTCCCATTGGTTTATTTTTGTTTTAGTTTTCCTTGCAATTGTGTCTATCATCAAAGTTGCCCTTGAGATTTATATGGGAAAGTGTTCCACCAATATTTTCTTCTAAGTATTTGATAGTTTCTGGTCTAACATCCAGGTCCTTGATCCATCTGGAGTTTATTTTTGTTTCTGGTGAGATAAAGTGGTTTAGTTTCATCCTCTCTATTATCACTGGTCATCTCTAGCAGGAACAGTATCATCAACCCTCTTGTGGGCCTCTGCAGAACTTTACCTTCAATACAGAATAATGGCAGAAATTGTCCCACTCTCTGAAGGGAGTCTGGATCAACGTACTCTGCTACTGAAGGAAGACTGGTCCTGAAATGAGTGCAGCCTAGACTGTTCCTAGCTATGACCATAGAATGTGAACTCAGACTGACAGGGATGCAGAGGTTACACAGGCTCCTGTGCTAAATATGAACAGACATGGGACCTAGATCAGATGGATGGGGTCTACAGTTAATGGTACTTATCTACTTTTCCCATATTTGGGAGCTACTCTCTGTCCTGATCCAGCTTTCTAGTCCTATTCCCAACGCTGACACTATCTTCCCAGATGATACTTTTAGCCTACCTGCATGTTATCTGTGGAGCTTAGCCAAAAATTAGTACTTGTGAGCCCCTTGGAATATACCTAAAGTAGACTCCCTAGATTTTTGCCATATGAAGACCCTAAATCTCATCTTCTATATTCTTACCTGTAGGTTTCTGATTATTAAACAATTTGTGCTGCTTTTATATCCTAAATGCTTTTCAGCCACCAAGTTTCAGATGCTACCATGATGCCAACCTGATTTCCCTGGGTAGACAACCTCACCAATGTGTCCTGGAACCCCACTTCCCCAGAGCCCTACCCCACTAGGGAAAGACAGAAACAGGCTGGGGGTATGGATATCCAGCAGAGAAGCAATTACAGAATCCAGATCTCCCACCTTCTGCACCCCATAAAAATCTTTGGTTCATATTCCCAGAAGGATAAAGAATAAGGAAACTTCCAATGGAGGGGACAGTCATATGGAACTCTGGTGGTGGGAATTGTACCCCTCTTATCCCACAATCTTGTCAATCATTATTAAATAGCTAATAAAAAAATAAAAAAAGAAATATGAATTCTCAGCCCCATAGCAGGATACTGAATTTGAGTAATGTGAGCTAAGAGATGTTTGAGTGGAGGGCTTTAAAATCATGGGTTTACTTGACAGAGGGACTATTAAGATTTTTTCCTTTGTTCTGAGATACCTTTTAGTATTTTTATTTACTTATTTATCCTTTTGTTGCCCTTGTTGTTGTAGTAGTTATTACTGTTGTTGTTATTGGCATTGTCATTGTTGGATAGGACAGAGAGAAATGGAGAGAGGAGGGGCAGACAGAGAGGAGGAGAGAAAGATAGACACCTACAGACCTGCTTCACCGCTTATGAAGCGACTCCCCTGCAGGTGTGGAGCTTGGGGGCTTGAACCAGGATCCTTATGCCGGTCCTTGTGCTTCACACCACATGTGCTTAACTCGCTGTATTACTGCCCGACTCCCGGGATACCTTTTAGGAAGTTGCATCTTTCTAGGAAATTGTCAATTTCACTGTTTTCAAATCTACTTGCATAAGACTGTTTATAATGTCTTTTTTTTTCCTCATGTCTGTAGGATCTTTAATGATAAAACATTTTTGTTTTTTATTTTTACAATTTGTGTCTATTTTTTAAGGAATATTTTTATTTATTTACTATTGGATAGAGACAGAGAGAAACTGAAAGGGGAGGAGGAGATAGATAGAGACAGAGAGACAACTGCAGCCCTGCTTCACTACTCATGAAGCTTACCCCCTGCAGTTGGGGACCAGGGACTTGAACCTGGGCCCATGTGCACTGTAATGTGAGTGCTTAAACAGGTGTGCCACTGCCTGGCCCTTTCTCTTCTATTTTTTTTCTTCAGCTTTGTTTAACCTGGTTGGTGATCACTCAGATTCTTGAATGTAGGTTTGTGTCTTATACAGATTTGAGATACTTTATATCATAAATACTTTTCAGCACACTTTTTTTTCTCTCTCCATGTGAGACTCCAGTGATTTGACTATTAACTCTTTGGCTATGGACCCACATTTCTGCTCATTTCTCTTCTATTTTTTCTCTATAGTCCAATCAATTTCTTTTTCTCTGTCTTCAACTTCATTGATTCTTTCCTGTCATATTTATTCTGCTGGGGAGTCCTTCCAGTAAGTCTTAAAGTTTCAGTCCTTGTATGCTTCCAGTTATAAAACTTTCCAGTTAGCAAACTTCTATTTGCTTCTTTTTCCACATCTTCTCTCTCATTATTGAGACTTTCTAACTTTTCATTTGATTCAAGAATCTTCACAGTTGCCTGTTGAATGCCCCCACCCCTTTGATAAAAACCTAAAATCCTTGTCAGATAATTACAACATCTGTGTCATCATGGTGACAGAATCTGTTATCTTTGCTCACAGAAAATTGAGAGTTGTGATTTTCAGATTGATCATGGAAATCTGAGGCATTATGTTGTAAGGTTCTGGATCTTGTTTATTTATTTTGTAGGCAGTCATCCTACTTGTGTGTAGTGTGTAGATCCAGAGGCAGCTCCCTGCTGGGTTCAATAGTGGGGTAGGATCCCCATGGTTGAGATGTGCCAATTGTATTTCTGTGTTCTAAGAGTGCAGACACAGTTCTCCACTGGGTCCTGGTGAGAGAAGCAGACACTGTCTGGGTGAGGACGGTGAGGAATCAACTGGTCTCACCTCACACAGCCTCACTCTGTCTCTTTGCTGCCAGCTGGGGGTAGGAGTTCATTTCTGGGTTTGGCTCTATGAATATGGCCCCTATAGGTGACATAAAGGGTCCACACATGCCACTTTGCTGCTGCCAGCTGGGTCCAAATTCTCTGCTTGTTCCTGTTAGTCCTGTAAGTGGAGGCTAGATTTTCTTTCTCTTTAGTTAGAGAAGGATGGATATTAGCAACACTGATTTTTATCCTGCTAAGCCATCCTCCCCTCTCCCTTCCCCCTGTCTTTTACTACAGTGAAAACTACAGGTTTATTGGATTTTTTCTTTAATTTTTAATTCTTTTTTTAAAAAATATTTATTCCCTTTTGTTGCCATTGTTGTTTTATTGTTGTAGTTATTATTGATGTTGTTGTTATTGGATAGGACAGAGAGAAATGGAGAGAGGTCTGGAAGGGACTCCCCTGCAGGTGGGGAGCCCGGGGATTTTTTTTTGTCTGTAACTTTGCATACTTGTAGCACCCCTTCCTGGGTATCTGAGAGACAATAAGAAAATCCAGGGAACTCACAGCCAAGCCACTCCTCAAATGCTGAAGTCCCATGTGAGTGCTCTCTTTTCTCAGCTTCTAGAGCTTCTCTGGTTTGACGTACTCATGCAAGGTTTTAGTTGTAAGAGGGAAGGATAGTGAGGAAGGGAATCAGTCCATCTTGGCTGGAACCAGAAGAACCATTATTTTTAAAAAATATTTTTTTCACTATTGCTACTTAAAAGTATTTACTGATTTTCGTTGTGATTTATTCTTAGACTCAGAGAACACACACATGTATTTTACTCCAAGTAAAATGTGATGATGAGTAGGATTTGCTTCAAAATAATATAGAGGATAAAAGTGGGTCAATTTATAAGTGAAATATAATTTGTTTTTTAAAATGGTTTGATTTATTTTATTTTTATTTTATTTATTTATTCCCTTTTGTTGCCCTTGTTGTTTTATTGTTGTTGTTATTGATGTCATTGTTGTTGGATAGGACAGAGAGAAATGGAGAGAGGAGGGGAAGACAGAGAGGGGGAGAGAAAGATAGACACCTGCAGACCTGCTTCACCACCTGTGAAGCGACTCCCCTGAAGGTGGGGAGCCGCAGGCTCCAACCGGGATCCTTATGCCGGTCCTTCTGCTTTGAGCCACCTGCGCTTAACCTGCTGCGCTACCGCCTGACTGTTGAATATAATTTCTTGATTTTTAGAGACCCAGGTGATGGCACAGTGGGTAAAGTCTTGAACTCTCAATTGTGAATTCTGAGTTCAAACACCATGTCCCAGAAGAATGTTCTATATTTCATTCTTTTCTTTTTCATAAATAAATCTTTTAAAAGGAATTCTTTAGTTTTAAATGTCAATGGTGAACAAGAAAGTTCATTATACCTTTTGCCTACTTTTGTATATGTTCAAATATTTTAAAGAATAAAAAAAAATCATAAAAATGTACTGATTCGTTTCCAAAGGCCTGAGCACTTTCTTTTGTTATTGACCTCTAATTCAGTCCTCTGGTCAGAATTTATCTACTTGTTCCATACCTTCACTTATGCCTTTCATTTTGGTTAATATTCTATGTGTTCTTGTGGGGGGGGGGAGAGTCTATTTTATTGTTGTATGCATGCTCTTTTTTTTTTTTTAATGTTTTATTGATTTAGGATAGGACAGAAAGAAATTGATAGGGGAGGGGGATACTGGGAGAGAGATACCCACATCACTATTTTAACACTTGTGAAGCTTCTCATTGCAGATGGGGACAGAGGCTTGAACCCAGATCCTTGAGCACTGTAACATCCACATGCTTTACTAGGTGTGCCACTACACATTTTATGCCGTCTGAGCCCTTTTCTTTTAAAAATGTCTCCACACCTTTATCACTTGCCATTGTCTTTCTTTTTCTTTTTTTTTTTTTAATTATCTTTATTTACTTGATAGAGACAGGCAGAAATTGAGAAACCACCATAAAGCAAATGTATCATCATACTTTGATTTTTTTATGTTCTACTTTTATTTGTAGACTACA
The DNA here is from genome assembly GCF_950295315.1 of Erinaceus europaeus. NCBI lineage: Eukaryota > Metazoa > Chordata > Mammalia > Eulipotyphla > Erinaceidae > Erinaceus > Erinaceus europaeus. The sequence goes on from NC_080171.1 coordinate 23,691,140, forward strand.
TTTAATTATTCAGTTTATGTATAAACATGGCAAGTACTTTTTTTTTTTCTTTTCTTTTTTATTGCCATCAGGGTTGTTGTCAAAGCTTTCTTTAAAGTTGCCTTTAATGCCAGCACTATGAATCCACTGCTTTTGGGTGGCCATTTTTTCTTTTTCTTCCTTTCTTTATCTTTCCCTCCTTCCCTCTTTTCCTTTTTCTCTTTCTTTTTTATTAGATAGGACTGAGAGAAATTGAGAGAGGAGGAGCAGAGAGGAGAAAGAGAGAGATCTGCAGACCTGCTTCACACTTGTGACAGTACATATATTTAAAAAATAATTTTATTAGTGTTTTACTAATGATTTACATGATTGGACGATAACAGGGGTATAATTCCATATAGTTCCCAACACCACAGTTCCCATTCCATGCACTGGAAATTACCTTATTCTTTTTAAAAAATTATTTTTATTTATTTATTCATATGATTTATTGGATAGACTTCCAGAAACTCAGAGTGAAGGTGGTGATAGAGACGGAGAGAGACAGAGAGACACCTACAGCCCTGCTTCACCACTCACAAAGCTTTCCCCTTGCAGGTGGGGACCGAGGGGGCTTGAACCTGGTCCCCACCTTCAGGGGGAAAGCTTCACAAGCGGTGAAGTAGGACTGCAGGGGTCTCTCTCTCCCTCCCCTTTGAATTTCTCTCTCTCTCTCTAGCCAATAATAAATGAATAAAATTAAAAATAAATTAATTATTTTAAAAAAAAGAAAGAAAACACTACACCAAAGCTTCCTTTAGTGAGGTAGGGTCAGGTTGGAGCTTAAACCTGGGTTACACACATGGCAAAACACCACATTCACATGATTTAAGCGAGCTATTTCATCAGCCTTTAATGAATGATTTTGTCTCGCTGAGCTTGTGCCACCGTTTAACAAGTATTGTTTTAAAAATCTGTTTGTGGGGCCTGGCGGTGGTGCATCTTGTTAAGCACACATGTTACTATGCTCTAGGACCCTGGTTCAGGCCCCTGGTCCCTACCTGCAGGGGGACAGTTTCATATGTGATGAAGCAGTGCTGCAGGTGTTTCTCTGTCTCTTTCTATCCACCTTTCCCCACCAATTTCTCTCTGTCTTATCAAACTAAACAAAGTTTAAAAAAACACTTATTTAAACAAATCTGTTTGCTATTTAAGTGTGTGTGTGTGTGTGTGTGTGGGTAGCTTGTAATTCTTTGGCTACTTTTGAGACTTTCCACTACATTTAATCAGACTTACTCATTCCCTTGGGTATTTTCTAGTTAGAACACCAATGTCTTTCTTAGGGATTTGTAAAAACTTACATAAATTAGAAATAATTCTCAATTAAACTAGGAATAATCCTCAATTATTAAGAGCAGGTTTTTCTTGTTTAGTTCTTACTTTACAATCTCCCCTTACTAACTTTGAGAAAAAAAGGAAAAGAAAAACATCTTGACACAGCTCAAGACACAAGAACAAACAGCAAATCCTGTAAGAGGATTTTGCCTTCCTTAAAACTATCATGTTTGTAAGAGCTGATTATACAACATTTATCCTGAACATAAACCAGAAAAATCAGTTTAAAGTTTAAAGTGGAGTAATATGTTTAACAGTTTTGGAGACTCTTCATAGGTAGTGGTTATTTGGGTTTTAAAAAAGAAAATGAATATTAATGTATTTTATTGGCTCATCTACTTACCATCATACTGCAGAAATCCATTTTCATCTCTCTCTATCTCAGACTCTGGCTGTAAAAATAATTACCAATCAAAATAGTGCAGTAGAAGTACTACAATTACAGAATAAAGAAGTTATAAACCTTTAACGCATGCTTTGGATGACAGGGATAAAGGAAAGCAAAGATCAGCACCAACTATTGGTGCCACCTAGTGGATATACAACACACTTGCATTGAGTCAAATTGAAAAGCTATTGATCACCTTCAGAAGAGGCTCTTTGGATCTAATTCACTTAAAATTGCTACTGGAACATTTTTAGAGTTCCGTAAATTATCTAAAAAGTTTTACAGATACCTTAAAGAAATCATCCTGAGATATGACACTGCAATTCGGTAGGTGTTTCTGCAAATTCTTAGCCAGTGTTGTTTTCCCACCATTTGTCACACTGTACCAAGAGGAAAAAAAAACATTAAAAAATTCTTTTACAGAAAGAACATTTAAAATAGCATGTGATATCTAAGAAAAGGCATTTATGTTTATTTAGTTATTTATTTTCCCTTCTGTTACCCTTGTTGTTTTTCATTGTTGTAGTTATTATTGTTGTTGTTCTTGATGTCATCGCTGTTGGATAGGACAGAGAGAAATGGAGAGAGGAAGGGAAGATAGAGACGGGGAGAGAAAGTGAGACACGTGGAGACCTGCTTCCCAGTCTGTGAAGCGACTACCCTGCAGGTGGGTAGCCGGGGCTCAAACCTGGACCCTTATGCTGGTCCTTGCACTTTGTGCCACATGCACTTAATCCGCTGCTACCGCCCGACTCCCAGAAAAGGCATTTCTACAAGGAGACCGGTGCAAAGATCCCGGTTGGAGTCCCACCTGCAGGGGTTGCTTACCAAGTGGTGAAGCAGGTCTACAGATGTCTTATCTTTCTCCCTTTCTGTCTCCTCTCCTCTCTCAATTTCTCTCTGTCTTATCCACTAAAAACACGGGGGAAAAGGCCGGTAGGAGCAGCAGTGGATTTGAAGTACTGGCACAGAGCCCCAGAGAAAACCCTCATGGGAAAAAAAAAAGACATTTCTGATGCATTGTATGTTGACATAGTCATGAGTATCGGTAGATATAATATTTGGTAAGAAATAAGCTAGAATGAATGGATTAGAAATAAAACTACTGGACAAGTAAGTTAGGAATGCTTAAAAGTACAGGTGTTAGAGGTCGAATGGTAGTGTACCATGCATAAAGATCAAGGTTCAAGGAACCGGTCTCCAGTCCCCACCTGCAAGGGGAAAGCTTTGCCAAGTACTGAATCAGTGCTGCAGGTGTTTCTGTCTCTCTTCCTTGATATCGTTCCTTTCCCTCTCAATTCCTCTCTGTCTCTATCCAATAAATAAATAAATAATATATATATTTATTTTTTATAATTGGATAGAGACAGAAATTGAGAGGGGGTAGGGAGATGGAGACAGAGAGAGACAAAGAGACACCTGCAGCCCTGCTTCACCACTCTTGAACCTTTCCCCTTGCAGGTGGGGGCCAGAGGCTTGAACCCGGGTCCTTACGCATAGTAATGTGAGCACTTAACCAGGTGCACCACTGCCTGGCCCTTCCTTTCTTTATTACTATTATTATTATTATTATTATTATTTTACCAGTGCACTGTTCAGCTCTGGCTTGTGGTGAGGGGGATTAAACCTGGGACTTTGGAGCCTTAGGCATGAGAGTCTGTTTGCATAACCATTATGCTATCTACCCTCCACCCAGTAAATAAAATATGTTTTAAAAAGTATAGGTGTTGGGAGCTAGGCAGTGGCACACCTGGTTGAGTACACATGTTAGTTTATCTCTGTCTCTATTCCAGAAATGAATAAATAAATCAAATATATATGTGTGTGTTGGGAACAAAATAACTTTTTGTCTATTGTTAAACATCCAAAAGGTTCCTGTACAGCATAGTGAGTATAAGCTCCAGACCTTAGAGCAGTGCAGTTGACCCTCAAACAACACAGGTTTGAACTGTGAAAATCCATTTGCACATTTTTTAAATTTCTTTATTGGGGGGTTAGTTAGTGATTTACAGTTGACAGCAAAACAATAGTTTGGATGTGCTCACACATTTTTTTTTGCACACAAGGTTCCTGAGGACCAGCTAAGGAACTATGGCATTCTTGAACTCTGGCCAGGAGTGAGCGTACCCAGTACAGTGCATGCTTTGCATCTGTAAGGACTTGGACTCGAGTTCCCAACTACCACATGGGAATACTTCAATGGGGGAAGCTTCTGGAATGGTGTTGTGGTCTCTGTCTCTGTCTTTCTCTCTCTTTCCCTATCCCTCCCTTTTTGTTTCTTACATCGACCTGGAAAAAGTAAAGGAAGAGAAAGAGGCAGCCCAGGAGGTGGTGCATTGGGGTAAAGCACTGAACTCTCAAGCATGGGGTTCTAAGTTCGATTCCTGGCATCACATGTGCCAGAGGGATGCTTTCCTTCTCTGCTTCTCCTCCCTATCATCAATAAGTTTTTCACCCGTTAATAAAAAATGTTTATAATCCACATTGAATGTCCATAGTTCAGATACTGGGTTTTGGTTTAGATAGTAAAAGGGATAAGTATATTGCAGAATGAGCAATCTGGCTAGAGAATATGTTACTTTCTAGACTAATGTCCCCACCCTTTGTTTTATTTGATAGGACATAGAGAAATTGAGGTGGGAGGAGAGAGAGAGAAGGAGGAAGGGTGAGAGAAAGAGAGAGAGACAGAAAGGGAGAAGGAGAGGGTAAAGGAGAGGGAGAGGGAGGTGGCCCTGCAAGTGGAAACTGGGGGCTTGAACCCAGGTCCTTCTGTGTGGCAATGTGTGCACTCTACCAGGTGTGCCACTGCCCAGCCCCTAGACTAATGTCTTTTGTTAAGATCATGGGCACATAATACCTTTAGACTCAACTCCTAACCATCATGGCCCACAGGCTTTCAGCTTCCTTATACGTTACCTGAACTCAGTGGAAGATACCCAGACAGAAGTATGTTCTCTCTTAAGATCCGGGGAAAGAAAGGAGATGACTTAATACCGGAAGGCCACGTCCTTTCTGTTCAGAATACCCAAACACATATACAATTCCTGGGATTTTTTGTTTTGTTTTGTTTTTATGTGCCAGGTAACATAAGAGGCACTATATTTGGAGCATGATAACAGGCTAGGGAGAAATTGAAGAGACTAGAAGATCATGATCCCTGAGGTTCCAGAATCCAAGGTTCAATCCCAAGGACCATGATAAGTCATAGCTGAGCCTTGCTCTGTTCTTTCTGTAGCTCTCTCACGAAAATGAAATAAATAAGGAGAGAGCAACAAGGGCTAGTTCAGGATATAAGAAAATAGCCTCCAGGCATCTTGAGTAAGGACATCTCCACCAGCTGTTTGAAGCAAAATTACTCACCCACCAATTCCAATCACAAATGTTTTCATCATCGGTTTTGAGAAACACACCTTCCTAAAAAGCAAAGCAAATAAATAAATAAATAAATAAATAAATAAATAAAAGAATGCTTGTCATTCAGATGTTTACAGCGGCAAGAGAAGCAGCCCTGAACCAGGTGGCTGGTGTGGGAGATGCCGTGACCAGCTGCATATATTCCGTGGAAATGAGTTATCCTGCCACACTTACTTCAAAGTAGCGTTCATGACTGTCTGTGTCCAGGCTCTGTGCCGAAACCCACTGAACTGAAAGGTTCTCTGCAGTCTAGCACAGGATTCTCAAGGTCAGTTCACAAGAATGCAGAAGAGTTTCTGAGCCAGAGCACTGCCTGTGCATAACCACGTAAGGCAGGCTGCCTGCTACCTGTATTGTTCACCCACCCAGAGATGACCCATGCCTTCCATGACAGGCAAACCAGCTACTCTCTCACTCAGATCCTGAAACGGCATCTTCCTGATGGCATCTTCCACCCTTCCCCTTTCTTCTTTTCCTTCTTTTTCTATTTCATTTGATAAGACAGAGAGGAAGTGAGAGGAAAGGGGTAGGTAAAGAGGGAGAGAAAGAGAGATATTCCGAAGACCTGCTTTCCCCAGCAGGTGGGGACCAGGGACTTGAACCCCAGTCTTTTCCCATGGAAATGTGTGCACTTAATCAGGTGCACCATTGCTCAGCCTGCATGCCTGCATACCTATCGGCTTTCCTTACTTTCTTTGCCAAGGTTTTACTGCTCCAGCCCAAATTTTTCAAGTAGAGAGAGACAGAAATTGGAGGGAGGGAAAGAAACCACAGCATCTTCTTTCAGTGAGGTAGGGGACAAGCTTGAACCCGGGTCACACACATGACAAACATGACAAACAGGTGCACTCCTCAGGTGGGCTGAATAGCCAGTCCTGGCCCATTTCTTCACTCAGAAACCTAGATCTAGGGCCACAGTAGGTAAACTTTTCCAGCAACAGGCCATCTAGTAAATATTTGAGGCTTTGTGGGTCAGAAGACAAAAATCAAGGTTATTATGTGTCAGGGTTATTGTTATTATTTATTTATCTAATTGCTTCCAAGGTTATTGCTGGGGCTTCATGCCGACATTACAAATCTATCACTCTCGATGGCCATTTTTCTGTCCCTTTCCTTTTCTTTTTACTTTATAGGACAGCAAGAAATTGGGGGGGGGGGAGATTTGATAGAGGGAGAGAGACAGAGACATCTGTAGACTTGTTTCACCACTTGTGAAGTCTGCCCCCCCACCCCCGCAGGTGGGAACTTGGGGCCTGAAGCCAGATCTTTGTGTGCATCCGACTGGGTGTGCCACCACCCACACCACCCAGCCCTTTGTGTGGTACTTTTATAATAATCGAGAAAACAAATTTCCCATTTTTTTAAAATAAAAATGAAAACATAGTACTTATTAGAGATGATTCTACTCTTATTTTTCCTTAAAATATTTTAAATTGATTGATGAGATAAAGGCTGATGTGAGAGAGAGAAGAACCAGAGTATCCAATCTTTGGGGGTCAAACTCAGGACCTCATGCTTGAGAGTCCAAGGCTTTACCCACTGTGCCACTTCCCAAGCTAAAACAATTTTATTTTGTCTACTAATGAGACAGCTGGAATGCTATTGTTTGTTTAAATTAGGATTAATATTTCCCTTACTGAATTTCTAAGTGTTCTCAATCAATTAATTGACTTCAAGTGTTTAGGCAGTAGCCACAAGCCACTGTTTCCCAAGCCATGGCCTGGGGGTAAAGGACAGTTTTATTCATGGGTGCCGAAGGTTCACTTGTGGATATGCCGGTACATCCATTCCATCTCCTAATACATCAATTTCATCTCCTGAAGTGGAAATGTAGAGGCTCAGCAGCAGGGAACCTTAGAGTTTCGTTTCTTAAAACATCCCTGACTGACATTAGTTGTTAGTCCTGACTGCTCCTGCCGGTGATTACTGGTGGTAAGCTGAGGGTCCCTGAGCAGGAGATTCCCTCCAGTTCTCCCAATTCCTAGTCATAGACTGTATCCAGACTCCTCCGGGGGGGGGGGGGGGGGGGGCATAGGGTGGCAATTGAGGGTGAGGGGAGGGGGGATGGGGAGCTATTATTTCAAATAATAACTTTTTAATTGAGAGACAGATCATTAATTTTTATCTATATTTATTGGATAGAGACAGCCAGAAATCGAGAGGGAAAAGACAGATAAGAGAGGCAGAGCGACAGAGACACCTGCAAGACTGCTTCACCACTCACAAAGCTTTCCTCCTGCAGGTGGGGACTGGGGGCTTGAACCCAGGTCTTGTGCACAGTAACATGTGCTCTCAACCAGGTGCGCCACCACCCGGCCCCTTATTATTTCATAGCTCTTCCTGTATATCCAGAAATGAGTGGAATTGCTTAAGACTTGATCTCACTTTCATTAGCAAGTTTGCACGGGAGATTTCAGTAATGGCTATGATAAACATAACAGAACAAGTTGAATAACTGAGTTTGACCTGAAGTTGCACTGTTGAACATACACGTTTAAAGTTTATCAAGGAACAATTACATACAATGAATACTGTAAAATAAGTTTTCATGTTGCACTTTTCCTGCTTTGGAATTTTATTTTACCTCTTCCTTTTCTCCTCTTCCTTGTCCCTCCTTCCTCTCCTTCCCTTCCCCTCTACTCTTTTTTCTAATGTCAGTACAAGTTTCCTTTTTATGGGAAAGGAAAGGCTGTCTTTGCTCTGAAATAATCTTTATTACTATTTTGGTGATAAATATTTTTTTCTCCTATGAAATTATATTGACAGTAGATAATAGTAGATTGATGTCCTCATGTGGCAGGGAAAACAAATTAATAAACACCTGTCATTCCCTGTTCTACTTTACTTATTTTTGAGTCTGTTACAACATAAACTCTCCAGCCTTGAAGAAGTAGAGCCACGGAGATCACTGTTCACCCTTCATTTGCTAGACGCGAGACTGGCCCAGACAAGAGAGTAACGTGTTCGACATCAGGCAGCCTGCAGAACCAAATGAGTACCTTCTTTACTCCTCCCCTGGCTGCTAAGAAGTACTTTGTTTTGTTAACACGAGCTGGGCTGCTTTGCAAGAAGGGCAAGCAAAGAGCCGCGGGCCCTGCAGGTGCTCACCTCCTCCACCTCCAGGCCTCCGCCCAGGGCAGTGTCGGCCCCGCCCAGAAGTTCACTCACTGCCCGGGTCACCGCTGGCCCAGGCTGCCAGGCTCCGGGAGTTGCCTCCCGCCTTCGCCCAAGTCGGCTCGGGCTCGCGTCCCACCGGCTCGCGCAGCTCCAGGGAGCGGGGGCTGCAGCGTAAGGTCGGCCGGCGGAGCTCCGGGGAGCGCGGGCTACAGCCTGGCGTTGGCCCTTCCTTTCCAGTGGCCTGCGCGCAGGGCCGCCAGGCTGGAGAGGCAGCACCCCCGGGTCCGCCCCCGCCGCCAAGCGCGCCCACCTCCGGGCCCCGCCCCTCGGATCCCTGACCCCGCCTCTAGCTCCTATCCCCGCCTCCGTTACGGGCCCCGCCCCTGGCTCCTTGCCCCGCCTCCGAGCCTAGCTCCGCCTCCGTGCCTAGCTCCGCCCCGCGCTGCGCTGGCGACCAGGCTGCCGGCCGGGAGCCAATGAGCGCAACGAGCGGCTGCCACTTCCCGGTCCGGGCGTGGGGCGGGCGGGGCGCAGAGCTGCGGAGCGGGGCGAAGGCGCTTTGGGGCCGGGTGTGCAGCGGTAGGCGCTTTGCAGCTTTCGTGTGCAGCCTCTCCGATCGGCGGCTCCAGGAAGCGACATGTCCAAGCCGCCCCCCAAACCAGCCAAGCCAGGTGAGCGCGGCGGCCCGGCCCTGAGCCCCGCACCTCTTCTGGGCGTCCGGGCCCTTCCCGGAGGGCGCGGACCTGGCTGGCCGAGGGTCGGGGTGCAGCGACCCCGAGCGCTGCCTCCGGCCTCTCTGCTGGGACCCTTGTCTAGGAAGGGGTTCCGGGCATCTTCCTTACCGGTGCTTCCTTCCCATGTCTGTTTGTCTCCTTGTATGTCTGTCTCCCTGTCTGAAACCCCCCTCCCTACCGCCCTCGGGGCTGGCAGTCAGGCTGTCTGGACTCCCGGGGCCGGCCGTCACTATCCCTTCGGGAATAGCCGTCGGGCCGCGGAAAGATCTCAGGGCCACTTCCTCTTCCCAGCGGGCGCCCCTGTCATCTCTGAGCTTCTGACCTGCGATGTGGACGGGAAGTGCGGCGGTGGCGGGGCGGGGCGAGGTCTCCCCGGGGGCAGGGGGTGCCCTGAGGGAGGTTCCTGCGGGATTGGGGGGGGCTTTGGGGGGGCTCCCGCGGGCAGGGGGTGCCCTGAGGGAGGTTCCTGCTGGACTGGGGGCCTCTTTGGGGGCTCCCGCGGGACTGGGGTTGCCCGGAGAGAGCCTTCTGGGAGACTGGGGGGCTTTGGGGAGGGGGCTCCCTCTGGACTTGGGGGGCTGTTTGGAATAGGCCTGGGAAGAGGAGAGAAATCGGGGCGGGTGCAGGGGGTCCCCACCTCCCTGACCTCACTCGGAAGTGTCACCTCGTCGCCCCACAGCTCTTTGCTTGCTCAACTAATTTGGCCTGCTGAACTGGAGAGGGTGAAATGACCAGTTCCTCAAAGCAGTTTTTTTTTTTACCCTTAGTCCTTGTTCATTTCTTGCTCTATTCTTAGAATATTTTAGGTAATATCTAGAAGCAAGATCACTTAAAAAGGACTGACGTTATTTCAGTTTGGTACTCTAACAACAAGCACTTTCTCACTTTCCTTTGGGTAGGTCATCACTTACTGTTGTATGCTCAGGTTTTAAAGTTTTTTTTCCAGCTCTGGTAACATCCGTACAGCACAGATCGACATTTATCTATTGATATCACATTTCAAAGTAATCTTCAGTTGCAAGGTGTAGAGTTTCAGTGACCGCTTTTTCTCAATATTTGATCAAGTGCTGTAATTTTCCTGATTATTAGGTTTTCTTTCTCGTCATTGCAAACTGCCAGTTTCAAGTCAGTTGTTTGACAGAAATTAAATATTGGATGGGAGGGTATGGAAAGTTGCTGACAGGTATGCTTCTAGTAAAAATGGATGGGGCTGGAATTTTGAGCTGTGTAGTCCTTAAGTAGAACATGATGAGAATTTTGCATCTTAAGTGCATGGATGAGAGGTGCCAAATTTCTAACTTCAAATATAAAGCAGGTTCTAAAGACTCAGAATTGTGTTTTGATTACTAAGCGAAGCATTTAATATTGTTCTTCTTGATTTTCATCTCTAGATTGCTTCAATATCTGTGCTGCCATTGGAGAGATACCAACATTGTATGTGTGTGTTTGTGTGTGTGTATACATGAGTGTTAGAAGTATCAGTTAGCAGGTGGTTTACATGCACACCTGTGGCTTAGCTTCCCAATTAGGGCTCCACTCCCAGGCACACTTTTTGCTGTCTGATTCAACTTTCATCATGTTTTTAGAACACCAGGCAGTGTGTGTTGGATATGACTGATACTTGGAGACCGTTTTGACTCTGCAGTAACTAGTAAATGAGATCTAAATGCACACCCGGGCTGCATAGGAATTGGCTTGCTACTTTATCATGAGAAAGACTAGCTTCCATTCAGATTTGAAGCTGTGTGTGGCCTGGCTTGCTGGAAAACAGAGCTGTCCTGTTCCCACACTGGCTACACTTGCTGTGTGCCAGGCATTGATCCAATCACTTCGTACATGTAGCCCTGCAAAGTCAGTGTCATTATTATTCCTCCTCATTGTGCAGGTGGAGAAAGGAAGGCAAGACACAGGAAGATTAAGTGGCTTGTGGAAGTCAGCAGCTGTCTGGGATGTAGTGCTCAGGCTCAGACCTGGAGAGCCAGGGTCCAGAGTTTTGGGCTCTTTACCTGAGGCCTGTTCTGCCCCACGTCACAGTGCTCCATTCATTCACCCAGTCATGTGTGTTTCAGCTGTGGGCAGGAAGTGGAAAGGAAAGCACCTCTGGCCTCAGACTTTCTTGTTGGAAATGAACATAAAAGTCACTCTGTGGTGTGCTGCATTTGCTTTCTAGTCTTGCCTGTAAGCCACAGGGTGAACAGTGTCTGAAGCAAGCCTGGCATTGGGGCTGGAGGAGTGCAGCTCATTTTTGGTTTGTTTATACTCTGCCTCTTCCCAAATGAAAGGTGTTTTTTTTTTTTTAATCTTTAATTTTTTATAGCAGGGAGCTATGAAAGAAGAGTAAATGGACACTAGAGGAGAAGCTAGCTTACAGACATGTATCTTCTTTGGCCCTGCATCATTTCTGAAGAGGGGGTGGGAATCATAGAGAGAAAAGACCAATTACAAAAGTCCTAGTACTTATAAAATTAAGATTTAATGGGAGTCGGAATAAAATTAAGATGTAACGGGAGTTGGGTGGTGGCGCATCGGATTAAGCGCATGTGGCCAAAGTGCAAGGACCAGCATAAGGATCCCGGTTCAAGCTCCCGGCTCCCCACCTGCAGTGGAGTCCCTTCACAAGCCGTGAAGCAGGTCTGCAGGTGTCTATCTTTCTCTCCCCCTCTCTGTCTTCCCCTCCTCTCTCCATTTCTCTCTGTCCTATCCAACAATGACGACATCAATAACAACAATAATAACTACAACAATAAAAAAAAACAAGGGCAACAAAAGGGAAAATAAGTAAATATAAAAAAAATTAAGATGTAACATTTGCTCTGAGAAGGAGCTTATTTATTTATTACCATTGAGATCTGAGATGATCTGGTTTTTTTTTGTTTTTTTTTTAAGGCATTGAATAGACTGGCTGGGGAGATAGCATAATGACTATGCAAAGAATATTCCATGTCGGAGACTTTGAGGTTCCAGGTTCAATCCCTAGCATCACCATAAACTAGAGCCAAGGGGAGCCAGGCAGTGTTGCACCAGGTTAAGCATACATAGTACGAAGTGCAAGGATCTGCACAATGATCACCCTTCAAACCTCTGGCTCCCCACCTACAGGTGGGTCACTTCACAAGCAGTGAAGTAGGTCTGTAGGTGTCTATCTTTCTCTCTCCCACACTCTTATCTTCCCTGCCTCTCTCAACTTCTCTCTGTCCTATCAAAAAAAAATAAAAGGGTAAAATGGCTGCCAGGAGTGGATTCATAGTGCAGGCGCCAAGCTCCAGTAATAACCCTGGAGGAAAATAAGCTAGAGTCAATATATTATAGGTCTTTTGAGTAGCCAGGACATCTCTGTAAGAAACACAACTGGACTAGCACAAGGGTGGTTCTTATCACTTCATGTCAGAGCAAGTTCTGGGCATGGCTCATTCAGCAGGCAATTACAAAAGGAGGGAGCTAGGTGAGAGAGAATAAGTGGACATCAAACTATAATGTGGGCTAAGATATCTGTCAGGATGACTGATCATATATCAATAAGGGGATCATTCTTGAAAGGGTTATCCTTTCAAAGTCCTGATAGGAAACTAGTGAGAAAGCCTGGCCACTTCAGTTCCCCTTTGCACCTGTCACATTATCCAGGGTCACCTTGCTTGGTCTTTGGCAGTATCCAGAGTTTATTTGGTAGCATGTCTTAATGCATGTGGCTTATATTTTAGATTCTCTGCCAGACACTAGAGATTCAGGAAGCAATGAAATCTCTTTCTTGAGTATCTTGAGTCTAATGGGAAAGGTTTATGTATATATAGATAATATCTTAGATGTTCTCATGCTTAGAGTTGCATGACTGATCTCATTCATGTTGTTTAAAAACCCTTGTATTTAAAAAAATGATAAATTTTGTAGCAGAAAATTTGGAAGAGTACGTATCAACAGAATGAATAGGTAAATAAAAATATCCCTACCTAACATCTAGTAATAACCACCATATCTCAATTTTTTTTCTTGTTCATCATTTTTAAAAAAAATTCACAAACAAGAACCCAGTTACCCTCATCATAGTGGGTCAGTTTCAGTTTTAAATGCTTTGCTGTAGTTTGGCTTATGACTCTTACAGTCTGTATGGTATTGCTTATGCTTGGCTTGAAAAATCTATTTTAGTGGCCCGGGAGTTGGTGCAGTGGATAAAGAGTTGGGCTCACAAGGAAAAGGTCCTGACTTCAATCCCTGGCATCACATGCACCAGGGTGATGTATTGGTATCTCTCTCTCTCAAATAAACAAACAAGTAAATTTTGAAAAAGAAAAATCAATTTTGTCACATTTTGACCTTTATTTACTTAATTGATTTTTTTTTTTTCTCTCTGCAAGGCCATTTGGCCACTCAAAGTCTGTCACTGAAATTATCTCTAGTTGTCAGACATGCCATTATGACTCTCTGTCTCCTAAAATGTGTCCCTTTCTGTGGTCTTCAGCTTATGTGGGGCCTTCCTTTTCATCTTCAGAATAAGGACAGCTTCAAGGTTTTACATGAATGGAAGCTCATTCCTTTGAGCCACTCTCAAAAACCTTGCAGTTGAGCTAGGCTGAGCCAGAGTATGGAAGATAACTTGTGTTCTCACAAAGCCTTGCAGAAGAGCCCTTATTCTGAGACGTAATGTAAAGATGGACCATAGAACTACAGTGGATGAGGTTTGCCTTAGAATCATTTCATCCGCGGGTAGGGCAGTAGCGCAGTCGGTTATGTGCAGGTGGTGCAAAGCGCAAGGACCAGCGTAAGGATCCCGGTTCGAGCCCCTTGGTTCCCTACCTCCAGGAGCGTCACCTCACAGGTGGTGAAGCAGGTCTGTAGGTGTCTATCTTTCTCTCCCCCTCTCTGTCTTCCCCTCCTTTCTCCATTTCTCTCTGTCCTATCCAACAACGACTGACATCAACATTAACAATTATAACCACAACAAGGCTACAACAACAAGGGCAACAAAAAGGGGGAAAAAAAAAAAAGGCCTCCAGGAGCAATGGATTCATGGTGTAGGCACCAAGCTCCAGCAATAACCCTGGAGGCAAAAAAAAAAAAAAAAAAAGAATCATTTCATCCAAAGTAGGGCTGAGAACCTTCCACTATAGAAAGAAACCTGGTATCTGGCCTTGACAGAAAAATGTCTTATTGATCTTGATGGTGGAAGTAAAGTGCATCAGTATTTCATGTGCCTTGTGAAAATAAATTTGTAGGACTAAGAAAAACAACTGTCAGTATTTGGCTTCTTTTGTTTTCTTTTTTTAATTTTTATTTCTTTATTGGGGAATTAATGTTTTACATTCAACAGTAAATACAATAGTTTGTACATGCATAACATTCTCCAGTTTCCCATTTAACATTACAACCCTCACTATGTCATTTATCATCCTTCATGGACCTGTATTCTCCCTACCCACCCACCCCAGAGTCTTTTACTTGGGTGCAATATGCCAATTCCATTTCAGGTTCTAACTGTGTTTTCTTTTCTGATCTTGTTTCTCAGCTTCTGCCTGAGAGTGAGATCATCCCATATTCATCCTTCTGTTTCTGACTTATTTCACTCAACATGATTTTTTCAAGGTCCATCCAAGATCGGCTGAAAATGGTGAAGTCACCATTTTTTACAGCTGAGTAGTATTCCGTTGTGTATATAGAGCACAACTTGCTCAGCCACTCATCTGTTGTTGGACACCTGGGTTGCTTCCAGGTTTTGGCTATTACAAATTGTGCTGCCAAGAACATATGTGTACACAGATCTTTTTGGATGGATGTGTTGGGTTCCTTAGGATATATCCCCAGGAGAGGAATTGCAGGGTGATAGGGTAGGTCCATTTCTAGCCTTGTGAGAGTTCTCCAGACTGTTCTCCACAGAGGTTGGACCAATTGACATTCCCACCAGCAGTGCAGGAGGGTTCCTTTGACCCCACACCCTCTCCAGCATTTGCTGCTGTTACCTTTTCTGATGTATGACATTCTCACAGGAGTGAAGTGATACCTCATTGTTGTCTTTATTTGCGTTTCTCTGACAATCAGAGACTTGGAGCATTTTTTCATGTGTTTCTCAGCCTTTTGGATCTCTTCTGTGGTGAATATTCTGTCCAAGTCCTTCCCCCATTTTTGGATGGGGTTATTTGTTGTCTTGTTGTTGAGTCTGGCAAGCTCTTTATATATGTTGGTTATTAAACTCTTATCTGATGTATGACATGTAAAGATCTTCTCCCATTCTGTGAGGGGTCTCTTGGTTTCGGTAGTTGTTTCTTTTGCTGTGAAGAAGCTTTTTAATTTGATGTAGTCCCATAGGTTTATACTTGCCTTAGTCTTCTTTGTAATTGGATTCGTTTCATTGAAAATGTCTTTAAAATTTATGCAGAAAAGAGTTCTGCCAATATTTTCCTCTAAGTATTTGATAGTTTCTGGTCTAACATCCAAGTCCTTGATCCACTTGGAATTTACTTTTGTATTTGGTGAAATACAGTGATTCAGTTTCATTCTTCTGCATGTTTCAACCCATTGTTTCCAAGACCATTTGTTGAAGAGACTCTGCTTTCCCCATGTAATAGTCTGGACCCCTTTGTCAAAGATTAGATGTCCATAGGTGTGGGGCCTCATTTCTGGGCTCTCAATTCTATTCCACTGGTCTGTGTGTCTATTCATGTTCCAGTACCAAGCAGTTTTGATGACAATGGCCCTATAATACAGTTTGAGATCTGGGAGTGTGATGCCTCCGGTTCTGTTCTTTTTTTCTCAAGATTGTTTCGGCAATTCTAGGTCTTTTCTGGTTCCAGATAAACATTTGTAGCATTTTTTTCTATTCTCCTAAAAAATGTGCTTGGGATCTTGATGGGGATAGCATTAACTTTGTTGATGGCTCTTGGTAATATATTCATTTTGATGATGTTAATTTTTCCAACCCATGAACATGGAATATCTTTCCACTTCTTTGTGTCTTTTTCAGTTTCTTTGAGTAGTGACTCATAATTTTCAGTATACAAGTCTTTCACTTCTTTGGTTAGGTTTACTCCTAGATATTTTATTGTTTTTGTTGCTATAGTAAAAGGAATTGATTTCTGGATTTCAATTTCTTCTAACTTAGTGTTTGCATAGAGGAATGCCACTGACTTTTGAATGTTAATTTTATAGCCTGACACCTTACTGTATTGCCTGATGATTTACAAAAGCTTCTTGCTGGATTCCGTAGGTTTTTCCATGTATACTGTCATGTCATCTGCAAATAAGGAGAGTTTGACTTCTTCTCTTCCAATCTGTATGCCTTTAATTCCTTGCTCCTGCCTGATTGCTATGGCAAGAACTTCCAACATTATGTTGAATAGTAATGGTGATAGTGGGCAGCCCTGTCTAGTACCTGATCTGAGTGGAAATGCTTCCAGTTTTTCACCATTGAGTATGATGTTGGCTGTAGGTTTGCTATATATAGACTCCACTATCTTCAGGAATTTTCCATCTATTCCCATTTTTTGTAGTGTTTTGATCATAAAGGGATGTTGTATTTTGTCAAAGACTTTCTCTGCATCTATTGCTATGACCATGTGGTTTTTGGTCTTGCTTTTGTTGATGTGGTGGATCAAATTGATTGATTTACGTATATTAAACCAACCTTGCATGCCTGGGATAAACCCCACTTGGTCATGATGAACGATCTTTTTGATATACTGCTGTATCCGGTTGGCTAGAATTTTGTTCCATATTTTCGCATCTATGTTCATCAGAGATATTGGTCTGTAGTTTTCTTTTTTGGTTGTGTGCCTGTCTGCTTTTGGTATCAGGGTGATGTTGGCTTCATAGAAGCTGGCAGGGAGTATTCCAGTGTCTTCAATCTTCTGGAAGACTTTTAAAAGTAGAGGTGTTAGTTCTTCTTTGAAGGTTTTGTAGAATTTGTAAAACCATCTGGTCCAGGACTTTTATTTTTGGGAAGATTTTTGATAACTGTTTCAATATCATTAGCTGTGATGGGCCTGTTCATGTTATCCACTTCCTCTTTACTTAGTTTTGGAAGTTGGTAGGTATCTAGGAAATCGTCCATTTCTTCCAGGTTCTCTAGCTTGGTGGCATATAGTTGTTCATAGAAGCCTCACATGATATGTTGAATTTCTGCAGTGTCTGTTGTGATATCTCCTCTTTTTTTTACTATCCGATTTATTTGGGTCTTTTCCCTTTTTTGTTTTGTGAGTCTGGCTAAAGGCTTGTCGATTTTGTTTACTCTTTTGAAGAACCAACATTTACTTGCGTTGATCTTTTGTATGGTTTTCCTATTCTCAATGTTATTTATTTCTGCCCTAACTTTAGTGATTTCTGTCCTTCTGGTTGCTTTAGGGTTCCTTTGTTATTCTTCTTCTAGGTCTTTAAGGTGTGTAATCTGGCTGTTTATTTGTGCTTTTTCTTGTTTCCTAATGTGTGCTTGTATAGCTATGAACTTCCCTCTTAGGACTGCTTTAGCTGTGTCCCAAATATTTTGATAGCTTGTGTCTTCATTTTCATTGAACTCTCAAAACATTTTGATTTCTTCCTTGATTTCCTCTTTGACCCAGAAGTTGGTAAGAAGTGTACTGTTGAGCTTCCACATTTTGGCACTTTTACTAATCTTTTGTTGATTGTTAAGTGTTAGTTTAATTCCACTGTGGTCTGAGAAGATGCTTGGGATGATTTCAATTCTCTTGAATTCGCTGATGCTGTCTTTGTGGCCTAATATATGGTCTACCCTTGAGAATGACCCATGTGGATCTGAGTAAAATGTGTATTCCAGTTTCTTGGGATGAATGACTCTGAAAATCCAATAGTTCTAGTTTATCTATCTCTTCATTTAGCTCCCTTATGTCTTTATTGATTTTCTGCCTGGATGATCTGTCAAGTTGAGAGAGTGGGGTGCTGCAGTCCCCTACTATGATTGTGTTACTGTTAATATATTGCTGTAGCTCTTTCAGTAGAAGTTTGATGTATTTAGATGGCTTCTCATTGGGTGCAGAGATGTTAATAATTGTTAAGTCCTCTTGATTGACTGATCCTTTGAGCATTAAGTAGTGTCCATTCCTATCTTTTTAAATCTTATCTATTTTAAAGTCTATCATGTCAGATATGAGAATAGCTGCTCCTGCCCTTTTTTGTGGGCCATTGGCTTGTATGATAGTTTTCCATCCTTTCACTTTAAGTCTGTGTTTGTCTTGTTGAGTTAGGTGGGTTTCCTGTAGACAGCATATTGTTGGGTTGTGTTTTCTGATCCATCTTCCTACTCTGTGTCTTTTAATAGGTGAATTCAGGCCATTGACATTTATTGATATCAAAGATTGAAGATATTTTAATGCCATTCTTGCAGAGTTTTATGGTGTTTTGATATATGTCCTATTTGTGGTGGTCTGGTTGTTTATAGGAGACCTTTCAGAACTTGTTTCAGGGCAGGCTTGGTGATGGTTGCTTCCTTCAACTGTTGCTTTTCTGAGAAGGTTTTGATGCCTCCATCTAGTCTGAATGACAGTCTAGCAGGATATAGTATTCTTGGCTGCAAGCCTTTCTCATTGAGCACTCGATAGATATCTTGCCATTCTCTTCTGGCCTGTAGTGTTTGTATGGAGAAGTCTGCTGCTAATCCTATGGGTTTTCCATTGTAGGTGATTCTTTGTTTTTCTCTTGCAGCCTTCAGGATGTTTTCTTTATCCTATTCCTTTCCATTCTAAATATGATATGTCTTGGTGTCTTTAGGTCTGGGTTAATTCTGTTTGGGACCCTCTGGGCTTCTTGAATTTTTATGTCATTGATGTTGTGTAGACTAGAGAAGTTTTCAGCTACTATGGCCTGGAAAATGCTTTCTTCCTCTCCTTCTCTTTCTTCTTCTGGTATGCCAATAATGCGTATATTGTTTCTTTTGAAGTCATCCCATAGGACTCTGTTCTTGTTTTCAGTATCTCTTAATTTCTTTTTGAGATCTCTTACTTCTTTTTTAGTTGTCTCTAATTCATCCTCAATCTTGCTAATTCTGTCTTCAGCCTCATAGATTCTATTCTCTCTGCCCTCTACTGTTTTCTGGAGTTCATCTATTTTGTTGCCCTGCTCTGATACTGTTTTAGCTTGTTCAGCTAGTTGCATTCTTAGCTCAGCGATTTCAGCTATCAGCTCTCTAATGACCGTGAGATAATTAGTATTTTCTTCCATATTCTCATTTGTTGTTCCTGCATTTCTGATTACAATTTTTTCAAAATCTTTTCTCACTCCTGTTATTATTTCCTTAGCTAATGTTTGGATGTTGAACTCGTTATTTTGTGCTTCACCCTCTGGAGGACTTTTAGCTGGACTCTTGTCCTGGTTCGATTCTCCAATATTTTTTCTTGTTGTTTTAACCATTTTATATATTATGTTATGAGTTCCCTTTATCAGTACTTTTCATATTATTGATCATTATTGCCTGGATTGACTTGTGTGTATGTAAGTTAATTAAAGGGTTCACAGTGGTGGAAGTTAACAGTTATTTCAATACCTGAGTTGGAGCTCAGTGGTTTAAAAGCCTCTTTTTTTTTTTTTTTTTTTCCTTCCCTGTAGGCTATGGGAGCCTGAGGGCTTTTAAGCTATCAATAGGCTTCTTAGCTTAATCACTGACTCCTGACCAAGAGATAAAGCATGGTGTGGCAGAGATAATCCAGTGGTTATGCAAAGAGACTTTCACAGCACCTCTGCTATGCCACCGAAGTATAGGTCTTCTGAGTTTCATGGTTAGATCTCTGTTCCCTGGTGTCCCTTCCTGTCGCTGCTCCAGATCTCAGGGTAGTAGCAATGGAGACTCAGAGTTGCACTTGGTGAGTCTCTGGGGAGTCCTTTCCTCCCTTAAGCTGTCCCCTTGTTGGTGGAGCAGACTGGAGGTGGTGTCTCAACTGATAAACTGTTGAACTGTTAGCAGTCACTTAATCTCTCCTTAGGCCCCTCTCTCCTCTCTGTCATCAGCCACACGTGTTTGTACTCACCGGTGATTTACTGGGTTCCTGTGGTCATTCTAGTCCTGTCTTGTTTAGGTCCCGGGTGGTCTCCTTTGTTATTCCTAGTTGATCCGGGAGAGGAGAGGAGAGGAGAGAAAGCGATCTGCTGCTTATAGCTCCATCTCCGGAAGTCCTTCTTTTGTTTTCATAAGTAAAAACATAAGATTTCAAAAGATGTTACACATGTGCAGCTTATGTAAATCCTGTGAAAGGAAAAAGGTCTGTATTTGCAATGCAATTATCTTTAGTGTTAATTTTCCCTCTGAATAAATGAAGGTATTCATAGGTAACTATATGGGGTTGGCTTGAAATAGGCACATGAATAGTTAGTTTTTCATTTACACTCAATGACTGGATAAAGTCCGAGACATCTCAAAAATTTGAGAATCTTTAGGATGGTGATAGTTAATATTTACTTACCACCTTCAGGCTAGACTCTCAGTATGTTCTCTCATTTTATTACCCTGACTGGTCTTTACAGTCTCATTTTATGGATGAAGTAAGACTTAGGCTAAGTGAATGACTTAACGTCTTACAACTAGGAAGTGGTTGGTTTGACCTAGAACTGAAATCCAAACCCAAGCCCTAACTGGGGGCTGCGCCTTACGGGAAGAGAAACCTGTGAGGAAGGAGGCTGCTAGGTTGGCCCAGCTTGGCTGGGCAGCCATCTTTATTAACTTAGCAGCAGTGGTGTTTGTATTTGCTTTGCATAGCTCCTCTCTTTCAGTGGATCTTTGCTAGAGTATTAGACTCTTTTTTTTAAGGTAGAATGATTTTTTAAAAGTTTTTTTTTAATGCCATTTTATTGGGAGAGGAGTTAATAGTTTACAGTACAGTTGTTGACACATGGGTTCAGTTGCTCATCTCCCTGTGATAGGTGTCTGCAGAACACTCTCATCCTCAATTTAGGCCCCTTCCACCATCATGCACCAGGACCCCACACCTCGCCCCCACTGCCTACCCCAATCTCCTCCCCTCCTAGAGTCCTTTGCTTTGGTGCTGTATATGCCATCCAGTTTTTGCTTTGTGTTTCATATTTCTCAATCTCTGCCCATGAGTGAGATCATCCCTTTTCATCCTTGTCTTTTTGGCTTATCACACTTAACATAGTTCCTTTAAGCTTCATCCAAGATGAGGTGAAGAAGGTGACTTCATCATTCTTTTTTTTTTTTTAAAGTGTCTTTTCTTTTTTTTAAAAAAATATTTTCATTCATTTTATTATTGGATAAAGACAGAAATTGAGAAGGGAGTGGCGAGATAGAGAAGGGAAGAGACAGAAAGACACCTACAGCCCTACTTCACCACTTGTGAAGCTTTCCCCCTGCAGGTGGGGACCAGGGGCTTGAACCTGGGACTTGGTGCACTGCAATGTGTGCACTTGACCAGGTGCACCACCGCCTGGCTCCACTTCATCATTCTTTATAGCTAAATATTGTATATATACCATACATATATTGTGTATTTATACCACAAGTGTGGGATTTTTTTTTCTTTTGCAAGTTAATGTATATCGTTTCTCTAGAGTCCACATATGAGTGAAACTTTCTGGTAGTTGTCTTTCATTTCTTTACTTATTTTGGTAAACATGATTACCTCCAGTTCCACCCATTTTGTTCCAAAGGACACTATTGTTTTTTTAATCACAGAGTAGTATTCCATGGACTATATATCCCATATTTTTTTTGGCCAGTCAACTGTCGATGGGCCTTTAGGCTGGTTTCACTCTGTGGCTATTGTAATGCAGCTATGAACAGAGGGGTACATATGCCCCTTCAAATTAGTGTTTGAGTGTGCTTTGGATATATGCCTAAGAGTAGTATTGCTGGACTATTTAAAGACTCTCCATACAGTCTTCCAAAGGGGCTGCACCAGTTTGCATTCCTATTAGCTGTGTCTCAGAGTTCCTTTTTCTCCACACCCTCACCAACACCTGTCCTTTCCTGGTTTGTTGATGCAAAAACCATTCTCTTAGGTGTAAGGTGGAAATTCACTGTAGTTTTAATTTGAATTTATCTAATGATAAATGAAGTGGAATACTTCTTCCTGTGTTTGTGGGCCTTCTGTATTATTTATTTATTTTTTTTAGAAAACTTTCTGTTTAAGGGTCTGGGCAGTGGTGCACCTGATTAAGCACACATAGTACTAAGTGCAAGAACCCACACAAGGATCTGGGTTCGAGCCCCCGGTTCCTCACCTGCAGGGGAGACACTTCATGAGTGGTGAAGGAGGTCTGCAGATGTCTTTCTTTCTCCCTCTCTATCTTCCCTTTGTCTTTCAATTTCTATCTGTCCTATCCAATAAAATGGAAAAAAAAAAAAGGCCACCAGGAGCAGTGGATTTGTAGTGCCGACATGAGCCCCAGGGATAACCCTGGAGGCAAAAAAAAAAAAAAAAGAAAGAAAACTATTTCTTTGGCCTATTTTTTTTATTGTCTTGTTTTTACTTCTTTTGTAGATCTGTACCAATTCTGTATAGATGTTTGAGATTGGTCTCTTGTCTGATATGTAATGTGCAAATATCTTCTCCCATTTACTGAGTTGGCTGGTTATCATTGTATAGATTGCTTTCAATGTATAGAAGTTCTTTATTTTTTAATATATTTTATTAGTAATTTAATATTGACTTATAAAGTCTTAAGATAATAGGGGTATAATTCCTTATGGTTCCCACTACCAGAGTTCTGTGTACCCATCGCCTCCATTGCAAACTGCAGTAGTTCTCCCAAGGTCACCCATATGGGCTGATTATATAATTATCTGTCTTTATCTATGTATGTGTGTGAAACATCTTATATATATATATTTTTCCCATTTTTTCAATGGCCCTGCCTTCATTTCCTTCCTTTCTTCTTTCTTTCCTTCCTTTCTTTTCTTCTCTGTTCTTCCCCCCCCCCCCAACCCCCAGCCTGTTTACTTTCATGTAATCCTATTCATTTACTCTTGTTTTCATTTCCCATGCTCAGGAGGGTGAGTCTCCAAATACATCTTTGACATGAAGTTCCTGCAAAGTTTCACCAGTGTTTTTCTTCTGTAAATTTCCCACAGCTTAACTTTAGTGTCACTAGTGAGATAAGCTGTTCAGACACAGCTATATAAGGGAGCTACTCTTAGGTGCTGTTTCTGGGCCCCAGTAAATTAAACTGACATCAGCAGATGAACAGATTAGTAAAATAGGGCTTCAGGTTGAATTGCTTTTTTAATTTTCTTTCTTTTTATTGAGGGGGTTACTGCTTGACAGTGTGTTCATTGACACATGCGTACAATTTCACTATGTACCAGGTTCCCAAATTTTTCTCTCTCTGCTCCCTCTTCCTCTCTCCCCAGAGTCCTTTGCTTTCGTGCAATACACCATGTGCAGTGCATGTTTCACTCACTTTGTGTTCTCTCTCCCTAACCCTACCTATTAAGTCCTGCTAATAAGTGAGATCATTTGGTATTGATCCTTCTCTTTTTGGCTTATCTCACTTGAATTATTCTTTTATTTTATTTTATTTTTTTCTGTTTTTTTCTTTATTGGGGAATTAATGTTTTACATTCAATAGTAAATACAATAGTTTGTACATGCATAACATTCCTCAGTTTCCCATATAACAATACAACCCCCACTAGGTCCTCTGAATCCTTCTTCGACCTGTATTCTCCCCACCCACCCACCCCAGAGTCTTTTACTTTGTTGCAATACGCCAATTCCATTTCAGGTTCTACTTGTGTTTTCTTTTCTGATCTTGTTTTTCAACTTCTGCCTGAGAGTGAGATCATCCCATATTCATCCTTCTGTTTCTGACTTATTTCACTCAACACGAATTTTTCAAGGTCCATCCAAGATCGGCTGAAAATGGTGAAGTCACCATTTTTTATAGCTGAGTAGTATTCCATTGTGTATATAGAGCACAACTTGCTCAGCCACTCATTTATTATTGGACACCTGGGTTGCTTCCAGGTTTGGGCTATTACAAATTGTGCTGCCAAGAACATATGTGTACACAGATCTTTTTGGATGGATGTGTTGAGTTCCTTAGGATATATCCCCAGGAGAGGAATTGCAGGGTGATAGGGTAGGTCCATTTCTAGCCTTGTGAGAGTTCTCCAGACTGTTCTCCACAGAGGTTGGACCAATTGACATTCCCACCAGCAGTGCAGGAGGGTTCCTTTGACCCCACACCCTTTCCAGCATTTGCTGCTGTTACCTTTTCTGATCTATGACATTCTCCCAGGAGTGAAGTGGTATCTCATTGTTGTCTTTATTTGCATTTCTCAGACAATCAGAGACTTGGAGCATTTTTTCATGTGTTTCTCAGCCTTTTGGATCTCTTCTGTGGTGAATATTCTGTCCATGTCCTCCCCCCATTTTTGGATGGGGTTATTTGTTGTCTTGTTGTTGAATTATTCTTTTAAAGTTTCTTTTTATTTTGGCTAGGGCTACACAGAAAAAAATGGTAAAAACCAAAGAAGTATTAAACTTTCCCTGCACTGTCAGTGGATGTTTCTGCACTGTTTTGTTGAAGGGTGAATTTGGACTATGTAGGAAGCACTAGATAGTCCTGGGCTGTTTAGTAGTGCTGGTCCTGCAGACTTCTCTGCGTGCACTCTCAGTGGTGGGGCCTCCTTTCTTCCTTCTGTGGGGGCATGTTGGGGAGAGGAACTCCTCCACCAGTGGAGTTTATGTCCTGCCTTTAAACTGAGGAGGGAGACACAGAGAGAGAGCTCTTCCTGTGTCAGCTCTTTTCCACTTGTCTTCTCTTTAAAATGACCCTTGGGCCCAACTGGCACCTTTTGGGTGGTTTCTTCTCATTCTCTTCACCATATGTCTCACTCCCAATGTGAACCACTCCCGAAACTGTACTCACAGAAGACTTCAAAGGGGCCCAGACAGACAGCTGTCACTGGGCTGATGCTTGCTGCCCAGGAAATCCAGGAAGCTGAGAGGAAAGCAACAGATTAAAGGCGTTTGGCTGGGGGACTTAATGGGGGAGGGTAGTAGCAGGCTCTTTTGAGCAGCTGCATGCTATTTCATGGTATTTATTTAACCAGATCTGTGTGAATTCAGATCTAGATTGTGTCCACGCATTCATGTTGTAGTGACCTCATGGATATCCTGTGGAGTAAACCCCTAAGAGGAATTCCTGGTTGTGGAGTTCTTGTGTCAGAGGACGTGCACAGGGTCACAGTCACAGACTTTTCCAAAATGTTCTCTGAGGAGGTCGTACCAGATTACTTTCCTATAAAAAATGGGAGAATGTGCCTTCAGCAGCAAAACTGCAGTGCAAAATATTATCAGAGGATGGGGAGCACACAGGAGGGAGCCTGAGGAATCCGGGAAGGTGTCACTTAAAAGAAGGAGCAAGTTAAGTTATGTGTGTGCAGCGCAGGAGTCTGCAAGGTAGAGAAAGGGCGAGTTGTTGTTGTGTGCGGGCCGCGGAGAAGAGAGAGAGGGGGTCCGGAGCGAAGAGGAAACACAAATCTTTATTTGCACTGGCACCTCAGAGTTGGGTGCTAGAGAGGCAGGTTGGGCCACGTGGAGGTAGCGAAAATGGCCGCCTCACACAGTAACCTTTCCTGCGTCTGAACACCGGAGTGAAGCGCTGGCAAGAGAGCGAGGTGCGGAAGAAGGGCTTTTATAGGAGCAGCTTTCGTAAGAATGGGAAGGGGGAGGAGTAACCATAGCATTCCAGGATAGGATAATAACTCTCGTGAGAATGGGAGGGGGGAGGAGTAACCAAAGCACTCCAAATATCGCAGGGATATAGACAATGTTCTGAGGGCACAACATGGCTGAACAGGCACTTGGAGAATGTCCCAACTCTCGTGGGAACTAGCAGTAGCCTGAGGGGACAACATGGCAGATGTGACTGCATCTGCACAACTTCCCAGCAGTGAATCACTGATGGAGGCAGAAGTAAAGCTTGCCATCATGTCCATAGTGACCAGCACAGGTTCTCCCTGAGAAGGCAGGGGAGCCTGTTGTCTAGACGTGGGCCGGGGCACCAGAGACAGCTGCTTGAATGAAGGAGGAAACCAAGCCCAGGGCAGCAGTTTGTGGGATATGGTCCTGCCCCACTCAGAAACAGAAGGCTCTGATATCTATGCGCCATCCTATACACACACCTCTTGCCTCTTTGCTGGGGTGTTGACAAATGCTGCAGGTGTTCCCTCAGCAGCCCTGGATCGGAGAAGTTCATGGCTCCATGTCATGCTGGCAAGTCACTTCAGTGGTTGCTGGACCCCTTGCTTTGATTTAATTTATGCCAGTCATATCCTGTAGACTTTTAGAAACTCACAAGGCGTATTCTTCCACTTACTGCTGGGCTGGGAGTTGAGGGAGAGTTTTGTATGTGTGCATTTTGACAAGTGTGAGATTCTCTTTTATTTTTATTGCTACCAGGGTTATTGCAATGCTAACACTGCAAATCCACTGCTTCTGGTGGCCACGTTCCCCTTTCCTTTCTATTTTGCTTGACAGGACAGAGAAATTGAGAGGGAAGGGGGACAGAGAAGGAGAGTCTGAGATACACATATATCTGCAGCCCTGCTTGACCACACATGGTCCGTAGGTGGGGATTGGGGCCTCAAACCCTGGCTTTCATGGTACTGTGTACTCAGCTGGGTATGTCCCCACCTGACCTCAAAGTATGGGATTTTTAAACACTTTAACATCCCTCAGAATTTGAGAAACAGTCTTGATTTTTGGCTCCAAGGCATGTGCTCAGTGTGAATCTTTTCTGCCTGGTGTTCCCAGTCCCCAGGGTGCCTGAAGCTGACTTGAATCCTCACTGAGGAAGACTGAGGATTCAGCACCACTTATTTTCCTGCTGTAACCACTGTATGGGGCCCTTGGAAGGATGTGAAGGCTGCGCTCTTCAGTCCTGTTACCACCCCTGCACACCAAGGACTTCACTTGCTGCTGAGTCCTCTTGCAGCTCATCTAGGAGGACAGACTTAGATCGCCTCTCGTGTATGGGCAAGATTGTGTTTTGGAGCAGCCATGCTTTCTAGATACCTCCAGATTGAGTCAATTCAACAATGTTGGGGGGGGGAGTAGGGGGGGTCACACCTCCGGATTTTAACTCTCTGATCATGAGTGGACAAGTGCAGCTGGACTGACAGGAGCCCCTCACAGCTTTTGGCACCTCAGATTCTGGGGTATTTGAAAGATTCCACAGGCTCCCATTTCCTATTTCCTTGCCTGAAAATCAAATTCCTGTGTCTGTTTCTTTCTTTCTTTCTTTTCCTTTTTTTATTCTTTCCTCCAGGGTTATTGCTGGGGCTCAGTGTCTGCACTATGAATCCACTGCTCCTAGAAGCTATTTTTTCCCTTTTTGTTGCCCTTGTTGTTTATTGTTGTTATTGTTGCTGTCGGATAGGACAGAGAGAAATTGAGAGGAGAAGAAGACAGGGGGAGAGAAAGATAGACACCTGCTGACCTGTTTCACCATTTGTGAAGTGACCCTGCTGTTGCACGTGGGGAGTGGGGGACTCGAACTGAGATCCCTACGCCTGTCTGTGTGCTTTGTGCCATGTGCGCTTGACCTGCTGCGCTACCACCTGGCCCCCTCCTGTGTCCATTTCTAAAATGTGGTTGGCCCAGGTTTGCAGGCTGTGTTGGCTCACTGTCCTGATGAGTCAGTGCAAATTTGTCAAGGCAGGCCTGGGAGGGTCTACATGGAAGGCGTCCTCACCCATCTTTCAGGCAAGGAAATGGTGAGACATTGCGACAGACATCATGCCCTTCGAAGCTTGTGTTCTGAAGGGTGCGCCAGCAGTGGGGTTGTTTTCAACCTTTATTTTCTGTTGAGCAATCATTCTGTTCTTGCTGCTCTGCACTCTGAGTTCTGAGTCAGTGCCCGACACTTCTCTGCTAGAAGCTGGAGCTTGCTGGCTCTGCTCTGGTAACTGTCCTGCTTCCTCTTTCTGTAAGTTGTCCTTCCCTCTGGTAGACCTGCTTCTGATTCTTATCTGATACCTTCTCACTCTTGAGAACCTAGCTCTGTCACTAAAAACTGGGACTCTGATGGTCCCCAGGACTTGATATAGCCTGGTGGAAGCTCTTTTCTTCACAGCGGGCTCTTGTCTGCTTCTTGGTGGGCACTGGCTCAGTGATGCCCTGCCTCCAGTTCTGGTGGTCTCTTTCTGGCTGGCCTCAGGTATTTGTTGCTTGATCTGTCCTGAGTCCTAATCACTGGATTGCTGTTTCTTTGCTTGTATATCTGCCCCCGTCCTCTGGCTAACAGTACTGATATGCCTGCCTGCCTGCCTGCCACCTGAGTTCTTTCTGGGCTCAGTCTCTTCATGACAAATCCACCGATCCTAATGGCCATTTTCCTCTTTCTTCCCTTTTACTTCTACCTTTCTCCCTTCCTTCCTTCCTTCCTTCCTTCCTTCCTTCCTTCCTTCCTTCCTTCCTTCCTTCTTTTCTTTTCTTTCTCCTTTCTATTCTATTTAACAAAGCAGAGAGAAACTGAGGGGGGGGGATAGAAAGTGAGAGAGAGAGACACCTGCAGTACTATTCACTGCTCTTGAAGCTTCTCCCCCCCACTCCACCCCCTCAACAGGTGGGGACCAGGGGCTTGAACACTTATGTCTTTTTGATGTACTGTAGTCCTAAGTTTGGTTTGGCTCTATGCTCATGGTTTAATTATTTTATTTTTAACTTTTCTTTTTTTATTTGGTAGTGACAAGAGAAATTGAGAGGGAAGGGGAAATAGACAGACACCTTTAGCACTGCTCCACCACTGATGAAGCTTTCCTCCTACAGGTGGGGACCCGGTTCCTTGTATACTGGCACACTGTAATGTGTGCACTCTACCAGGTTCACCACCACCTGGCCTCCTCTTTTTAATTTATTTTTTATTTTTGTCAACGTCAGACCCTCAAGCAATAGCATTTCCATTATTCTCTGGCTGATTTTTTTTTTTTAGTTGGGGTGTGAGGGAGAGACACCACAGCAAGTTTCATTGTCCATGGAGCCATGGGGCTTCCCCTGGTTCTCCGGTGCTCTCGTGTGGTGCCAGAGCCTGAACTTGGACTTGGGGCCTCCTCCATGGAGAGGCAGGGGCTCCATTGGGTGCCCACACTTGACTGGGTCTCCCCATGGGCTCCTGTCCTTCATCACACCCAAATGGACTCACATGGCATAGCCGGTTGATGGTGGCATCTTGAGGGACCAGAGCCACCTGCACAGAGACCTCTACAGCATTATCTCTCTCTAGACCCACAGCCTTCCTTACCCATACCCTTGATTTACTTTCTTCTGTATCCATAGGACTCTTTAGAGCAGACACACTGCCTCACAGCTGTGTAAACACAGATTTAGCTTCCCTGTGAAACCATGTCATAACCTCTTTCCCAGAGGTGCTTAGCTTAGAATACACTAAAAGTAAGATTTCTACAAAGGAATCTCCTTTTTACTTGTCAGTGACAGAACAAAGACTAGTCAATAGAGTAGGTGTTATAGGACCAAGCCATGATTTGAAGGGGGGGGGGGGCAGACTATAGTAATGGAAAAGGAACATTAGCTTTGGTTTAAAGTCCTGGCCCCATTAATTTTTTTTAAATTAATTTGCTAGGTTATTTTGATAAGCCAGTTCTTAGGTCACTGTGGGCCATGGTTTCTTCATTTGATTCTAAATCTCATCCACTGTCAATTTCATCCTGTGCTTCCAATTGAGCCCTGTGGCATTTCTGGGTGCTCTCCTACTCGCCTTTCTACTACTCCCACTTCTCAGTTTCATGTGAGTGCAAGCATATAGAGGAGTCACATACTTTAAGAACTTTTCTTGAGTCTAGGATTTTAGGACAAAGAGAGGAAAGAATGGGGTGTGAATTGGAGTGGGCTCATAACACATTCCTAGCAAAGTCTGATCTGAGTTCATTCCCACGTTAATGCTGCAGCTCCCTAGAGAGAGAGAGAACATTGGTTGGGCCTGCAGACTTGCATGTCTTATGGGTAAGCCAAAGCCAGTGAGGCTCTCACTAAATGATAATGAAAGGCCACTGAAATGTGAAGGACTCTTCCTGGAAAAGATGTGTGAAATTCACTGTGACTTAATAGCACCAACTCCATAGGCTTGTGATCTGAGAATGTGTGTTCTGCTAGTGTTTAGAAATGTGCTCTCTGAGTAAAGTAGCCTTCTGACTTCTTTCTCCCATCTCACTTTCTCCTGCCATTTTTGGAGGTGACAGTTTTAAATCCAAGTTTTAAACTTGGATTCAAGTTTCAAGCCTTATTTTATAGAATTTCTCACTTTTTTTTTTTCTGGAAAGAAGGATGACTCTTGTAGAAGACTGGTTCTCAGCTCACCAATTCCTCCTGTCTGTTCTGTAGATCTCACTGAAGAAACCAAATGAATATTTTCTTTTTAAGAATATACACTTATAGACATACAGTGTTTCTGACTTACTGGTAATCTATTTATTCACTAAAACTTTATAAAGTAAAAAATATCAACAACACCATAGGATAAGAGGGGTACAATGGTAAAATTCCAAACAGTTCCCAATACCAGAGTTCAGTATACTATTCCCTCCATTCCCTTTCCTATTCTTTTTTTTTTTTCTTTTTTCCTCCAGGGTTATTGCTGGGCTTGGTGCCTGCACCATGAATCCACCGCTCCTGGAGGCCATTTTCCCCCCCTTTTTGTTGCCCTTGTTGTTGTAGCCTCGTTGTGGTTATTATTATTGCCATTGTTGATGTTGTTCGTTGTTGGATAGGACAGAGAGAAATGGAGAGAGGAGGGGAAGACAGAGAGGGGAGAGAAAGATAGACACCTGCTGACCTGCTTCACCACCTGTGAAGCGACTCCCCTGTAGGTGGGGAGCTGGGGGCTCGAACTGGGATCCTTAATGCCAGTCCCTGGATCCTTAATGCCAGTCCCTGCACTTTGCACCACAAGCGCTTAACCCACTGCGCCACTGCCCGACCCCCCCTTTCCTATTCTTTATCCCTCTGGAGGCATGGACCCAGGATCATTACGGGGTGCAGAAGGTGGGAGGTCTGGCTTCTGTAGTTGCTTCTCTGCTGAACATGCACATTGGCAGGTCTATACGTATTCCCAGCCTATCTCTGTCTTTCCCTAGTGGGGCAGGGCTCTGGAGAGGTGGGGGTTCCAGGACACATCGGTGAGGTCATCTGCCCAGGGAAGTCAGGAGAGGCAAAAAGAAACACATATAGCCCTGCTTCATCATTCATGAAGTTTCCTCCCTGCAGGTGGGGAGCAGGTCCCTGGGCATGGTAATGTGTGCTTTATTGGGTATGCCATGCTCTCATGGCAATCTTAAGGACAAATATTCTGTCAATGGGAATTATTCTTTTTTATTATTTATTTTTTATATTTTTATATTACAGAATTACATGTCGACAGGGGTTTGAATCCACACCATTCCCACCACCAGAGTTCTGAATCTTCACTCTCCCCACTGCAATCCACCACAGTTCCCCTAAGGTTGTAGACATGGGCCAACCATCTTCTCTACAACTATCTGTCCACATTTATGCATAGTTGTCCCTTCTTTTTCTGATTCAATCCTCTCTTCCCATATAAGCCACTCATGACATTGTAGCTACCTCCATATGTCCCTTTCCTTTCCTTCTCTCTCTCTCTGGGTGCTGATGGAGCTGGAGTGCAGAGCCCTTTTATCTTCATCCTGTCACTTTTCCTCTTGCTGGGAGTATGGATCAAGGTTATTTATGGGGAGCAGAAGGTAGGAGTTCTGGCTTCTGTAGCTGCTTCTCCACTGAACATGGGCAGCCTGTTTCTGTCTTTCCCTAATGGACCAGAGCTCTGGAGATTCAAGGGTTCAGGACATACTGATGAGATTGTCTGCCCAGAGAAGTTGGGATGGAATCATTGTAGTTTCTGTAACTTGGTGTCTGGAAGGTGGCATGACCTAAGTTGAGACAAGATGGTTAATGAACAGGAACCAAGGATCAGAGCAGATGAGATTAGGGATTTTAGGGTAGAAGAAAGCTAGGAGAACCATTTTAGGCATGTTCTTGGGGGGCACACAACTATAGTAGTTTTGCTTGAGTTTGGTAGCTAGCCTGAGGTTGGATGAGAATATTATCTAAGAGAATGCTGTCAGAGTGGAGAAAAGGGCTAGAAAGTTGGTTTAGGGCAGAGAGTATCTCCCATTCTTATAAAAAAAAAAATCTGTGGCTAAAATTAACTATTTACCTCCACCCACCTGCTCCAGGGCCCATATATAAATACATATTTGTATTTAGCACCAAATCCTGTGTAACCTCTAAGTCCCTGTTGGTCTGAGCTTATAGCTCATGGTCACATCTGAGGAACATTGCAGACTGCACTCATTTCAGGACCAGTTTTTTTCGAGTGGCAGGGCAGGATATCCCTAGCCTCCCTTTGGAGACTGGGGCTATCCCTACTATCATTGCTTTATGGTAGAACCAAGGTCCTGGGATGGCCCACAAGACACTGTTCCTTTTGGAAGTGACCAGTGGTAGTGGAGAGAGACCCATTAGAGGTCAAGGCCCATCATACGTGCATGGGAATCCAAGGATTCCCTAACTAGGGCCCCAGATGATCAGGTGGTGTGATATTGACCTAACAGGCCATTGTTAAGTGGGCCAGTCTCTTGCCGTTATCCAACTTAGGTAGTCCTCTCTTTATCTGATTATCTTAGAGTTCCTCTCAGTTGTTTAGACACTGACTATTGTTTGTTGATCCTAGCCAGAGTTAGGTTTTGAGGATCTGTCTTCTTTGGGCCTTTCTGCTAGGCTGTCCTGCTAATTTGGTCTAAGTCCAATCAATTACAGAATTTATGATGCCTTCTTTAGGCAGTTCAACCACTATTGAGCACTTTGACTTTGAGTTATATGATTGCCCCTTGTTTATGGATATGTGTACACCTGTATCTAGTACCCTAAACCCTAGCCTAATCTGGTATATGTTACCTAGTTAAGTGACGTGCCATCTAACATGGATGTAGGTAGTCCCATGTGTTAGGAAAGGTCTCACCAGATTTGAAGAGTTGCGAGGTTGACTTCTCAAGCTGGTATCTCTGGTTACAGTCCACAGTAGGATTTCAGTAGCAGCAGAATGTGGGGTGGCAGCACCAGTAGCGAGTTGGTTGAAGTCGACAAAGGTGGTATGGTGGTAAGGAATCAGAGAAGGAATTTCAGGAACTGTGGGCATGTCCTAGAGGTACTAGGACTAGGAGAAATGAGGGTCTTAAATAGAATGCAAGGGGTTTCTTATAGTCTTAGAAAGAGTTAAAATATCAATAATTATTATAACGAGGTTAGTTGGGGATTTAGTATCTATATTAATATATTTGACTTCACTATGCTTTGAACCCTTTTAGTGGCATCTGAACTGCTTTGTATTTTATTTATCTATTATTTTTTATGTTTTTTATTTTTTTAATTTATTTATTTAAGAAAGGAGACATTAACAAAACCATAGAATAAGAGGGGTACAATTCCGCACAATTCCCATAACCAAATCTCCACATCCCACCCCCTCCCTATTTATCTATTTTTTTATATTTATTTATATTCCCTTTTGTTGCCCTTGTTTTTTTTATTGTTGTTGTAGTTATTGTTGTTGTTATTGATTTTGTCGTTGTTAGATAGGACAGAGAGAAATGGAGAGAGGAGGGGAAGACAGAGAGAGGGAGAGAAAGATAGACACTTGCAGATCTGCTTCTCTGCCTGTGAAGCCACTCCCCTGCAGGTGGGGATCCTGGAATGAACTGGGATCCTTACGCTGGTCCTTGTGCTTTGCGCTGGTCCTTGTGCTTTGCGCCACCAGCGTAAGGATCCCAGCCACCAGCACTTAACCTGCTGTGCTACCGCCCTACTCCCACCTCTTCATATTTTAAATACTTACAAGGTCAAAAGATTTTGACCTGTCTGGCCTAAAGCTATAGTTGGTTTAGATGTTTGCAGAGCTATATTTTCAGATACATTTTTAGAGCTCCATGAACAATTAATCCCCTTATCAGAGTTTGATCATTTTGCAAATCTAACATAAATATTAGCAAAAGTTAATATTTGTGCTTAGGGCTATGGTCTAGGCAGTTGGGGAACTTGAGATATTAAAGCTGTCCCCCACCCCCATATGTCGTATTACTATATTTAAAAAAAATTTTATTTATAAAAAGGAGACACTGACAAAAACCATACGATAAGAGGGGTACAACTCCATACAGTTCCCACCACCAGAACTCCATATCCCATCCCATCCCCAATAGCTTTCCTTTTCTTTATCCCTCTAGGAGTATGGACCCAGGGTCATTATGGGGTGCAGAAGGTGCAAGGTCTGGCTTCTGTAATTGCTTCCCCGCTGAACATGGGCATTGACAGGTCGATTCATACTCCCAGCCTGCTTCTCTCTCCCTAGTGGGGCGCGGTTCTGGGGAAGCAGGGCTCCAGGACACATTGGTAGGGTCATCTGCACAGGAAAGTCTGGTTGGCATCATGATAGCATCTGGAACCTGGTGGCTGAAAAAGGAGTTAACATATAGAGCCAAACAAATTGTTGACTAATCATGAACCTAAAGGCTGGAATAGTTCATATGAAGAGTTGTGGGATCTCCATTTTGTAGATAGTTGGTAGTCCTATTTTAGTTATATTCCAAAGAGCCCATGACTATACTAGATTTTTTGGTTCCTGAGCCTGAAATCTGATATACAGGTGGATCCAAGTTATTGTCTGAAGAGATGATGTCATGGCTGGAAAAGGACCAGAAAGCTGGATCAGGGAAGAGAATAGCTCCCAAATATGGGAAAGGTGTATAAATATTGCTGACTGTAAACCCCATTGATTTGATGTGATCTGGGGCCCATATTCAGCTTAGGAGCCTATGTGACCTCTGTATCCCTATAGATCTGAGCTCACATTCTGTGGTCATGAATAGGAACATTCCAAGCTGCCCCAATTTCAGAACCCATCTTCCTCAGGTGGAAGATAGAGTATGTTGTCAAGCCTCCCTTCGGAAGATGGAACATTCTCTGCCGTTGTTGATCCAAGTTGAGGGCAAGGTCCTATGGGGACCTACAAAGGGGTCTATTGTGTTGTTCCTGATAGAGATGACCGTAACAATGGAGAGAGGGATCTATTTGAGGTCTAGGCCCATCAAGTCTGTTTAGGAATCTCAGGACTCCCCGAATAGGGTCCCAGCTGATGGGGTGGCCTGATAGTGACTAAAGAGTCATTGTTATCTCTGGCCCTTACTCAGCTTTTGCAGTCCTTGCTTTGATAAGGTTAGCTTTGTTGTGAGTGAGGGAAGTGTAATAGGAAGTAGGTGAGGAGGGTATCA
Source organism: Erinaceus europaeus (assembly GCF_950295315.1). Lineage (NCBI taxonomy): Eukaryota > Metazoa > Chordata > Mammalia > Eulipotyphla > Erinaceidae > Erinaceus > Erinaceus europaeus. The sequence goes on from NC_080171.1 coordinate 23,726,394, forward strand.
AAGTCTAAGTAGACACTATTTCATTAGGAACTTTATGGTGTCTTTTTAGGTCTTTCTACTTGCTTGCTGCATATACTGACTCACTGCAGACTATTGTGCACTTTTGCTTTCAGGTATATATTTTGCCCTAATTTATGGATATGTGTGAACATATGCCCTATTTCATGGGACCCTATATCTATGTTTTGGGACGTTGTTAGGAAGTGAACCTCATGGAATGCAATTAGAGATTCCTATGAAAGAAAATGTCTCACCGGAGTAATGAGGTTGAAGGGTTGACATTACATGCCAGATGTCTCTGGACAGTCTGAAGTGAAGCTTGCTGAGGTGGTACTCATTGCATGGATTAGGTTGGGGTTGGCGGATGCAGTATCATTTGGGATGAATTGAAAGAAGCATGCAGGAAAGTAAGCCCCACCCTAGAGGTTCCAGGACTGGGGGAAATAATAGGCTCTATAGAGGAAAAGGGAAGTTCCTGCTGTTTTAGGGATTAAGAAGGCAATATATAGTTATCGCTGTAATCAAATTGTTTGGCAATTGGGTTAACTTTGAAGATCCCTTTGTTAGGATTTGCTGTATCATACGCAACATCACCATAATTTGACATTATTTGTATATAGCTTTGACATTATTTGTATATAGCTGTGTCTTATAGAGTAATGCCACCAGTTGCTTCTGTTCTCCCTGGTTTAAGCTTTTAGGAGAGTCAACATTTCAGAGACTCAGCCTATGGTCTATGCATTGAAAAGTTTGAGACATTCAATCAAGTTTTCCCCTTCATATTAATTAAATAATGATTTATATTACTACAAGTTAATAGTGTACATAAACACCATTCCCACCACCAAAAGACTGTGTCCCATCCCATATTCCCGCCCCTCCCCCCCAGTGAAACCAAATATCTACTCCAAACATCCTGCTCCAAACTCAGTCAAATAGTGCTTTGAGTTGCCCTTCTGTTCTTCTTTCTCAACCGTTTACGAAGTCGTATTACTATTGATAGGACTAAATATTGATAGGACTAGAATTTCACATCTTACTCGCCACTGAAAGTCTGTGCCCTTCCCCCCTCCCCCTAGGTAACCACTATAATTTTCTAATGGAAATTATTCTTACTATAACTAGTGCATACACAAAAAACATGTTCATAGTTAAAAATCACAATGATGCTCTTGAACATTAATTTCCCACTAAATATTCTTTTTTTTTGATTTTTTTTAATTGGGGAATTAATGTTTTACATTCAACAGTAAGTACAATAGTTTGTACATGCATAACATTCCCCAGTTTCCCATATAACAATACAACCCCCACTAGGTCCTCTGAATCCTTCTTGGACCTGTATTCTCCACACCCACCCACCCCAGAGTCTTTTACTTTGTTGCAATACGCCAATTCCATTTCAGGTTCTACTTGTGTTTTCTTTTCTGATCTTGTTTTTCAACTTCTGCCTGAGAGTGAGATCATCCCATATTCATCCTTCTGTTTCTGACTTATTTCACTCAACATGATTTTTTCAAGGTCCATCCAAGATCGGCTGAAAATGGTGAAGTCATCATTTTTTACAGCTGAGTAGTATTCCATTGTGTATATATACCACAACTTGCTCAGCCACTCATCTGTTGTTGGATACCTGGGTTGCTTCCAGGTTTTGGCTATTACAAATTGTGCTGCCAAGAACACATGTGTACACAGATCTTTTTGGATGGGTATGTTGGGTTCCTTAGGATATATCCCCAGGAGAGGAATTGCAGGATCATAGGGTAAGTCCATTTCTAGCCTTGTGAGAGTTCTCCAGACTGTTCTCCACAGAGGTTGGACCAATTGACATTCCCACCAGCAGTGTAGGAGGGTTCCTTTGACCCCACACCCTCTCCAGCATTTGCTGCTGTTACCTTTTCTGATGTATGACATTCTCGCAGGAGTGAAATGATATCTCATTGTTGTCTTGATTTGCATTTCTCTGACAGTCAGAGACTTGGAGCATTTTTTCATGTGTTTCTCGGCCTTTTGGATCTCTTCTGTAGTGAATATTCTGTCCATGTCCACCCCCCATTTTTGGATGGGGTTATTTGTTGTCTTGTTGTTGAGTCTGGCAAGCTCTTTATATATGTTGGTTATTAAATTCTTATCTGATATATGGCATGTAAAGATCTTCTCCCATTCTGTGAGGGGTCTCTTGGTTTGGGTAGTGGTTTCTTTTGCTGTGAAGAAGCTTTTTAATTTGATGTAGTCCCATAGGTTTATATTTGCTTTAGTCTTCTTTGTAATTGGACTTGTTTCATTGAAGATGTCTTTAAAATGTATGCGGAAAAGAGTTCTGCCAATATTTTCTTCTAAGTATCTGATAGTTTGTGGTCTAACATCCAAGTCCTTGATCCACTTGGAATTTACTTTTGTATTTGGTGAAATACAGTGGTTCAGTTTCATTCTTCTGCATGTTTCAACCCATTGTTTCCAACACTATTTGTTGAAGAGACTCTGCTTTCCCCATTTTATAGTCTGAGCCCCTTTGTCAAAGATTAGATGTCCATAGGTTTGGCGGCTAAATATTCTTTTTTAAAATTTTTTTTATATTTATTTCTTTTCCCTTTTGTTGCCCTTGTTGTTTTTTTATCGTTGTTGTTGTTGTTAGATAGGACAGAGAGAAATGGAGAGAAGAGGGGAAGTCAGAGAGGGGAATAGAAAGACAGACACCTGCAGACCTGCTTCACCACCTGTGAAGGAACTCCCCTGCAGATGGGGAGCCGGGCTTGAACCAAGATCCTTACTCCGGTCCTTGAGCTTCACACCATGTGCGCTTAACCAGCTGCGCTACCGCCCAACTCCCTCCACTAAATATTCTTAAAAACCAAAGTAATGGAATGCAGTTTGTTAGGACAGATGACAAAAAGAGATGGTTATTTCTATAGCTAAGTAGTGGGGGCCAGTGGAAGGGCTAAGTTCCTAGTATTTATTATGTGCTGGCATTGAGGTGACTGCTGTGTATTGGTGGGAACCCCTGGCCCTAGAAAGTTCTGAGCTTCCTATCTTCTGTCCCTCTGGGCTATTATCCCTGTCAGCCTGTCCACATTTCAAAGAAAGCATAGTCCTGCAGACTCCAAGGCTTGCATGGGGAATCAGGGAAGTTCCTAGAAGCAACTTCCAGTGTGCTCTTAATTCCAGTTCTCTGTTTCCCACTACCCATGACCCCCTGTTCATTATAAGACCTGATCATAGCCTGAATTTCTATAAATGGAAAAGTCATGAAAGAAAGGCCTGGGGAGATAGCATAATGGTTCTTCAAAAGACTTTCCTTCCTGAGGCTCTGAGGTCCCAGGTTCAATCCCTAGCACCACCATCAGTCAGAGCAGAGCAGGGCTCTGGGGAAAAAAAAAAAAGTAATTGGGCTGGGGAGACAGTATAATGGTCTGCAAAAGGCTTTCCTGCCTGAGTCTTTGAAGTCCTAGGTTTAATCCCCAGCACCACAATCAGTAACATGTACCCTTAGGAATGGGTGTAAAAGGTGCCTTTGGAGTTGCAGTGGTTGAAGTTAGTCACTGAATCGAAGTATGTGACCCTCAGGAGTGTAAATCCCGGCCCAACCCCAGAGAGGAAGGGAGGTGAATTTAAGAAGGATCCTTGTAATTACCCTATTATTATTATGACTCTAGCAAACCACAATGTTTCCATTGACTTTGCCATTTTGTAGGGAAATCCCAGAGGACTTTTTCTATATGGCCTCCTCTGCCCCCTTCTCAAATCTGATCGGCTTTGGGAAAGTATCTGACTTTTTTCTTTGGGTTAAGATTGCTCTTACCTTTTTAGGAGCACAATGGGACTCCTGGGGGGACTTTCTCTAGCCTTTCCTTCAACACTCTACTTTCAGAGGGTAAGAGGCTCATGCCTGGGGCATTCCCCTGCCTGGACAACGTCTGGGAAGTGGCCACTTTAGCTCCAAGTAGCTGGTAGGGTGGTTCCCTGAGGCATCCTGTCCAGCTTTTCCAGGGCCTGCAGGCTCCTCACTCCCCTGACAGGAATGTGACTTTATGGAGTGAGTTCTCTGTAGCCCTTTTGAAGGAGTCCTGCTGTGTGATCCCAGAGGAAATGTCAGTCTGTTAGGGAATAGGTGCTCTTGGAAGACATGAGTGCCTTAGACAAGATGTTGGTCTTTCTTCCTCCCTCCCTCCCTCCTTCCTTCCTTCCTTCTTTCTCTCTCTCTCTCTTTCTTTCTTTCTTTGACTTTATTTATTTATTACTGAGGAAGATAGGAGGAGAGAAAGAACCAAACATCACTCTGGTACATGTGCTGCTGGGGATTGAACTTGGGACCTCATGCTTAAGAGCCCAATGCTTTATCCACTGCACCATCTTCAGGATCACATTTATTTAGGATAGAGACAGAGAAGAGAAAGAGAGGAAGGGATGGAGGGAGAGAGAGAGAGAGAGAGAGGAAGAGAGAAAGGAAAAGACATCTGCAGCCTTGCTTCACCACTTTAACCCACTGTGCTACCACCTGACCCCCCCAGGCTACTATTTAGTAAGCTTCTAGTCACCACTTTGCTAAAGTTCAACTGTGTGTGAGATTTTTTTTTTCGTAGATACAGTGTGTTATCCTTGTCCATATGTCAAGTTTTAAAGGGGTTCTGCTATAATTCTTTTTAATCACCACACTATCTTGCTAGGGTGTGTCTTTAAAGAAAGCTAAGACTAAGGCCATTTTTATTTATTATTTCAAATATTTTATTTATTTTAGTGCCATAGAGATAGTGCGAGAAAGATACAGAGAGACCAGAGCCATGCTCAGCTCTGGCTGATGGTTGTGCTGGTTGAACCTAGTACCTCAGAGCCTCGACATGAAAGGCTTTTCCAAAAACATTATTGTTGTTGTTGTTATTCCCTACTCTGGTTTCTGGTGGTGCTGAGGATTGAACCTGGGACCTCAGAGCCTCAGATGTGATAGTCCTGCATAATCATTGTGCTGTGTTCCCAGTCGTAAGATCACTTTTAATATATTCTGAAGGCATTTTGCTATTGCCAAAAATACCAGCCTTCTAAATCCAGACTTTTTCTGTTTAGTCTCCAAACACTGCCTATAAACATTTATATAGTAATTACTCTGGCTTGATGCTTTTTCCACACTGTGAGTAGTGACTTAGCTAAGTAGATCATGAAGTCATATTATTAATTGTTAAGATTAAAAGAAAAAAAGAGCTTTTTTTAAAAAAAATATTTTATTTATTCCCTTTTGTTGCCCTTGTTTTTTGTTATTCATGTCGTCGTTGTTGGATAGGACAGAGAGAAATAGAAAGAGGAGGGGAAGACAGAGAGGGGAGAGAAAGACAGACACCTAGAGACCTGCTTCACCGCCTGTGAAGGGACTTCCCTGCAGGTGGGGAGCTGAGGCTCGAACCGGGAACCTTACTCAGGTCCTTGAGCTGTGCACCACGTGCTCTTAACCCGCTGCGCTACCGCCCGACTCCCAGTAAGCTGTTTTTTAAAGGCTATAACAGACTTAAAATTATATGGAAACCTGTATTTCCTAATATATATACTGTGTGTTCATGCATTTGTCTTTTATACAATCATAGCTATTATGGATTTATATTATTTATATTTGTATTAATATTTATATTCACCCCCACATCCACCTATTGAAACCCTAAACTCCAATGTGTTAATATTTGTAGGTGGAAGTAGGAAAAGAAACTAGGATTAGGTGAGGTTATGAGGGTACAGACCTCACAATGGGATTTGTAACCTTAGAAGAAGAGAGAACTCGTCTGGGAGATGGTACAGTGACTATGCAACAGACATGCATGAGGCCTGAAAGTCCCAGGTTCAGGCCCCAGTGCTATCATAAGCCAGGGCTGAGCAATGCTGATTTTCTCTCTCTCTCTCTCTTTGTGTTTGGGGCAGGTGGTGACACACGTGGTTGAACGCTCATATTATAATGTATGAGGTTCAAACCCCTGTCCCTACCTGCAGGGGGCAAGAAGCTTCATTAGTGGTGAAGCAGTCTATGGGTGTCTTTCTTTGTCTTTCCTATTTCTGCCCCTTCCCTCTTTATTTCTCTGTTTCTATCCAGTGAATAAAAAAATTTTTTAAAACAGGGTTAAAAAATAAAACTTTTTTGGGAGTTGGGCAGTAGTGCAGTAGGTTAAGCGCATGTGGCGCAAAGCACAAGGACCAGCATAAAGATCCTGGTTGTAGCCCCCGGCTCCCAACCTGCAGGGGAATCACTTCACAGGCGGTGAAGCAGGTCTGCAGGTGTCTATCTTTCTCTCTCCCTCTCTGTCTCCCCCTCCTCTCTCCATTTTTCTCTGTCCTATCCAACAATGACAACAACAATAATAACTACAACAATAAAACAGCAAGGGCAACAAAAGAGAACAAATAAATAAATAAAAATAAAAAATAAAGCTTTTTCTTAAAAATTTTTAATGAATTGTTTACTTACTATTTTAAAAATATTATCATTTTTAAATCTTATTTTGATGAGACACAGTGAAAGCTCACAGCACTGCTTAGCTCTGGTGGTGCATGAAAGTCTTTTTTGCATAACCATTATGCTGTAACCCCAGCCCTGCTGGCTTATTATTTATTGGACAGAGACAGAAATCAAGTGGGAGGTAGATATAGATGGGGGGGAGAGGGAAAGGCATTTGCAGACCTGCTTCACCACTCATGAAGCTTTCCTTCTGCAAGTGGGGAGCAGGGGCTTGAACTTGGGTTCTTGGGTATGGTAACTAATGTGTGCTCAGCCATGTACAACACATTCCAGTCCCCCAAAAAATAAGTCTTTAAAAAACTGGGTCTTTGGGAGTGGTGGTAGCACAGTGGGTTAAGCACACATGGCGCAAAGCACAAGGACCAGTTTCAGGATCCGGGTTCGAGCCTCTGGCCTGCCACCTGCAGGGGAGTTGTTTCACAAGCGGTGAAGCAGGTATGCAGGTGTCTCTCTTTCTCTTCCCCCTCTGTTTCCCCTCCTTTCTCCATTTCTCTGTGTCCTATCCAACAACAATGACATTATCATCAACAACAACAACAATAATAACTACAACAACAATAAAAAAGGGCCACAAAAGGGAAAAACAAACCAACCAACAAACTGGGTCTCTCTCTTTCTCCTCTCTCCCCACCTAGAAAAAGTCTCATGAGCACCACACGTGTTACAAAAGGCAGCCATGCACATTCTAGTAAGAGCCTTCTAACCAGTAACCAAGTTGACCAGCACCTTGGTCCTGGGCTTCCCACCCTCCAGAGCCGTGAGATACAAAGTTCTGCTGTTGAGGTCTCACAGTCTTGGCACTGTGTGAAAGCAGTCTGAACTGATTAAAGCAGTGACTGTCGGTTTCAAAAATGATACTTTAAAGCTCACAATCAACTCTTTAGCAGCCATTATTGGATGTAATACTAGATTTTCATCTTTCTGTGCTTCACAAAAGCATTAGAATTTCTCTGCTGGGGCGTTATTAATGACTATTTTCCTAGTTTCAGGACTAGGATTTGATCAGACTGTCTTGCCAGTGGGAGTAAAGACCCAAGGAATATACCTCAAAACAGAATGGAAATTCATAGTAATAAAAATAGCTATCTCTTAGGGGTGCATACGTTGAATCAGAACATATATATATATATATTTTTTAATGTAATCTAAGGTGTCAGATTTAAAAGTTCAAATCTCTAAGGGAACATATGGGGAACTCTATTCAAAACATGACCTTAGAGTCATGTTTAAACTCTGTCTTTCTATATACTCTCTTATGTCAGTTACTTGAGCTACAGAGTAGTGTTAGTGTACTTATTTACCAGGATTATTTTAAGGATTACAGGGCTTGCTATAAGTCAGTTCTCTTTGTGGTGTGTAACCTGTGGTAAGAGTCCTATAAACTCAAGAGTAGATGGGTGTTTCAGTATGGGGTGAGGGATTGTAGTGTTAGGGAATTTTCTGTCTCAGTCTTGGATGGTTGGATTCTTTGATCCAACCAGTCATTTCACATGGGATGAGGCTGAGAGCCAGACTGCTACTGAGCTGGTAGGAGGCAGATGTGGACACTTTGTGCTGTGGCATAAAGCTTCTTTGGACTGACTTGTCACTTACAGCGGACAGTAGGATAGAGATTTTTAGGGAGTAAATGCGTTCATCTTTGTGGGTCACAGCTCTTCCGTTTTGCCATAGTAGTGGGAAAGCAACCATAGATAATATGCAGATATAAACTGTGTCCCAATATCATTTTATTTATAAACACTATAATTTGCCAGAATCTTGCACTTGGTCACGTGTGCGCTCAACTTGGTGCACCCAAACCATTTTGAAATGTAAGACCACTCTTAGTTCACAGACTGCACAAAAACAAGCATGGCCCACCCATGGACTTAATCTTCCTTTTTGCAAAAGGTGGCATGACCACTATAGCCTTCTCAATGTAAATTCTTAGGACCACAGTATAATAACTTTTCCCCCCATTATTCCATGAAGTAAGTCTTTGCAAACTGACTTTGGAAGCAGTCTTGGGAGCCATACCGCCTTTGTCTGATGCTTAAGAAGTCAAAACATAGCTGGCAGTGAACTTGTGAGTTGAAGTTTTGACTCTTCTTGGGGACTTTGATGTTTTACCATAAGCAAGAAATAAAAAGAACCAGCAACTTTGCCCTCTTCTGATGTGTAAGTGCCCATGTTTGCTAAGTGGCGCTAAAACCTATTAGCAAAGGCAAATGGATGCGAAAGGCACAGTGTGAGTAAACAGAACCTTCTTGTTAGTCTGCCATTCCTGCAGTTAAAATCAAGATGCGTTTCAAATTCTTTAGGTTTAAACGAAAAAAAAAAAAAGATTTTTTTTTTTTTTTTTTTTACTGGATAAAGGGGCAATAGGGAAGAGGTGGTCGTTGGAATCCGGAGAAATGAAACTCCATGCTCACAGCCTTCTAAATTATCTGTAGCTTTTAAAGCTATATGTGCAAATAGAATTTGTTGGATTCCGTTTAATCAGAGAATACAGGTATGGAAAAAGAAGCTTCCTCTATACTTTGGGCCTTTCTGCAGCCATGCAGTGATACTCCTTTGTGTGGATTACTTTATTTTCCCAAGTGGGGTTTTGTGAAATGGCATGATTACAGAGCTTGCTTTCTTTTCTTTCTTTCTCTTTCTTCTTCTCCTCCTCTTCCTTCCCCTCCCCTCCCCTTCCCCCACTCCTTCTTCTTCTAGTAGGACAGAAATTAAGAGAGATTGGGGACATAGAGAGAGGGAAAGAGAAAGAGAGAAACCTGTAGACTTGCTCCACTGCTCGTGAAGCTTCCCCCCTTCAGGTGGGAAGCTGGGGCTTGAACCCATCTCCTCATACATGGTAATTTGTGTGCTTAACCCAATGCCCCGTTGCCCAGCCAAACCCCCTACCCAAAACCTTTCTAAACTCACTGCTAGGAGTTGGAATCCACAAAGCCCAGGGGAACCTGTTCCAGCCCTCAGAGAGCAGCTGTTTCTCCCCCCCCCCCCCCATGGAAGTGAAGACCTTGACACTGGGCTACATAGATGATAAACAAAACAGACTGTTTCAATTTTGAGCAGAAAACATCATGTGTTTAATGGAGTGATTCAACTGAGTCTCATAGAAATCACATTCACACTTATATATACCGAGAGTATTTGCTAGTGGTGACTCTTTCTTTGGGAGGCCTCATGCATGTGCACTTTGACCACTCTAGGCATTCTTCTCTCAGAGAGACTCAGAGGCACCAAGCACCAGGACTCCTCCAGTGCCATGGCACCTCTCTGTGGTGCTGGGGCTTCAGCCTGGCCCCTCAGCATAGCAAGGCATTTCTGTGTTCTAAAAAGCTATTAAATCAGCTGGGGATTTGGATCGAAGCCAGAATTCCCACCTTATGTGCAGAGATCCCTGTTCGAGCTTCCGGCTCCCCTCTTGCAGGGGTGTAGCTTCACAAGCGGTGAAGCAGGTCTGCAGGTGTCTGTCTTTCTCCCCCTCTTCTGTCTTCCCCTTCTCTCTCGATTTCTCTCTGTCCTATCCAACAACAACAACAATAAACAAGGGCAACAAGAGGGGGAAAATGCCCTCCAGGAGCAGTGGCTTCATAGTGCAGGCACCAAGCCCCAGCAATAACCTTGAAGGCAAAATACATAAATAAATAAATAGTTACTTCGTTTTTGTCCCACCAAATAATTTTTTGTAGTGATTATAACTGCTGGTGTTATCTTAGAATTCCAGTTGTCCTATATTCTACTTAATGCTTAGCATTGTCAGTATCTTTAGTTTAAGCATTAGACTGTTATGTGGTAGTAATGGCCATTTAACTAGAAGTACATATAAAACATCCCAGGTTTCCCCATATTTGGAAGTAGCATGAAAATGAGGCATTTCTGTTACAGATAACTGAGATCTGATAGTTGGAACAGCATTTCATCCTCTTGCTGTTCATTGTATGTGTGGCCATTAGAGTCAGCAGTTGCTTTTTAAAAATTTCAGATACAGGGTGTAGTGTATTGTACCAAAGCAAAAGGCTCTGGGGAAGGAGGGGAAGGAAGGGGGCTGGGGTGGGGGTGGGGAGCTCTGGGATCCTGGTGCAGAATAGGAGAAAAGGGCTTAATTGGGGGTGGGAGTGTTTTACCGATACTACTACAGTCACAGGATCTCTCTCTCTCTTTTTTTAAAAATGAATTCTAGTGATCATATACAGTAAACTGTGTTTCTTGTAGCAACAGAATTTACTTATTTTATTTATTTATTTTTTCTTTGAATTTCTTTTTCTTTAGTGGGGGATTAATGTTTTTTTCTATTATTTATAAAAAGGAAACATGGACAAAACCATAGGAGATAAGAGGGGTAACAACTTCACACAATTACCACCACCAGAACTCTGTATCCCATCCCCTCCCCTGATAGCTTTCCTATTCTTTAACCCTCTGGGAGTATGGACCCAAGGTCATTGTGGGATGCAGAAGGTGGAAGGTCTGGCTTCTGTAATTGCTTCCCCGCTGAACATGGGCATTGACAGGTCAATCCATAATCTCAGCCTGTCTTTCTCTTTCCCTAGTGGGGAAGGGCTCTGGGGAAGCAGAGTTCCAGGACACATTGGTGGTGTTGTCTATCCAGAGGAGTCTGGTTGGCATCATGCTAGCATCTGGAACCTGATGGTTGACAAGAGAAATAATATACAAAGCCAAACAAATTGTTAACCAATCATAGACCTAAGGGCTGGAATATTGCAGATGAAGAGTTGGGGGGGGGGTTCCCTCCATTTTGTAGATAGCTAGTAGGCATAGTTTAGTTAAATTCCAAAGGGCATGTGGCTGTACTAGGTTTTTTTTTTTTTTCTTTTTCTTTTTGCCTCTGAGCCTGAAATCTGATAGGCCAGTGGATCCAGTTATTGTTTGGGGAGATGATGTCTTGGCTGGAAAAAGGACCAGAAAGCTGGATCAGGGAAGAGAGTAGCTCCCTAATATGGGAAAGGGGTATACATATTGTTGACTGTAAACACCAGGAATTAATGTTTTACAGTTGACAGTAAATACCATAGTTGGTACATGCATAACATTTCTCAGTTTTCCACATAACAGTACAATCCCCACTAGGTCCACTGCCATCATGTTCCAGGCATGAACTCTTTCCCCCATCCACCCCAGAGTCTTTTACTTTGGTGCAGTACACCAACTCCAGTCCAAGTTCTGCTTAGTGTTTTCTCTTCTGATCTTATTTATTTATTTATTATTAATTTACCAGAGCACTGTTCAGCTCTGGTTTATGGAGGTGCGTGGGATTGAAACTGGAACTTTGGAGTCTCAGGTCAGGCATGAATCTCTGTATTACCATTATGCTATTTCCTCCCACCCCAGAATTTATTTCCTCGTAGTTCTAAAGGCTACAAGTCTGAGAGCAAAGTGACAGCAGGGTTGGACTCAGAAGTTCCCCGTCTCTTACAGCTGCTGGTGAATGCTGGTGAATTGTGGCATTCAACCCATGCACCTCTGTCTGCCTCTTCACAGGGCTTTCTACCATCTGTGTATCCCTACCTGTCTGAATCTTGTCTTTACTTAAGGATAAATGTTAATAAATGAAAATTTAAAACTATAAACAACAACAACAAAACTCGGAGATGAGGAATCAACTTTATCTCACTAACTCTACTGTGAACAATTAAACACCCCCCCATAAAATAAAATAAAATAAAAAATAACTTTTTTTTTTTTTCAGAGAGAGCGAGGGAGAGAGTAAAATTGGCCATAACACTGAAGCTTCCTTCAGTACTATGGGGGACGGGCTCACAGCTGGGTCACGTGTGTGGCAAACCAGAGCACTGTACAGTTGAGCTATTCTGCTCTGTGTTTAACGCTGCTTTGGCGGCTCACTCTGAAAGTGTCCCCTCTGTTTCTCTCCCAACAGAGATTAAAACTGATTGATTGACAATTACAGTCTTGAATGTATAAGCGTGAAGTACTAAGTGTGACTTCAGGGCCTTGCAGGTACCCCGTGTACTCTGAGCCTCAGCCTGGGCAGATACTGCCCAACTCCCCCCACCCTCATGCCGTCTGCTGCTCTAGCTTTTGGGATCTGGGGTCACTCTTACATTAGAGGACAGAGTTCTGTTGAGGATAGGTGATGGTCTCAGCAGCGGCAGCTGCAGGTAGAGGGGTGCTGGCAGGGTGGGGGAAGTCAGCAGGCTGCTGGGAGCTGCCTTACCTTGCTTGCTTGGGAGGCTGCCTGCTAGAGTGCTGAGATCCCATCACATGAGGGACTTAGAGTGCAGCAGGCAAAAGCCTGGCCCCTTCCAGCCTGAACAGAGCAGACTCCGGGATGACTTCAGGTGATTCATGCAGTCTGCTCTGCTGTGTTTTCATTCTTTATGGGTGCAACCAGACTTCTGTGAGAACTGACATCCACTTCAGCCTTCCTTCAATTTTATATCTGTGAATTTACTTTTCTTAAACTGATCATCATAAGCTCTTTAAAATGTGTTCATTTATTTGTTTGCTTTGGCTCAACTCTGGAACTTACTCTGGCCTGATAGAGGCAGCCAGAGAGAGAAAGACACACACACACACACACACACACACACACACACACACACACACACACACACACACACACACACACACACACACACCCAGAGCTTCCTTCAATGCATTAGGGACCCTGCTTGAAAATGGGTTGCATACATGGCTTTTAAAACAACATACTACCCAAGTAAGCTATTATGAAAACCCTATTATTATTATTATTATTTTAATATGTTATCAAAGCTATGCTATATAAACAGTGTTTTTGAGGGACCAGGCAGTAGAGCACACATATTAAAATGCCAAAGGACCAGGGTTCAAGCCTTCAGCCCCCACCTGCAGGGGGGAAGCTTCCTGAGAAGTGAAGCAGTACTGCAGGTCTCTCTCTCTCTCTCCCTCTCTTTCTCTCTCTCCCTCCATCTCCCCATTCTCTCTCAATTTTTCTCAGTCTCTACCCAAAAAGATTTAAAAAGAGGGCATAGGAGATAGCATAATGGTCATGCAAAAAGACTGTCATGCCAGAGGTTCCAAAGTTCCAGGTTCAGTACTCTACACCACTATAAGCCAGAACTGAGCAGTGCTCTGGTTAAAAAAAAGGAAAAGGGGGAGGAGGAGGAGGAGGAGACACAAAAAGTGCTTTTATTTCTTTCCCACAATACTCTAAACTGTGCTCATCATTGAATTAAATAGGGTATGCAAAGTGAATTAAATATTATTATTATTATTTTTTGCCTCCAAGGTTATTACTGGACTTTGGTGCCTGCACTACAAATCCACTGCTCTTGGAGGCCTTTTTTTTTTTTTTTTTTAATTGGATAGGATGGCGAGAAACAGTGAGGGAAGGGGAGATGCAGAGGAGAGAAAGAGAGGCACCTGCAGTCCTTCTTCATTGCTTGTGGAACGACCCCTCCGCAGGTGGAGAGCCAGGGGCTGAAACTGGGATCCTCTCGCAGGTCTTTGTATTTCATACTGTCTGTGCTTAACCTGGTGTGCCACCACCAGACCCCCAAGTGTTATTATTAGAGCACATCCATGGATAGTTTTACTATAGTCATTAAAGTAATTTATTCTTGTATACATTTTCCATAATATCTGGCTATTTATGTTGATTTTTTTCACATCTCTTTAACTCACTTATTTATTATTATATCCCTATTCAGCTCTGGCTTATGGTGGTACAGAGGATTCAGCTTGGAATCTTGAATCCTCAGGCATGAGAAGTTTTTTTGTATGATCATTATGATATTTTCCCCTGACCCCTCGATTTACTTTTGAGAATGGAATAAGTTGAGGTCCAGAATTTGTGTAGCATATTGATTAAAAGACACTCACAGGAGAATAACCGGCCTAACATGAATAGACAGACAGAATCATGTATGCACAGTTCTCTTCTATGGGTTTACACACAATCTTTTTTGCAGAGTAGCCTAGAGAATTGCCTGCTGTTATATGTTTGATATAAATAAAAATGAAAATGCCAGCGCTACTTCCTTTTTGTCATGAACTTATTTATTTATTTATTCCCTTTTGTTGCCCTTGTTTTATTGTAGTCATTATTGTCATTGTTGTTGGATAGGACAGAGAGAAATGGAGAGAGGAGGGGAAGACAGAGAGGGGGAGAGAAAGACAGACACCTGCAGACCTGCTTCACCGCCTGTGAAGTGACTCCCCTGCAGGTGGGGAGCTGGGAGCTTGAACCGGGATCCGTGCACCGGTCCTTGAGCTTTGCACCACCTGCGCTTTAGCGACTGCGCTACCGCCCACCCCCCCCCCCTTTTTTTTTAGTCACAAAAGACACAATCACAAAAGTCAGTGACTTGGCCAAAGTCCAGGTTTTTTTTTTTTTTTCTTTTAGGCTTGTTAATTTTGATTGACTTAATTAAACTGATTAAGTCACATTACATCATGCTCCCAAGTTAGCCAGGGCACATGCTATTTCTGCTATTTCCTTCAAGGAACAAGACAGTTCTGTTATGACTGATTTTGGCGGTGAGAAGGCTGCTTCCCTGTATAATTTCTCTTTAGAAAGTTGTCACCAAGATAACTATATTCCCTCTCTGAGAGACAATCACATCAGCAGAAATTATTTCTCCTGGCAACTCCTCCTTCCTGTTGAATGTTTCTTTTCTAAGGTCTCTGGGTGTGGGTAAAAGACAAACTCTAAACAAGAAAGATTTTTTGCTTTTGCTTCTCTGCCTATTAACCTCTAGTTTGAAGTGGAACCAGACTTCAGGTGGGGAGGGAAAAACAAGCAAACCAACCAACCTTTTGTAGAGACCTGAGCTGTTGTTCTGTATTATGACAGAAAAGAGAGAATGATCTTCTTTCATCCCCAAAGTATCTGTAATGGTTTAGCTGATTATAAAACTGGCACACATGGCTTGGAAGGTGGTACAGTGACTAGAACATTGAATTTACAAGCATAAGGTCTTGAGTTCAATCCTGAGAATAACTTGTACCAGAATGATGTTTTGGTTCACTTTCTTTCTCTTGATAGTTAAAAAGTAAATCTTAAAAAAAAAAAAAGTTGTATTTGCTCAGTGCGATGAATATAAATAGTACGTGGAACAAACAATTGATAATCCCCAGGAATTGGTGTCATCATTCAAGGTTCATGTATTTGTGCTTTGTTGACAGAAATGAGATGGTAGTTGGCATTTAGTGCTACAACTGGATTCTTTTTCTCTCTCTTTCTCTCTCTCTTTTTTTGTAACTCTTTGCTGTCAGTGTGTCTGTGTCTGTAGCTTTTTTTTTTTTTTTTTTTATTAAGTATCATCTGGTCAGGCCAGTTGGTTTATGTAGTTTTTTCTTAATGGGCACTACATTGTTTCCAATGTCGTGATACTCTTTTTCTTCTTTTCTCTCTTTCTTTCTTTCTTTCTTTCTTTCTCTCTCTCTTTCTTTCTCCCTTTCTTTCTTCCTTTCTTTCTCTCTCCCTTTCTTTCTTTCTCTCTTTTTCTTTCTTTTTCCCTCTTTCTTTCTTTCTCTCTCTCTCATTCTTTCTTTCTTTCTCCCTTTCTTTCTCTCTCTCTCTCTCTTTTCTCTCTCTCTTTCTTTCTTTACCAGAGCTTTCTGCTCTTCTCTGACTTGTGTTGGTACTGGGGATTGACATTACACTACCTTCCCCACCCCTAGGTCCTGAAGTTCTAAACCTGCACCACTTAGTACTACTAGCCACCAGTCTCTTGTGACAGTTTGATTTAATTAAAATCAGAGAATGTTTCCACGTCATCTCCTCAGTCATGCTGGCCACATTTCAAGTGTTCAAGTGTTTCACGTGCCTGGCACAGATGTGTAACCTTTTAATCAGGAAGATAACTTATTCAGCAGTGAATAAAACTTATTGCCTATTGCATGGAGATAATCTATTAGTTTTCAGACATTTTCAAAACTATTTGAGCCTGTTCCCATTCCTTTTTCTTTTCTTTTCTCTCTACCCCTGCCCCACTCCCACTCTGGCTTCTGGTGGTGCAAAGGACTGAATCTGAATCTTTTTTTTTTATATTTATTTTATTTATTTATTCCCTTTTGTTGCCCTTGTTGTTTTATTGTTGTAGTTATTATTGTTGTTGTCGTTGGATAGGACAGAGATAAATGGAGAGAGGAGGGGAAGACAGAGAGGAGGAGAGAAAGACAGACACCTGCAGACCTGCTTCATCGCCTGTGAAGCGACTCCCCTGCAGGTGGGGAGCCGGGGTTCGAACCGGGATCCTTATGCCGGTCCTTGTGCTTTGCGCCACCTGCGCTTAACCCGCTGCGCTACAGCCCGACTCCCTGAATCTGAATCTTTTAGTCGCTTTACTAGATGGTCTCTGTGAAAGTCCTTCCAGTGCTGAATTTGAACTGTGAAATGTCTTAAGAGGGATTTCTTCTGTTCCCTTACTCCTTCTAAATCTATTTTATAGAGATCTTTTTGCACCATCTTTACTTTTCTTTTCCTACCCTATTTGAGTCTGTTCTTTTACTTACATACTCACTTAGTGCACATTTAATAAGTT
The DNA here is from genome assembly GCF_950295315.1 of Erinaceus europaeus. Classification (NCBI taxonomy): domain Eukaryota; kingdom Metazoa; phylum Chordata; class Mammalia; order Eulipotyphla; family Erinaceidae; genus Erinaceus; species Erinaceus europaeus. The sequence goes on from NC_080171.1 coordinate 23,743,380, forward strand.
CTTACTATATGCCATTGGGCTGGGGAGATAGCATGATGGGCTATGATGGCTGTGATGGATATGCAGAGACTTTCGTGCCTGAGGCACCAAAGGTCCTAGGTTCAAGCTAGAGCTGAGCAGCAGTGTCTCAGTAGAAATAAATAAAGATAAAAAGGAAAATACTATATGCCAAGTAGGTGCTGGGAAATTGAACACATCAGTGTTTTCTGCCCTTGAATTAGTGATTCTAATAGAGGATGTTATGGAGACATAGTCAAAATCACATGGGATTTTATTAGGGAATTAGGAAGGATAGCATGGATAGTAGGTTTGGGGGCAAATTTAGAAATGAAAGAATTGATCATCTATTGTTTTTTTCCTTTTCTATTTTAGGACAAGTTAAAGTATTCAGAGCTCTGTATACATTTGAACCCAGAACTGTAAGTATTCAGTTATTTTAACTTTTGAATTGAGGCAAGCATGTAAGATGAATCTACTGATACTTCCTCTCAACTAAGTGGTCTGCTCTTCCTTGTTTGTTTTCCCTCACTTTGTGTGTGTGGGGGGGGAGGGTGTGAGGGGTTAATGGTCTGTAGTACAGGTGTTAACACAGCCTTTCCATTAGCAGACAATACATCTTCCACAGGACTGGATGTCCATTCTCTTCCCAGTTGGGAAGTGTAAACACTGAGCTGCTGGCTGTTGCCACCCATGTCTCAGGGTCGTCTGTCCAGCTCTTCTGGCTTCTCCCCACACTGTGACATCACCCATATTGAAACCACCAAGTGACCCCCACATAAAGCACATGACTCTGCCTTAGATTCTTCCTCGGATATCCAAGTCTCTGATACTGAGCTGCAGATCTGTGTTTATCCACTGGCTAGAGAGCCCAGGTATGGACTGGTTGAGGATTTGGGGGTAGCACAGTGAGAGCAGAAAGGACAGCCTCATGGAACTCAGGTCCCAGTGGGAAGAGACAGACAGTAAGGAGATAAATCAGTTTGACTGACAGAGCCTGACAGGTAAGGACCATGAAGAAAAATAAGGGTGGCGGTGGGGGGGGGGTGTCAGGTGCTGGCACACACAGCTAAGCGTACATAGTACTGTGTGCAAAGACCCAGGTTGGAGCCCCCCCCAACCCCCTGCAGTAGGGACACTTCATGAGCAGTGAAGGAGGTCTGCAGGTGTCTCTCTTTCTCTCTCCCTCTTTCTTTCCCCCTCCACTCTCATTTTCTCTCTGTCCTATCAAATAAAATTGAAAAGAAAGAAAAAAAAAAAAAGGGAAAAAGTGGCTGCCAGGATTTGTTCAGGGATGGTTTTCCATAAAGGTACTGTCTGAGCAAAGACCTAATGGGAGGGCACAGAATGACAGGATATTTGGTGAGTTCTGCAAAGGTTTGGGAGGACAATGGGGCAGGTAAACTACAAATAAGGGAGAGGGGTAGGAGATGAATTCAGGAAGGCCTGTGAAGGATGATGATCTTGCGGGCCTCACTTAGATTTTGCTCTGGGTGTGATGGAAACAGTTAGAGGCTTTTGAATACAAGAGTAGTTAGGCATTGACATTTTAGACTGAATGAATCTACCTAAGAGGTGGGAAACCATCTAGGAGAAGAATGGAAGTAGGAATCCAGACAGGAAGCAAAGGAGAAAGAAATCGGGAAGAGATGCCTACTCTCATTGCCTTTTCTCTCTTCCATGCTAGAGATGCATCCTGTCTTCCGTGGATATTTGCTACTACCTTTTTCTGATTTCTCCCAGACCTCGTTGTCCTTAGAGGAAGTACCTCCACTGAGCACAGATCCACTGCCTTCAGTACCAGAGCCTGCCTTCACATTCCACAGCTGACATTTACTCTCTGTATTAATGCTCTTGACCATGAGGCTAATGTTTTCCTCATTTGGAAAAAAAAAAAAAAGGGGATGACATTAATACTGTACCTCAAAGCCTTTTCTTTCCTCATTGAAAGTGGGGAATAATATGAATCATGCTACAATAGAACCTTGCTGTAAACAAGAGGAGATCAATTTGAAAAGTGGGCTACCTGGTGAGCCAGGCTGTTTGGAATGCAAGGACTGAGCATGTTCTAATGAGTTCTCCCAAGATGTCATCAGCAAAGTGCTTCTGAAACAAGAAAGGTTGGGAGGGAGGCGATAAGTCTGTCAGGTTTTTATTCTTTTCACCCAGAAATGCCAGTGCTGTCTTCCTTGTGTTGGTGAGGTTGGATAATGTTGCTGTTATAGCCAAACTGCTCATACTGTACAGCTTAAGCTGTGGAGATGTATTTTCTCATATTTGTAGAGACTTAGAATTGGGAGATTGGGACCAGGGAAATAGCTCGGTCTGTTTGAGCGCCAACTTGCATGCCTGAGGACCCACCAAGTCCCAGGTTCAGTCCCCAGCACCATCTTAAGCCAGAGTTGAGCAGTTCTCTGGTTCTCCCCATTATTCTTTACCTTTCATTTTCTGTCTCCTAATAATAAACAAACAAATAAATGGACAGAAACAAGTAGGAAATTAAGGTTGGCCTTTTCTGAGACTTCTCTTCTTGATTTGTAGATGACTATCTTCCTTCTGAGCCCTTATGTGGTCATTTCTCTTTACTTATCCCAAGCCCTCATCCCCTCTTCTTAAAAGTCCAGGTCAGATTGCATTAGGGCCCAACTCTGACCTCCTCATTTTTACTTAATTCTCTCTCTAAAGAACCTGTCTTCAAATAGTTTTTCATTCTGAGGAATTGAGGGTTTGGACTATAGCAGTTGGATTTTGTGTGCAACATCCAAGAGGAATGGATGGATGAGGCCCAGAAGTTGTCTTTGTACCCTGCTCTTAGGGAGCTATCTTTGCTGGCTTCTGCTTTTTTTTTTTTTTAAGATTTTATTTCTTTTTTTAAATATTTATTTACTTGCCTCCAGGGTTATTGCTGGGGCTTGGTGCCTGTACTATGAATCCACTGCACCTGGAGGCTACTTTTTCCATTTTACTGGATAGAAATTGAGAGGGAAGGGGAAGATAGAGAGAGAGAAAGATAGACACCTGCAGACCTGCCTCTCTACTTGTAAAGTGATTCCCCTACAGGTAGGGAGCCAGCCAGGGGCTTGAAACAGGATCCTTGTGTGGGTCCCTGTGCTTCATACTTTATGCTTCATACTTAACCGGGTGTGTCACCATGCGGCTCTGACTTCTGCTTCTAATCAATTTTTTCCTGGTTTACGTGACCCCTGAGGTTGTAGGAGTGGTGGTGGGGAGGGGAAGTAGTCAGCAGTTGCCTGGGCAATCAATAAACACTCCATTTCTTTGCCTGGTCTCTTCCTGGTCGCTGATATGACTCCTAGTCTCTGACTAGTCTCTGATTAGTCTCTGCCTCTTCTCTGACTTGTCTCTGCCTAGTCCCTAACTGAAAACGGGACCTGCACTTACTCAGTTCATTCTGACTCTTCTACTGTCTCTGCCTCCCCTCAATATCCTGTCAGCTCTTTTTTGTCTTTTCTTCCTGACCACGGCCTCCTCTTTCTTTGCTTCCTCCTGGCTTGCTCTTCCTCTCTTAGGCAACAGCATCTCCCTTCTGCGGTATTCTTCTCCTTGATGAGTCGATCCTCAAATAGATCTGATTTCATCATCTGCTCCAGCTCTTATTTATTTATTTATTTATTGGATAGAGACGAGAGAAATTGAAGGGAGGAGGAGATAGAGATGGAGAGAGACAGAGAGACACCTGCAGCCCTGCTTTACCACTTGTGAAACTTTCCCCCTGCAGGTAGGGACCAGGGGCTTGAACCTGGATCCTTCCATGCTATAGTGTGTGCACTTAACCAGGTGTGCCACCTCCTGGCCCCTCCTGCTTCAGCTCTTTATTTGATTGAGGATGGAATCCTGTGTGACCCAGTCCTATTGGACTCTGCTCTATTCCCTCCTGGCTCACTTCAGTCTGGCTCTTCTTCTAGCATTTGCCCTTCTTCCGTAGCCAGTCAACAGGTCAGGTTGAAAGCTGTCAGGAGCTGCTTGTTGCTGGCTTTGAAAGTGACTGGGATCCATGTGGATTCAGTCGGCTAGGAAGGATCGTCAGTTTCCCCAATGAATGGGTACTCACGGGATGCACCATGAGAAGGTCGATCCAATGCATCCCAAGAGATATTTTTCATTAGTTGATGTACTGATTAATTGAATTCCAGTTCTGCTTTAGGATGGAGTCTCTCTAATGCTTAAAAAAAAAAAATCTTAGTCATTTCCAAGTTTTGGCTATTACAAATTGTGCTGTTTTGGACATAGATATACACATATCTCTTTGGATGGGCACTTTTGATTCCTTAGGATATATTCCCAGGAGAGGAATTGCAAGGTCGTAGGATAGATCCATTTCTAGCCTTGTGAGAGTTCTCCAGACTGCTTTCCACAGGGTTTAGAACAATTTACATTTCTACCTGCAGTGCAGGAAGATTCCTTTACCCTTCCCCAACCCAGTCAGCATTTGTCCTGACTATCTTTTCTGATGTATGGAATTCTCAAAAGAGTAAAGTGGTATCTTATTATTGTCTTTATTTGCATTTCTTTGATAATCAGTGACTTTGAGCATTTTTTTTCATATGTTTACTGGCCCTTTAGATCTTATCTTTGGTGAATCTTCTATCCATATCCTCTCTCTACTTTTAGATAAGATATTTTTGATATTATTCCAGAACTAGAACAGTCACACCCTTTTTTTGGATTGCTGAGTTTGGTGAAATTTTGGTTTATTTTGGTTATTAACCTTTTGTCTGATAAGTGGCTAATAAAGATGTGGTACACACACACACACACACACAGGAATACTACACAGTTGTTAAGAATGATGAAGTCACCTTCACCTCATCTCGCATGGAGCTTGAAGGAAAGAGAAGAATGAATATGGGATGATCTCACTCATGGACAGATCTTAAGAAACAAGAAGAAAATGGAGAAACACACACTAAAACTTGAATTGCTTTGGTGTATTGCACCAAAGCAAAGAACTCTGGGGAACAAGGTTAGGGAGAGATATGGGGAAAGGGCGGGCTTGGGTCCTGGTGCATATTGGTGGAGGGGGACCTAAAGTGGTGATGAGAGTGCTTTGTAGATACCTATCATGGCGAGATGATCTCATACCCACGTGTCAACAACTTTACTGCAAACTATTGACTTCCCGATTTATAAACAAAATCTTAGTTATTATTGAACAGAAGAAAATAAACACTTAGAAAGGGCGTCAGGCGGTAGCACACCTGATTAAGCGCACACATTACAGTGTGCAAGGACCCAGGTTCAAGCCTCTGGCCCCCACCTGCAAGGGGGAAAGCTTCATGAGTGGTGAGGCAGGACTGCAGGTATCTCTCTGTCTCTCCCCCTCTCTACCTCTCCTTCCCCTCTCATTTTCTCTCTGTCTCTATCCAATAATAAATAAATAAAAATGTTTTTTAAAAATAAAGAAAATAAACACTTAGATTATTAGGTTTCTTTTGAGTATCTCATATTACAGTGTTATTAAGTTTTCAAATATCATGGATCCAAAGGCTCTCAGGCTGCAGAGCAATACTATCAATCTGGCTGTTTGCTGGGGAGACAGTAATAACTACCAGACACCCTACTGTCTCTCCCTACCATCCACCTCTCTCTACCTCCCCTCAATCTTTTTCTTTTCTGCTAGAGACAGAGAAGTAGGTATATCGAGGTGGGGAGAGCAGGAGTGAGACACAGCTTGTGAAGCTTCCCCCTGCAGGTGGGAGACTGGGAGCTTGAACCTGGGTCCTCACTCATAGTAACATATGCACTCTGCTGGTTGTGCCCCTACTCAGTGGTCTTAATCCTAGGTTTACAGAGAATTGTCCGGCCCAACAGGTAGCCCCTAGTTCCCAGAGACCTCTCTGCTTCAGTTTGTGTGCGATACCATTTGTTTGGTATTTTGATATTACTCGAGAACTAGGACAGTCACACCTTTTTTCTATTCCATCTTAAGAGATTTACGGGGGTTGGGGGGTAGCGCACATGGTGCAAAGTGCAAGGACCAGTGTAAGGATCCTGGTTCGAGCCCCCAGCTCCCCACCTGCAGGGGAGTCACTTCACAGGCAGTGAAGCAGGTCTGCAGGTGTCTTTCTCTCCCTCTCTCTGTCTTCCCCTCCTCTCCATTTCTCTCTGTCCTATCCAACAACAAATGACATCAACAACAACAATAATAACCACAACAAGGCTACAACAACAAGGGCAACAAAAGGGGGAAAAATGACCTCCAACAGTAGTGGATTCATGGTGTAGGCACTGAGCCCCTGCAATAATCCTGGAGGCAAAAAAAAAAAAAAAGATTTATATTTTAATTTATTAATGAGAGAAAAAGAGCACATGTGTGTGCACAAGAGATGGGGGATCGTGCTCGGGATCGTGCTCGCACCAGAGTATCTCTCTAGCACATGCTATGCTGGGCTTGAACAGGATCTCATGCTTGAGAGAGTCTGAGGCTTTCCCCACTCTGCCTCCTCATGGGCTGTGCATCTTTTGTTCTGAGTGAGTCTCGGGTAGACATTTCTGGGAGCTCAATTTAGTCTCCCTTCCCTGTTAACATGTAGTCTCCTCTTGGTGGTGGTGGTGGTGGTGGTGGTGGTGTGTGTGTATGTGAAGGGGAAGGATATCCCTGGGGACATGCCAAACTGTCTGCCTGCTTAAAGGCACAAAGACTAGGAGAAACGATAAAGTGCTGAGCTGGACTATGCGTGAGCATTGTCAATATATGTGGCTCCCAGGGTGCCCTGCACTCAGCACTCAGTGAAGTGTCCACCTTCGGGGTGGGCTGAGCACTGCCCAGCTCCAGGTGTGGTGATTCCTGAGGCAGCTTCTGCTCTCTCTCTTTCTCCTTATTTATTAGTGAGTTAATATAGATTTACAAAATTATACGATAATAAGTGTATGATTCCATATGGTTCCCAGCCCCAGGGTTCTGTGTCCCCATCCCTTCCACTGGAAACTGCAGTAGTTCTCCCAAGGTCACCCATATGGGCTGATTTTATATGTATATGTAATTTTTTTTCTTAACATTTTTTTTCAATGGCCCTGCCTTCAGTTCCATTCTAAGTCACCCCTACATTTATTACTACTTCTGGGTTGTCGGGCTAGCTTCGCGGGCGGGAGAGGGAGACGACCAGGGACTCATGGCTGAGTGGTATTGCAGCAATCTAAGCTGCTATCTCTAGTCACAATCCTGCCCTTATATATCCTGAGGCGGAAGAGTCAGGTCCAAAGAGGATGTACGTAGGATAGGGGGTGGGGAGAAGGAAAAAGCGTGCAAAACAGTGAGGATCAAACCAGTGCCCTGGAGGCAGGTGGTGCTTAGTTAACAGTGGTTATGTAATAGAATACAGTGTTAAGCAGGGGGGATTAAACCAATGAAACAGAAGGGGTCTTAGAAGCAGAATTTAGAAGCATACCAACACTGGGTGTCTTTTCTCTTTTCTTCTCTCTCAGCTAAGGGAAATAGTGCCTGGCTTCCTCTGGTGTTTTCCAGATTAGCTTCCCTTTCATTAATGGTATAAAAACAAGATTCCTGGTGATAAATGCTCTGGCTCTTGGAATCAGGGTTCAGAGCCCTCTGGTTTACTATTGGTTACCCCTCTGGGAGTATGAACCAAATTTCTTTTTGGGGTGTATAAGGTGGGAGTTCTCGCCTCTTATAATTGCTTTTCTGCTGAATATAGGTTTTGGCAGTTTGATCCATACCCACAGTCTGCTTTTATCTTTCCCTGGTGGGATAGGCCAGCCCACTTTTCATCTGTCCTGTGGGAGGCCAGGCTGTCCTTCCCACCCAGCTCTGCTCGACTGTTCTTCCTACTCCCAGCCCAGCCCAGGAAGCTGCCATGCTGAGATCTGGATGGGCTGGATAGGCCAGTGTCTGTGGACTGGGGTAAGAGCATAGTGTTTCTGGGCTGCTAGGGTGCACTGAGCTCCCAGCTAGCAGGGCCAGCTCTGTGATGCGCTGTTGGCTGGGCACTCCTAGGTTTCCAGTGCCAGATACAGAGGAGTAAGCTCAGGAGAGGGTTCCGGAAAGCCTAGTCAGGAGCCCAGCCCTGACTGTGGCTGTGTGGCTTGTGGCAAGTCCTCCCACCTTTCTGTGCTGGGTTGTGGAGTGGAGTTTGTACCCAGTATTCCACCCTGCCCAGTGGTCTGTGGGAAGAAAATAGGCCAAGTATGCTTTGTACGTACCAAATAAATCAGCTGTTTTTGTTACACTGTGTTGTGTGAGCAGGAGGGGAAACTAGAGGCAGGCTCGAGGTGTGAAACCACAGGTATTTACCACGGTCACCACCCTTTAAGCCAGTTGTGACATTGTGATGACCAGTAATGCTGTGTATGAAATCGTGGCAGTGGTACAGGGCCTTCAGAATTTGACAGTCATGACAGGTATGAGTCCACCTGTGCTTGTCCTCTGTTTTTGGCAAAGTGACGATCATAGCCCATGTCACAAAGTGCTGCTGATGCTGACTAAGTGAATTAATTTGTATGAGTGTCTGGACCAGTGCTAGGCACATAATGCATATTACAAAGTGGTAAATAAAGGCATCTTTGGGCAACCTGATTTTTAAATTTTTTTAAAGAATTGTTTATTTATTCATTCATTCATTCATTCATTCATTCATTCATTCATTCATTCATTTATGAGAAAGATAGGAGAGAAAGAACCAGACATCACTCTGGTACATGTGCTGCCGGGGATCGAACTCAGGACCTCATGGTTGAGAATCCAGTGCTTTATCCACTGAGACACCTCCCAGACCGCTTTTTTTTTTTTTAAATTAATTTTTGGGCCTCTGTTGATGAATATGAAAGATTTCAAATATATATTCATAATTATAACATTTTTCATAAAATAATGTTTTCCTAAGCTAGAAAGCTTAATGCCTTAGAAATGGTATGTCACGGGGTCGGGAGGTAGCGCAGCAGGTTAAGTACACGTGGTACAAAGCACAAGGACCAGTGTAAGGATCCTGGTTTGAGCCCCCGGCTCCCCACCTGCAGGGAGTCGCTTCACAGGCAGTGAAGCAGGTCGGCGGGTGTCTATCTTTCTCTTCCCCTCTCTGTCTTCCCCTCCTCGCTCCATTTCTCTCTGTCCTATCCAACAACGAATGGCATCAACAGTAACAATAATAACTACAATAAGGCTACAACAACAAGGGCAACAAAAGGGGGGATAATGGCCTTCAGGAGCAGTGGATTCATGGTGCAGGCACTAAGCCCCAACAGTAACCCTGGAGGCAAAAAAAAAAAAAAAGAAAAGGTATGTTACCAAAATATATGGAGTCTGAATGAGAATATGTTACCATGCTGCGCTACTTTCATATCCTGGTGGCCTGTAGTTTACATGTTTGGTACCTTGAGTTTCTTCAAAGAGAAGGGGAAGGAGTAGTGTGGTTAGAAACAACGAACCAACTGGACATAAAAAGACTTTACTTGATTGCCCCACTGTTTCCCTATTTCTGTTCCATAAAAATGATGCCAAGAATTTAAAAGTAGATCCCCATCAGATAATTTTCATCAAGTGTGGTGCTAGTGGCTTCTTAATGGAAAGTGTGAGAGTTGTAGGCAGAATCTATGGAACTTTGAAAATCATGTAATTACCTTATTATATGTATTGCCACCCTACAGTCTGAAAAATTTGGTGGACTTTTTTCTTGGCCTAGTTAAGAAATATTGCCCCACTTGGCTGGGGAGACAGAATAGTGATTGTGCAAAATACTTTAATTAATAATACCTGAGGTTCCAAAGTCCTTGGTTCAGTCCCCAGTACCACCATAAGCCAGAGCTGAGCAGTGTCTGTCTTTCTCTGTCTCTCTCACTAAAATAAATAAATTACTAAAACAAAAAGAAACGTTGCCCTTGTAGTTTCTTTGTAAGGAGATAAAAATCTTATAGATAGTAACACTGTGTGTCTGGGAGCTAAAGAAAATAAACTGTCTACTCTCTTAGGATGACAAGAAAAGGGGAGGGGCCTTTTCTATTGAATAGTAGCCATTTATTTAAAAATGGAAACAGCCAAGAAGAATTGAAATGACTGCATGTAGAATATAACCTATTCTAAACCATGAAGGAAGGAATTGCTTAAAAGACATTAAGAGGTTTTTTTTCCCCCTAAACATTTTTTTTTTAATTTGTGATTAATATAGTTTAACTGTTGGTCTGGGGAGATAGCTTAGTGGCTAGTGACTATGCAAAGACTCCTGACTGAGGAACCAAAGATCCCAAGTTCAATTCCCAGCATCACCATAAGCCAGTGCTGAGCAGTGCTCTGGTAAAATAAAATAAAAATTTTAAAAAGTTTTTAACTGTTTCTGGTCTGACCGCCTTTATTTTAATTCAAGTAAAATTCATATAATAGAGAATGAACTCTTTCAAAGTGAACAGTTCAGTGGCATTTAGTACTTCGACAACATTTTGTAACCACCACCTCTATGTTGGTCCAAAATATTTTCATGAACTCAGAAGAAAACTCTTTTACTCTCTAAACAGTAACTCTTCATTCTTCCTTAATTCATTAGAAGAACTGTTCACAAAGGTATGTGTATGTGCCTTTTATCTTATGTTTTTGTTTATTTTTATTTTATTTTTTCTCTTTTTTTAAAAATCTTCATTTATTTATTGCATGAGACAGCCAGAATCCAAGAGGGAAGGGGGTGATAGAGAGGGTGCTGAGTGATGGCGCAGCAGGTTAAGTGCACATGGCGTGAAGCAGAAGGACTGGAGTAAGAATCCCGGTTCGGGCCCCCGGCTCCCCGGCTCCCCACCTGCAGGGGGATCACTTTATGGGCAGTGAAGCAGGTCTGCAGGTGTCTATCTCTCTCTTCCCCTCTCTTTTTTTCCACTTCTCTCTCGATTTCTCTCTCGGTTTCTCTCTGTTCTACCCAATAACAATAATACTAACAACAATAATATTAACAACAGCAACAATAAACAACAAGGGCAACCAAAAGGGAAAAAATAGCCTCCAGAAGCAATGAATTCATAATGCAGGCACCGAGCCCCAGCAATAATCCTGGAGGCAAAAGGGGGAGGGAGAGGGGGAGGGGGAGAGAAAGAGACAGAGACACACAGAGAGAGAGAGAGAAATAGACACAGACAGACACAGAGAGAGACACTTGCAACATTGCTGCACCACTTGTAAAGCTTTCCCTGCATGTGGGGGCCAGGGGCTGGAATGTGGGTTCTTGCCCATTATAACATGTGCACTCGACCAAATGCGCTACCACTCAGCCTCACCTTACATTATTTGTTTAGGACTTTCCCAAAATGTGCCTTCTTGATTCAAGGCTGAAAAGATGTTATTAAATGTGAGGACTCAGATAGACTGGTGCAATTTTAGAAGGAGGCAGGATTATAGAGGAGGATGCCTCACTTCAGTGAAAGCATTGGTTGAGGGGGATTCATTGTGAAATATGTAAATGGACAAAATGCTTGGAAAAGTACATAATAAGATAGGTCTGAGATGGCTCTAAAACCAGGAAAGTCTTTTCAAGGCCCTGAATTTGCCAAATTCTGGGAAAATGCGATTTCTTAGCTGTGTTCTAGCTTCTCCTCTGAATCCAGCTTCATCCTGTCCCCATCGTGTCATTTATTTTCCCTTTTGTTGCCCTTGTTGTTTTATTGTTGCTATAGTTATTATTGTTGTTGTTGTTGTTGTCATTGTTGGATAGGACAGAGAGAAATGGAGAGAGGAGGGGAAAACATTGAGGGGGAGAGAAAGATAGACACCTGTAGACGTGCTTCACCACCTGTGAAGTGACTCACCTGCAGGTAGGGAGCTGCAGGCTCAAACCGCGATCCTTCAGCTGGTCTTTCTGCTTCATGCCATGTGCCATGTGCGCTTAACCTGCTGCGCTACCACCCGACTCCCAGATTAGCTATTTTCATACATGAAACACTTGCTCTCTCTGAACACAAAGAGATGAGGGTAATAGTTTCCTCAGAATGAACTGATAGAAGATGCTGATATGAATGTGGTTAGAAAGACTGACTTCTAATTATTGAAGAGAGAGATGAAATTCTATTTTTTCACAGTTGTAATTCTAGAGACTTGCATATATACACACATATATACATATACATAGATCAATATATCATGCTTTGGAATTTTTACAAGGAAGGATTTTTATGAACACTTTGTTTTAATATTAAATGCTTGCTTTCATTGTGGAAGAATATAAGATGTGTGCTTGGGGAATCCTGCTTTTTCAGATGTATAATTCTTTTTTTTTTTTTTAAAGAAAAATGTACTAATTTATTTGTTTTCCTTTTTTTAAATTGGGGAATTAATGTTTTACATTCAACAGTAAATACAATAGTTTATACATGCATAACATTCCCCAGTTTCCCATATAACAATACAACCCCCACTAGGTCCTCTGAATCCTTCTTGAACCTGTATTCTCCCCACCCACCCAACCCAGAGTCTTTTACTTGGGTGCAATACGCCAATTCCATTTCAGGTTCTACTTGTGTTTTCTTTTCTGATCTTGTTTTTCAACTTCTGCCTGAGAGTGAGATCATCCCATATTCATCCTTCTGTTTCTGACTTATTTCACTCAACATGATTTTTTCAAGGTCCATCCAAGATCGGCTGAAAATGGTGAAGTCACCATTTTTTACAGCTGAGTAGTATTCCATTGTGTATATAGAGCACAACTTGCTCAGCCACTCATCTGTTGTTGGACACCTGGGTTGCTTCCAGGTTTTGGCTATTACAAATTGTGCTGCCAAGAACATTTGTGTACACAGATCTTTTTGGATGGATGTGTTGGGTTCCTTAGGATATATCCCCAGGAGAGGAATTGCAGGATCATAGGGTAAGTCCATTTCTAGCCTTGTGAGAGTTCTCCAGACTGTTCTCCACAGAGGTTGGACTAATTGACATTCCCACCAGCAGTGCAGGAGGGTTCCTTTGACCCCACACCTTCTCCAGCATTTGCTGCTGTTACCTTTTCTGATGTATGACATTCTCACAGGAGTGAAGTGGTATCTCATTGTTGTCTTTATTTGCATTTCTCAGACAATCAGAGACTTGGAGCATTTTTTCATGTGTTTCTCGGCCTTTTGGATCTCTTCTGTGGTGAATATTCTGTCCATGTCCTCCCCTTATTTTTGGATGGGGTTATTTGTTGTCTTGTTGTTGAGTTTGGCAAGCTCTTTATATATGTTGGTTATTAAACTCTTGTCTGATGTATGGCATGTAAAGATCTTCTCCCATTCTGTGAGGGGTCTCTTGGTTTGGGTAGTGGTTTCTTTTGCTGTGCAGAAGCTTTTTAGTTTGATGTAGTCCCATAGGTTTATACTTGCCTTAGTCTTCTTTGTAATTGGATTCGTTTCATTGAAGGTGTCTTTAAAATGTATGCGGGAAAGAGTTCTGCCAATATTTTCCTCTAAGTATCTCATAGTTTGTGGTTTAACTTCCAAGTCCTTGATCCACTTGGAATTTACAAAAGTGCAAATTGTGTTTGGTGAAATACAGTGGTTCAGTTTCATTCTTCTGCATGTTTCAACCCATTGTTTCCAACACCATTTGTTGAAGAGACTCTGCTTTCCCCATTTTATAGTCTGAGCCCCTTTGTCAAAGATTAGATGTCCATAGGTGTGGGGGCTCACTTCTGGGCTCTCAATTCTATTCCACTGGTCAGTGTGTCTATTCATGTTCCAGTACCAAGCAGTTTTGATGACAACGGTCCTATAATACAATTTGAGATCTGGGAGTGTGATGCCTCCAGTTCTGTTCTTTTTTCTCAAGATTGTTTTGGCAATTCTAGGTCTTTTCTGGTTCCAGATAAACATTTGTAGCATTTGTTCTATTCTCCTAAAAACTGTGATTGGGATCTTGATGGGGATAGCATTAAATTTGTAGATGGCTCTGGGTAGTATATTCATTTTGATGATGTTAATTCTACTGACCCATGAACATGGAATATCTTTTCACTTCTTTGTGTCTTTTTCAATTTCCTTGAGTAGTGACTCATAATTTTCAGTATACAAGTCTTTCACTTCTTTGGTTAGGTTTACTCCTAGATATTTTATTGTTTTAGTTGCTGTAGTAAAAGGAATTGATTTCTGGATTTCAATTTCTTCTAACTTAGTGTTTGCATAGAGGAATGCCACTGACTCTTGAATATTAATTTTGTATCCTGACACCTTACTATATTGCCTGATGATTTCCAAAAGCTTCTTGCTGGATTCCTTAGGTTTTTCTGTGTATACTATCATGTCATATGCAAATAGGGAGAGTTTGACTTCTTCTCTTCCAATCTGTATCCCTTTAATTCCTTGCTCCTGCCTAATTGTGTATAATTCTTTCTAATGGGGAAATTCCTATACATGTGCAAGTCAGAGATGCTTTGTTATATGGTTCATGAGCAGATCGAAATATATAAACCATATTGTTTATAAGGATATGTTAGGATTCCAGATATATTTATGTATATATTATGATCACTGTATTCTAATTCATTGAAAAATTGCATGGAATCAAACTTATTTTTTTTTTCCTTTTAGCCAGATGAATTGTACTTTGAAGAAGGCGATATTATTTACATTACTGACATGGTAAGCACCACTAATACTTTGTAATACTACATGTAAATTAAGATGTATACTGTATGACTTGCATGGCTTAATATGCATTATTCAAGTGTTTATTTATATAGAAACACACAATTTTAAGCACAGTTTGTAATGGTGTATGGTTGGAAGTAATCCTGTAATACAATACTTGAATAAACTTGTAATACTTGTAATACCAGTAATACAATACTTCAATAAACTGTGGTTTAATCCACAAATGGGTTAATATGAAGTGATAACATGGAATGATGGGAGCTCACCCTGAGAGCACATGCTTCACTATGCTTGAGGTCTTTTTTTTAAAAATTTATTTCTTTATTGGGGAATTAATGTTTTACATTCAACAGTAAATACAATAGTTTGTACATGCATAACATTCCCCAGTTTCCCATTTAACAATACAACCCCCACTATGTCATTTATCATCCTTCATGGACCTATATTCTCCCTACCCACCCACCCCAGAGTCTTTTACTTGGGGGCAATATGCCAATTCCATTTCAGGTTCTACTTGTGTTTTCTTTTCTGATCTTGTTTTTCAACTTCTGCCTGAGAGTGAGATCATCCCATATTCATCCTTCTGTTTCTGACTTATTTCACTCAACATGATTTTTTCAAGGTCCATCCAAGATCGGCTGAAAACGGTGAAGTCACCATTTTTTACAGCTGAGTAATATTCCACTGTGTATATAGAGTACTACTTGCTCAGCCACTCATCTGTTGTTGGACACCTGGGTTGCTTCCAGGTTTTGGCTATTACAAATTGTGCTGCCAAGAACATATGTGTACACAGATCTTTTTGGATGGATGTGTTGGGTTCCTTAGGATATATCCCCAGGGGAGGAATTGCAGGGTCATAGGGTAGGTCCATTTCTAGCCTTGTGAGAGTTCTCCAGACTGTTCTCCACAGAGGTTGGACAAATTGACATTCCCACCAGCAGTGCAGGAGGGTTCCTTTGACCCCACACCCTCTCCAGCATTTGCTGCTGTTACCTTTTCTGATGTATGACAGTCTCACAGGAGTGAAGTGATATCTCATTGTTGTCTTTATTTGCATTTCTCTGACAATCAGAGACTTGGAGCATTTTTTCATGTGTTTCTCTGTTTTGGATCTCTGCTGTGGTGAATATTCTGTCCAAGTGCTTGAGGTCTTGAGTTAGAGTTCCAGTACCATGTAGCAGCACCAAGACAGGTCCATAGGGGTGGGGTAGTGCTGTAGTATCTCTCCTCTCTCTCTAGATTCAAAAAAATAATAATTATTCCCAGGAAGCCATTTAGCGTTAATGCAAATGTGAAAGCCCAGGGAGTCCAGCGGTAGCACAGCGGGTTTAGCGCATGTGGCGCAAAGCGCAAGAACTGGTGGAAGGATCCTGATTCAAGCCCCGGCTTCCCACCTGCAGTGGAGTCACTTCACAGGCGGTGAAGTAGGTCTGCAGGTGTCTTTCTCTCCCCTTCTCTGTCTTCCCTCCTCTCTCCATTTCTCTCTGTCCTATCCAACAACAACAACATCAGTAACAACAACAACAACTACAACAATAATACAACAAGGGCAACAAAAGGGAATAAATGAATAGCAAAAAAAAAAATTTAAAAAAAAAAGTGAAAGCCCAAATTCATTTCCTGAACACACACACACACCAACCACGAATAATAATGGATGTTTATCTTTTTTTATTTAGTTAGTGCTTTAATTATGATTTATAAACTTATAAGATAATAGTGGTATAATTCCACACCGTTCCCACCACCAGAATTCTGTGTTCCCTTCTCCTTCTAGCAGAAACTCCAAGACTTCTCTCCAGGTCACAGATACGGGCTGACTTTATGTCTATATTTACATATCTATACATATATTTGCCCATTTATTTCTACAGTCCTGCCTTCACATCCTTTCTGTATCACACCTACACCTATTATTACTTCTGAGTATCCTTCTGAAAGAAGATTATCAATATATGATATTGTAGAATAATTTAAGTGAAAAAAGACATAGTGAAAAATTTTGGATTGTGTGCCTTCATTAATTTGAGAGGATATACATGTGCCTGTCTTCCTTAATTTAAAACAAAGAGTAATAAAAGAAAACTTTGCAAATGATTTCCTTTGGGGCCTGGGTGTTGCACCTAGTTAAGTGCACATCTTACCATGTGCAAGGATCCTGGTTCAAGCCCTCAGTCCTCTCCTACAAGGGGGAAGCTTCACAAGTGTTGAATCAGGTTACAAGTATCTCTATCCCTCTTGCGCTCTCTGTCCTTTTTCCTCTCAGTTTATCCCTGTCCTATTAACTTCAGTTAAAAAACCTTAAAAAGAGGCCAGGGCAGTAGCGCAGCAGGTTAAGTGCACATGGCGTGAAGTGCAAGGACCAGCATAAGGATCCCGGTTCGAGCTCCCCGCTCCCCACCTGCAGGGGAGTCGCTTCACAGGCGGTGAAGTAGGTCTGCAGGTGTCTTTCTCTCCCCCTCTGTCTTCCCCTCCTCTCTCCATTTCTCTCTGTCCTATTCCTATCCAACAACAATGACAGCAATAACAACAATGAAAACCACCACAACAAAAAAAAATCTTAAAAAAAAAATTTCTTCTGTAAAGGCTGAGGGAGATAGGATGGGGGGGGGCATAGATGTCAGCTAGACTTTAAAAATCATACTTTATTTCCTTTTTATAAATAAAAAATTCAAAAATAAAGAAAATCCAGTCTTACCTACTCAGATACATCCCTGACTATGCCCTTCTCATAATTATGTTCAGTAAAATTAAATAACCTCTCCCATTAAAAAATCATGTCTTGCTTAGGTGTTCTAACTTTGAAGTTGTAGCTTTTACACAGTAATAACATTAAGTAGTAAAAGCAATATCTGATAATCAAAGCCAGAATGAATGAATTAAATGGATTTAATTGTATTCTCTCTGTCCCACCCCTCTCCCTCTCTTCATGTTTCTCTCTCTGTTCCTCTATCTCAAATGGAAAAAAAAAAAAAAGAAGCAGCTGTCCTGGGAGTGGTGAAATTGTACTTCCTTGAAGTTCCAGCTCTGACAGAAAAGGAGCCATGAGTTTGGTTTCTGGCAGGCAGACATGTGATGCGTTGACCTTAGTGCAGACATGTGATGCGTTGACCTTAGTGGTGGCTGACAGTGGGGAGCATGCCCAAAATAAAATGAGAAAACTCCTCTGGAACTGTTCCTCCATTTGCATAATAAGGAGGTTTGCTTGAACTCACTTCTAAGGTTTCTTTCAATGCTAGCACTGAGTTAAGCTTAGTGTTAAGGGCAGAGAGGACTGTCCAGGAAGAAATGAGGAAACTGTCAGTGTGGCCAGGGCTGCTGGGATTGTTAGTGGGGCAGGTGAGCCCCACCAGTCAAGTGTGTTTAAAAATAATGGAATGCAATCTCTTCTTTCACCAGAGTGACACCAATTGGTGGAAAGGCACCTCCAAGGGAAGGACGGGATTAATCCCAAGCAACTATGGTAAGCATGTATCTTGCGTGGTAGCTCAATAGATAAAACATGGGACCCTCAAGCATGAGGCCCTGAGTTCAATCCCTAACATTGGATATATGAATGGTGATGCTCTGGTTCTCTCTCATAAGGAAATAAGTGGATCTTTAAATAAAGAAAAAAACAAAACAGTGGTAAGTATGGCCTTGCTGATGTTCATTAAACACTTGTTCAGGCAGTTTGGGGAGTATACGCAGTCCCTGCCTTGAGCCCATCTCTAGTTAGAAGAGGAACAGACCAGAGCAAAGTGAAAAGAACACACAGGATTGGCAAACAGGGGTCCCAGGTTGTAATTTAGTTTCTTCTGCTTCCTAGTAACAAGGTGCCATAGGCACTTAACTGTTACCTCTGGAACTGTTTCTTCATTTGCATGATAAGGAAGTTTGCTTAAACTCTAAGGTTTCTTTCAATGCTAGACTAGCCCAGTAGGGCTGGTGACCTCACACCCCAGCCCCACTCAGGGATGACACTGCAAACAAAGCTCTTGGGGAGGTGAGAGGAGAAAGGAAGATGGGGGAAAAAAAAATGGGTCAAGTGTCAGGGATCAATAGAGGGGTCCTGTTTGCCCTGATTTCATGGTGCTTCCATTCTGGGTTAAAAATGACTTTTATATTACTACAGTGCTCTAGCATTTGAAATCCCAAGTCGGCCTTTGCCATATAACTGTTTTCAGCCTGCCATGGACATCAAGGGTATGAAATACTGCTCTGTGCCTTTGGCCTCCAATGGCCCAAAGAGTTTCTAGTGAGAGGCCTTTATGGAGGGCGGTGGATCTGTATTTCCCCCTGAACAGTAGTCTTCACACAGTCTCTCTCCTGCTGATTCTAAAACAGTGAGCCCACCTTTCTCAGTGACAGATAGGCTGCTGAGCGTGGTTTCTGAACATAGGAAGCAAACTATCTGCCTTTCAGCTGTTGTTAAAATTCGGAGGCTCCAGCTGGCTGGGCTAGCTTCACGGGCGGGTAACAGAGACGACCAGAGACATACGGCTAGGCAGGGAAGCTGTATTTCTTTATTCAGGAACAATGATTCATAAACTAAACCAAACTAATCACCAAACAGAACTCTGCTGCCTCTTTCCCCGCAGCTGCGCCAAGCACTCTCTCTAACTCTGGAACTCAGGAACCCTCTCTGGGTTCTTTTGGGCGGGGCCAAGTGGCCCCCGAAATTATCAGGACTGATCCAATTTTCTTGGTGGGGGAGATCTAGAACAACCCAATGTAAAGCATACAACACTCAGCCCCCTACTCTGCACCCCTCCACCCCCAGCATGCTCATACTCAGGGAGATGGTTCTATTCAGCCGTCTCCCAGTTGGGGGTGGGTTGACAGCATATAAAAATGAACATCAAATGTTTTCATTTGTGTATTTTGTCACCAAGGTGGTTTCTTGTCTATCTGACTCCAGTACTGTGCATACCATAGGTCTGTCTCAACATTCTGTTTCTTCTTCAGAGTTGGAGGAGTGGGGGAGGCAAAGAGAGAGAGGAAATAGCACAGTACTGCCCTCCCATCTGTGGAGCTGATTCCCTAATGTCCATAATGCTCCCATGTGGTGCCTGAGTTTGAACCCAGGACCTCACTCTACAGGATAGCCATCTCCTGTCCCCAAGGATCTATTTGGTTTTATTTATTCTTCTAGCTAATTTGTATATTCATTTTTTTTTTTGCCCTCAGGGTTATTGCTGGTGCTCGGTGCCTGCACTATGAATCCACTACTCCTGGAGGCCATTTTTTCCCTTTCTTTGTTTCCCTTGTTGTCCATTGGTGTTGTAGTTACTATTATTGTTGTCGTTGTTGTTGGAATGGACAGACAGAGGAGGGGAAGACAGAGAGGGGGAGAGAAAGAGAGACACCTGCAGACCTGCTTCACCACCTGTGAAGCGACTCCCCTGCAGGTGGGGAGCTGGGGGCTCGAACTGGGATCCTTACTCCTGTCCCTACACTTTGCACCACATGCGCTTAACCTGCTGCGCTACTGTTCGGCCCCTGTATATTCATTTTTGTCTCTGATTCCAGTTAATTGCCTAAACTGGTTTCATCTAACACATAATTCAACATCTATTAGTGCAAAACATATTAGTTTGGCTCTTTGAAATTTTTTATTTATTAATTATTATTATTATTATTATTACTACTACTACTACTGTCAGAGCACTGCTTAGCTCTGGCTGATGATGGTGCTGGGGATTGAACCTGAGGCTTCAGAGCCTCAGGCATGAGTTTTTTGCAGAACCATGATGCTGTCTCCCAGTCTATTCTGTGATTTTTTTTTTTAAATCCACATTAAGTAAATGGAGTTGTTCTGCTGAAGGCCAGTGTCTCAGGAAGTTGGAAACTATGATTAGGGAGTGGCTTCAGTGAATCTACCAGGCAGCATGCCCAGTATTGGCTCTGTTTTTTTTTTTTTTCTTTTCAATACAGTGGCTGAGCAAGCAGAATCCATTGACAATCCGTTGCATGAGGCTGCAAAGAGAGGTAGGTGTGATTCTTTCTGACTGAGCCGTGTCATATGGTGAACTACACAGATTTTAATCATATAGTTGGATGAGTGAACCTGTGTAATCAGTGTCCAGATCAAGATCTGAAACATTTCTTTCATCTCCAGAAGCTCCCTTCCCAGGTAAACCCATGCCTCCACCAAAGGCAGTCTCTGTTCTGATCTTTAATCCTAGAGAGATAAATGTGGTTTTGATTTTGAAAATTATAGTTAACAAATGCTTTTAAGTACTCACCTAAATCCTGTGTTCTGTGGCAGGTGAAAAACAAGTATAGATGTAATTTAGAAAGGCCGTGAAGGCAGGAACATAGGAAAAAGCAAAAAGGGCAATACATGCAGATATAGTTATAGATATTAAATCAACACATATATGTGACCATGGGAGAACTAGTGCAGTTTCCATTGCAGGGGATGAGGATACAGAACTCTGGCGGTGGCAACATTATGGAATTATATTTTTATTATTTTATAACTTTGTAAATCAATATTAAATCACTAGTAAAAGAAAAAAAATTAAGAAAGGAAGAAAGAGAGAGAGAGAGAGACTCAGGCAGTCTTGGTCTATGGCTCTCAGAGCTCAGAATGTACCTGGGGAGAGAGATGTGTGTGTAACAGACCATCACAAGGCAATGCAGTGTATTTAAGTGAAGCAGACTAAAGTAGCCAGAAGGAATGACTTGGGGGCTGAAGGACAGTTTGGTCAAAGGCCAGTATTTAGGGAGGCTGTGCAATGCCAGTGTGTGTGGTGCGGGCAGCCATGGAGAGAGGAAGTCATGGGGGTGAGGCCTGTGGTGATGGACAAATAGCATGGGCTTTGTCGAGAATCATTATCAGGACGATGATCTCCATTACCCTCAACTGAAAGTTAACACCTTCCCAGGGGCATTTTGGGCAATATTTGGAGATATTTTGACTGTCATGACTAGGGAATGCTGCTGGTTTCCTTTGGGTAGAGAGAGTAGAGATGATGTTAAAACATTTTATAGTGTACAGCACAGCCCCATGACCAGGAATCTCCAGCACTAAAAACACCAGTTGGGCTGTAGCTGAGTAAGCCCACCACTGAAATGAGGAGACCCTCTTCCACTCAATTTTAGACCTTTTTGAAGTCTGAATGTTCAAGAAGAAACTGTAAGTTAAGGACTATACTAGCCCATGGCCAATTCTTTATAAATTAAAGAACATAAGGCACTAGCTAGAGGAGGCTGTATTAAAAATTGGGCTTTTGACAGGTAAGAGTCCAAGTTTTGAATAGATTATTTAGTGTTTATTTTCTTATAAAAATGAAAAATGCTGGGAGCCAGGCGGTAGCACAGCGGGTTAAGCACATGTGGCGCAAAGCACAAGGACTGGCATAAGGATCCGGGTTTGAGCCCCCGGCACCCCACCTGCAAGGGAGTCACTTCACAGGCGGTGAAGCACGTCTACAGGTGTCTTCTTTCTCTCCCCCTCTCTGTCTTCCCCTCCTCTCTCCATTTCTCTCTGTCCTATCCAACAACAATGCCATCAATAACAACAATAATAACTATGACAACAATAAAAAGACAACAAGAGCAACAAAAGGGAAAATAAATAAATAAATATTTTTTAAAAAGAATGAAAAATGGGGAGTCAGGCCGTAGCCCAACGGGTTAAGCGCACGTGGCGCAAAGCACAAGGACCGGCATAAGGATCCTGGTTCGAGCTCTTGGCTTCTCACCTGCAAGGGAGTCGCTTCACAGGCGGTGAAGCAGGTCTGCAGGTGTCTGTCCTTTTCTCCCTCTCTCTGTCTTCCCCATCGCTCTCCATTTCTCTCTGTTCTAAATAACAATGATAACAACAATAAAAACTACAACAACAGTAAAAAACAAGAGCAACAAAAAAAGGGGGAAAAAAAGAATGAAAAATACACTTTAAGTATGAGATGGTGTCTGCTTGTGCTTAGGTTGATTGTTCCCCCTACCCTCCCAAGTTCTAGAATTTCATGAAGGGAAAAAAAAAATGTTTTTACAGAGTGAAAATACCTTAAGTAAACCCCATTTAGACAGCTCTTTCCATTAGCTTGCCATTAAAAATTGATGCTGATGCTTTCTATTAATAAATTAGAAGTCAAAATGTACCACAGATACTGCAGTATCCTTTAGGCCTTCTTTTCAGATTTGCTGACTAATTCATTGGGGGTGGGGCGGAAATCCATGGGGAATTTGTGCAAACTAAATTGGTGTAAAAACAAAATGAAGAAATGTAAAAATGCTGTTCTTGTGATCTTATACATGCAACGTTTTTCAGGCAACTTGAGCTGGCTGAGGGAGTGTCTGGACAACCGGGTTGGTGTGAACGGTTTGGACAAAGCAGGAAGCACTGCCTTGTACTGGGCTTGTCACGGGGGCCACAAAGGTACTATCTTTTTGTTTATCATAGATGTCTTTGCAGCCTGGCAGTGGCACACCAGGTTGAATTAACTCATTGCCCTGCACAAGGACCTGTCAGGTTCAAGTCCTCAGTCCCCACCTGCAGGAGAGAAGCTTTATGAGCATTGAAGCATGTCTGCAGTTATCTTTTCCTCTTTCTCTCTTTATTTCTCCCTCCTCAATTTCTCTCTGTCCTGTCAAATAAAATAGAAAATAAACATGGTCACCAGGAGTCATGGACTCATAGTGCAGGCACCAAGTCCCAGAGATAATCCTGGTGGCAATAAAAAAATAAATAAACAAACACAGATGTCTTTGTGGTTGGAAATGAGCTTCACCTAGAAGAGCCAGAGTTACAGAGATGACAAAAAAGAATGGAATTATCTGAAGTCCTTCAGAACATCAGCCAAAAGCCATGTTCTAAGTAATTTCCTCCTTGTCCATGAGTCTCTCACTCTCAGTTAAAGGTGTAGAAACTCCTTTTCATCTCTGTGGCTTCACAAGGTTATGGGGAAGTAAAAACAACCTGCTTTTGAGTCTTCATGATCAAGGGGCAGGGCCAGCAAAATAGCTCATTGAGATAACATGCTGACATGTGTGACTCAGGTTTGAGTCTGGCCCACACTGCATTGAGGAAAGCTTTAGTATTGTGGTCTCAGTTTCTTGAAAGAAAGAAGCAGAATTGACTCCTCTGGCTTATCCTTTTCCTCAAAGTGTGCTTTTATGAATTATGATTTATGTTTACCTGCAAACTGTTAGATTCTGGAGAAAGCTAACATTTCTTACCATAGAGACTCAGTTGATAACTTTCCCTGTGTGACCGACAGTGATGACAAGTTAAGTTCCTACATGCATTTTATCTTGCCCCCAAATCTGCCTTTTGCACTTGCTTTCTGACCCTCTCTGTGGTGTACACACACACACACACACACACACACACACACACACACACACACACACACACCTCCAGTAACAATGAGAGACAAAGAACCTAACAATTCCAAAAAACTATCCAAAAGAAAATGTATTGCTGGCCCTCCAGGAAGCTTACCTGATTTGGGTTGGTAAGTATAGGCTATTTATATGGACATAAATGCATTGTGAATATAAACATATTCCTGTATAATGTGAAAATGCAGAAGCCAGATTATCTGAAAAAAAAATTTCCCTTAAATAATTCTACTTTGGCTGCCAGTAATGATACTGAAAAATTTTTATTTGGACTTTTAGTCTTATCCAACTTTCACTTTTTATTCTTAAAATATATCTTTTGTATTTGAATTTCAGATATCGTGGAAATGCTATTTACTCAACCAAACATTGAACTGAACCAACAGGTTAGCTTACTATCTAACACACTTGCCGTGTTCTTTTTGTACAGCTTACGGTCATGTAAAATCTCAGTGTCATGACCTTGCCCCCACCATGTGCTTTTTCCTACTTTTAACAGCTTATATGAAACTGACCGCTCCCCATTTTTTTTTCTTTCTCATGACACTTTAAATCAAAATACTGTAAGAGCACAGTTTAAAATTAAGTGTTGTTCAAATTGTGTGTAGTTCCTATATGCCTGCTAAATTCATTCTTGTGTGTCTCTTTTAATTCTTAAACTTGTTCTTTCTACCTTCATGTTATTGAATAATATGGTTATTGGAGGTCTTACCCTGTATCATCGGCATGCCTATTTTGGTATCCTGCCTAACAGGTGAATGTGTAAGTTTGTCAGCTGCCCTGCTCTTACCTTCCAGCTCCAGCCACTTCTCTTCTCTTCCCAATGTATCACATCTTAGTTCTTAGTTATACGGTAGACATGGCTTCCTCTGGTATTGTAGTACCCCCTGATGTGGTGCCAGGGCCTGAACTTGAACTGTGTGTGTGGCAGGGAACACTTCCTTACCGGGTTCCTCATTGCCACCTTCTCTTGTCCTTCCGAGTTTCATGAGGGAACTACCTGGTTAAATTCCTGACAGGGCAGTTCTGTTACCTGACAGGAAAGAGGAAGGAGACCTGGGGTTCTAATTCCTTTTCATAATCACTTCCTCCAATGCTCTCTTTTTCACCCCCTCACCTCAGTCCTGCTCCAGTCTCTAGGGATATTCATGTCTGGGTTTCTGGGAGGCAGATATGTTTGTTTGTCCTCTGACATCTCTCTCTTCAGGCATATGCCTTTCACTTGTGTTCTCCCATTCAGTTTCTCTTTCTCTCATTCCAACTCCCCAAGTGACTCATTTCTTATCTCCTGGGACTTCTTCCCTTTGTAGAATTTTATAACTTTGTCTTCATTTTAAGGTTTATTTAAAGTCATCTGAAATTCAGTCCACACTTTATTTTTTAAAGATTTATTTATATTTATTTCATAGGATATACATATATATGTGTGTGTATATATATATATCCATGTATATGTATATTTGGAGAGAGGATGAATGAGCACACAAATGCTAGTTTCACATGAAAAAGGGTGAGACATAGAGAGAGAGAGAGAAGCTGGAGCTTTGTTCTGGTACATCCAATGCTGGGAGTTGAACTCATTGTCTCAGGCATGCAAGTCCTGGGCTCTGCAGTCATTTCCTTGTTCCCACTGTTCTTTTCCCCTCTGTCTGCACTCAGTTTCTAAAATGCTCTCTTGTGTTTTATCACCGTAGAACAAGTTGGGAGACACAGCTTTGCACGCTGCTGCGTGGAAGGGCTATGCAGATATTGTCCAGCTGCTTCTGGCAAAAGGTGAAGTGTGGGAATTGGGTGGTGGCTTCTTATTTTAAGCTTGGGATATTTTTAATCTCTCTCTCTCTCTCTATATATATATATATATCTTACTAACATTGAATGTATTCCATTATTTTGTGCCAATTTTGTTTCCCTCCATTTATAGTTACTAACATTATAAATCTTTCATTTTTCTCCATGTAATGACCATTCTTAAAGCCTAACAGATTTGGGTCTGGGTCCTGATAGAGTGCACATATTATCATGCTCAAAGACTTGGGTTCAAGTCCCCTGGTCCCCACCTGCGGGGGGGAGCTTCATGAGCAGTGAAGCAGGTCTGCAGATGTTTCTCTGTCTAGCTCCCCCCCCCAATTTCTCTCTTTCTTACCCAGTTAAATAAAAATCTTAAAAAAAAAAGAATTATGAACTGATGATCCACTTTTCCAAGTGTCCCACAAATATCAATTACCTCTTGCAGAGGACCAGGCACGACTATTTGGGTGTCACCTTGTTCCATGGGGCAGCTGGAGAACCCCCCCCACAAGTGATGTGAGATTGCACAGTTGTGAGGGCTCCTCAGCACAGCTGTTGAGCGTATGTCAGGCAGTGTTTCTGATGTGAAGTATCCTGATGATGTCAACTCTGAATCTCAAACAACAGACTCCAGCTGGGAGGGAGACAGCACAGTCCTTCTGCAGAAAGACTCTCATGCCTGAGGCTCTGAGGTCCCAGATTCAGTCCCTACCACCACCATCAGCCAGAGCTGAGCAAGGCGTTGGAAAAGCAAAATAAATAAAATGCAAGATTAGACATCATGGGGGGACTATTGCTAAGACCCCCCCAAAAAAAGCTTGTGTCAGCACTCTGTGATGGCAGCCCTGCCACCTTTGCTGTTTGAACACTTGGTGCTGGAGGATGCTAGGAAGTGGGAGTGTGAATTGCACATGACAGCTCACAGACTGTGAAAAAGAGATATCTATGTTCGGAGTGGTGGTGGTGGGGGTGGGTGTCGAAGCACAAGGACCAGAGTAAGGATCCCGGTTGGAGCCACTGGCTCCCCACTTGCAGAAGGAGTCTCTTCACAAGTGGTAAAGCAGGTCTGCAGGTGTCTGTCTTTCTCTCCCTTTCTTTGTCTTCCCCTCCTCTCTCGATTTCTCTCTGTCCTATCCAACAGTAACAACAACAAGGGCAACAAAAGGGGAAGAAAATGGCCTCTAGGAGCAGTGGATTTATAGTGCAGGCACCAAGCCCCAGCGATAACCCAGGAGGCAAAAAAAAAAAAAAAAAAAAGAGAGATGTCCATGATCACAAAAATATTTACACTGATTACATGACAAAGTGACAATATTTCAGATAATTTGGTAAAACACTCATTTTTTCTTTGACAATGAAACTATTAGGAAATTTCAATCCATACATAGCTCCTGTTACACTTGGGCAGTGCTGGTGAAGGACACTGAAAGTGATGGTGCTGTTTGTTTGTTTGTGTGTTTATTTGTTTGTTTGCTTGCTTGCCCCCAGGGTTATCACTGGGGCTCAGTGCCAGCACTGCAAATCCACTGCTCCCAATGACCAATTTTTCCTTACTATTTATTTTTCTTTCTATTTTATTTGCCAGGACTGAGAGAAATTGAGAGGGGAATGGAATAGAGAGGGAGAGAAACACCTGCAGACTTGCTCAGCATCCTCCTGCGAGTGAGGATGGGGTGTGGGGGGATGTCAAACCAGGTCCCTGGTCATGATGATGTGTAGGCTTAACTGGGTGCGCCACCATCCTGTCCTTGTGGTGGTGCTTCTTGGGTGGCCTCACTGCTTATCATTTCTAGTCCTGACAGAAAGTGAGTGTGTGGTGTGGACCCTAGAATCTCTACCCTCTGGACTTCTGACCCACAGCACAGTGCTCAGAAAATGGAGTTTTTCTGTCTATCACTGTGGATGAGAGAAAGATATTTCACATAAGATCACTGTGTTTCTAATTAAACACTTGATTTTCTTTCTTTCTTTTTTAAAAGATATTTATTTTCCTTTTTGTTGCCCTTGTTTTATTGTTGTAGTCATTATTGTTGTTATTAATGTCGCTGTTATTGGATAGGACAGAGAGAAATGGAGAGAGATGGGGAAGAGAAGGGGAGAGAAAGATAGACACCTGCAGACCTGTTTCACCACCTGTGAAGTGACTCCCTTGCAGGTGGGAAGCTGGGGGCTCGAACCGGGATCCTTACATTGGTCCTTGCACTTTGCGCCACGTGCACTTAACCCTCTGCGCTACCACCCAACTCCCTACACTTGTTTTTCTTAACTCTATGTCTGTGCCTTTAAGTTTTAGCACATCTGCTTTTAATTTGTGAAAGAGGATGTGGTTTAAAAAAAAAAAAAAATGACAGTATTGTGCACTGCGGCCAAGAGTGTTAATTGGCAAAGCCTTCATAGAAAACAATGTGATGGTAGCTAGCAGAATTAAAGATGTATCCATCCTTAATTTCAGTCCTGCTTGTAAGAAAGCATCCATCAGGAACACATGTGGTCAAAGATGTCCAAGAATCTCCGTGATGGTTTTATTTGTGATAATTAAATCGAAAGCAGCTGAAGGCCCCCTTCATTCAAGAGGGTGACTAAATTTTGGAACATTCATGAGATGGAATCCATTTATAAACATTTAAACAGATGGAGTTATAAGACTGTGTGTTAAGTGGGAGCTAAGCAATGGTGAACCTGGTTGAATGCACATATTATAGTGTGCAAAGACCTGGGTTCAAGCTCCCTGTCCCCACCTACCGGGGAGAAGCTTCATGAAGGGGTTGCAGGTGTTTTTCTCTCTCTCTCTCTCCCTGTTTCTCTCTGTAACATAATTAAAATAAAAAGGAAAAAGTATAATAAAAAAGTTAAAAACAACCAAACATCACCTTATAGACCAAGTACAAGAGGTATGATTGTGCATGAATGAATATATCCATGAATGCATGCATGCGCAAGAGACAAAAGCTGACATCCACTTTTTGGGAATGGTGAAAGGGGAGGACGGAGGAAGGAAGAAGGTTTGCTGAAAGATGGAATGTATACTTTTTTCAGCCTACTTCTATATCTTCACACCTTCAACAGTGAGAATATATTCATGAATTCTGATGCAAATCTTTTTTTTAAATTTTTTTTTATTAATTTTAGTTTTGAGAGAGATGCAGAGAGAGAGAGAGAGAGAAACACCAGAGCACTGCTCAGCTCAGGCTTATGGTGGTGCAGGGGATTGAACCTGGGACTTACTGATGCAAATCTTAACACAATAGGGAGACAAGGGAACCGGCCAGTACAAGATGGGCTGTGGCAACAGCAGAACACCTTGAGGTTCTAGTGTGTTCTTTTCCTGTAAATTTGCATGAGAGTATACCTAGATTTATACAGTATTAATCCCCTTTAGCTCAACTCACATGGTCTTTTCTAAAGATCTTATTGAACAGAAGATAAGGCAAAGGGAAGATAAGGCAAAGGGCACACTGAATTTAATCTCTTAAAAACTTGGGCTGAGACATATGTAACCAGAGGAGTCTACCTGATTTAGGATTTATCACAGGTACAGTAAAACCACACACACACACACACACACACACACACACACACACACACACACACCCACATGCACTCCTATGGAGAGACTTGGGAGCAAAGGCTACATTCTAATTATGCATGGTCACCACAGATGCAGCAATCAGTTCCTGGATCAAAGACGCCAAATACATTATTACTTCTGAGGACTTTTTTTTTTTTTAATTGTTACACCATGTGTGCTTAACCTGTTGTGCTACCATCCGATCCCCAGAGGACATTTTTTTTTAAAGGCTAACTTCTTGCTTAGGAGAAATGACTAAATGGTTATGCTAAAAGACTTTCCTACCTGAGGCTCTGAAGTCCCAGATTCAGTCCCCTGTGCCACCATAAACCAGAGCTGAGCAATGCCGTGGTTTAAAAAAAAAAAAAAATCAGACAAAACGATAACCAAAACATGATATTTAAAAAGTTCACTGCTTGGTGAAGATTATTCTTTAGTTAGTTCTTCCCTGAAGGAAGAACTAGTTTCGCTGAAACTAATTAGTTTCGCTGGAAAAAGGATTGGCTGATACTATCTAGTCTTGAAAAAACTAATATTATTTTCTTATGTTGGGGCAGGTGCTAGAACGGACTTAAGAAACAATGAGAAGAAGCTGGCCCTTGAAATGGCAACGAATGCAGCCTGTGCATCTCTTCTGAAAAAGAAACAAGGAACAGGTACTTGCTTTCAGCCTTTCTTTTTCCTCAGATGCCACTGGATCAATAATCCAGACTGATTCAATCTAGGAAAAAAATTTTTTCTTAATATCCACTCTTCAAGTGATTCAGAAGTATAATTTGATGCCTAAACTGGACACTCCAGTATACAAGAATACCTTCATGCAAGCCACTTTGAAGACACTGATATTTGACTATTTTTGTATATTTCTTTTTTCCTTATAGTCAAGTTCTAATGACTGTACTTACCAGTGCAGCACATGTCAGGGATTCTTAGTCTGCCTCTCCTCATTGCAGATGTATTTTTTTATTAGTGATTTAATAATGATTAACAAGATTGTAGGATGAGAAGGGTACAATTCCATGATTCCCACCACCAGAGTTACATATCCCATCCCTTCCACTGGAAACTTCCCTACTCTATTCCTCTGGAGGCATGGACCACAATTCCTCATAGGGTGCAGAAGGTGGAAGGTCTGGCTTCTGTAACTGATTGTCTGCTGAACATGGATGTTGGCAGGTTGATCCATACCTCCAACCTGTCTCTGTCTTTCCCTAGTGCGGCAGGGCTCTGGGGAAGTGGGGTTCCAGGATACATTGGTGAAGTCATCTGCCCAGGGAAGTCAGGATGACATCATGGTAGCGTCTGCAACGTGGTGGCTGAAAAGCAGTAAGATATAAAGGACAATTTGTTTAATCAGGAACCTAAAGGTCAGACTAGAGCAGATGGAACTAAGGGTCTTGGTGTGGGAAGAAGCTAGGAAGTCCATTTTAGGGGTCCATGGCTTTAGTCATTTCTGCCTGAGCCTAATAGCTAACATGCAGGTGGGCTAAGACAACAACAGTCAGGGAAGATGGTGTCAGACTTGGGAATAGGACTACAAAGCTGCAATAGGGCAGAGTAGCTGCCAAACAGGATAGTATATAAATACTATTAACTGTTAACCCCATCAGTCTTACCTAGGGCCCTTATCTATTCATATTTAGCACAAGATCCTGGGTAACCTCTGCATCCCTGTCAGTCTGAACTTGGACTCATAGTCACAACAAGGAAAAATTTAGGTTCTTCTCATTTCAGGACCAGTCTTCCTCCAGTGACATTGTAGGTTGTCCCAACCTCCCTTCAGAATGTGGGGTTGCAGATGTATTTTTTTTTTCCAGATGTGTTACAGGGGTGGTTCTCTTTCTCTCTCATTTATTTTATTTATTGGAACTGGAGCATTGCTCATACATGATTTAATTGCTCCTGGACTAAATAATTCATTATTTTTATTTGAATAAAGAGACAGAGAGCAGGGCCAATGTGTGCACCTAATAGAATGCACACATTACCATGCAGAAGGATCGGGGTTCAGGCCCCTGGTCCCCACCTACAGAAAGGGAAGCTTCATGAGCTATAAAGCAGGTCTGCAGGTATCTATCTACCCCTCCCCTCTATTTCTTTCTGTTCTAACAAGTAAAGTAGAATGAAAAAGATTTATTTTAAAAAGAAAGTGAGAGATGCCCCAGTAGCAGAGTTTCTCTTGTGCCATGACACACTCATTTGGCACAAGACGTGGACTTGAGCTGGGTCCTGGCAGGATATACTCCCTGCTCAGCTGGCTCCTGCGTTCTACATGTTTTAATGGAACGGGAAGTGACCCAGGAAGCGGTACAGCCAGTGGAGCATGGGACTTGCATGTGTGAGGCCTGAGCTCAATCCCAGGTACTACCTATGCTGGAACAGTACCCTGTGCTTTCTCTTCCCATTTGTGTGCACATTTGTAAAAGTAAATTAATCTGTCTTTGAATAAAATATGTAGAAGCAAGGCCCAGAAAAATAATGATGGCAACTGTTTCATGCCTTAGCAGGTTTCAGATTCAACCCCCAGTGCATAGCAAACATAAACAAATCAACAAATAAGCATAAAGTAAAACGTTATTGAAATATTGTTGCTTTTTTTTTTTTTGTATTAGAGACAGTCAGAAATTGAGAGGGAAGAGAGTAATAGAGTGCAAGAGAGACAGAGACACCTGCAACACTGCTTCTCCACTCACAAAGCTTTCCCCCTGCAGGTGTGGACTGGGGGCTCGAAACCGGGCCCTTGTATACTCTAATGCATATGCTCAACCAGGGGCACCACCACCTGGCCCCTTATTTTGTTGCTATTTTAACTGGTATAGTTGTCCTAGGCTTTGTCAAATTGTAGCTGTTCTTACTACTGTGGATGATTTAAAAAGTTTTAGTTGCACATTCTTTTTTCCTGGTTATTAATTTGTTTGAGAAAATGTTTTATGAGACTGTTGTATCAAGGGTTCAGTTTCATATGTCCTCTAAGTATGGGCTAGCCCACATTATCTTACCTCACCTCAGTAAAGTGCCAGCCCCCTTCACCATGGGGCACTGGGATACAACTGACTTCCTTTTTTCTTTTTTTTTCTTTTTCTTTTTTTTGACAGGACAGAGAGAAACTGATAGGGCAGAGGTGGGTAGAGAGACATCTTCGACTCTGCTTTGCAGCTTGTGAAGCTTCCCCCTGCAGGTGTGAACTGGGGTATAACTCACGTTCACCCCCTCTTTCCATTCTACCCCTACCTCACTATCTTCTCCCCATCCCAGTGTCCTCAGACCCACTGAAATGGACCACATATTTACTCATGTTCCTGGGTGGACTTTAAAATAATTTTTTTTTTTTAAATCTTGGATAGAAACAGAAATTGAGGGGAACAGGGAGATCTAGAGGGAGAAAGAGATACTAGCACTACTTCACCATTCGTGAAGCTTCCCCCTACTGCAGGTGGGGACTGGGGACTCAAACCCAGGCCCTAGTGCACTGTAATGTGTGCACTCCACTGGGCCCATCATCATCCAGCCTCCTAGGTGTACATTCTTAAAGATAATACATATCTTTTGATGTGGGAAATAAGGTTTATGAGAGAGAGAGAAAACGTTGTGGTTGTATTGAAAAAGGTGTTAAAAAAAGTGTCAGACACATTTGCATCACTCTTCATTCTCACTTCCCAGAGCATGGCTGCTTGCTTGCCTTCTCAGTGCACACCCTTTTGAATGTGTCCCCTAAAATACTCTCAAAGTACAGTGATAACCTGAAAAGACATACTAGGAAGTCAGCCTTGAATTTTTCCCTTTCACCTCTCCTTGTACTCTTTTACACTCTCCTGGCCTCAGTGGGGTGGGGGTGGGGAGGAAAGAAAAGAAACAAATGGAGGAAGGAAGGAAGGAAGAAAGATAAAGAAGGCGATTTTGTTGGAAGAATAGTCAATATGTGTGTGTGTGTGTATATATATATATTTTTTTTCTTTCCAAACCTCTCTTATATTTGGTACTTTAATATCACTTTGAAGTACAATTCAGTAACTGGTGCATTTTTCTGTCTTTGTTTAGAAGGGAACTTAGCATAACGGAGAATGGGTTTCTGTTAAGCATTTTGCCAATCATTATTCCAGACCTTTTACTATTGCTATAGAGTCTGAAGTTTTGACTGATTCTTATTGGTGGAGAATCACCAAAACACCTTTTGAGAAATTTCTGTCATAGAGGCTAAGTACACTTACTTCCATTTTTCTCCTCAGGGCATTGTCATTTTCAGACTTCTTATATTTGTATAATGAGATACTAATTTCTGTTTTTATCATTTGAATTGAATTCCCATTTATTTGTGAGCTTTTGAAAAATCATTTCTCCGTCATTCATACAGCATTTTGATTTTTGAGAAAAGGCACTGCTATGCTAGTCCGTATTTCATTCCTGCAGAAGCCATAACATAAATGTGATCTCCTACTTGAGCTAATCAACACTAGCCACCAGTCCTCTCTCATCTTGACTTCAAAAGATCTCCCTACAATTACCTTTACTTGTAATCTGATTTATATCACAGCCCTCTTAAAGAATCCGCTCTTCCTTTTGTCTTTTATTCCAGATCTGTATTGGCTCCAGATTTGTATTTGTGTTAGTTTCATATAGAGTGCAAACCACTAAGGTAACTTGGGATTCTTGAATTTTTTAAGCCATCAATACTCACTGACAGATAAAGTCCCCCAGTTTTCGTTTTCTTTATCAAATAATGACTTAAAGGACTGTTGTTGAACACATGGCAGTTTCTTATCTTCCTGTCATAGGTTATCTGCACGGCCGTCCTAATTCCTCTTCAGCACTGTGGACACCCAGCACCTGCCTTCCCACCTCTCCCTCGTGCAGAGGCCTTGTCTTTGCATGCCACCCAGTCCAGGTTTCACCCATGTTTCTCTTTCCTTGCCTTGCTGCTGCTGCTTCTCCTCCTCCTCCTCCTCCTCCTCCTCCTCCTTCTTCCTTTTTTTTTTTTTTTTTTTTTTTTTACCTCCAGGGTTATTGCTTCAGTTCGGTGCCTGTACTATGAATCCACTGCTCCTGGAGGCCATTTTCCCCATTTTGTTGCCCTTGTTGTTGTTATTGCTGTTGAATAAGACAGAGAGAAATTGAGAGAGAAGGGGAAGACAGAAAGGGGGAGAGAAAGATGACACCTGCAGACTTGCTTCACCATTAGTGAGGTGACCCCTCCTGCAGGTGGGCAGCCGGGGGCTCAAACCGGGATCCTTACTCAGGTCCTTGTGCTTCACGCCGCATGTGCTTAACCTGCTGTGCTACTACCTGCCCCCCTTGCCTTCCTTCTTAATTATCACCTATGGGAGAGATCATTTCAGTATTTGTTGTTCTTCTGGATACTGTCACCTAACATGATTCCTTCAAGTTCCGGAAACAGAATAAACTTTTCTTTCTTTCTTTCTTTCTTTCTTTCTTTCTTTCTTTCTTTCTTTCTTTCTTTCTTTCTTTCTTTCTTTCTTTCTACCAGAGCACTGTTCAGCTCTGGCTTATGGTGGTGCGGGGGATTGAACCTGGGACTTTGGAGCCTCAGGCATGAGAGTCTGTTTGCATAACCATTATGCCATCTACCCTCCGCCCTCCATCACTTCTTATCGCTGAGTAGTATTCTGAATTTCTCAACCACCCAACACTGGTCCTTGGATATTTAGTTTGCTTCTAGAATATGCTGTTATGAACATAAGTGTATGTAGGTCTCTGGGGATAGGTGTTTGTATTCCATAGCTAGATCCCTGGGAGAGGAACTACTGGATCAGAGGGTGGATCCATTTCTTGTGTCCTTTTTTTAAAAAATTTATTTCTTTATTGGGGAATTAATGTTTTACATTCAATAGTAAATACAATAGTTTGTACATGCATAACATTCCCCAGTTTCCCATTTAACAATACAACCCCCACTATGTCATTTATCATCCTTCATGGACCTGTATTCTCCCACCCACCCACCCCAGAGTCTTTTACTTGGGTGCAATACGCCAATTCCATTTCAGGTTCTACTTGTGTTTTCTTTTCTGATCTTGTTTTTCAACTTCTGCCTGAGAGTGAGACCATCCCATATTCATCCTTCTGTTTCTGACTTATTTCACTCAACATGATTTTTTCAAGGTCCATCCAAGATCGGCTGAAAATGGTGAAGTCATCATTTTTTACAGCTGAGTAGTATTCCATTGTGTATATAGAGCACAACTTGCTCAGCCACTCATCTGTTGTTGGACACCTGGGTTGCTTCCAGGTTTTGGTTATTACAAATTGTGCTGCCAAGAACACATGTGTACACAGATCTTTTTGGATGGATGTGTTGAGTTCCTTAGGATATATCCCCAGGAGAGGAATTGCAGGATCATAGGGTAGGTCCATTTCTAGCCTTCGGAGAGTTCTCCAGACTGTTCTCCACAGAGGTTGGACCAATTGACATTCCCACCAGCAGTGCAGGAGGGATCCTTTGACCCCACACCCTCTCCAGCATTTGCTGCTGTTACCTTTTCTGATGTATGACATTCTCACAGGAGTGAAGTGATATCTCATTGTTGTCTTGATTTGCATTTCTCTGACAATCAGAGACTTGGAGCATTTTTTCATGTGTTTCTCGGCCTTTTGGATCTCTTCTGTGGTGAATATTCTGTCCAAGTCCTCCCCCCATTTTTGTATGGGGTTATTTGTTGTCTTGTTGAGTCTAGCAAGCTCTTTATATATGTTGGTTATTAAACTCTTATCTGATGTATGGCATGTAAAGATCTTCTCCCATTCTGTGAGGGGTTTGTGTCCTGAGAAACCTCCAGATTGGTTTTTCTTTTTTTCTTTTTCTTTTTTTTTCTCTTTGCCTCCAGGGTTATTGCTGGGGCTCCGTGCCTGCACTATGAATCCACTGCTCCTGGAGGCTACTTTTCCCCCTTTTTGTTGCCCTTACTGTACTTGTAGTTGTTATTGTTGTCATAGCTATTGTTGTTGGACAGGGCAGAGAGAAATTGAGAGAGATGGGGAAGACAAAAAGGGGGGAAGAAAGACAGACACCTGCAGACCTGCTTCACCGCTTGTGAGGCGACCCCCCTGCAGGTGGGGGGAGCTGGGAGCTCGAACTGGGACTCTTAAGCCGGTCTTTGTGTTTTGCGCTGTATGCACTTAACCCACTGAGCTACCGACCAGCCTTCCCCCACCCCCGACTGTTTTTCACAGGATTTAAATCATTCTGCAGGGTTCCCAGCAGTGGAGGAGGATCCTTTGCCTCCCCCTACATCTTTGCCAGCACCTGTTGTTTCAGCCCTTTGCAATGCATTACATTCTCACAGGTGTAAAGTGGCATCTCGTTGTCATCTTTATTTGCATTTCTCTAATAACCAGTGACTTTGAACATTTTTTTCATGTGTCTGCTGGTCCTCTGGATCTCTTCCTCAATAAAGATTCTATGTCCTCTCCCCATTTTTAGTGGGGTGGTTTGTTTTAAGTTGCTGGCAGGTCTTTCTTTAAAGTAACCATGTGTGAGTGGATATAGAGTCTGCCTCACTGCAACGTGCTCACTGGCTGATGTGGTCCCCCTCAGCTGTGCTACGATAGAGAAGCCATACTTGCACCCCTGTGGGAGACACTTTTACTTACGTGCCGCCCTGCTTCCTGCTGCTTTGGCTGAGCCAGGAAGCAAGTCTGTGGCCTAACTTCCTTTCTCTGCCACTGACTTCCTGTTGCTCTACGGGAACCTCCCCCATGTCCTGATCAAGGAGTAAGACTTCTTATGAGCTGAAGGTTATTAAAATATATGCACTATGAGCTTGATCCTAACAGGAATAAAAAATAACACACCTTCTCAGACCAGAGAGCTATACCCACCCCAAAGCTTCCACACAAACAGTTGGAGCTTCTTTGTTTCCCCTTTAGCTTTCTGTAGTCTTTGTAGGATGGGACTCAAGGTGATCTTTGTCTGCTCACTCATTCTACCTTCCAAATTTGTATTGATTCAGTATTAAATTCTGCAAGGTGATATAATCTTTGGGCCTTGTAGAGCGAGCCAATAAATTAATTCTTAAACTTTAATTTCTTTTTTATTTTTATGACTTACATTTTTAGATAGATTTTATTTATTTGATAGAGACAAAGAAACTGAAAAGGGAAGAGGTGATGGAGAGTGAGAGAGGAAGAGAAACACCTGCTGCGTTGCTTCACTAATCATGAAGCATTCCACCTGCAGGTGGGGAGTGGAGGCTTGAACCTGGGTCCTTGAGCATGGTACTGTGTGCTCCACCAGGTTCACACATTAGGTCCCTGTAATTTTCGTTTTAAAAATAATGATTTATTTGTTAATGAGAGAAAGAGAGAAAGAAAGGGTGGACGGGGGTAGAAAAAGAAGCAGAGGGTCACTCTGGCACATGGGACACTGGGGGTTGCACTACAGATTCACTGCTTGTGGAGGCCATTTCCCCCATTTTGTTGCCCTTGTTGTCGTTGTTACTATTGCCATTGATGATGTTGTTGTTGTTGGATAGGACAGAGAAAAATGGAGAGAGGAGGGGAGGCAGAGGGGGGAGAGGAAGACACCTGCAGACCTGCTTCACCACTTGTGAAGCAACCCCCCTGCAGGGGGGGAGCTAGGGTCTCGAACTGGGATCCTTACGCAAGTCCTTGTGCTACTGCCCAACTCCTTACTATTTGTTTTTTATTTTTTAACCAGAGCAATTCTCAGCTTTGGCTTACAGTGGTGCAGGGGATTGAACCTGGGACCTTGGAGCCTCAGGCATGAGAGTCTCTTTGCTTAACCATTATGCTATCTCATAAACTCATGCTTGAGCATCTTAAGACTTTATCTACTGCATCACCTCCCTGGTCCCTATGTAAATATATATCACTTTATGCCTCACCATCTTACTGTGTCTCTCCCGCCATCTTTATTGGTGGTTTTAAATGTTGGAGCTTAATTTGTGTGAGGTAAATCCAGGGCAGGGAGTCTGAGGAATAAAGGAATTGAGGTAGAGAATGGGAAGCAGTGCTAGGAGATAGTTAACCACATGGGCTGTGAATAGACAAGACTTGCCACTTAGGCATGTGGAAAGCTTTCAGAGAAACTGAGTTTCACAGCATCCCTAAGAGGAAGGAAGGAGAGAAATTGATTTGCCCAGCTCAGTTCTGTCTTGATTTCCATTCAGCTGGAACACTTTCTAAAGGAAAAATTCCCCTCATCAACTGCCTCATTATCCAAAAGAAGAGGGTTGTATAGCAGGGACAGAATAATTTTTTTTCTCTTTTATTTTAGTTTTCAAGGTAACACACACTGATTCTAAAGGAGAAAAGAAATTCTTTGTGCTGTATGTGGAATGAGTTTGTTTATTTTATCCATTGTGCTCATTCTACTGATAGTCCATCTTTGGCTAGTGGAAGCCTCTTTAGGACATGTCCTGAACCCTTTTAAAGTAATACTGTCTTTAGCCAGCCTTTCAATAGAATCTTTGCTTTACTGCCATAACAGGTGATCCTATGTCCAGCTTTTACATTTCCTCTCTCTGGCATGGAGTCATTGAAAGCTTCAATTAACTATGCAAACATAGTACTTGGAGACCATAATCTGGGTGTTAGGTGTTTATTTAGCTCTATCAGTCTTGTATACTTGCATTTCACTTCCCTTTGGTGTATTGCTCCAAAGCAAGGCATTCTGGGGAAGGGAGAAGCCTGAGGGGTATAAGTGAGCTCTGGGGTCATGGTGCATGATGATGGAAAAGGACCTAAGTTGGGGGTCCTAGCATGGGGAGATGAGAAATTGTACCCATGTTTCATAACTTTACTGTAAACCACCAAACCCCCAATAAAGAAAAAAAAAAAGACACCTCCTGTATTATTTTGACTGCATAGTTGAATAGTAGAACAACTAACAGTCAGATGAACCCTATTCAAGGCTGGTTTAACACTGAATGGGGTTATTCTTTTCCAATACCTTATTTATTTATTCTTTTCCAGTACAGTATTTTTAAAATTTCTGTCCTTTGCTTCTGAGCATACTTGATTTATTATTAGTGTTTTCAAAAGTGAAATCAGGGCTTCTGTATTTTCATTCTCTCTCTTTTCCTTTGTTCCTTCCATTAGTTACCTTTCTACCCAGTGATCTTGCTGTCAGGTAAGGCCATAGGCTCTTGTGTGCACCTGTCATTGGGAGAGGAGGTTGGAATCACAGGTGTCAGAGTGAAGTGACTTTCTGGTGTCTTCTGTGTCAGTCTTGGTGCACGTGACTGGTGATGTTTTGTGTGAGACAGAACAGTGGCCACTTAGCACCACGTTTCACTTTTCTGCATGTCTCAGGAGCATTCAGACAAATGTATTGATTTGCCAGCCTCTGCCGGAGCAGAAATTAATCAGTTAGACTTAAAAATTTTTCAAAGTAAAAGTTGAAAAAGGTCCTCTGATGGCACAGTCCCTGGACCACAGTCAGTTGTCAGGAAGTCTAAGGGTGAAAACAAAAATCTGAGCAACTTGTAATTTCTCCTCTTCCTCTCCCCCACCCCCAGATGCAGTTCGAACATTAAGCAATGCCGAGGACTATCTTGATGATGAAGACTCAGACTAATTTCCTCCCAGAGCTTCAAGAGTTAAACCTTCTGTTGCTTTTGCCATTCCAAACCCTGTCTTTGCCAGAAGAGTATTGGTAACTATAAAAAGAAACGTCTATATGAAACGTGGCAGTACTGCACTGTATTTGAGTAGAATGAGCAAGTGCATACTTCTCACCTTCAGTTTGCCAACCAGTGACTGCATACTTTGCTGTATAAAGTACAGTTTTGTTTATCAGAGTAGGACTAGGAGAGATTATTTCTATTTATCAAGCTAAAGAAATTTTTTGAATTTTTTTCTTTTAAAAATCATGATATTTTATTCTTTAAAGTTCTTTACTTCAAGGATTAGATATTTTGAATGGATTATTCAAGGGGGGGGTAGGCTGGGGTTGTGATGCTTGTTATAGTAATAAACCAAAAGATTTAACAGTAAAGTGTCAGCTATTCTGACAAAAATAAACATTTTAAAAGACTTTATTTCTGTGATTTTTTTTTTGTGGTTATCACTTTGCTGATAAAAAAAATAAAAATAATCATATTTATGCTTAGATACTGTTTTGTTTTAGTTTCTTTTTTATGTACTATTTATTAAAATCCTTTCATATTGATTGATAATAGTACTGTGACCTTGGAAAGATAAGGAAATTTAAATGAAAAAATTCTCCTTTTGTCTGCCAGTTTAAACAATCCAACACAGAAATAGAAATGCTTCTAC
Source organism: Erinaceus europaeus (assembly GCF_950295315.1). Classification (NCBI taxonomy): domain Eukaryota; kingdom Metazoa; phylum Chordata; class Mammalia; order Eulipotyphla; family Erinaceidae; genus Erinaceus; species Erinaceus europaeus. Next base: position 23,783,893 of record NC_080171.1, read on the forward strand.
AAATATAGCATCCATTTTTTTTGTTATTTGACATGTGTTGAATAACATTAAAATTTTAGGTATAGGGGCCGGGTGGTGGCGCACCTGGTTGAGTGCACATGTTACAGTGCCCAAAGACCCTGGTTCGAGCCCCTGGTCCCCACCTGCAGGGGGGAAAGCTTCACGAGTGGTGGAGCAGGACTGCAGGTATCTCTATCTCTCTCTCCTCTCTCCATTTCTGACTGTCTCTATCCAGTAAACAAATAAAGATAATAAAAAAAATTTGAGGTACAAAGCTCAACACATTTTCATTTGAGATGGCAGGAATAAAGATGATGGATAATAAAAACTGAATATGACAAATTCCAGGCAAAACACATCATAGGTTTTCGAAAAAGAATAAAGTGCACTTGTTACTATTTAAGTTAAGAGAATCTGATAAGTGTCATGGGAAGAAGATAATTGATATTATATCTGAAAATGTGTAGTATTAAAAGCAAATTCTTAGATGGACTTCCAGGCTGTGGAGTAGTAGGAGAAAACTTGTCAGGATCTTTACCAGGTATTTTTGGAGGGTCAGGAATGTCAGTCAGACATGATGGGCCCAGACCTCGAATAAATCCTTCTTTCCATTGTTACCAGTCATCTCTATCAGGAACAACAAAATAGACCCCTTTGTGGGCCCCCCATAGGACCTTGCCCTCAACCTGGATCAACAACGGTAGAGAATGTTCCATCCTCTGAAGGGAGGCTGGACAACATACTCCATGCTACACCTGAGGAAGATGGGTCCTGATATTGGGGCAGCTTGGAATGTTCCTACTCATGACCATAGAATGTGAGCTCAGATCTACAGGGATGCAGAGGTCACATAGGCTCCTAAGCTGTTTTAGTTTATTACATTTTGTATTTCTTAGCACTGGAGAATCATAATAACCAAATTCATGTTTACTTTTCTACATTTACATCTACTTTGACTAAGCTTGAGACATTAGTTATTGAGAAGACACATTTCTTTTTAAATTTTTAAAAAATTATCTTTATTTATTGGATAGAGATAGCTAAAAATTGAGAGGAAAGGGGAGATAGAGAGAAAGAAAGAGAGACACTTGCAGCATTGCTTCACCACTTGCAAAGCTTCCTCCTATAGGTGAGGACTGGGGGTTCAAACCTGGGTCCTTGCATATTGTAACGTGTGCTCAACTAGTTATACCGCCACCCAGCACCGAGAAGATATATTTCTAATAAAATACCTACTAATGATTACACTGTCAGTTTATTTACAAGGTTACAGCTCAGTATAAGAAACCCCAACAACTTATTACAGTTTCTTTAAGGTTTGAAAGGAGAAAAAAAAACTAGATCTGCCTATCATGGAAGATGGTAATTTTCTTTTATGGAGTAGTGTGGAGCCATGAAATTATTGTGCACTGTTTTACTTTAACATTTTTTTTCTCCCTAAAGCTTGAGATTAGCTCCAGATGATTTGGGCTCTTTGGCTCAAACATTAGTCAAAAGTATATCCAGGGAGCCATTGTTGTCCTTATTAGTGATTTAATACTAATTTGTAGAATTCTGAGATAACAGGTGTAATTCCACACTGTTCCCACCACCAGAGTCCTGCATTCCCATTTCCTTCAGAGTTCTGTGTCCCCATTCCCTCCACTGGAAACTGTTCTAGTTCTCCCAACATCACAGGTATGTGTCGTGCTGTGCCGCAGAGGAGAGAGAGAAGAGGAGATCCGGAGCGGAGAGAGAACACAATTCTTTATTCGCATGGGCACCTCAGAGTTGGGTGAGAGCGCAGTGGTTCGGGCCACGTGGAGCTAGCCAAAATGGCCGCCTTGCGCAGCACCCTTTTCTGTGTCTAACCACTGAGGTGAAAACCGGGCAAGAGAGCGAGGGGCGGAAGAAGAAGGGCTTTATAGGGCAAAAACCGGGAGTGATGAGCCGGGACAGGATTGGTTGGGAAGGGCACTTCGAGAATATCATATTAACTCTCACGGGAACTGGCACTAGCCTGAGGGGACAACATGGTGGAACAGGCGCTCCGACAATGTCCCAATTCCTGTGGGAACTGGCACTAGCCTGAGGGGTCATCTGCACAGCAGGTATGGGTTGACCATTATTTCTATAAATATCTATATTTACATATGTTTTTGCCCATTTTTTTCCTTATGCTGCTGCCATTTCTTCCTTTCTAAGTCACACACCTATTACTCTTCTGAGTGTTCTCCCTGTTTTCCCTCTTCTTTCTCCAGGTCCTGATGGAGTTGGAAGTTCAGAGCCCCCTGGTCATCTTCCCCTCGTATTTCTCCCCCTCTGGAAGTATGGAGTGAAATTCTTTTTTTTTCTTCTTTTTAAAGGTTTAATTTTTTAATCTTTAGTTATTTATTGGGCAAAGACAGCCAGAAACTGAGAGGGGAGGGTGGGGTAGGAATGGTGAGAGACACCTGCAGCCCTGCTTCACCACTTACAAAGCTTTCCCCTTGCAGGTGGGGACCAGGGGCTTTAACCCAGGTCCTTGCACACTGTAACGTGTGCTAAACTAGGTGCACCACCACCCGGCCCCATGGAGCGAAATTCTTTATGGGATACAGAAGGTGGGAGTTCTGGCTTCTGTAATTGCTTCTCCACTGGACATGGACATTGGCAGGTATCCACACCTGCCAGCAGATCTCTGTCAGGGAGCCTTTCATAATATCAAAGTGATGCTTTATTTATTTATTTATTTATTTATTCACTTTTGTTGCCCTGTTTTTGTTGTACTTATTATTGTTGTTGTTATTGATGTCATTGTTATTGGATAGGACAGAGAGAAATGGAGAGAGGAGGGGAAGACAAAAAGGTGTTTGAGAGAAAGGTAGACACCTGCTTCACAGCCTGCGAAGGGACTTCCCTGCAGGTGGGGAGCCGGGGGCTTGAACCAGGATCCTTACACTGGTCCTTGTGCTTTGTGCCACCTGCGCTTAACCCACTGTGCTCCTGCCCGACTCCCAAAGCTCATAGCGGAGGATGGTTAAAGTGATGCTGTTAGAGCATCTGATTTGGTCCTACAACAGTAACACTAACACTGTGGCCAGCTGGCCTTTGGTTTCTAGCCCTGTGGTCAAGAAGTAAATTTTGTTAAGAAACGGTCAGTGCTAATTTCAGAAAGCACTTTGGTGACAAGAAGGAAATGTTTGAAGAAGGAAGTGGGTTAGCTGAGGAAATGAATAACTGCCTCTATTAAAGTTTCTTTTTTTTTTTTCCTCCAGGGTTATTGCTGGGCTCGGTGCCTGCACCATGAATCCACCGCTCCTGGAGGCCATTTTTTCCCCCTTTTGTTGCCCTTGTTGTAGCTTCGTTGTGGTTATTATTATTGCCCTTGTTGGATAGGACAGAGAGAAATGGAGAGAGGAGGGGAAGACAGAGAGGAGGAGAGAAAGATAGACACCTGCAGAACTGCTTCACCGCCCGTGAAGCGACTCCCCTGCAGGTGGGGAGCCGGGGGCTCAAACCGGGATCCTTATGCCGGTTCCTGCGCTTTGCGCCACATGCGCTTAACCCACTGCGCCACCGCCCGACCCCCTCTATTAAAGTTTCTGTTGTGTATACAGACCTTGGTTTTTCTCTTGGTCGGTGCCTTGAGATAGGATACCCTGAGAGCAGCCCGCTTGAACTTAGTAGTGAGAAGTCTTTGGGGGCCAGGTGGTGTTGCTCCTGGTTGAGTGCACATGGTACCATGTGCAAGGACCCAGGTTCAAGACCCCAGTCCCCACCTACAGGGAGGAAAGCTTTGCGAGTGGTGAAGCAAGGCTGCAGGTGTCTCTCTTCCTCTCTATATCCCCTTTCCCTCTTGGTTTTTGGCTCTTTCTATCCAACAAATAAGTCTTTATAAGTAGGGGCAGCAAAAGAGGAGCACACTGTCGAAGGCAGCAGGTCCTTGAAAGACAAGGCCCCTGGGCCTATAAGCAGAAGGCCTTCTGCGAGCCCCTGACCTTTCTCTTAGGATGATTAGAGAAAGCTGATAAAATGATAAAGACTTTGCAGACTTTCTGGGAAAATGATCATTATCTAACTACATGAACTTTTGCCCCAACTGTATCTTGCTCATGTTTTGAGAAACTGTACTTTGTTTATGCACCTGGATTATGTTTTGAGAAACCTTATGCAGAGCCAGCATAATTAAATGTCTTGCTGTGTGTGTTATGAAAGACTGTGAGAAAAATAAATCTGGGTGCTCAGTCATTGGACTGTTGGCCCTCCTGATCCCATTTCACTGTCTTCTTTCTTTTCCCAATCCTCGCGCTCTCTCCAGGTACTATTCCTGGTCAGCTGGCTCCAACCAGAGCACACCATCTAAATCATGAGGGAGTGTTCTTGAAAGAAATGTGTTAGTACATCTGAGTGGGATATTGCTGTTTGTCATGAGCATAAACATGAAGGTGTGAGGTCTGAAGAAGATGATGACTTGCCCCTGAAGAGTATAGGGCTCAGGACTTTGGCTCCCTAGCCAGCTCATCAGGTCACTTTCATGCTGCCCTCCCCCCCTCACCCCCGTCCCATTTAAGTGTGCTAATAGCTTGCCATTAAGCTTGTCAACCACCACGTGTTTTGTATACTGATTGTACTACATTCATATAATTAAGTGAGCTAGCAAAAGAAAGTGTTCTTAATGTAAGCTCAGATCTACAGGGATGCAGAGGTCACATAGGCTTCTAAGCTGAATATGGGCCCCAGACCAAATCAAATAGATGGGGTTTATAGTCAACAATGTTTATACACCTTTTCCATATTAGGGAGCTACTCTCTTCCCTGATCCAGCTTTCTGTTCCTTTCCAGCCATGATATCATCTCCCCAGACAATAACTTGGATCTACCTGCATATCAGATTTCAGGCTCAGAGAAAAAAACTAGTATAGCCACAGGCCCTTTGGAATATAACTAAAATATGCCTACTAGCTATCTACAAAATGGAGTAATCCCAAGACTTCATCTGCACTATTCCAGCCTTTAGGTCCATGATTGTTCAACAATTTGTTTGGCTTTGTATGTTAACTCTCTTTTCAGTCACCAGGTTCCAGATGCTATCATGATGCCGACCAGACTTCCTTGGACAGAGGACCCCACCAATGTGTCCTGGAGCTCTGCTTCCCCAGAGCCCCACCCTACTAGGGAAAGAGAGAGACAGGCTGGGAGTATGGATTGACCTTTCAACACCCATGTTCAGCAGGAAAGCAATTATAGAAGTCAGACCTTCCACCTTCTGCATCTCACAATGACCTTGAGTCCATACTCCCAGAGGGTTAAAGAATAGGACAGCTACCAGGGGGAGGGGATGGGATACGGAGATAGGGTGGTGGGAATTGTGTGGAGTTGTATTCCTCTTATCTCCTATGGTTTTGTCCATGTTTCCTTTTTTTAAAATAATTTTTTTAAATTTATTATTTATACCCTTTTGTTATCCTTGTTGTTTTTTTATTGTTGTAGTTATGATTGATGTCGTTGTTGATGGATAGGACAGAGAGAAATGGAGAGAGGAGGGGAAGACAGAGAGGGAAAGAGAAATCCTGGGAAAGAAATACAGTTAGGGGCTTGGGGAGATAGCATCATGGCTATGCAAAAAGCCTTTTTTGCCTGAGGCTTTGAGGTCCCAGGTTCCATCCCCAGTATCACCATCAGACAGAGCTCTGGTTTTAAACAAAAAGAATAAAGAAAAGAAATGCATTTAGGGAGTCGGCAGTGGCATACCCTGCTGAGTGCGCACATTCTTATGTATACGGACCCAGTTTTAAGCCACTGGTCCCCACCTGCAACTTCATGAATGGTGAAATGGGTCTGCAGGTATCTTTCTGTCTCTCTCCCTTTCTTTCTCTCCTTCCCTCTCAATTTCACTCTGTTCTAGCAAATAAAGTATTAGGGAAAAAATGCACTTAAAGTACTCAACATTTATTTACTTACTTATTTTGTGAACCCAGGATCTTGTGCATATATGATTTCACTACCTGTGCCGTTTTGCCATTCAAATAGAAACAGAAAGCTAGACAGACAGACACCATGTACTGGAGCTTCCTCCAGTGCTATAGCGCCTTTTATGTAGTGCAGGGGCTGGAGGCAGGGAAGCATGCGTGGCAAGAGCACACTTCCCAGAGAGCTCTTTGTCCTCTCAAGTTCTGCACTGTGTTTCCTCGTACTGATATGGCATTCATTTATAAGGAAATGCCACGTCCTGTTCAGGTATCAACTGTATATTTCTTCCTGCAGACACATTAAGAGGTTGCTACTTTAAGTGGCATTTTTTACCTCCACAAAAAGCTTTTGAAAGTCTCTTTTTGCTTTTATAAACCTTGGTGCTTAGGTAACCAGGATAGATACTGATTAAAAGACTGTTAAGTGGGGGTCAGGATTTAGTGCAGTGGGTTAATTGCATGTGGCACAAAGCACAAGGACCAGTGTAAAGATCCCGGTTCGAGCCCTTGGCTCCCCACCTGCAGGGGAGTTGCTTCACAGGCAATGAAGCAGGTCTGCAGGTGTCTATCTTTCTCTCATCCTCTCTGTCTTCCCCTCCTCTCTCCATTTCTCTCTGTCCTATCTAAGAACAGTGATATCAATAACAACCAGAACAATGGTAAAGACAACCGGGGTAACAAAAGGGAAAAAATGGCCTCCAGGAGCAGTGGACTCATGGTGCAGACACCGAGCCCTGGCAATAACCCTGGAGGCAAAAAAAAAAAAAAAAAGACTGTTAAGTTCCTAACATGAGTAGAGATAACATTTGATTGTAGATAATTTATATGAAAACTCTTGGTGTTTGATGTGATTATTGGCAGATTTGAGAAAAAAAGAAATTGAGGCGCTTGACTGTCACTGCTTCTGTCATAAAACTCCTGAGGCTTCTAGAAACCTGATCAGCTAGAGTTTACTTTTGCTGCAGGGAGCTGGCTTAGGTATAGGCATGAATCTGTAAGATACGTAGGAACCATATGCTTTGCTGTGGTTGAAGCTTCATGGGAAAATTTCCTGCTGCTTCTTGTTACTCAGTTTAGCTGATCTGAGCTTTTTCAGAGATTGTTGAGTGCTGATCTCAGCAAGAAAAGCTGGTTCTAGGAACTAGGCACCACCATGACTCTACACAGAGAGGAGCTCTGATTCTGTTCTGGAAAAGACTTTGGTGGTTTTGCTATCACCTGAGGGTTGTGAGCATCTTCCAGAACCACTGCATCTTCATGGTGGAGAATGTCTCGGTCTTGTTGGCAGAGAGATTCTTGCCCAAATCTCGGCCCCATCGATTCATGCAAACTATAGCTTTTACTAGGTTTTCTCATCTTAGCTTCTTCTCTGGGATAGGTCTGGTGTAAATGGTGAGTTTCTATAGTGAGTCCCACATGCCCCCCCCCTTTCAGTAGATTAATTGTGTTGTTCCCCAAAGGGAAATACTGAGCTAAGCAGTAGTGGTGCTGTTATTTTAAACTTAGAAGTCTATTGGAGGGAGTCGGGCTGTAGCGCAGCGGGTTAAGCGCAGGTGGCGCAAAGCACAAGGACCGGCATAAGGATCCCGGTTCGAACCCCGGCTCCCCACCTGCAGGGGAGTCGCTTCACAGGCGGTGAAGCAGGTCTGCAGGTGTCTATCTTTCTCTCCTCCTCTCTGTCTTCCCCTCCTCTCTCCATTTCTCTCTGTCCTATCCAACAACGACAACAATAATAACTACAACAATAAAACAACAAGGGCAACAAAAGGGAATAAATAAATAAAATTAAATTTAAAAAAAAGAAGTCTATTGGAAATGACACTGAAATGAAACCTCACCTAATTTTAGGTAGAGGGAAACATATTTCCATATGTGCTTTCTTCATAAATGCTCTTTATGATGTAGAATTTGTAGATTTACTGGCATTTCTTATTGTGAGCACTGTCTTTCCCTTCTTCATAAATACGTGCTTTTCTTTTTTCAGAATACTTCACAGGGTAGAGGGGGAAGGGGAAATAGTGGGAGAAAGAGACCGCTCATGAAGCTTCCCCCTCCCCTGCAGGAGGAGACCGTGGGCGTGAACCCAGATCTTTGTGCAGTAGACAATCACCCAGCCCTAATAATATATATTTTTCGAATCAGCTGTAGAGAACTAAGTACTGGCATGTGATGATCAGCTTGTTCCTGCTGACTTGATTTTGTGTTTGTTGTCTTGATGTTCATGTTGTAAATGTATGTATGGTAATAACACATAGAGCAGCCATTCACGGGGCAGCCAACTCTGAGGTGTCTGGTTACTACAAGTCGAGGTTCTGGTGGGAGAAATACTGCAAACGGTTCTGCTCATGCTCTTGTAATGGGAAACAATAGCTTGGGCAAACATTTCTTTTTTTATTGATTATTTTTTAAAATTTTCCCTTTTGTTGCCCTTGTTGTAGTTATTATGGCTGTTGTTGATGATGTCATGGTTGTTGGATAGGATAGAGAGAAATGGAGAGAGGAGGGGAAGATAGAAATGGGGAGAGAAGGGAGTCGGGCTGTAGCTCAGCGGGTTAAGCATAGGTGGCGCAAAGCACAAGGACCGGCATAAGGATCCCGGTTCGAACCCGGCTCCCCACCTGCAGGGGAGTCGCTTCACAGGCGGTGAAGCAGGTCTGCAGGTGTCTGTCTTTCTCTCCTCCTCTCTGTCTTCCCCTCCTCTCTCCATTTCTCTCTGTCCTATCCAACAACAACAATAATAACTACAACAATAAAACAACAAGGGCAACAAAAGGAACTAAATAAAATTAAAAAAAAAGAAATGGGGAGAGAAAGATAGACACCTGCAGACCTGCTTCACGGCTTGTGAAGTGACTCCCCTGCAGGAGGGGAGCCAGGGGCTCAAACCAGGATCCTTATGCTGGTCCTTGCAGTTCGTGTCACCTGCGTTTAACATTGGATCGACCTTCTCGTGGTGCATCCCGTGAGTACCCATTCATTGGGGAAACTGACGATCCTTCCTAGCCGACTGAATCCACATGGATCCCAGTCACTTTCAAAGCCAGCAACAAGCAGCTCCTGACAGCTTTCAACCTGAACTGTTGACTGGCTACGGAAGAAGGGCAAACGCTAGAAGAAGAAGAACCCGCTGTGCTACTTCTCTTTTTTTATTATTATTATTTAAAACAAAATTTTTTTTTATACCAGAGCACTGCTCAGCTCTGGCATATGGTGGTATGGGGGATTGAACCTGGGAAACTGGAGCCTCAGGCATGAGAATTTCTTTGCATTACCATTATGCTATCTACCCCTTCCCCAAACATTTCTTAAGTGAAGAAAAAACTGCAGACCACAAATACATGGGTTCTGTCTCCTTGTTTTTTAATAGCAAGCCTTTACATCTGCCTCCATCTTTGAATGACAAAATTAAATAAAGCTACTATTTATTAAATGCCTTCTGGGCCAGTCCCTGTGCTAGCACTTTCAATGGCATGATGTCATTTGCTCATGGTGTTGATGTGTCGTCATGCTGCAGAGTTAACCCTTTGCATCGTCGCGTTGTCTGCCTGAGCGGCAGGGTAACACATGAACCCCAAAGATTACTCAAAGAGACATACATTATGTGTCTGACCCTGAAGGTGTCTACAGGAGGGTGATGAATAATGAAGCATCCTTTTAAGAGCCAGAGCCCTTTTTATAGCAAGTTTTACAATACATTAAGGATCCCAGGTTACAAAGGGGTTGATGCAGATAGGAAGCAGGACAAATAGTGCAGGCATAAATGAACAGCTTTAGGATTTAGGGGTAGTAAGTAAGCCTTACGCATTCTAGATCTCATCTCAGCATCCCTGTGTCTATGGTGGCTCAGTGCGCTATATACTTCTCTCACATATCAGGGGTTAAGGATTAACCCAGGAGTTGTGACTTCCTGAGAGCTCTCCGTCCATGGTTGAGGAACAAAGTAGATAGCTTACTGGGTCCAGTTCCCTTCGGGTACTGAGTTAGGCATTAAGTAAACATAAAGTTTGAAATCCTCAAATATCTAGTTGGAATGTGCTGCTACAATGTCTGTCCTGTTAGCAGTCCTGGGAAACAATACTTCATCCCTTGTATGTGTCTCTTCCTGAAGGAGGCCCATGGAGTCAGTTTTACCTACTGCCTTGCTTTACTGATGAGAAGTTAAGATGGCTGAATTAAAGCCCCCCACCCCTTTTTTTTTTATCACTGGGGCTTGGTGCCTGAGCTACAAATCCACTGCTCCTGGTGGCCATTTTTCCATTTTATTGCATAGGACAGAGAGAAATTGAGAGGAGGGGGAGATAGAGAGGGAGAGAGGAAGATACATACCTGCAGACCTGCTTTGTTGCTTGTGAAGCATCTCCTCTGCAGTTGGGGGGTGGGGGGCTTGAATCCAGATCCTTGCACAGGTTCTTGTGCTTAGTATTATATGTGCTTAACTAGGTGCGCCACCTCCTGACCCCCAGTTTATCTCATTTTTTAACACAGTTATCACATACTAGCTGGCTGACACAGTATATGTGGTAAATATGTTAAAGAGATAAATTTAATTCAGCCATCTTGACTAATTATCAGCAAGGCAGTAGGAAAGATTGTGACTCAGTGTGCCACCTTCAGGAAGAGACATAAAAGAAGGATGAAGTACTGTCATTCCTTGGGAGGCCTCAGAGGAGTGACTTCACTAGCAGCAAGCAGACTTTGTGTGTCCAGCCTGACCCTCTGTCTTAGCGAGTTTCCCGGGCAAACGCTAGAAGAAGAAGCGAGTTTCCCCAGAATTCTCCTACTGTCTTTCACCCATCTCTGCTCTGGATGAAGCCTAGCATCCTGCTTGCCTCAATGAGGAGATTGACAAAATTCACTTGGGCATTGTGCTGCTTTGCCATCTGAACAAGCCCAAACTGGCATAACTGCCTTGCAGGAGCTTTGGTAATTTCTAGTATCTCTATCTCTTTTTATATCTAAAAATAATAAAGGATATTTATTTATTTAATTTATTTATTTATCAAAGATGGAAGACAACCCAGAGCAGCAGTCAGGACAGGGATCAAACCTGGGACCTCACATAAGCAAGCCTTGTTGTCCACCCCAGAGCCCTCTTCCTCTCTTCTGTATTTCATTCCAAGGCTTGGACATGTCTGTTTAATACTCTCTTCTTCTTCTAGCGTTTGCCATTCTTCCGTAGCCAGTCAACAGCGTCTGGTTGAGCCTGATGTAAAGTTTCGAGACCTCCTTTGAATCTGGAGAGGTGGCAGTCATTGACTATGTGGGTCATAGTCTGTCTGGAGCCGCAGGGGCAGTTCGGGTCGTCTCTGGCTCCCCATGGAACATAGCGGCGCACTGGCCATGGCCTGTTCGATAGCGATTGAGGGGGGCCCAATCATAACGTGCTAGGTCAAAGCCGGGTTGACGCTTGCAGGGGTCTGTGATGAGGTGTTTGTTCTTGACTTCAGCTGACTGCCAACTCTGTTTCTAAGAGTCTGGAACAGAGAAGTTCAGTGTAGGCGTAGGGGACCAGATTGGGTGACGAGACGTCAAGAGCTGGACAGTGTGGGTGAAGATATCCGCGTATATTGGCAGGTCCAGTTGAGTGTAGACGTGGGAAATGAACTTAGATGATGCCGCATCCCGACAAATATCTGGCGAGGCGATGTTGCTAAGAACTGGCAGCCATGGAACCAGGGTGGAATGGATGGTTCCAGAAATTATCCTCATGGAGGAATATAATTTGGAATCAGAATCGACCAAGTGGACATGGGGGCTACGGAACCATACTGGGGCACAGTATTCTGCAGTGGAATAGCATAATGCCAGAGAGGATGATCATAGTGTGGAAGCGCTTGCGCCCCATGAGGAGCTGGCCAGTCTTGCAATGATGTTATTCCTCGCGCTCACCTTTGCTGCAGTTTTTATGAGATGTTCGTGAAATGACAGGGTGCGATCGAGAGTAACGCCAAGATAGACTGGCTGGGCTTCATGCCGGATTGCCGGATTCTCGTATCGTCAAGCTGCACATTAAGCTCACGCGAGGCCGAGGCATGGTGTAGATGGAAAACAGATGATAAAAAAAAAAGATTATTAAAACATCATCTGTTTTAATACTCTCTAAAGCTTATGCAGGGTTTATGCAGTTGTCTGCCGGGGTGCATTCTACGCCTTGTCCACAAGGTGGCGACACAACACCACTAAATCTCTGCAGTTTCCCAACAATGGCCCACCTTCCTGCTCAGTTCCTCACTTGTCCAGGATGTATGGGGCCAATTAACTTGGATTTTTTTTTTTTTTTTTATGTCCATCTTTATTTCAAGAACTAGAGAGTTCAGGTAGAACCGCTACACCTGCAGAGCACAGTACCTGCGTGTCTGAAACGGTGGCCCCAACCCAACCCCCCCATGGTTGCTGCAGATTATTAGTTATGTCAGTTCTTCTTCTAGCGTTTGCCCTTCTTCCATAGCCAGTCAACAGCATCAGGTTGAGCCTGATGTAAAGATTCGAGACCTCCTTTGAATCTGGAGAGGTGGCAGTCATTGACTATGTGGCTCATAGTCTGTCTGTAGCCGCAGGGGCAGATCGGGTCGTCTCTGGCTCCCCAGCGATGGAACATAGTGGTGCACCGGCCATGGCCTGTTCGATAGCGATTGAGGAGGGCCCAATCATAACGTGCTAGGTCAAAGCCGGGTTGACGCTCGCAGGGGTCTGTGATGAGGTGTTTGTTCTTTATCTCAGCTGACTGCCAACTCTGTTTCCAAGAGACTGGAACAGAGAAGTTCAGTGTAGGCATAGGGGACCAGATTGGATGACGAGACGTCAAGAGCTGGACAGGGTGGGCGAAGATATCCGCGTATATTGGCAGGTCCAGTTGAGTGTAGACATGGGAAATGAACTTAGATGATGCTGCATCCCGACGAATATCTGGCGGGGCGATGCTGCTAAGAACTGGCAGCCATGGAACCGGGGTGGAACGGATGGTTCCAGAAATTATCCTCATGGAGGAATATAATTTGGAATCGAGGACAGGAATCGAACCTGGGACCTTACACTAGCTAGTCTGGATATCCACCACTGAGCCAACCCTTGAACTGTCTTATTTTATCCCAAGAATTGAAAGAATAATGCTCTGGAAAGTCAGCCTTTGAATTTCATGATGGCTCCTGCTCTGAGGTGCATTCTACTCTGTGTCCACAACCTGACAATGTAACACCGCAATCCCATTCTTGACACCCCACCCCTCCCCACTCAGGTGTTTGCTTTTCTAGGATGTATACAGGTAATGGACTGGGGCAGTCTTTTTAAAAAATATTTATTTCCTTTTGTTGCCCTTGTTTTTATTGTTATAGTTATTATTATTGATGTTGTTACATAGGACAGAGAGAAATGGAGAGAGGAGGGGAAGACAGAGAGGGGGAGTGATAGACACCTACAGACCTGCTTCACCACTTGCGAAGTGACTCCCAGGCAGGTAGGGAGCCAGTGGCTCGAACCAGGATCCTTATGCGCCAGTCCTTGCACTTTGTGCCACCTGCGCTTAACTCCCTGTGCTACCGCCCAACTCCCCTTGGGGCAGTCTTTAAAGCCTTTCTTCAATTGTTCTTTATCTTTTAAACAGACATCACTTTTAAAATGAAGGCTTTCTCTCTCTTCTGTTCCCTGCCCCCCCCCCCCCATTTATTGTCACCAGGCTTATCACTGGGACTCGCCTCCACTTTTAAACCTCCCCTTCTGATGTCTTTTTTTTTTTTTTTCATTTCTTCTTCCTATTTTTCTATTTGATAGGACAGAGACACTGAGAGGCGTGGGGGAGATAAGAACAGGGGAAAAGAGAGACAGATCTGCTTCATTGCTCATATAGCATTCCGCCTACACATGGCAAGTGGATGCTTAAACCCGGGTTTTTGTAAATGATTATGTGTGATCTCTACCAGATGTGCCATGGTCAGCTCCTGATTTTCTTCTCTTTTTTAAAAAAGTGTTTATTGGGAGTCGGCAGTAGTGCAGCGGGTTAAGCACACATGGCACGAAGTGCAAGGACCAGCATAAGTATCTGGGTTCTAGCCCCTGGCTCCCCACCTGCAGGGGAGTTGCTTCACAGGCGGTGAAGCAGGTCTGCAGGTGTCTTTCTCTCCCCCTCTCTGTCTTTCCCTCCTCTCTCCTTTTTGTTCTGTCCTATCCAACAACGACATCAATAACAACAATAATAACTACAACAATAAAACAATAAGGGCCAGCCGATCTTGGATGGACCTTGAAAAAATCATGTTGAGTGAAATAAGTCAGAAACAGAAGGATGAATATGGGATGATCTCACTCTCAGGCCGAAGTTGAAAAACAAGATCAGAAGAGAAAACACAAGTAGAACCTGAAATGGAATTGGCATATTGCACCCAAGTAAAAGACTCTGGGGTGGGTGGGTGGGGAGAATACAGGTCCATGAAGGATGATAAATGACATAGTGGGGGTTATATTGTTAAATGGGAAACTGGGGAATGTTATGCATGTACAAACTACTGTATTTACTGTTGAATGTAAAACATTAATTCCCCAATAAAGAAATAAATTTAAAAAAATAAAAAAATAAAATCGAAAAAAACAAACAAAAAAACAATAAGGGCAACAAAAGGGAATAAATAAATAAATATAAAAAAGTATTTATTGAGGGCCAGGTGGTGATACACCTGGCTAAGCGCATACATTACCATGTACAGGGATCTGGTGAGGCAGTGCTGCAGGTGTCACTGCCTCTCCCTCTCTATCTCCCCCTTCTCAATTTCTCACTGTCTCTATCCATTGTAAATGGAGTTTGCCTTACCATCCTGTACTCTCCTTATTTGCATATGTGAAGGCTGTTGACTTTCTGTGTGTAAACCTACATCCTGACAGTCCGCCAAAGTCATTATCCATTATTTGAAATCTAATTACCTTGAGAGTTTTCCTGTGTCTCTCTTGCTTTCTTTGGTGCAGCTGCATTGGCCCAGGCCTCCCAGCAGTGTTGGAATTTGTTGGAGGGCCACTTCCCTCTTCTTATGACTTCTGGGATCTACCCCTTGTATAAACAATGATCTTAAGAAAGGAAGAAAAAAAGAAAGAAAGAATTACAGATCTCCATTGGACAAGTGGAATAAGTTTACAAGTTTAGTAACTATTATTTAAATCAAATGACAAAAAAACAACTGATATTTACTCTCCAATAAAACGTAAATAAATAATAATACTTAGCCAAAACTTGGAGCAACCCAGGTGTCCAACAACAGATGAGTGGATGAGCAAGTTGTGGTATATATACACCATGGAATACTACTCAGCTATTAAAAATGATGACTTCACTGTTTTCAGCCCATCCAGAATGGAGCTTGAAGAAATCATGTTAAGTGAAATAAGTCAGAAACGGATGAATATGGTATGATTTCACTCACAGGTAGAAGTTGCAAAACAAGATCAGAAGAGAAAAACACTAAGCAGAACTTGGACTGGAGTTGGTGTATTGCACCAAAGTAAAAGACTATGGGGTGGGTAGGTGGGGGAGACTACAGGTCCAAATAGGATGACAGAGGACCTAGTGGGGGTTGTATTGTTATGTGGAAAACTGAGAAATGTTATACATGTAAAAACAATTGTATTTACTGTCGAATGTAAAACACTAATCTCTCAATAAAGAAATTTTAAAAATGGTGAATTCACCTTCTTTACTTCATCTTGGATGGAGCTTAACTGAGGTAAGTGAGAAAGAGAAGGATGAATATGGGATGAACTTGGAGAGAACTTAAAAAATAAGAACAGGAGGGAAAACACAAAGCAGATATAGGACTGGAGTTGGTGTGTTGCACCAAAGTAAAAGACACTGGGGGGGGGGGAAGGTTCGGGTCCTGGAAGACAGAGGAGGACCTAGTGGGGTTTCAATTGTTATGTGGAAAACTGAGGAATGTTACACATGTACAAACTATTGTATTTTATTTTACTGTTGACTGTAAACCGTTAATTCCCCAATAAAGAAATTAAAAAAAGAAAAGAACACATTTTCATAATCAGGATTTCTTCAGCATATAATGGAAATAGGAAAATTCCCTGAGCTTTGGGGAAATCTGTGGCAGAGTCTTCATAGTTAGAATCAGAGATGAACAGTGGGAGATGGGTGGGTGGAGTAGGACCTTTCTTCTAGCACTTCTGGGTTTGTTCCTCCTCACATCTCCATGTACACACTTTTCTTTTATTTTCCTTCCTCCCTCCCTTCCTTTTCTCCTCTTCCTCCTCTTATTCTCTTCTTCTACCTCCTCCTCTTCTTACTCCTTCTCTTTCTCCTCCTCCTCTCCTTCCTCCTCTTTTTTTTTTTTTTTTTTTTTAAATCCGATCCCTGCTCAGCTCTCATGATGATAGTTCTGGGGATTGAACCTGAGACCTTGAACCTGAGACCTTAGAGTCTCAAGCATAAGACTCTCCGTGCTAAGCCATTTACCTACCTTCCTCTCTGTCTCTTTCTCCACTGATTAGCAGGTCCTCTGGCAGGTGCTATGACTCAGAAGCCCCACCCACAGCAGCTTCAGAGGAGGAGAGGAGGGAAAGGGGGAGACACCTACGCCTGCTCTGTCCCTCATGAAGCTCACCCCTGTAGGTTGTGAATTGGACGTGAACCCTGATCTTGCAAAATTTGGCATGTGCACTGTACCATGTGAACCAAACCTGGCCCCCTAACTTGTCATTCTAAGGTCATGGGCCCTTTGGAATATACCTAAAATAGGCCTACTAGCTATTTCTAAAACGGTGACCCCAAATCTTCATTTGCAATATTCCAGCCTCTAGGTTCATGATTAATCAACAATTTGTTTGGCTTTATATGTTAACTCTTTTTCAGCCACCAGGTTCCAGATGCTACCATGATGACAAACGGACTTCCCTGGGCAGACGACCCCACCAACATGTCCTGGTGCTCCGTTTCCTCAGAGCCCTGCCCCACTAGGGAAAGAGAGAGACAGGTTGGGAGTATGGATTGGCCTGCCACTGCCCATGTTCAGCGTGGAAGCAATTACAGAAGCCAGACTTTCCACCTTCTGCACCCCATAACGACCGTGGGTCCATACTCCTAGAGTGTTGAAGAATAGGAAAGCTATCAGGGGATGGGATGGGATATGGAGCTCTGGTGGTGGGAGTTGTACCCCTCTTATCCTATGGTCTTGTCAGTGTTTATGTTTTATAAATAAATTAATTAAGAAAAAAAGACATGATATACATATTTGGGTATAAAGCATTTAAAACTTTAAAAAAGGATTTCTTTAGGATTACTCTCTGCATTTTAAATATTTTTGGTTAAGAGTATAATTCAGGTATATTTAAGATAGTTTTAAAAGATAAATTTAAAAAAAGGAAAACACTATTATCATCATTGTTATCATTGACTCTTACATATCACAGAGCTTTCTAAATAGCTGAGACTATTCTAAGCACTTAACATGTGTTGTAAATTTCCACAACTATCTTGTCTACATAGACAAACTTGCTCTTTCTCAATCAGGCCCTCAGGAAAATTAGTTGTTTAATCTAGAGGCCAGGGAGGTGGCTTGCTTGGCAGGTAGCATGCAGGCATTACAGGCCTAGCACCCTGCACTGTCTCTAGCACTGCTATGCTAGAGCAATATTCTGGCCTCGTTTACTCTCTTTCTCTCATAAAATATATACATAGATCTTTTCTTTAAAACATTTTTTTTTAATTTTCTTTTTTTTAAATATTTATTTTATTTATTTATTCCCTTTGTTGCCCTTGTTGTTTTATTGTTGTAGTTATTATTGTTGTTGTCACTGTTGGATAGGACAGAGAGAAATGGAGAGAGGAGGGGAAGACAGAGAGGGGGAGAGAAAGACACCTGTAGACCTGCTTCACAGCCTGTGAAGCGACTCCCCTGCAGGTGGGGAGCCGGGGCTCGAACCGGGATCCTTATGCCGGTCCTTGTGCTTTGCACCACCTGCGCTTAACCCGCTGTGCTACAGCCTGACTCCCTCTTTAAAACATTTTTTATTATATTTATTTATTTATTGGATAGAGACAGAAATCAAGAGGGAATGGGGAGTTAGAGAGGGACACAGAGATACCAGCAGCTCTGCTTTACCACTCGTGACGCTTTCCCCCTGCAGGTGGGGACTGGGGGCTCGAACCTGGGTCCTTACACATTGTAACATGTGCGTTCAACCAGGTGCACCACCACCTGGCCCCTTCATAGATCTTTAAGATCCTTTTTTTTTTTTTTAATCTGTAAGGGCACTTTGACCATTTCTGTAGACAGGATTCCCAGCTGCTGTTGTGAGGTGGTACTGGCTAGCCAGTCCTGTGTTGTGTTCTCTGCTGCAGCCAGGTTGCATGACATTATGGGAGCAGCTGTTTGGGTCCCTCGTGCTTTCGTGGCATTGTTCTCTATCCACAAACCACTGGAATTTGTGCTGACCAGGCCCACGTTCTCAGGAGATGAGTGCTCAGGATGCTATGTCCTCTCCCAGCGGGTGCACTGTATTTCAGGGGTCACTGCAGGCCTGGTCTCAGTAGCAAGCTGGGGACGAGCCAAGGCCACAGCTGTACATGCACTTGAATCCAACTCACTTGGATTCAGAAAGGCACCAACCTCCAAAAAGCTTGGTCTTGGGGTGGGAGGGAGAAACTACCATATGTGGGAAAATTGTGAGGCATGGTTGAGCGTGGTGTGGGACCTCCTATTGAAAAGTGGTAGTCTGGATGGCACGACCTTTTCTATCAGTCTCGCTCTACCTGAGATCGAGCATGGAGGAAAATGACCACCAGAAAATGTCCCCTCTGTCAGCCTTCCTGCTTCACAAAGACTCTGCATGCAGCCCATTTCCTTGTTCTCAAACCAGTAGGTTCGTTTACTCAGAGGTTAATAGAAGTCCATCTTCTCTGATCATATATGGCTCACACATCATTGTTCTGCTCTGTCAAACTACAGCCAGGGCCATTCTCCTTACTCCTCCACCTCCTCTGGTTCTTTTAATCTTACATGATCCATCTCCTCTCTTAGGGCTCCTCTCTGCTAGTTATTGATAACCCTACTTCCTTTGTTCCTTTGATCAACTAAACACTTGTTCAACATTTACTAGGGATGCTCTGACCTTTTCCCAACCCCCTATTTCTCTTTGTCCCTCTCCTCCCAAACCATATATGGAATGGATAACTTCCTTCCTCCTACAACCACTTATAACCCTACTTTGCTGTTCAATAAACAGATTGTTCATGAAACATTCCCCTGGTGATCTCTGGTTACATCTCTAGCTACGAAAACAGGGAGAGATCCAGTCGGCTCACTCCTACTGCCCCGGAACATTCTTTCTGGGCCCCCACACCTGGTGCACAACAGAGCAGGTAAGCCAGGAGTTTGTGCTTAGGAAGAGGCCTCCCCACCCAAAGGTCCAACAACCATAATCTTGAAGGAAAGAAGGACCACCCAGAAATGGGAGTGGTTGCAGGTTTAGGTGGGGTCTTTGGCTTTAAAAAGACTTGACCTTTGAAAGCTCTCTCTCTCCCAGGACCACCATGTGACCACCATCAAGCCTATAAGTGGGTTGGGTCTCTCTCCTTTGATCTCTCTCTCCTAATATGTTTTGTGTCCAATAAAGTTTAATTTACCTGAATAACCATGCTTTCTCCTCAATTCATTGTAGAGATTATGTGTGACAAACTTTGGGAATGGGAGGAAGCAAGCGTCAGCCTTCCATTCCCCCCACCCTCCCCTATAACAATACCAGGTAAAGAAAGGGAAAGAGGATAGAGTAATTTCACATTTGGGACTCAAGGGGGTTCCCTTATGTATTCAACTTAAGAAATAAAACACTCTTCCTGAATTATGAAAGCTGTTCTTCCTCCTCCTGGAACCTGGCAGATGCCAAAGAGGGAAGGAACAGGCAAGTCAGAGTCCTGACCTATTAGTTCTCTGACATCCTGACAGATCTACAGAAGTCCGGTTTATGACTGACTGGGGAGAGACTAGACAGCCCCTAACTCTCATCCAGTTCCACTAATCTCTCTTTCTTCTCTCCCCTTCTCCCTTTTTTAGCTCCCTTCCTCTCTCCCTGCTCTCCACAGTTTTATGAAGATCATTGCATTCCAGAAGTAGTGGTTATTTGTGGAATCATGCCAGAGTCATGCATGAGGAAAACATTAATGGCCTCACCCTCCCTAAATCACCAGTGTTAACAGTTCGGTCTATATTTTTCTTTTTTTGCAATTTTATATGCTCCTATAACTATAAAACTTTTAACCTTCTTTTAAAAATAAAATAATGTAAACCCAAGTTCTAAGTATTATTTGATTTTTGGAAATGGAGAGAAGAGGGGAAGACAGAGAGGAGGAGAGAAAGATAGACACTGCCTGTGAAGCTACTCCCCTGCAGGTGGGGAGCCGGGGGCTCAAACCGGGACTCTTGCGCTGGTCCTTGCATTTCGCACCACGTGTGCTTAACCTGCCACACTACCTCCTGGCCCACGAGCCGCTGTTTTAATTGCCAAGAGAGCAAACACAAAGGAAATGCAGTCTTAAGCACTGTCCCTATATCACAGAGGAAATACAAATCTCTACCAGTCACGTAGATTAAAATATCTACATAGGGTGAATCGGGAGAGTGTATGCTCTTTATTCTTCTATTTCCCATAATATTCTCACCTAGTTCCTTTCATACAGATGCTGGATTATTTAAAGGAAAGTGCCCAGGGTAGGGTTGCTGAGACTGAGGAGATATAAAGTGATCTTTGGTTGACCAAGACAGTGATGGTTCCTCCCTGCAGCCCAAAGTGAAGGGCATCACTGCACCTGCAGGTGAATATCTAGGATTTCTCCAGGGATGCACAGCCAGCTGGGGGCTGACTCTGTCACCACTCTGTGTCTCTGAAGCCAGACCTTGTCTCGTAGATAGTCCTTTTCTGCTCTTACATGATTCTATTAATCAAAAACTTCCTGGTAAGGTAAAATGAAACTCCACTAAAAAATGGCCACCTTTATTTAAAGAAGATGGGGGTGAAGCTAAAATAAAAACTGGTGTGAAATTGAACACTTGTCAAAGGAGAGAAGGGGTTTGCTCATGGCTGGCTATCTTTTTTTCCAGTGCCAGAGTCCCACACATGCACAACACCATGGCTCCCCCGAGTGCTGTTTGGTAGCACAGCAGGTGATCACTGTTCAGCTTTTGTGTCTGACTCTGTGCTCAGTTCCCAAACTCTCACATCACAGTTGTGCAGGGATCTCCTATTGGTCCACATTTCCTAGCTGCAGAGCCAGAGGTTGAGAGAGGCCAGATATGTTGCTCTAAGGCACCCAGGGAGGAAGCAGCAGAGGCAAGAATTGCAAGGGAGGCTTGGGCTTTCACTTCACACCTTTATGGCTATTCTAGCATTTGCAGAGGCTGGGCTTGGTGCACAATTAGTTGCATGACTATTTCTCTGAGTGCCTACCGTGTGCAGTATCTAGTGAGAGCCATGCCTTTGAGTGAGTACAGCTGACATGTAAAGGACTGATGCTGATTAGAGAGCCTGAATGTCACCTCGGTTTCCCGGACAACTAGACAGCAATGAGCAACACACCAGAGACAGAATGAAAGTGGAGCTGAAGGTGGGCCTGATGCTGGTTTCACAGATGTTGGGCACTGTGGCTCTAGGGAGGGGAAGACCTTCATTTGAAGTGGGGCTAAAGCAGAAGCATTGCTCAAATCTACTTCCCCCATCCCCCTAGTCCCTGTTTCCTTTCAGGGAATATTCTAACAAGTTGATAGAGGGACTGAAAAACCAGGAGTTCACCTCTGGGACAAATAAATGAGGTCAGGAGGTCATCCATCCTGGGGTGGGTTTCCTGTGTATTTCCTCAAGGCCAAAGCTTGTAACAGATCTTAAATTTCTCCTTGTTTTGAGGGAGCTAGACCAGCAGGAGAGAGGGTGGGGGTATAAATTTCTGCTCCAAGCCTTTTGTTTTGCAAATACAGAAAATAACTTAATCCATGGGGATTTTCCTGCTCTCTCTTTGCCACCTGGACCTCTACAAGCAGTCTCCTAGCACCTTAGCTGAGTCTGGACCACCATTAGAGCAGAGCATCAGGCTTCAGCTATGGGAGGGGGTTTCCCATGGGGACTAAGCATCTCCTATTCTGGTTTTCCCTTCCTTTCCCTTCTCTTCTCTTTTTCTTATTTTATTTTTTAAAGTTTTTTTTTGTTTGTTTGTTTACTAGTGCACTGCTCAGCTCTGGCTTATGGTGGTGCGGGGGGACTGAACCCGGGACTTTGGAGCCTCAGGCATGAGAGTCTCTTCAAATACTTATTATGCTATCTACCTCCTCTTATTTTATTTTTACCAGAACTCTGCACAGCTCTGGTTGACAGTTTTGCAGGGGATTGAATCTGGGACTTTGGAGCCTGAGGCATGAGAGTCTTTCTCTCTCTCTCTCTTTTTTAAATTTTTCAATTTTTTTTAATTTATTCCTTTTTGTTGTTGTTGTTTTATTGTTGTAGTTATTATTGCTGCTGCTTTTGATGTCATTGTTGTTGGATAGGACAGAAAGAAATGGAGAGAGAAGGGGAAGACAGAAAGGGGGAGAGAAAGACAGACAGACACCTGCAGACCTGCTTCACGGCCTGTGAAGCGACTCCCCTGCAGGTGGGGAGCCGGAGACTCAAACCAGGATCCTTACGCCGGTCCTTGTGCTTTGCACCACCTGTACTTTACCTGCTGTGCGACTCCCCCAGAGAGTCTCTTTTAAAGCACTGTGCTGTCTCCCCACACCTCCTGCACTAGTTGC
Organism: Erinaceus europaeus; assembly: GCF_950295315.1. Lineage (NCBI taxonomy): Eukaryota > Metazoa > Chordata > Mammalia > Eulipotyphla > Erinaceidae > Erinaceus > Erinaceus europaeus. The sequence goes on from NC_080171.1 coordinate 23,806,583, forward strand.
CCCAGCAGGCTCTGTGTCCTTGCTAGCTCCTGACCTCCTGGCTGTCAGTAGGTAGCTGGAGATGAGGGTGGTTATCTAGCAGCTGTGCAGAGAGATTAGAGGAAGTGAGCTCTGCACAGCCAGGCACACCAGTCCAGGCATGATAGGGCAGCAGATGGCAGGTGGTAGGGCAGACCTAGAGGGCAGACCCTCTAGTTTAGGGGGCAAGAGGCAGAAGTACCAGCTCCTGGGAAGGCGTCAGTACAAAGCCTGGTGTCCAGTGCCTCTCTAGTAGTAATAATGAAGTGCTAACATGTCTACTGCTATGACTGTTTTGCTGAACAAATCAATTTACTGTTGTGGGTTATTAAGTGACTTTTAATTATTATTATTTTTTAAAATTATCTTTATTTATTGGATAGAGACAGACAGAAATCGAGAGGAAAGGGGGTGATAGAGAGGGAGAGAGACGGAGAGACACCTGCAGCCCTGCTTCACCAGTCATGAAGCTTTCCCCCTGCAGGTAGGGACCGGGGGCTTGAACCCAGGTCCTTGCACACTGTAATACGTGCGCTCAAGCAGGTGTGCCACCACCTGGCCCCCTTTAATAATTTTTTAATGAGAAAAAGAGAGAGCAGTGTACTGCTCCATTGTATGCTATTCCAGGATTGAACCCATGGCCTTGTGTATGTAAGGCATGCACTCTGCTGCTGAGCCACTTCCCCAACTACTGGTGTGGTTAGTTGTGAATCTGCAACTGTATGTTATAGGTGTATGAGGGCTGGCACATGTTTCCCCAACATTTAAAAGGTTTGTCACACATTATCTCAACAAAGAATTGAGGGAATTTCAAATTGTATTCAGGAAAATTGAGAACATTCACATGTTAGGACATGAGAGAGGGGGTAGGAAGCAGAGCTCTTACTCACATGATGACTTGGCATGGCTCTCTAGAGCCATGCCCACCAGTCTACCTTTTAACACCCAAGCCCCGCCTCTGCAGGTCGCTCTGGATCCCCTGCCTCTCTGGCCACTGGTGGCAGAGGTGAAGCGGCCCCCTAGGGTGGCTCTGCGTGATGAGGGTGTAGTGCATGGAGAGACACACACAGTCAAGTCTGGGAGAAGCCTCTGAGGGTCGACTCATTTATTGAGAGATACAAGCAGGCAGATAAACCCATAGTCCAGAGAGAAGGTTGAGGTCATCGTTAACCCAAACATAATGCATAGTTACATCTTGACCTACAAAGTATTTGATCACAACTGGAAAGTTACCGTATAAGGCTTGGGCATGAGCTCACAATGCATATTTCTCTGAGGGCAAATTACAGGCACTTCAGGACAGGGGGGAAGGGAGCAGTTGAGTAAAACCAGGATATTTGCAGTGGGTTACAAGTCGGTCATACATAGTAATTCATGGTCTTTGTTTTAAGGGGATGGAGTAACATGTGCAGAAAGGGTGCCCTGTTCAGGGAAGCCCATCCATCATATAAGTTCATGAGGTCAGGAGGGACCTGCCTAGCTTCTCCCTCAGGAAAGGGGGTGAATTCAGGGTCAATCCACTTAGACTCTCATGGAAACAATGGCCTGGACTTCCTGGACAGTGGGCCCATTCCCCACATGCCTCCACCTTTTTTTTTTTTAAATTTTATTTATAAAATGGACACTGACTATAGGATAAGAGGAGTACATTTCCACACAATTCTCACCACCAGAACTCCGTATCCCATCCCCTCCCCTGATAGCTTTCCTATACTTTAACCTCCTGGGAATATGGACCCAGGGTCATTATGGGCTGCAGAAGGTGGAAGGTCTGGCTTCTGTAATTGCTTCCCCGCTGAACATGGATGTTGACAAGTCACACCTGTCACCACTCGCATTTTCTAGGCTGTACACTCCAGGTGTCTCCTGTCCCTCAACAGTTCCAGGTTCAATCCCCAACATCATCATAAGCCAGAGCTGAACAGCGATCTGGTTAAAAAAAAAAAAAAAAAAAAGAGGAGGAGGAGGAGGCAGGGTGAGTGGCAGTGTACCTGGTTGAGTGGTGCAAGAACCCAGGTTTAAGACTCAGGTCCCTACCTGCAGGGGGGAAGCTTCACTAATTGTGAAGCAGTGCTGCAGGTCTCTCTCTCTCTCTCTTTCCTCTTTCCTCTCATTTTTTTCCTTGTCCTATAAAATAAAAATAAATAAATAAATACATGTGGAGTTTATGAGGTATTCTCCCTGAGGTACATTCTACCCCCGTCCACAAAGTCACATTTCTTTGTGGTGAATTCAGCCAGTCTTCTGGAACATTTTCTCAAGCTTTCAAGAGCTAGAGAGCTGCAGTGGAAACAGGGCACAGGACACCCCTGCCTAAAACTGCCCAGTCTGCATTTGCGGCCACAGAGGATGAAGTGGTGCTCAGGCTCCCCTCCCCTCTCCTTCTCTCTCCTACTCTCGCTTTTCCTCCCTTCCCCTCCCCTCCCTCCCCTCTCCTTCTGTTTCCTCCTCTCCCCCTCCTTCTCTCTCCTCCTCTCCCCTCTCTTTCCTTCCCCACCCCTCTCCTTCTCTCTTACCCCCTCCCCTCTCCTCTCCCCTCCTTCCCCCTCTTTGTTTTGTTGCTGCTTTCCTCCTTTCTCCCTCCATCTACTCTGGAACAACAACAACAAAACCAAACCCGAACAAACACCTTTCTTTTTTTTTCTTTTTAAAAATTTTTTATATTATTTTTTTATTCCCTTTTGTTGTCCTTGTTGTTTTACTGTTGTAGTCATTATTGATATTGTTGGACAGGACAGAGAGAAATGGAGAGAGGAGGGGAAGACAGAGGGGGGGGAGAGAGAGAGAGAGAAAGATAGACACCTGCAGACCTGCTTCACGGCCTGGGAAGCGACTCCCTTGCAGGTGGGGAGCCGGGGTTCGAACCGGGATCCTTATGCCGGTCCTTGCGCTTTGCGCCATGTGCGCTCAACCCGCTGCACTACTGCCCAACAAACACCTTTCAAATGAAAGAAGAGAGGTAGAGAAGGGGCAGAAGTGCAGGAAACTGTACAAGAGGTGCTCAGGATGGAAATGAAAAACAAGTCTATAAGCCAAGAGCTTTGGCTAAGTCAGACCACTTCAGAGTTCCACAGGTGAGGGTAGTATAGGGAAGGGGCCTGGCTCGCCAGGTGTCAGCCTCTCAGAGGGGCTAAGCCATAAGTATTCTAAACTGTTACTCTTTCTCACAAAAATCACAATGCAATTTTAAATAAGTATGCAAAAATAGAGAGAAGGTGGTCAGGAGTACAGAGTATACCAGGGTTATTTCTGGGGCTCGGTGCCTACATGATGAACTCAGTGCTCCTGGTGGCCACTTTTTTCTTTTCTCTTTTAAAAAATTATTTATTGGGTAGAGCAGAGAAAAATTGAAAGGGAAGAGGGAGAAATAGAGGGAAAGAGAAAGACAACTACAACACTGCTTCACTGATCATGAAGCATCCCCCTTAGAAATGGAACCTGAGTCCTTAAACACAGTAATGTGTGTACTCAACCAGGGACACCACTGCCCAGCCCCTTGCTTTATTTTCCTTCCCTTTTTCCTTCCTTCTTTTCTTCTTTCCTCCCTTCCACCCATCCATCCTTCCTTCCTTCCTTTCCCCCCAAGATTCAATAAAAATCCAATGTAATATTTTAAAGATTTTATTTATTGATTTATGAAAAGGAGAGGACTTTTTAGTCACCAGGTTCCAGGTGTCATCAGGATGCCGGCCAGACTTCCCTGGATTGAAGACACCACCAATGTGTCCTGGAGCTCAGCTTCCCCAGAGACCCATCCTACTAGGGAAAGAGAGAGGCAGACTGGGAGTATGGACCGACCAGTCAACGCCCATGTTCAGCGAGGAAGCAATTACAGAAGCCAGACCTTCTACCTTCTGCAACCCTCAATGACCCTGGGTCCATGCTCCCAGAGGGATAGAGAATGGGAAAGCTATCGGGGGAGGGGGTGGGATATGGAGATTGGGCGGTGGGAATTGTGTGGAGTTGTACCCCTCCTAAAATAAAAAAAAAATAAAAAAATAAAAAAAAAAAAAGACCATCATGGGTAAAAAAAAAAAAAAAAAAAGAAAAGGAGAGGAGACAGATGGAGAAGGAAGGGGACAGGGAGAGAAAACACCAGAGTAGCACGCACACTGATTGGCATATGTAATGGAAGGGATGAACTTGCCATCTCAGGCTGAGAATCCAGGGCTTTATTCATTGCATTCCTCCCCTGCTGACCAATGCAATTATTTATGTGTGAGGGTAACAGTACCAACAATTGTATTTATTTGTTGCTATAAACCATTAATTCTTCTGCTCCTCCTCCAGAAAAAAAAATGCATGCAGGATGCCCTCCCTGTGACCCCAGGCACCACCATCATCTTTGCAACTTTGAAGCAGTTTGTGTCATTGTTGGAACAGCTCTGCATTCACAAACTTTTTTATCCTAGCTGGATAAAAGCCTGTTTCTGTCTCCTGTATGCGCTGAATCCTGTATGTCTTCTAACTCTTTCAGCTGAAGAGATTTTTATTTAACCTGCGGGGGACAGAGAGATGCAGAGGAGACTGAGAACGAAGAGAGGCCAGAGCACCACACAGCACCTGGGCCGAGGGGGAATGGGATTCCCATATCAGGCGTGCAAGCCCTGGCTCTGCCTGGTGAGCTACTTCTCAGCCCACTCACACTCTTGCTCCAGCATTGAAGGACAGCTGTAAGAAATGTGCAAGTCAATTAACTTGCATGGAGAAATGAACAGCTGAGAAGGAAGCAGGTGTGTTCCATCAACAGGAGAGCTTGCAAACAACACTGACTGCAGTTTATGTTTCTGTGGTGGACGGAGTACAATGTACTTCAGGAAGAGTGCTTCATCAAATCATGGGTACATTGCACTTCAGGAAGATTCATCAAATCCAAAGGTACTGTGTAGAAACTAAACAGACATGCACCTTCACTGTCCAGTGTGACAGACAACAATATGCTGTTACTTCCCTTCAGTACCAATGATTTATTAATATTTTTTTATGGTTAAGTTCCTTTTTTAGGTTTTAGTGTTAAATTCCTATCTCTCTCTTTAGAGTTGAGCTGTCTTGCTGAGTGAAGTAGGAAATTCCTTGCCCCTTCCCCCTTGAATAAACAGGATCTAATCAGTGAAGGCCACCCATAGTTCAAAGGACCCTGCATGGAGACAAGCCTTATCAGGATCTTATCAGTGAAGGCCACCCATTGTTCGAAGGACCCTACATGGGGATAAGCCTTATCAGGACCTTTGAACAGACTTTGTGGTATGCTGCCCACCGGATGGGTGGTCATAGCAGATGGCAGGAGGATGTGGCGACCCTGCCTGGTTGAATTCTATTGGTTGTGTGATCTTACTATATTTGAAACTAGCCCGCGCTTTGCTTTGAATGGATCATGCTTTTGCTAAGTTTGAAATGATTGGATCTTGTGTTTGCTATAGCCTGTTATTGGATGTAGGTTGATAAGGTGATGTCCCCCCCCCCTTGAGTGTAGTCTGAATTCCTATAAATTGTATGGTTTGAGCCCTGTTCAGGGCCGAGCTTGGTAGACTAACACCAGTCACCATCTCGGCCCGGATTGCAATTCGTCAATAAACATCTTTGCTTCCTTACAGTGGATGGTGGTTTGATTTATGCTCGCTAACATTTGGAGGCTCCAGCGAGATACCTCAGACGGGTTCTCCTGAGGACACCCCATCCTGGGTCCGGACCCTCGGAGGCCTTGGAAGTCCTGCCCGGCGCCGGTAAGTCAGGCCTGAATTTTGTATGGTACCATTTCTTTTCTAGCTCTGTGCCTCCGGAGAACCAGTGAGTCAAGCTTGATTTTTGTGTGAGTCCCCGCGGGGCCTGGGAGTCTGTGGATTGCGGGACGCCGCGTTAGAATCCCAGACTGCAGCGCTGGAGAGTGACGACTCCCAGGCTGCTGGGGTAAGGATCTGGAACAGGGTCCACCCCGGGACCTGAAACAGGGTTCACCTAAGGATCTGGAAAAGGGTCCGCTTCCGAACTGTCTCTTGTGGCCACTCTGTGTTTGTCTCTTTTCTCCTCTCTTTGGCAATTCGCGAAAAGGCTGAGCCTATTAGTGCAACTGAGGGGGTCTGGCCGGAGCTACTCTCCGGTGACTCCTGAAGGCCTAATTAGCAACATTCCTTAGTAGCGGCGGCCGGAATGGTAATTGCCCAATCTTGACTGAGTGAGTGGTCTGCTGCATGCGTGTGTGTGTGTGTGTGTGTGTGTGTGTGTGTGTGTGTGAATGCCGCGTGCCTCACGGCCTCAGGGCTACGGGGCCTGAGTGGGCCCTAACCTGCGTGTCCGTGGAGTCGTTTCAGCTAAACGGGGATTCTCAACTTAGTTGAGACCAGGGCTGGGGATCATACGGCTACCCTTAAGCTAAGACTCCTTAAGGTCCCGCGAGGGGCCCGGCCAGGCGGGCACAGTTGAGTGCCTGGCGTCCTTCGGATGCCAGTTCTATTTCCCCACTAATTGTCTTGTTGGTTGTCTATTCGTTGTCTCCCCCTTGTGTTGTGTTACGGTACCACAAAGAAGTTAACAAATTAGGAAAACTGGAGTCATCACTAATAAAGGAAGACCATAGCCCTGATGTAGGAGAAGGTCCCAAGTGGACACCTTTTGGGCTATTGGAAATAGAACAAAGGTGTGTGAGTGTGAGAGCATATGAGAGCCTTCTGTGTGCTGGCCAGCGAGTGAGTGGAAGAAGGAAGGTAATCCTAGGTGCGACTGCAGTGACAATTGTTGCCTTGTTTGTTTCCTTGTTATTTCATTTTGACAGGAAGATGGGACAGGCCTCATCAAAACCCACCCCACTCTCCCCCCTGGAATGCTTAATTAAGAATTTCTCAGATTTCTCTCGCAGGGCAGCCGGATTCGGAGTCCAGGTAGACGCCTTCACCCTACGAAAGTTCTGTGTCAGAGAATGGCCCACGTTTGGTGTGGGCTGGCCGGAGGAAGGGAGCCTGGACCCTGGCACCTGTGCAGCAGTACAGGATGTAATTTTTGGCGAACCAGGGCACCCTGATCAGATGCCATACATTGAAATCTGGGCTGGAATCATTTATGACAAACCCAAATATTTGCTAAAATGTCAGAAGGGTTCCAGGGAGAAGGGAGAGTCAAAAGAAAAATCTGGAATATATGTGGTACGGGGAGGCAGGAGAGCGGGAACACCTAAACGCCCCAGCCGTCCTGTGCTCCCGAGCCCCCCTGAGTCCCCACCGGGACCGGGTAGAAAGAGAAGTAATAATCCTCCCCCTTACTCCAGCTCCCGTAGGCCCACTGCTCCCGAGCCTGATTCCACCTCAGAGACTCCTCCTGGGCCCTTTAGTCCACCCCACACCAGAGCGGGGACAGCTTTCGGCTCCGGGAGGACCCACGAGGAGGCGGTGCCGGCTGGAGTTTTTCCCTTAAGGGAAGCCGGGGAGCGAGAGGCGGGAGGGAGGCCACTTAGGATATATGTTCCCTTCACTACCTCAGATTTGTACAATTGGAAAAATCAAAACCCTCCCTTCTCTGTAGACCCTGAAGGTGTGGCAACCTTGCTTGAGTCGGTTTTTTACACTCACCAACCTACGTGGGATGATTGTCAGCAACTGTTAAATACTTTGTTCACGGCCGAGGAGAGGGAGAGGATTAGACTGGAAGGGAGGAAGCAGGCTCAAGTTGGAAAGGGGGAGGCATTTACGGATGCCGAGATGGAAGAGGTGTTCCCACGTAGTAGACCGAAATGGGACCCGAACACACACGCCGGACTTGAAGCCCTTTCCAGGTACCGCCAGACTCTATTAAGGGGCATTCGGGCGGCTGGCCGAAAGCCCACTAATTTATCTAAGGTGACCGAGTGCATCCAGGGTGCGAGCGAGAGCCCGACGGCTTTCTTAGAGAGGCTTCATCAGGTCTACCGGACCTGGACCCCTATAGACCCTAAAGCCCCCGAGAACTTGCAGGCCGTTGTTCTCCAGTTCGTAGCCCAATCCGCCCCAGATATTAGAAAGAAATTGCAGAAGCTGGATGGTTTCCAGGGGAAGTCTCTTTCTGAGTTAGTGGCCATAGCCCAGAAGGTTTTTGAGAATAGGGAAGATCCAGCTAAGGCTACAGTGGAGCTCAGTAAGAAGATGACCCAAGTTCTTATGATGAGAGAGACAGAAGGTAGAGAGGGGAGAAGGAGTTTTAGGAGAAATGCTAAGGAAGGAAGAAGCCAGAAAAGAGCTAAACCTTTAGGGAAGAATCAGTGTGCATTCTGCAAGAAGGAAGGGCACTGGCAAAGAGAATGCCCGGAGAAGGAGAAGAGGAAGCCTGAAGGGGAAGCACCCCTATTAACCTTTGATTAGAGAGGTCAGGGCTCCCCTAGCCCCCGGGAGCCCAGGGTAAAACTTTCGGTAGGGGGAAAGTTAGTTAATTTTCTAGTGGATACCGGGGCCACACATTCAGTAATCCAGCAACCAGTAGGACCCACTGGAAAGGAGAAAGTTAAAATTATGGGAGCTACGGGGGAAGTAAAAAGTTATCCGAAATCCACTGGAAGAGTTGCGGGCCCTGGCCTGCAGACTATCACCCACTCCTTCTTGGTAATTCCTGAATGCCCGGAACCACTCCTTGGGAGAGATCTCCTCCAAAAACTACAGGCAACCGTTTCATTCGAAGTAGACAAGGGACCCACGGTACATTTTGGTGGGCGCATCTTGCTCACTATGCCAGCCAGTGAAGAATACCGACTATATGAGGATATGAGGCAGGAAAATGACTTGGGCCTGTTGGAAATATGGAAGCAGGAAATCCCTAATGTTTGGGCTGAAACAAACCCCCCCGGGCTAGCTAAACATGTGACCCCCGTAGTGGTGCAATTAACCAGTTCTGCCACTCCAGCCCGTGTGCACCAGTATCCCATGAGCCGAGAGGCCCAGCAAGGCATCAGGATCCATATCCAACGCCTGAAGAAGGCCGGCATTTTGGTACCCTGCAAATCAGCGTGGAACACACCTCTCCTCCCAGTTCGGAAACCAGGAACGAACGACTACAGGCCAGTACAGGATCTGCGAGAGGTAAATAAGAGAGTGGAAACTGTCCACCCCACAGTTCCTAACCCTTATACTCTTCTCAGCCTCCTGCCGCCAGAACGGACTTGGTATAGTGTCTTGGACTTGAAGGATGCTTTTTTCAGCATTCCTCTGGCCCCTCATAGCCAGCCCATATTCGCCTTTGAATGGACGGACCCTGAAGAAGGAGAGACTGGTCAGTTAACTTGGACCCGCCTGCCACAAGGGTTCAAGAATTCCCCAACTCTGTTCGATGAAGCCTTGAGTAAGGACTTATCCAGTTTTCGAGGTGAACACCCATGGTGCAGCCTCCTACAGTACGTGGATGATCTTTTAATTGCTGCCCCCTCCAGGAAAGATTGCGAAGAGGCTACTCGTGACCTATTGAAGGTATTGGGGGCTCTGGGGTACAGAGTGTCTGCCAAAAAGGCCCAACTGTGTGCCCAAGAAGTGACCTACCTGGGCTACCAAATAAAGGAAGGCCAGCGGGCGCTGTCCCAGGCAAGAATCCAGACTGTCTTGAAGATCCCGACCCCGTCCACAAAGAGACAGGTCAGGGAATTCCTGGGGGCGGTGGGCTACTGTAGGTTATGGATCCCAGGATTTGCAGAACTGGCCAAACCCCTCTACGTCGCCACTGGAGGAGGCGATACGTCATTAAAATGGACAGAGACAGAGGAGAAGGCCTTCCAGGCACTGAAAACAGCCTTGGTAAGTGCCCCGGCCCTGAGCCTCCCTGACCTCAATAAACCTTTTCAGCTGTTTGTCGCAGAAAGTGTTGGGGTGGCCAAAGGGGTGCTCACCCAGACTCTGGGACCCTGGAAGAAACCGGTAGCCTATCTGTCTAAGCGCCTAGATCCTGTGGCAGCTGGGTGGCCGGGGTGCCTGAGAACAGTGGCTGCTGCCGCTTTGCTGGTAAAGGAGGCTACGAAACTGACATTTGGACAGACTCTAGAAATTGTTACGTCCCACAATCTGGCTAGCTTGCTCTACTCTCCTCCAGACCGGTGGATGACCAATGCCCGGATCACGCATTACCAGGTACTATTGCTAGACCCGCCCCGTGTTACTTTCAAGCAGACAGCCGCATTAAATCCCGCCACCCTGCTCCCCAACCCGGAGGACGAAGACACCCATGACTGCGGAGAAATCCTGGAAGCCCTGACCTCACTGAGAGCTGACCTGACAGACGTCCCCCTGCCTGATGCACTGGTAACTCTCTACACTGATGGAAGCAGCTTTGTGGAGGACGGTGTGAGGTATTCAGGGGCAGCCGTGGTCACTAACCAAGAGGTCCTATGGGCAGCTTCGCTACCTCAAGGGACTTCAGCTCAGAAGGCAGAGTTGATAGCACTGACTCAAGCACTCAAGTGGGGAGCAGGGAAGAAGATAAACGTGTACACTGACAGCAGATACGCTTTTGCCACTGTCCACGTTCACGGGGCATTGTACCAAGAGAGAGGACTGCTAACTGCAGGAGGTCAGGCCATCAAGCATGCACCAGAAATCCTAGCCTTGCTGGCAGCTATATGGGAGCCTGAGAAGGTAGCTGTAATACACTGCAAGGGCCACCAGAGGGACAATTCAGATGTAGCACAGGGTAACCAGTTTGCTGACGACATCGCCCGGAAGGCTGCCAAAAGACTAGTGGGGACTCAGGCTCAGTTAGTAGTAGCCTCACCTACGGAAATATCACCAGACAGACGACCAAGTTATTCAAAACAAGAGGAGGAATTTGGAAGAAGACTTGGAGGAAGACAAAGTGAAGACGGGTGGATTACCCTCCCAGACCAAAGGATACTGCTGCCCCAGCAGTTGGGGAGACAAGTTGTGACCCTGGCTCATGGAAGTACTCACCTGGGGGGAGAAAAGTTAGCTGAACTAATAAACAAATTCTATCTAATAACAGGTTTATACAGGATTTCCAGGAGTGTGGCAAGCCGCTGTGTCACATGTGCCAGAGTAAACGCCAACCCCATCCAGGCCAAGTGGCCTGGAACCCGATGGAGAGGAGAAGAGCCTGGTGAACATTGGGAAGTGGATTTCACTGAGATGCCCACAGCTCCGGGAGGTTACAAGTATCTCCTAGTGATGATAGACACCTTCTCGGGTTGGGCCGAAGCCTTCCCTACTAGGAAAGAGACTTCCCCAGTAGTGGTGAAACAATTGGTATCTGAAATTATTCCAAGGTTTGGTCTCCCATATTCCCTGGGGTCGGATAATGGTCCGGCATTTATTGCCAAGGTCACCCAACAATTGGCTGAGACTTTGCAAATTAAATGGAAGCTGCACTGCATTTATCGCCCTCAGAGTTCAGGGCAGGTAGAAAGGATGAATAGGACACTTAAGGAGACTTTGACTAAGTTAAGGATAGAGACTGGCGGGAACTGGGTTACTCTTTTACCTTTTGCTTTGTTAAAAAGTAGAAATACCCCTTATGTTTCTGGATTCACCCCATTTGAAATTGTGTACGGCAAGTTGCCCACCCTGGTGCCCCGGATAGGGGCTGAGAAGTTGGCTGAAATAGCCCGAGGTAACCTATTAGAATCTCTGCAGGCCCTTCAGGCGGTGCGGGGAAAGGCCAGACTCGCTGTCTGGACTGCTAAACCGGGGACCCGGAAGGAGGAAGCCCGAGGCCGGATTGCACCCCTGTTCGAGCCTGGGGACTCTGTGCTAGTGAAGAAACTGCACCCTGATCACCTGGAGACCCGGTGGGAAGGACCATTTACCGTCATCCTAAGCACACCGACAGCGGCGAAAGTCGCCGGGAAGCGGCATTGGATCCACCACACTCGCTTGAAGAAATTTGTTCCGGATCCCACTGATTCCACGGAAGCGGAAGAGCCGAAGAGATGGCGTGCTGTGCCCACCCCGGACCCCATGAAGGTCCGGCTAGTCTCTTCCTAACTCTGATGTTTTTGCTTTGTTTCAGCTGGGCCTCCCAGGATGAACACCCTCAGGTGGCCCCAATACATGTATGGGAGCTGAGAAATGCAGAAGGGAAAGTAATTAACAGCTTGCCAACCACTGGCCAGCCGATATTCTCCTTTGAGCTCTGTGACTTATTTGGGGAAAATTGGAACGGCACGAACTGGTCCAGCTCAATTACTAAGGATGGAGGGTGCGGCTCCATCAACAGAGAAAGTCGCCTGTGGGACAGACCCTACTATGTCTGCCCCAGGGAAGGACGTTCCAATGACTGCAGAGGAGAAAAATATTTTTTCTGTGGCCTTTGGGGGGAATGTTTGACGGCATCTCCGGTGAAGGACAGTGATAAGCACCTGGAATTTACAAGAGTGACCCGGTTGGGTGCCCCAACTAAACAAGGCACCTGCAATCTCGGAGACTGTAACCCTGTGGAAGTTAAGGTCAAGACATGGCATGAGACTGAGACTTGGACAGGAGGCCGGATGTGGGGCATTTGGATAGTGTTCACTGGGAAGGATCCGGGAGCCCTTTTCACCATCCAATTGAAGGTGCAACCCTGGTTCCCGAACCCCGCGGGTCCCCTGAGACCCATTCCCTTGGACCAGGACCCTGGAAACCCCCCAAATGACACAGGGATTGGAAAAGACCAAATTGGTATGAGTTCTGCAGGGGGAACAGAACTAGGTACCAACCACCTGCCCGATGTACATCCCAGAGTGAAGACGCTGGTGAGGTCTGTGGAATTGGTGTATGCTCTTTTAAATAGCTCTACCCCAAATGTAACCCGTGACTGTTGGCTATACCTACACCCTGAACCCCCTCATTACATTGGAGTAGCAGCCATAGCTAAGACAGGCACAAGTAAGGAAAACATCAAGATGTTAACCTTGTCATCAAGGAACTCAAATAGCCCAGAATGCAAATGGGGAACGCAGCTTCACCAAGTAACCCTGGGGGAGATTCAAGGGAAAGGAACTTGTTTTGTTACGGCTAATTATCAGCTAGAAATGTCCCCATATCGGGGCCATTGCTCCCAGATTATAGAGGCTAATAAAACTCAGGAATGGGCAGTCCTCTTAAGAGCCCCAGAGGGAACCTGGTGGGTCTGCACTTCAGGCATGGGCATGGCCCCTTGTGTTACTTTCTGGGGAATGGAGAAAGAGGGACTTTGTATCCTGACTCATGTCCTTCCCCACTTATACTATGCACACGGGGAGGCTGGGTGGGCGCACCTGGAAGGCCAAGAGAGTAGCCCCCTCCGGTCCGAGAGACAGAAGCGTGCTCCGGTACTAGTTCCCCTACTGACAGGAGTAGTAATTGCCGGATCCATTGCTGTAGGGGCAACGGCACTGGCCAAGGAAGAAACCATAGTTGAATTAGACCAACAGGTGGACCAGGACTTAAGGACATTAGAGGACTCGATGGAGGCTCTTGAAGGGTCACTGTCCTCCCTGGCTGAGGTGGTCCTCCAGAACCGGAGAGGACTTGACTTGCTCTTTTTAAGACAGGGAGGATTATGTGTTGCCCTTAATGAAGCTTGCTGTTTTTATGCCAACCATTCTGGATTGGTAAGAAAAAGCCTAAATGAAGTCAAGAGGAGAATAGGAGATAGGGCTCAGAAGTGGAAGGAGCTGAGAGAGAGCAGCTGGTTTAAAGGCGATTGGTTTTCTAACTGGTTTTCAAATATTTTCTCCGGCTGGCCGTCTTGGCTTAAAACCCTAGTTGCCACCATAGCTGGGCCCCTGATTACTTTACTGCTTATAGTCACCTTGGGTCCCTGCCTGTGGAGAACCTTGGTGTCTATGATCCAGCAACGGACTGGAAAAGTTATGAGCTTAGAAACCTATCTAGAAGCCAATGGAGGTCATATTTACTATGACTCAGACTATGACTCAGAAGAGGAAAAGAAAGGTGAAGAAGAATCAAGGATTTGATTTGCGGCCAAGACTAGTGGGGAATGTGACAGACAACAATATGCTGTTACTTCCCTTCAGTACCAATGATTTATTAATATTTTTTTATGGTTAAGTTCCTTTTTTAGGTTTTAGTGTTAAATTCCTATCTCTCTCTTTAGAGTTGAGCTGTCTTGCTGAGTGAAGTAGGAAATTCCTTGCCCCTTCCCCCTTGAATAAACAGGATCTAATCAGTGAAGGCCACCCATAGTTCAAAGGACCCTGCATGGAGACAAGCCTTATCAGGATCTTATCAGTGAAGGCCACCCATTGTTCGAAGGACCCTACATGGGGATAAGCCTTATCAGGACCTTTGAACAGACTTTGTGGTATGCTGCCCACCGGATGGGTGGTCATAGCAGATGGCAGGAGGATGTGGCGACCCTGCCTGGTTGAATTCTATTGGTTGTGTGATCTTACTATATTTGAAACTAGCCCGCGCTTTGCTTTGAATGGATCATGCTTTTGCTAAGTTTGAAATGATTGGATCTTGTGTTTGCTATAGCCTGTTATTGGATGTAGGTTGATAAGGTGATGTCCCCCCCCCCTTGAGTGTAGTCTGAATTCCTATAAATTGTATGGTTTGAGCCCTGTTCAGGGCCGAGCTTGGTAGACTAACACCAGTCACCATCTCGGCCCGGATTGCAATTCGTCAATAAACATCTTTGCTTCCTTACAGTGGATGGTGGTTTGATTTATGCTCGCTAACATCCAGACTGGAGCAGCCAGGGAGGTAGCTCAGTCTTGTGTGTGAGAGGCCCCAGGCTGAAGGCCTGCCCCTCCTAGGCTTGCCTCAGTGTGTGGGCTCTCTCAGATCATGTGCTAAGTACACAAACATCGTTTTTAAAAGAAAAAGTACATATGCAGTGTGGAAAAATGTAGACTATCCAGAAATATAGAGAGGAGAGCATGACATGAGTCCCTCGGCCAGGGGCTCTAGATTCAGAGAAATGGGAGGGAAAGGGGCCATGCAGGGAACAGTGGTTCTCAGCCTTCAGGCCACTCACTGTCTCGGGGTGGCATTGCACCAGGCTGCCAGACCACCCCTGGATTGTCTATCATAATACAGAGCACTGCTGCTCCAGTGCTACGATAGAGCAAGGGGCTGCGTCATTGAGAAATGGCCTGCTCCTTCTCTCCTTAGCAAACTTGGACTTCTCAGTGCTCTGAAGCCTAGGAGGCCCTAAATCAAGCTGCTACCTGACACTCCGTGAAGTGCCCACTACCCCCTCAAGGAGGCATTCTGTGCATTATTCTGGAGGAAAGGATGAATCTTTTAAATCTATGATGATGCTAGCTAACTGTGGCTTTCTATCCCGATTATCAAACTACTCTCTCTCTCTCTCTTTTTTTATTAGTGATTTAATAATGATGAACAAGATTGCAAGGTAACAGGGGTATAATTCCATACAGTTCCCACCACCAGAGTTCCATGTCCCATTCCCTTCACTGGAAGTTTCCCTATTCTTTATCCCTCTGGGAGTATGGACCAAAATTCTTTATGAGATGCAGAAGGTGGGAGGTCTGGCTTCTGTAATTGCTTCTCCACTGAAAAATGGATGTTGGCAGGTCAATCCATACCTCCTGATTGTTTCTATCTTTCCATGGTGGAGTAGGGCTCTGGAGAGGTGGGGGTCCAGGACATGTTGCTTGTCTGCCCTAGGAAGTCAGGATGGAATCATAGTAGTGTCTGCAACTTGAGAACATAAATCTTCAACAAAAACAAATATCCTTTTATGATCAGAATGTACAGAAAGTGGGAATAGGTGGAGAATTCCTTAACCTGATGGATTCAATATATAGCCCACATTATACTCAATGACGAGAAATTAGAAGTATTCTTTCTCACTTAGAACAGGTTCTAGAAAGGTCTGTCCACTAACCACCATTTCAATGGTGATTTCTACTTCAACATAGTATTGGGAGTGGTGGCAAGAATGGCTAGGTATGTTAATGTAGGGATTTCTGAGCAGGAGATGAGCTAGACAGAGAGAGGGTGAACCGGAGCAGCACACGGTACATGAGAAGCCAGGGATGAACGCAGGACCTCAGGCTTGAGAGGCCACTGCTGCACTACTTCCAGGGCTGGCACAAAGTTATTTTTTATTATTTTATTTTTTTTTACATATTTACTTATTTATTTTGGTAGAGACAGACAGAAATGGAGAGGGAGAAAGACCCCCAAAGTATTGTTAAACTTCTCATGAATCTTTCCTCCCGGCAGGCGTCATGGATGAGGCCTGTAGTGCTGCCTCCCAGGACCCTTCTGCTCCCCTGCCACTTCTCCAAAGTCCTGCAGCTGACCTTGGACTTGGAGCCGGTCCTACTCTTCCTCCTCCACCTCCTAACCGTATCATTAGACCCACAACTCTCTTCAGCACAGGTAAAGTGAAGTTAAACTTTATCTTACCTAATCATTGTTTCTTAGTTATATCTGTCTCGTTTTAAGATTTTGTAGCAGCAAAGTGACCACATCAGTGTACAGTTTTCCATGCAAACTGTGAAATTTCTGGGCTTAGGAAATAGACTGCTTTGATTTTCATTACTCTTTATGGAAAAATTTTGTACTCACCTGGAGACCACTTGCTCCCAAAATATACTAATGAAAGGTTAGAAACTTAAACTCACGGAAGTTGGGCGGTAGCGCAGCGGGTTAAGCGCAGGTGGCGCAAAGCGCAAGGACCCGCATAGGGATCCCGGTTCAAGCACCTGGCTCCCCATCTGCAGGGGAGTCACTTCACAAGCGGTGAAACAGGTCTGCAGGTGTCTATCTTTCTCTCCTCCTCTCTGTCTTCCCCTCCTCTCTCGATTTCTCTCTGTCCTATCCAACAACGAACGACATCAACAACAACAATAACCACAACAAGGCTACAACAACGAGGGCAACAAAAGAGAATAATAAATAAATAAATAAATAAATAAATAAATAAATAAATAAAAAGAACTTAAAATCACTCCCAAGCTTACAACTGGGAAGGAGGAAGACACTGGAGATTAAGTTCAATGCCTAAGGCTATGAAGGGTGAACCAGAGCAGCACACAGCACATGAGAAAGCGGGGATGAATGCAGGACCTCAGGTCTGAGCTTCTAGCTCATTGTGGTGTGTATATTGTATTGGGCACAGCACCTCACAGCTCCTGGTGTAGTTCAATTCTGACTATTGCACCAATGGAATCTCCTGGGAGTTATTATTAACTGCTTAGATATAGACATCTTCCTAAATAAACTATAGATTCTGAGTTAACAAATGTCTTATGCAGTATCTTGGAACATTTTGGAGGAGGAGGTAGAAATTTTTAAAATATTTTGCTTTGAATATTGGATCTGTATTTCACCAGTGGCAGGTCTAACTAAGCACAATATCAATGTGGAGTAGAAAGTAGGTGAAAATTTATAGAGTATTTTTAAAATTTTTAATTGATTATTATTGGGTAGAAAAGGAAGGAAATGGAGAGGGAAGGGGGGAGGGGAGAAGGGAAGGAGTTCTGTATCCCATCCCCTCTCTTGAAAGCTTTATTATTATTATTTTTTAAACTTTTTTTCCTTTATTGGGGGTTAATGTTTTACAGTCACCAGTAAATACAATAGTTTGTATTTACAATAGTTTGTACATGCATAACTTTTCTCAGTTTTCCACTTAACAATACAACCCCCACTAGGTCCTCTGTCATCCTTTTCCAGGACCTGTATTTTCCTCTTCTTTATCCCTATGGGAGCATTGACCCAGGGTCATTATGGGGTGCAGAAAGTGTAAAGTCTGGCTTCTATAATTGCTTCTCCACTGGGCATGGGCATTGGCAGGTCGATCCATACTCCACTGTTTCTGTCTTTCCCTAGTGGGTGATGGTTTCTTTTGCTGAAGCTTTTCAATTTGATGAACTCCCATTAATTTGTTTTTGATTTGGTCTTCTTTGCAATTGGGTTTGTGTCATCAGAGATGCCCTTGAGGTTTAGAGTATTCCACCAATATTTTCCTCTAAGTATTTGATAGTTTTGGGTCTAATATCAAGGTCCTTGATCCTTGACTTTTGTTTCTGGTGAGATAAAGTGGCTCAGTTTCATTCTTCTGCATATTTCAATCAAGTTTTCCCAGCATCATTTATTAGAGACCCTCCTTCCTCCATTTAATAATTTTGGCCCCTTTATCAAAGACTAGATGTCCATATGTGTGGGGGTTTAGTTCTGGACTTTGAATTCTTTTCCATTGGTCTGTGTATCTATTTTTGTTCCAGTATCAGACTGTTTTGATTATAATGTTTTTTTTATATAAAAAGGAAACTGAAAAAACTACAGGATAAGAGGGGTACAACTTCACACAGTTACCACCACCAGAACTCTGTATCCCATCCCCTCCCCTGATAGCTTTCCTGTTCTTTAACTCTCTGAGAGTATGGACCCAAGGTCATTGTGGGATGCAGAAGGTGGAAGTTCTGGCTTCTGTAATTGCTTCCCTGATGAACATGTGTGTTGACAGGTTGATCCATACTCCCAGCCTGTCTCTCTCTTACCCTAGTAGGGTGGGGCTCTGCAGAAGCGGAGTTCCATGATATGTTTTGGGGTTGTCTGTCCAGGGAAGTCTGTTTGGCATCATGCTAGCATCTGGACGTGGTGGCTGAAAAGAGAGTTAACATACAAAGCCAAACAAATTGTTGAACATATAATGGCTTTTTAATATAGTTTGAGATCTGGGAATGTGATGCCTCCATTTCTGTTTCTCTTCAAGATTGTTTTGGCAATTCTAGGTGTTTTCTGGTTCCATACAAATGATTGTAGTTTTTGTTCTAGTCTATTAAATAAACTTTGTGGGACTTTGATAAGTATCGCATTAAGTTTGTATATGGCTCTGGGGAGAATATTCGTTTTGATGATATTAATCCTTCCAACCCAGGAGCATGGGATAGTATTTCTCTCTATCACTTCCTATTTCCTTGAATAGCAACTCATAATTTTCAGTATGCAAATCTTTCACTTCTTTGGTCAGGTTTGTTCCCAGATATTTTATTGGTTTTGCTGTGATAGTGAGTGAGACTGATTTCTGGTTATCCATTTCTTAGGATTTAGTGTTTGCATAAAAAAATGACACTATTTCTATACATTGATTTTTGTATCCTGACACCTTGCTATATTGCCTAAGTATTTCTAGTAGCTTTTTGCTGGATTCTTTAGGGTTTTCTATGTATGCTATCATATCATCTGCAAACAGTGAGAGCTTGATTTCTTCCCTTCCAGTCTGTATTCCTTTGATTCCTTTCTCTTGCCTGATTGCTATGGAAGGGACTTCCAATACCACATTCAAGAATAATGGTGATAGTGGACATCCCTGTCTAGTTCCTGATCAGAGGGGGAATGCTTTCAGCTTCTAGCCATTGAGTATAATGTTAGCTATAGTTTTACTGTATTTGGACTACATTGTCTTAAGGAATTTTCCATCTATTCCCATTTTTTGTAGTGTTTTGAGCATGAATGGGCGTTGAGGTTTGTCAAAGGCTTTCTCTGCATCTATTAAGATAATCATGTGTGTTTAAAATTTTTTAAATATTTATTTATTTATTTTCCCTTTTGTTACCCTTTTTAAATTGTAGTTATTATTGCTGTCAGTGTTGTTGGATTTGCTTTTATTGATGTGGTGAATGTTGTTGATTGACTTACATATATTGAACCAGCCTTCCATTCCTGGAATAAATCCCACTTAGTCATGATGAACAATTGTTTTGATATGCTGTTGTATCCAATTGGCTAGGATTTTGTTCAGCATTTTAACATCTATGTTCATCAGAGATATTGGCCTGTAATTTTCCTTTTTTGTTGTGTTCCTGTCTGCTTTTGGTATCTGGATGATGTTGTTTTCATAGAAGTAGGAAGGACAGGGGAGGGGATGGGATACAGAGTTCGGGTAGTGTGAATTGTGTGAAGCTGTACTCATCTTATGGTTTTGCCAATGCTTCCTTTTTTATAAATAAAAAATTTAAAAAAACGAAGTTGGAAGGACATGTTTCTGTTTCTTCAATTTTTTGGAAGAGCTTTAAAAGGTTTTAACTGTTTCTTGAAGGTTTTATAGAATTCATTTTTTAAAAATATTTTATTTTATTTATTCCCTTTTGTTGCCCTTGTTGTTTTTTATTGTTGTAGTTGTTGTTGTTGGATAGGACAGAGAGAAATGGAGAGAGGAGGGGAAGACAGAGAGGAGGAGAGAAAGATAGACACCTGCTCACCTGCTTCACCACCTGTGAAGCGACTCCCCTGTAGGTGGGGAGCCGGGGTTGGAACCGGGATCCTTATGCCGGTCCTTGTGCTTTGCGCCACCTGCGCCACCTGCGCCACCTGCGCCACCTGCGCTTAACCCGCTGCGCTACAGCCCGACTCCCTTATAGAATTCATTTTTAAAGCCACCTGGTCCTGGACTTTTACTTTTGTGAAGTTTTTAATAACTGTTTCAATTTCTTCATTTGTGATTGGTCCATTTAGGTTCTGTAGATCTTCTTGGTTCAGTTTTGGAAGGGTATATGTTTCTAGGAATTCTTCCATTTTTTTTTTTATTGGGGAATTAATGTTTTACATTCAACAGTAAGTACAATAGTTTGTACATGCATAACATTCCCCAGTTTCCCATATAACAATACAACCCCCACTAGGTCCTCTGAATCCTTCTTGGACCTGTATTCTCCCCACTCACCCACCCCAGAGTCTTTTACTTTGGTGCAATACACCAATTCCATTTCAGGTTCTACTTCTGTTTTCTTTTCTGATCTTGTTTTTCAACTTCTGCCTGAGAGTGAGATCATCCCATATTCATCCATTTTTTTTTTTCCAGATTCTCTAGCTTGGTAGCATATAGTTGATCATAGAAACTTTGCATGGTATTTTGGACTTCTGTGGTGTCTGTTGTGATATCTTCTCTATCATTTGCAATTCTATTTATTTTAGTCTCCCCCTCTCTTTGTTTTTTTTTTTTTTTTTAAGTGAGTCTGGCTAGGGATTTGTCAGTTTTGTTTAATTTTTCAAAGAACCAACATTTGGTTTCATTGATTTTTTTTTTGTATGGTTCTCTAATTTTTGATGTTGTTTATTTCTGCTCTAATTTTAGTGATTTCCATTCTTCTGATTGCTTTAGCTTCCTTTGTTCCTCTTCTTCTAAGTCTTTAAGGCATGCAGTTATGTCATTTACTTGAGCTTTTCCTTCTTCTCTCATGTGTGCTTGTATGGCTATGAGTTTCTCTCTAGTACTGCTTTAGCTGTGTCCCAAATATTTTGATAGCTCGTGTCTTCATTTTCATTTGTTTGTAGGAACATTTGAATTTCTTGCTTGAGTTCCTCTTTCACCCAGCAGTTATTAAGCAGTATGTTGTTGAGTTTCCAAATTTTGTGATTTTGTGGTTAGCTTTACTCCACTGTAGTCTGAGAAGATGCTTGCGATGATTTCAGTTCTCTTGAATTTGCTGATACTATCTTTGTGGTCTAACATGTCCTTGAGGATGTTCCATGTGAATTAAAAAAAAAAGTGTATTCCAATTTCTTGGGGTGAAGAACTCTAAATATGTCCAGGAGGTCTAGTCTGTCCATTTCTTCATTTAATTCTATTGTTTATTTGTTGATTCTTTGCTTAGATGTTCTATCTAAGTGTGAGAGTGGGGTGTTGAAGTCTGCTACTATTACTGTGTTACTATTGATTTATTTTTGTAGTTCTCTCTGTAAGTGTTTGATGTATTTAGATGAACCCTTAGTGGGTGCATGCATATTAATAATTATTAAGTCTTCTTGGTTAATTGAGCCTCTGATCACTGAGTAATGTCCATGCCTATCTTTCATTACTTTATTTATTTTAAGGTCTATTGTGTCAGAGATGAGAATGGCTGTTCCTGCCCTTTTTTGTGTTCCATTATCTTGTATGATAGTTTTCCATCCTTTCACTTTGAGTCTCTGATTGTCTTGTTGAGTCTGTTGGGGTTCTTGCAGACAGCATATGGTTGGTTTGTATTTTCTGATCCAACCTCCTGCTTGGTGCCTTTTAATGGGTGAGTTTAAGCCACTGACATTTACCAATATTATGGATTTAAGGTATTGCAGTACCATTATTCAATAAGTCTTTGTTCTGTTATATGGCAAGTTTTTGGGGATGTTGTTCATCTTTATAGGAGGCCTTTTAGTATCTCTTTCAGGGCAGGCTTGGTGATAGTTGCGTTCTTTAATTGTTGCTGGTCTGAGAAGGTTTTTATCCCTCCATCTAGTCTTGGTTGAAACCCTTGGTTGAAACCCTTTTTCTTTGAGAGCTTGATAGATACTTTGCCATTCTCTTCTGGCATTTAGAGTTTCTGTGGAGAAGTCGGATGATAGTCGTATGGGCTTTCCCCTGTATGTGACTTTTTTTTTTTTTTTTGCAGCCTTCAGGATCCTTTCTTTATCCTTACTTCTTTTCTGTTGGGACTATGTGATAGCTTGGTAGAACATAGGGGAGCTCTCCCATCCTTGGATGGAGGTCTGGATAGACACCCTGCTGGTAAGTCTCTCTCATCATAGAGGTGAGAGAAGAGGGAAAAAGTCTCCCAGACTAAGTTTGCCTTGTTAGTCTCTCAAGCCCACAGAAACCCCAATATTTCCCTCCATTAACTACAGGCCACATGGCTGCCTACTTTAAGATTCACTTACTCAAAGTCACCTTACCTTCTGATCACAGAAGAACACACCTTATCACACACTCCTAGCAGTCTTTTGATGTCTTTAATTTGCATCAAACCTTGCTTATCTTCTCTCTATTTTGCCTTAACTGGTTCAACCCCTCTACTCCCCTCAAACGCCTTTGGGTAATTAAATTCCTGCATCAGGAGACTAATTATCTTGACCTTTATGTATCTGCATCATTTCTTATCAGACCAGCCCCCTACCCTAGGAGCAAGCAGACCTTTAAGAAACCTGTAATTTCTGACATATTTCAATAATAATTCCCTTTGTTTGGTTTTCTTTTTTTTTAAATATTTATTTTATTTATTTATTCCCTTTTGTTGCCCTTGTTGTTTTATTGTTGTAGTTATTATTATTGTTGTTGTTGTTGGATAGGACAGAGAGAAATGGAGAGAGGAGGGGAAGACAGAGAAGGGAAGAGAAAGATAGACACCTGCAGACCTGCTTCACCGCCTGTGAAGCGACGCCCCTGCAGGTGGGGAGCCGGGGTTCGAACCGGGATCCTTATGCCGGTCCTTGTGCTTTGCACCACCTGCGCTTAACCCGCTGTGCTACAGTGTTTGGTTTTCTATTTAACTCATGTCCACCTGCTAATAAATGAGATCTGAGCATGCTGCAACTCTCCCGGTGTCTTTTACTTCGTGTCATCCTCTTGTGCCAGCGAGAAAGAACTGGTCCATTACCTTTCCTCTGGATATCACCCCGCCAGAGACCCCGACACTTTTCAGTGTTTTGGTGTATTCAGGTCTGGGCTGATTCTTTTTGGGACTTTCTGGGCCTCTTGAATCTTAATGTCCTTTCTGTTGCTTAGGGTGGGGAAGTTTTCTTCTATTATTCCCCTTATGATGCTTTCTTCCCCTTCTCTGGTTGGCCAGTTATGCAAATGTTACTTCTTTTGAGGTAATCCCATATGTCTCTGTTGTTGTTTCCAGTGTCTCTGAATCTCTCTCCTTTGTGTGTGTGTGTGCTTTGTCTTAGGTCTTTTGCCTCCTTCTTAGTTTTCTTTAACTCATCCTCTGTCTGGCTAATTCTGTTAATCTGCTTTCCTTGCTCTTAGCTTCCTCCTTCAGTTCAGCTTTTTTTTTTTTTTTAACCTTACTCAGTTACAGTATTAGCTTTCTGTTAGCTGGTCTTTTAGTTCAGGTATTTCAGCTTTCAGTTCTCTAATTGTCTTGAGATCTGTTATTTCCCTATTTTTTTTTTAGAGTGCATAAGTAAGATTTTTATTGGAGCACAACTGTACTCATCCCTGTATGTGCTGTTCATGACAGTCTCAGTTCTGCCAATGGAAGAACTGGGCATCTGCAGCACAGACTATAAGGGCTTCAAAGCTGGAAATGTTTATTAGTTGGTTCTGTACATAAGTTTGCCAACCTCTGTATAGTCTTTAAATTCCACAAGGATATATACTGATCTTGTTTAACACCACATCTCCAAATCTTAGCAAAGTACTCACAACAGAAGCTGCTGGATAAGCCAGTTAAATGAATGACTTATGACTAAAGTAATACACTGCACTGGTTTCCAGTTTGGGGCTATCACCAAATTTAACCTTTTTAAAATTTATTTTTATATTACAGAATTATATGTCTACAAGGGTTTGAATCCACACCATTCCCACCACCAGAGTTCTGAATATTCACTTTCCCCACTACAATCCACTACAGTCCCCCTAAAGGACCAACCATATTCTCTACAACTATCTGTCCACATTTATACATATTTGCCTCTTCTTTTTCTGATTCAATCCTCTCTTCCCCTCTAAACTACTCATAACATCATAGCTACCTCCATATGTGCCTCTTCTTTTCCTTCTTTCTCTCTGGGTGCTGATGGAGCTGGGTGCACAGTACTCTTATCTTCATCCTATCACTTCTGCCCCACTGGGTGTATAGATGAAGGTTGTTTATGGGGAGCAGAAGGTAGGAGTTCTGTCTTCTGTAGCTGCTTCTCCACTGAGCATGGGCATTGACAGGTTGATCCATACCCCCAGCCTGTTTCTATCTCCCTAGTGGACCAGAGCTCTGGAGATGTGAGGGTGAGGGACATATTGATGAGGTTGTCTGCCCAGAGAAGTCGGGATAGAGTCATGGTAGCATCTGTAACTTGGTGTCTGGAAGGTGGCATGACCTAAGTTAAGACAAGATGTTTAATGAACAGGAACCAAAAAGTAGGATGAGAGCAGATGAGAGTAGGGATTTTAGGGTAGAAGAAAGGTACAAGAACCATTTTAGGCATGTTCCTGGGGGCTTATTTCCCTATGTCTAATAGTATTTTCTTCAAAAGCTTTCCTCACTCCTGCGATTAACATTTCAATTAATGTTTGGACATTTTCCTCATTTTTAGTTGATTCTGGCTTACTTGGAATTTCTTCTGGGCTACTGTCCTGATTCATTGTGGTAGCTGATTTAACTGCTTTTGATTTGACCTTTTTTTTTTTTTTTTTATTGGTGTGGCTTGTATTTTTCTGTACTGTCTGTTGTTGTTCAGTTGTTGTGTTGTATGAGTACAAGCCACACCAAACCAAAGTCTTTTCACAAATGAAATCACAAACCTCAGAAAGTATAACAATAGCAGTAGAAGCAAAGATTAATGCAGTTCATCCAAAATGTTAACCAAGTAACACCTCCACTCCAAAACCAAAACTAAGCAAAAAGAAGAAAAAGAACAAAAACAAAAAACAAGAAAGAAACAAAAAGACAAAGAAAGAATTGACAACTACAAAAATAAACTATAAATTCTAGAGAAGTGGGAATAATAATAAATTCTGGGAAGTGGAAAGAAAGGAGAAAAGAGAGAGAGAGAAAGAATCCAGTTTTGTCAGACTTCTACTACAAGATAATTCACAAACAAGTGCAAATGAATACAGAAAAAAAAGCAGCAAAAGGAAAAAGTTGTTTTTTTGTTTGTTTGTTTAAATTTCTGAGGAGGAAAGGAAAAGAAAAATGGAGAAAAGAGAGAAAGAAAAGCAATCTCCTCCCAGAATAAAGAGCATACCTAATCACCAATCAATGGAAAGACAGCAACAGCTAGTTTTGGTCAACCCAGAGAGAAAGGAAAACAGACAACAAAACAAAACAAAACAGAAAAACCCCTGACAATCAGTCTTCAGCTTAAACCACTCCAGACTGACACCACGCAACCTAACCCCCTTCCTAAACAAAGCAAAAACCAGCAATTAAGAGAAGCAACTATCCACCAAACTCAGTAGGTAGAGGGAAGAAATAAAGACAGATAAGCAAAACAGAAGGAGACTCTTCTTACAGCCCCAGCAGAGGGAGAGATTGGTTAGGTATTCAGTCACTCAGAGCTCCAACCCCCTTCAGAGAGAGAGAGAGATCCTTTGTTTGGGAAAAGATCCCCCTGCTGAGGTTGGAATCTTGATAAAGAGATTAACTCCATAGGAAGTCCTTGTCTGCAGAGGCTCCCTCACCCCTCTGGTGTGGGGGGTGGTCTGGCATGAGGGGGTGCGGAGGGAAAGAGCAAACCACACAGTCTCCATTTGCCGGCCTAAGGGTGTGTTATAGGGCTCTTCCTTGGTTACACCTTTACCCCTCCACCTCCCCCCACACACGCACACTCCTCCTCCACCACTGTCCTGGAAATTCTACCCTCATGGGAAATTCCCAGGTTTAAAGCAGCCTCCTTGCAGAGGTCATGGCATAATCTCCTCCAGTTCCATCAATTTTGTCCCAAAGGACGCAAGATCGCCTTTTTAATTGCAGAGTAGTATTTCGCAGAGTATATATCCCATAACTTCTTTAACCAGTCATCTGTTGATGGGCATTTAGTATGCTTCTACTCTCTGGCTATTGTGAATAATGCAGCTATAAAATAGGGGTGTATATATCCCTTTGAATTAGTATTTGAGTGTCCACTGGATAAATGCCTAAGAGTACTATTGCTGGATTATGGAGTGGTGGAGTGATGCTAATGTTTCCTCTCTTCTAATCCTGTATCCTCCTTTCTCTTTTCCTCTCTTCTCTCTAAATAAAACCAACCAACCAAACAAACAAAAAACAAATTGGCCTGAGAGGCTGCTTAGTGGTACCATACATGCATGAGGCCCTGAGTTCATTCAGTACTACTGCATTACAAAAAGAAATATTCATAAATGAATTACTTTGAGTAATAATAATTATTTATCAGTACTGATTTATTAATTCAAACTTATATATGATGTAACTAAAGGAGAAGCTGGGCCTGGGATGTGGATAACTCAATTATCTTCTCAACTTTGGGGTAACTCTAAAACTATCCTAAAATTAAAGTATATTAATTAAAAAAAAACAACCCTAGAATTGTACTACTTCTGGAACAGGACATATTTGCATGATATAATTCACAATGTGTTTCTGAAAAGCAATGAACATTATTGTAAAAATACTTAATTGGTTTTCTGTAAACCTTAATTTGATTGAGAACATATTCTGGGAAATAAGCTATTTCCCCAGTTAGTGATTATTCATGAAGTGTTTAATGGCTTTTCTTTAAAAAAGGAAATCTAATCTAGTAATGTTTATCTTTGATGGAAACCTTTCCTAGCCAAAAATGAAAACTTGAACTGGAATAATGGGAGTTTTTTGAAAATAAATATTTGAAATCTACTCATTATCCATGCCTGAAAAGTTGTTTTCAAAACATCTAAGTTGGATGTGAGGGCGATCTGGCTGTGACATCTGTCACCCCATTGATTGCTAGGGTTGATTCGGCTGATCTGGCTGGCTAGGCGGGTGTCCCCTTCCTCCCTCACTGCTCCATGTGCGTCCCGAAGCTGTGCGCTCGGTAGAAGAGGATGGTCTTCCCCGAATAGAGACGGACCAGTCTTCGATTGAGGGTATACGAGTAGCTGCGCTCCCCTGCTAGAACCTCTAAACAAGCTCTCAAAACATCTAAGTTGACCATAAAGATAGCTCACCTATGAGGGCACTTTCAAACCAGGGGGCAACACAGGTTCAAGTACCTTGTATCCTACATAGGAGTACTATAGCACTGAGAGAAACTCTGGTGCTACTGTTTCTCTCACTTTCTGAAAAAGTCAACCTAGAGTGGACAAACAAGTAATGTTGGACTGCATTAGTAGTGTTGAATCATTTCATTTGTGTTAGCAAAAATGAAGTAACTATTGAAGAATTTCTCTCTGGGCAGCATGCTGTTTTTTTTTTTTCTTGGAAAACAGCTGTAAATTCGTTTTGAAAAGTTTGGCTTCATTCTGAATATGAGAGGGAAGGACAAAAACTTCTTTATTCTCTTTTCCGATTATTGGGAAGGAGTCTGGAAGATCTTTCTGAAGCTGTGCTTTCTGTGTATGAGTAAGAAGGGACTTAAAGTTACTCTGGACAATAATAGATGAATCATCTTGGTTCTCTACTGGAAGTTGTGTGGAGATTGTATGTCCCGGATCTGGGTGACTGGCATAGTCTAAGAAGTTAAGAACCTAACAGACTTAGAGGGATAAAGGGCCCTGTGTGAGTCGTAGCCAGGGACACAAAATGTCTCCACATTCTTTGGGCTGAGAAGTGGGACTATTCTGGGTGAGAAAAGCCTTGAGTATTTACTGTGGATACAAAATGTGTACTGTTGTAATCCTATAACCTTGAAAACTATTAACAAATCACAAGTAAAAAAAGTTAAAGAAAATAAAACCATGATTACCTAAGCATTGCTTCTAGTCGTAACTGTTTTCACTGAAGATAGAATAGAATAAAATCTCCTAGTCACTGAGGAGGGGCATACTTTTGTGGGTTCAAAATTAAAGAAACTAATGTTAGAAGCAGTAGTTTTAAGGAATGTTAGAAGTAGTTTTAAAAGTTCTCTTTCATGCAGTTATTCATTAAGTGCTTTTAGTATAAGTTGTTGGTGGTGAGAGATAGAAAATTCCTTTCCCTTTGTCCCTTTAGGAACAGGACTTAATTAGTAAGCCACCGGATGTTTGCCGAGACCCTGCAAACAGACAAAGCTTATCAGGGCCTTTGCACTAGGAAATTACTTTCTAGGAAGGGGCCGCTGATGGCAGGGGGATGTGGTGACCCTACCTGGCTAGATTCTATTGGTTGTGTGACTTTGCAATGTTTGAAATTAGCCCACGCTTTACTTTGAATGGATCATGCTTTTGCTAAGTTTGAAATGATTGGATTTTGTGTTTGCTATAGCCTGTTATTGGATGTAGGTTGATAAGGTGATGTGTTCCCCCTCCCTGATTGCAGTCTGAAGTCCTATAAATTGTGTGGTTTGAGCCATGTTCAGGGTCGAGCTTGGTGGACTGCCACAGGTCACCATCTCGGCCCGGATCGCAATTCGTGAATAAACATCTTTTGCTTCCTCTTAGTGGATGGTGGTTTGATTTCGCCCTGTAAAAGCTAAATTAGAATGGAGAGCTTTTGTTGGTTTGGTTGGGTAGACACTGTGAGATCTGGAAATACAGACTACACTCATAGTGAAAAACCCCAGTTTAAAATAACTGATCAACTTGTCTTTCAGTATTTTTTAAAAAATATTTTATTTATTTTATTTTTGAGAGAGATGCAGAGAGAGAAAGACACAGAGAGAAGCACCAGAGCACTGCACAGCTCTGGCTTATTGTGGTGCAACCTGGGACTTCAGAGCCCCGGGCATGAAAGTCTCTTTGCATAACCATTATGCTATCTACCCCTTCCCTCTTTCAGTAATTTTGTCATGTGGCATCCTGCATTAAAAAACACAAATCTGATTTTTGACTTCCGAAAGACATGACCACTGAATCACTGGGATTGAATAATCTGCCCTCCCCAAACAACAAATAAGTAGAAAAAGACACCCAACTGAAGTCATAATCTACAGCTGAAAGATCTTTAGCCTCAGGTGGGTGCTCGAGTGTGATTGGGACACAAAGGGGCACTAGTTGATGAGCAGCAAAATCAAAATCAGAGCTCTGGGCAGCACAGCGCTGAGCTGCGCCATTTTGTCGATTTCACTTTAAGTGCAGCAAGCAATGAAGGTTGTTCCTAGTGCCAGAAGAAAAGAGAAAGGTGCTTAAAACCTCTCAATCTTTGACTGGGGGGTGGTTAGCCTTCTGAATTTAATGCAAGAACACAACAAAAAACATATTTATGACCACAAGACAACGCAAAACAAACCCCACCTCCACCCCAACCCACCTAGAGATCACAATAGCACCACCTGCTGGCTATCAATAAGCACAGCGTAGCAGCAGCTGTGTCTCTCTCCTCCCTGGTCAGACACAAGGCAATCCAGGCAGGCGTGATTAGTGTATTGAATGGTATCAGAGAGGGTCCTCATAACACCCCATATACAATGATTAAACCAAGAAGAAATGAACCAGGACAAAAGCCCAAATACCTCCTCCCAAGAGCTTTGAGGACAAGATCCAAACACTAATTGAGCTATTAATCACAGGAGTGAGGAAAGAGTTTGAACATAATATCATCAGAAATGGGGAAAGAGCAAATGAGATTGGAAGAAAACATTATCTGGAGGTAATTAGAGAAAACAGAAAACAACAGAGAGAATAGAATAAATGAGGCAGAAAATGAATTAGCAAGATTGAGGATGAACTAGAGAAAATGAAGAAAGAAGTAAGAGATATCAAAGAGATTAAGAGATACTGAAAACAACAACAGAGACACATGGGATGACTTAAAAAGAAATAATATACACATTATAGGCCTACCAGAGGAAGAAAGAGAGGGAGGGGAAGAAAGCATTCTATAGGACATAAAAGCTGAGAACTTCCTAGTCTGGACAACATAAAAGACATAAAGGTTCAAGAAACCCAGAGGGTCCCAAACAGAATTAACCCAGACTTAAAAACACCGAGACACATCATATTTAGAATGAAAAGGAAGAAGAATAAAGAAAGGATCTTGAACACTGCAAGAAAAAAATAGAGTTACTTACAGAGGAAAACCCATTAGATTAGCAGTAGACTTCTCCATACAAACACTAAAGGCCAGAAAGAATGGCAAGTTATCTATCAAGTTCTCAATGAGAAAGGCTTTCAATCAAGAATACTGTATCCTGCTAGACTGTCATTCACACTAGATGGAGGCATAAAAACCTTCTCAGACAAGCAACAGTTATGCCCCAGCCAGCGGGGCGATGAACAGGGGCTAGGAACCCACGAAATCTGGAATGAAAGGGACAGGAGACACAAGAAATGACAGCAAGACAGGACTCTGATCAAGCTGCAAAATTTTATTGTGTTCACAGGCATTATAAGGCTTTGGGGAAGGGGGGGAAGTGCTGGAGGAGGAGGAGGGGGAGCAATCTTCAAAGTGGAATGTTCCTTGCAACAAACAATGGCCGAAACCATGTTTGTTACCACAACTATGTGTTGTGTCACTTGATTTCTGATAAATGGTCTACCTGAGGGGAAATGGCCTGCCCAGGGGGAAAATAAAACTTGTCTCAAGGGCTTCCATTGTTTCAAAGCTTATCAAGCAGAGAAATGGCTTCTGGCACAGTTAAAGGAATCAACTATCACCAAGAAGTTCTGAAAGGTCTCTTATAAACAATCATAGCATCATAAACATCTCATATATATGTTAACTCTGTTTTCAGTCACCAGGTTCCAGACACATTGGTGGGGTTGTCTGTCTGAGAAAGTCTGTTTGGCATCATGGTAGCATCTGGAACCTGGTGGCTGAAAAGAGAGTTAACATAGAAAGCCAAACAAGTTGTTGACTAATCATGAACCTAAAGGCCGGAATAGTGCAGATGAAGAGTTGGGGGGCAGGTCTCTGTTTTATAGATGGCTAGTAGGCATATTTTAGTTATATTCCAAAGGGCCCATGACTATACTAGTTTTTTTCTTCCCCCTGAGCCTGAAATC
Organism: Erinaceus europaeus; assembly: GCF_950295315.1. Classification (NCBI taxonomy): domain Eukaryota; kingdom Metazoa; phylum Chordata; class Mammalia; order Eulipotyphla; family Erinaceidae; genus Erinaceus; species Erinaceus europaeus. The sequence continues at coordinate 23,838,017 of NC_080171.1, forward strand.
TGATAAACAGGTTGATCCAAGTTATTGTCTGGGGAGATGATGTCATGGCTGCATAAAGGGCCAGAAAGCTGGATCAGAAAAGAGAGTAGCTCCCAAATATGGGAAAGGTGTATAGGTATTGTTGACTAAAAAAAAGAAACTTCTATATAGAAGTGAAGCTTTTTAGACATAAACAAACTATTTCTAGCTGATTAAATCAACAATTTTATTTTCAGTCCTCTCCATCTCTACTCCCACGTAGTGATCTTTTGAGTTTTTAGTCATTTTACACATTCAAATAAAGCTCTTTAGACTGCCACTCAAGACATAAATGTAAATATTTGAAGAATAGACAAAAAGTAAATTTTATGCTATTATCATTTATGATACATAGACATAGACAATTTCTTTCCAGTAATGTGTGTTATGGGCTATTAAAATACAGGCAAATTTGTATCCAAGGGACATGTGAACCCTTATGTTAAGAGCTGCATCAGTCACAATAGCCATGAAGTGGAAGCTGCCTACATGACTATCAACATATGACTGAATAAAGAAGTTATGGGACATATATTCAGTGGAATATTACTCTGCAATTGTGTTCCTTAGGACAAAATGGATGGAACTTGAGGTGATTATGTTTAATGACATAGTAAGGAGGTGATAAACAACTTCTGGAGATGGTTTCACTTAGAGATAGAGAATTGAAACACATCAACTTGCAAAAAAGTAATGAAACTGTCATTAGTACTTTGTGAGAACAATGGTTGCTATTGCTGGGGAGAAAGAACACAGCATTTTGGTGATGTGAGCTATATAAAACTATACACTTGTAATCCTATAATGTAAACCATTATTAAATTATTAATAAAAGTGATATGCAATAAATGACAAAATGCCATTACACACTGAATACTTTAATAAAAATATGATTTAAAAAGTTTTTTTTATTATCTTTACTTATTTATTGGATAGAGCAGTCAGAAACTGAGAGGGAAGGGGTGATAAAAAGGGAGAGAGACAGACACCTGCAGACCTGCTTGACCACTTGTGAAGCCTCCCCCCCTGCAAGTGGGGACCTGGAGCTTAAACCTTATGCATTGTAATATGTATGTTCAACCAGGTGCACCACCACCCAGCCCCCAAGGCATTTTTTTTAAACCAAACATGAAAAAATAGTTGAATCAGGTTGAAATATATCTAAAAAGGAGTCAGAAGTCTCAGATTAAAGTTCTTTTTTTTTTCTTTTAAATTTCTTTATTGGGGGATTAATGGTTTACAGCCAACAATGAAATACAATAGTTTGAACATTTTCACATAACAACACAATCCCCTGAGGTTAAAGTTATTTTTTAAAATAATTTTTTAATATTTATTTATTTTCCCTTTTGTTGTCCTTATTTTTTTATTGTTGTTGTAGTTATTATTGTTATTTATGTTGTTGTTAGAACAGAGAGAAATGGAGAGAGGAAGGGAAGACAGAGAGGGGGAGAGAAAGATAGACACCTGCAGACCTGCTTCACCGCCTGTGAAGTGACTCCCCTGCAGTTGGGCAGCTGGGGGCTGGAACGGGGATCCTTCAGCCAGTCCTTGCACTTTGCACCAAGTGTGCTTAACCCGCTGTGCTACCGTCCCACTCCCGAGGTTAAAGTTCTAATGCAGATTGGATCTTGGGTAAAAGTCCTGAACACTTCTTTTGTGCCAGCCACCTTTGGATTATAAGTGCAAGAGTGAAAATACATAGTCCTTTCTCTGGAAAATATTACTTAGTATGGAATCAACAGAAATAACAGACAAATGTCTTATTCCAACATTTGTGGATTCAGGGTGTGATTATCATCATGCAAGCATTTCAGAATATTGAGTCATTTTATGATAAAACCACTAGAATCTTATATAGTTTTTAAATGCAGTTTATTTAAGAATATAAACAGTGAAAATAGATATATTTAGTTAATCATTTAAAGTATATAATACAGATGTACATGGTCAGCATATAATGTTTTCCAGAGGAGATGATATAGATTCTGTTTGTATTTTTATCTTTATGGTAAATTTATTAACAAAGTAGCAGAACAAAGATATTCTATAATTATTTTCTCTCATATAGTAATTCTCAGAATCTTTTTATATTATGTTCTACTAGCAAGTATATTAAATCAATCTTAACAAATTAGAAAAGATTATATTCCCAGGAAAATGATATTTTATAAGTATTATGTTAATATATTTATTATATATTGTTAACATTACATCAATGAAAACTCACTGTTAAAATCCATAAGGTTTTAAAATAAGTAAAAACTATCCCTTTAGTAGTTAAAAAATGTTATATGGTTGAGTTTACTATCTAAGTAATAGTAAAACACAAAGGTGTTCAATAACACATATTGCCATCAATAGGTTAATGTAAATTCTACATTAGTAGACAAAACAGAAGAAGAGTATTGACACCTACAGGTCAGGCAATATGAAAGTGAACCAGAAGGTATAAAAGGTGTATCAAGGACAGAGGTGGTCAAAAAAAAAAAAAGAATGAACATAAATCTAATGCATATTCCATACTAAGCAGAATTAATGGGTATCAAGACAACAAAAAAAGATGTGTATAGGGGATGGACAATACCTCATCTGGTAAAGTCTTCTGTGTGTGAGGGCCTGTGTTTAAAACCCAGCACCACAGAAGATCACCATGTACAGCATCAGGAGAAGTTTCATGAGTGGTAGAATAGTGTTGTGGTGCTCTCTCTCTCTCTGCCCCCTCTCCCACCTCCCCCCAACACTCTGTAACTCTATGCTTTCTCTCAAAAATTAAAAATAAAACACTGGGTTTGGAAAATCACTTGGTGATATCTCATATGCATGCCACACTGGGTAAACTAATAAATATAACATTAAAAAATGAGGTTGGTCATGCATGCGGATGAAAAGATTAAGAGTAAAAAAATATTTCATTGTGACAACTAAAGCAGAAGTCACAGAGAATGCGAGTTGGGGACCCATGCACCATGGTGGAGTACTTACACACCAGGAGTGGGGTGCAGAACTCTATCACAGAAAGAGGACATGGGCAGCGGCACAACAGGTTGAGTGCACGTTACCATGCGTAAGGATCCGGATTGGAGCCCCTGCTCTCTATCTGCGAAGGGGACATATTACGAGTGGTGAAGCAGGTATATATCTTTCTCCCACTCTATCTCCTCCTCCCCTCCCAATTTCTCTTTTTTCCTATAAAATAAAAATAGAATAAAAAAGAAAAAAAGAAAGAAAAAAATGTCCACTGGGAGTGGTGGATTTGTAGTGCTGGCACCAAACCCTAACAATAACACTGGTGGCAATAAAAAAAGAAAGAAAGAAAGAAATTGTACCCATGTGACAACTGCCTTGTAAATGATTGTTTCCCTAATAAAACAATAAAAAATAAGTCACAGATAGATTTGGGGAGGCCAGTCTTGCTAGTAAATGGTATATCACAAACATAAGGTATAGTCTGCCATTCAAATTATAACTATTAGATGTGAGGGCGATCTGGCTGCGACATCTGTCACCCCACTGATCGCCAGGGTTGATTCGGCTGATCTGGCTGGCTAGGCGGTTGTCCCCTTCCTCCCTCACCTCTCCATGTGTGCCCCTCCTGAAGCTGCGTGCTTGGTTGAAGAGGACGGCCTTTCCTGAATAGAGACGGACCAGTGTTTGGTCTAGGGTATACGAGCTAGAACCTGCTAGAACCTCCAAACAAGCTCTCAAATTGTAACTATCGTCCCAAGTCATATCAAGGCTCAAGTAGGTTAGAAGGCTTCTGGATCCATAATACTTGGGTTGCATGGTACTTGGATGTCCCAGTGTATGTTGGGTGTGGTTCACTGCTTTTGACAAAAATGTTCTAGTTTGTTAGATATCTTCAGTGATTCCAACTGGATGTTTGAACTGAAATTAACTCACTTCCCAAATGTAAGAGTGTCTTGCTTAAAGTAAACTAAGTAGTTAAATGTGAGGATTTAAAAGTAAAGTAAAAAAAAAAATTTAAAAAGCTGATCTCTGAACAAACTTAGTGTTTTTTTCTAGCTGTGGAATGGTCAATCTGTGTAGCATTTGTTTATGTATTGCTTCTGGAAGTAGCGAAAATCACACTCCTATATAACTCTTTAAAATAGATTCTTATCTAAAGTGACACTAGAACTAAGTCTGAACTCCAAGTTTAAAGTCTAATTTCTCTATGTAAAGTGTGAAAAAGTAAATGTATGTCTGAATCTTTTCATAATGTTGGCAAGTCCCTTTATGTACTTACTCTACTATGCCAATACTTATATTGAACAAGTACTGATATAACAGATATAAACAAAACTGAAGGATTACAAAAACATTTTTATACATAATAAGAAAACATTCCATAGTGTAGTAACACTCTTCATTTCCCTAAATTTTGTTTTTTTCTTTCCTTCTCTCTTATTCTTTCTCCAGTGGTAGCTATTTGAGTTATCCAGCCTATGATGCATAACTTTCCATTATGTTCATAGAAAGCTTGAATAGGGTACTCTCCCTATTCTGACCCTCAGTTTGGTTTCCTACTTGAATTAAAGCGAGCTGGTTATCTTTAACTCCTATAAACACTCCAGGATTGCTCTTACATTCAAACCGAACAGTTTCAGCAGTGTACCAGTGAAGGAGAAAGTAGGCCTTGTCTGGCAACGACTTTTCACATTTTTGAAGCTGAGGAGACAAGAGATAAGATAATATGTGAGTGAAAAGTTCAGAGTCATTTTTACATCACTGTATTAGAAACTAAAGAGGAGTGCTGGTGAAATAGCTTGCTTGGATAGTGTATTGCTTTGCTATGTGTGCAACCCAGGTCTGAGCTCAGCTCCTACGATACTAAAGAAGGCTTTGGTCTCTTTCACACTCTCTGCCTCTCTGTCTCTTAACAATGGCAACAACAACAAAGTAAAGGGGAAAAATTACCTACAACTTGGTATTTCTAGCAAACTTAATTACTGAATAGGGCATCAGATAGGGGACTGAGGGGTAGGAGTAGGAAGAATGATTAGAAGGCCAAAGCCAGTGATTAATTTTATTCATTGATACGCTCTGAATGACAGTATGACTTAAAATGACTCAATCTGGATTCAGCAATTCTGGATTTTACCTCTCTTTTGCCAGTGCTATTACTGAGATTTGGAGACATAACTTTATTTATTTATTTAATTAGAGACAGAGAGAAACTAACAGGGAAGGGGGAGATAGAGAGGGAGAGAGGCAGAGAGACACTTGCAGCCTTGCTTCAGCATGTGTGATGTTTCCTCTTGTATGTGGGGACCAGGGGCTTGAACCTGGATCCTTGTGCAATGGGATGCAGTTATTTAACCAGGTGTACCACCTCCTGGCCCCCTGGATATATTACTTTATATCTCAAGATTCAATTCTAAGTCTAGCCAGTAAATCCTCAAATTATTTACAGACATATGAGTGACTGAAATGATCACAGTTTTGAACCACTAATTTTTAAAAATTTTATTTACTTATTATTGTATGGAGACAAGTAGAAATTGAGAGGGGAAGGGGAGATGGAGCAGTAAAGAGACAGAGAGAGACACCTGCAACTCTGCTTCACCATTCGTGAAGCTTTCCCCCTGCAGGTGGGCACCAGGGGCTTGAATCCAGGTCCTTGCACACTGGAATCTGTGTGCTCAAGCAGGTACACTACCGCCTGGCCCTGAACCACTAATTCTTGACCAATGGTTTGTCATACTGACCAATGATGGTTTTAATATACAATTACTATAAGAATTAAATGAGACAGTAGGTGTAAAACATTTAGCACAGTGCTTAGCATACAACAGGGGTCAGTATGGGTCAGCCCTTACTGAGTTGCCATATTTATCAAACACTTTAAATACTTAGGTATTTTTGTCAAAGGACATACTACACGGCATACTGTAGCATGTATACTTTGCCAGGTAGTGCCACTGGCAAGCCCCTAGCAGTGCTCTTAAAGTTCAATATGCATATGAGTCTCCTGTACACTTATTAAATAGCTGTTGAGTACTCTGAAAATTCATTGTTTCTAACAAGTGCTCAGGTAATACTGTACTGTTGGCAAAGACTAGATTTCATCAGCAGGATTATATATGCCACCCCCACTTTCCCTACTGCAGATGCAAGTTACTAGTAGTCACTGTTTTACATATGACAGTATAAGCAAGACTTCTTCAAAAAGCCCCAAACACACAAATTCATACAAATGAATAAACTTAGCTGTGATAGTTTTGTGCATATTTCTTTTACCTCCACAGTCTGCTCCTCATTGTTGGCCTGCAACCATAAATCTTTGCCTTTTCTTGGACTCATGCTCACCATCAATCCTGGGCTGTTAACATTATCACCTTGAAAGTAAAAATAGATATATACAAATTAGAGTTAGGACTCATAACTTATTTTATTTTTAATGAATTTGACATCAGAAATAGAGCACAACATGTCATGTCAGATACCTACTTCATTTGCCAAGATGTTTCTTAGAAACATTTGCACCCAAATGAAACTTTAGTGTTATCAGTTTTGTAGGGGGTAACTGAAGTAGAAGGTACAAGGTTAATTCATATATATATATATATATATATATATATATATATATATATAGTCATAGGATAGCAACTCTACTGGATATTTTGTTTTTGTATTCCAAGCCCCATATTTACATGGCTAAATCCACTGATAACTGTCACCTAATATCCAACTTTTTTTCCCCTTTTGTTGCTCTTGTTGTTTATCGTTGTTATTGTTGTTGTTATTGCTATTGTTGTTGTTGGATAGGACAGAGAGAAATGGAGAGAGGAGGGGAAGACAGAGAGGAGGAGAGAAAGACACCTGCAGACCTGCTTCACCGCCTGTGAAGCGAACCCCCTGCCAGTGGGGAGCCAGGGCTCGAACCAGGATCCTTACAGCAGTCCTTGTGCCTTGTGCACTTAACCCACAGTGCCACTGCCCAGCTCCCCCAATATCCAACTTTTTAAAAATAATATAATAATAGAGCATTTTCCAGCCTACCATCTTGACACTATGTTGAAGCGATGTTACTAAATTCTGAGTAATGTAAAAATGAATGGAGGTAACAGGTACAACTTCTAGGTTGTATTCATTAAAAGGAAAGAAAGTATATGCATTCATTTTTCCTTTTTCCTTGCTGATTAGATACTAAAATGGCACAAAAGTTATGAACCATATAGATGCTGCAGAATTACAAAGATAGGAGTCAAAACCCCAGACAATTTGTTAAGCAAGCCATTTTAGCTCTGACTAAGGTAGAAATTAAGTTTGTATAGCTCGTGACACCATTTTGGATCTGCTTAATGTAGCCAAACATTAATCCTAACTATTAGCTATTTTTGGGTGGGATGAAGTAAACCTCTGATTCTGAGATCTGAAGAGAATTCTGAGGATGCCTTACTTTCCCATGGAGGATTTTTGGATTTATTTTCACCTCAAAATTAAAAATTTGAGCATTCAACCCACTAAATTACCTGTTTCATTTGAGGAAGATTGAGCTAGATGAAAATCTAATAACACCTTGTCTGGAAGAAAACACATAAAATCCCTTTGGTGAGATACAATTTTGTCAAAAAAAGTTTAATTCCTATATTTCTACAATGTAAGAAAATAAGACATCTCTTTCATAATATAGCAAGAAAAGTAAAAATTTGATGCTTCTTAAAAAGTTCTCACAAGTATAAGAACATAATACGTACTGGATGAGTTATCCAATACAGTTTATGAAATTTTATTCATGTCACTATTTATACTACTTAACAGGGGTTATACTTTTGTGACATTGATAGAACTGGAAAGATCCAGTGGGTAATTTAGGAATATCAAGTACATGTGATACCTCTTTCCTTTTTCCTAAGAGGTATCAAGTCTCTGTCAGCAGTCTTCTGAAGCCTGACTAAGTTTCTGATATTTTTTAACGTAGTCATATTCAGAAATCCACAACTAATCCATTGGTATTAACAGAGAGCATGAGACCTACTTGCCATGTCTGAGTAATTTCATTGTCTCTGTTTTAGTAAATATACTTTTTAATTGTCATCATTACATTAGTATAGATACATAGAAGTATAGGGTACATCAGTATAGATGCACAGAAGGAAATAGCCTACCTTTCTCTTGGTCTTTAGGTAACTCTTCAACAAAGATCTCAGAACCTTCTTCCTCACAAATGAAAGTAATCGATTCATCCTTGTATGTACTCAGGGAAGCACAAAACTCTTTATCAAGTGAATATCTTGTTATTAAGAATTCAAAATATTCATTTCCATGAGCAATTATTTAGCAAACTTTTAAAATAACAACCCCCAAAATGTGTTTATTTTTCGTTTTGCAGTATGAGTCGTATTTGTTAGTGTTGGGTAGATGAAAGACTTTGGCACACGTTTTACTAGCTCAAAGGCTACAAGAATGGAATTAAAGGTTCTTGTCCTGCATGAAGGTCATATGTGAAACTATAATAGCTCTCTTTGTTGAAACTTGGGGAAATAGCTTGTTTTCCTCCTAAAGAATGACATTCGCCTCCATTAATAATGTATCTGGAATTACAGTCAATAGCAAGCTTTCCAACATAATCATGATATGCTGTAGCTTTACAATGCACTGGCTTTATTAGGACTGCTGTGGTGTACCTAGCTTGGACATGACTAAATGGGAACATCAGATACAAATGGATAGACCTTTGTGACACACATAAAGACATAAACTTAGGGATGCTTTCTGTATAAGTACTGCGCGCTAACCAATAATGCCACTGGAGCTCCTGGGGATGCTTTCTGGAACAACACTTGCCAGGGTTCAATGTCTTACCCTTCTCTCTTGTCACTCCTCCCCCCACCCACCCCCCCCCGACAAACCGCACCTCTTATAATTGGCATATCAGTTGCATTAGCAAGTCTTGGGACCACATCCTTGTAGTATTTCACAGAGCTCTTGTCTTTCAGCACTGATTTTTCTACTGCAGGACAAGGAGAAAAGATAGGCGTAGACTTAGTCCCTAACCTGCTCAGTTCCCATCTTTGAGGATTCCCAGTCAAGGCTGCTTGCTGACAATAGTAAATGACACCAGAACTTCAGTCATCACATAGCTATTTCCTGGTACATTTATACCCAGCCATTAAAGTCCAGCAGAATAAAAAAAAAAAAAATCTGTCACCTATGATATTAACACTATCAACATTTTTTACTTTAATAAATTGATCACCTCAATATAGACAAACATATACTCTACTTTTTTTTTTAGATCTTTAGGCAACTCTTCAACACAGTTCTCAGAACCATGAAGGCTATTCTCACAAACAGAAGAAATGAATGGAAAGAAAAAAGAGAAAGGAATGAACTTATTGTTATGACAAGTAAAAAATTCTGAAATTAAGAATTCAAAGTATTTGTTCTCACGAACAATTTTTTAGCAGACTTAAAAAAAAGTTCCAGAATTGTAACCCAGAGGGCTAACACTTAACATTTTAGTTTATGTCCTTTAGATTAATAATAATTTTTAAATAATAGAGGTATAAGGGGACTGGGTGGTGGTGCACCTGGTTGAGTGCACCTGTTACAATGCTCATGGACTCAGGTTCAAGCCCCCAGTCCTCCACCTGTAGGGAGAAAGCTTTGCGAATGGTGAAGCTATGCTGTAGGTGTTTCTCTGTCTCTCTTTCCCTCTCTATATCCCCCCTTCCTTCTCAAGTTCTCTCTGTCTCTATTCAATAAACAAATAAAGATAATTAAAAATATTTTTAAAGAAATAACAGAACTATATTCTTAACTTAATTTTGTTTTCATTGAGCATTGCTACTAAAATGTTTTTTACATGCCCCTTGGAAATTAGTTAACCATCCATACTCTTTTCAGGGAGGAAATTTTAGATGAGGAAATTTGTTATATATCTAGATATGGCAACTGAAAGCAAATAAATGTTCATCACCATGTTGGTGAATTACTAGGAAAGGTGGTTTCACCTTACCTGTTTTTGATGAATATATTTTGGTTATTTCTTTCCTAAAGCAATGCTGATTTTTTACAGCAGGACGGGAACGTAGATGCATCTGGTGAACTTTTTCAGGCTTCTGTTTAGAAGCTAAACAATCAAAAAAAAAGTGAGGTTATTTCATTTTATCCATTTTTATGCTTTCACAAACACTTAATGTAACAAGCCAAAAAAAGCAATCATAGAATCCAATTGTATTTAAGAATTTATAATTTTAGATTTTAAAGTTGTTAAGTAGAAAACATATGTATGGAAAGCGTATGTATGTAAAATTCCCAACTCAGACTCCAGCACTACTGCAATAAAAATTTAGTTAATAATTTCTATTGTGAAACATAGGAAGTATAGGAAAATTGAAACATAGAGATATGTTGGTTCAAGTCGTTTTTAACTGTCAAATTAGTTAAGGTTATGTTTTGCTGCCAAATGGGTCAAGAATAACTTCAGATATTTAGAAAAACTAGTCTTTTCAGAATCCTCTATTATGGGATCATTTAACACAAACCAATCTCTGCTTAATCACGGGAACACTGTTGTGCTCATATGAAATACAGAATTTTTGCAGCCAGGTGGTAGCACACCTGCTTAAGCACACATGTTACTACATGCTAACCCAGGTTTGGGCCCACAATCCCCAGCTGCAACAGGGCAGCTTCACAAGTGGTGAAACAGGTTTGCAAGTGTCTATCTTTCTGAGCAGATCTGTTTCTCTCCTCTCGTCTCCTCTCCTGGATCAACTAGGAATACCAAGGGAGACCACCTGAGACTGAAACAAGACAGGACTAGAACAACTACAGGAACCCACCAAATCACCGGTGAGTGACTTGTCTCAAGTGACCTCCCCCAGGGCTCTGTTCTGGCTCCTACGCTATTTAATATTTACATCAATGACCTCCCAGAAACTTCTTCAAGGAAGTTCATCTACGCTGATGACATCTGCTGTGCAACTCAGGCATCAAAGTTCGACATCCTCGAGGAAACACTCACGAAAGGCATGTCTCTGATATCTGATTACTGTAAAGAATGGTGACTAATCTTTAGCACTGCAAAAACGGTATCATCTGTTATCCATATACACCATGCCTCGGCCTCGCGTGAGCTTAATGTGCAGCTTGGCGATACAAGAATCCGGCACGAAGCCCAGCCAGTCTATCTTGGCGTTACTCTCGATCGCACTCTGCCATATCACAGACATCTCATAAAAACTGCAGCAAAGGTGGGCGCAAGGAATAACATCATTGCAAGACTGGCCAGCTCCTCATGGGGCGCGAGCGCTTCCACACTACGATCATCATCTCTGGCATTATGCTATTCCACTGCAGAATACTGTGCCCCAGTATGGTTCCGTAGACCCCATGGCCACTTGGTCGATTCCAAATTATATTCCTCCATGAGGATAATTTCTGGAACCATCCGTTCCACCCCGGTTCCATGACTGCCAGTTTTTTTTTTTTTTTAATTTTTATTTATTTATTTATTTATTCTTTTTGTTGTCCTTGTTTTGTTGTTGTTGTGGTTGTAGTTATTATTGATGTCATTGTTGTTGGATAGGACAGAGAGAAATGGAGAGAGGGGGGGAAGACAGAGAGGGGGGAGAGAAAGAAAGACACCTGCAGACCTGCTTCACCGCCTGGGAAGCGACTCCCCCTGCAGGTGGGGAGCCAGGGGCTCGAACTGGGATCCTTCCGCTTAGCGCCACCTGCGCTTAACCTGCTGCGCTACAGCCCGACTCCCATGGCTGCCAGTTCTTAGCAACATCGCCCCGCCAGATATTCGTCGGGATGCGGCATCATCTAAGTTCATTTCCCACGTCTACGCTCGACCGGACCTGCCAATATACTTGGATATCTTCGCCCACCCTGTCCAACGCTTGATGTCTTGTCACCCAATCTGGTCCCCTACACTTACACTGAACTTCTCTGTTCCAGTCTCTTGGAAACAGAGTTGGCAGTCAGCTGAGGTAAAGAACAAACACCTCATCACAGACCCCTGCAAGCATCAACCCAGCTTTGACCTAGCGCGTTATGATTGGGCCCTCCTCAATCGCTATCAAACAGGCCATGGCCGGTGCACCGCTATGTTCCACCGCTGGGGAGCCAGATACGACCCGAACTGCCCCTGCGGCTACAGACAGACTATGACCCACATAGTCAATGACTGTCACCACTCCAGATTCAAAGGAGGTCTAGAAACTTTACGTCAGGCTCAACCTGACACTGTTGACTGGCTACGGAAGAAGGGCAAACGCTAGAAGAAGAACCGGTGAGTGCAAACACGTGGCTGGTGACAGAGAGGAGCCTAGGGAGAGACTAAGTGGCTGGTAACAGTACGATGCTCTATCAGTTGAGACACCACCTCCAGTCTGTACCACCAACAAGGGGACAGCTGAAGGGAGGAGAGGACTTTCCGGAGACTCACCAAGTGCAACTCTGAGTCTCCATTGCTACTGCCCTCAGAATCTGGAGCAGCAGGAGAGAGGGACACCGGGGGACAGAGATCTAACCTGCAAATTCAGGAGACCTATACCTCGGTAGCATAGTTGTGGGGCTGTGAAAGTCTCTTTACATAACCACCGGACTATCTCTGCCACACCCTGCCTTATCTCTTGGTTAGGAGTCAGTGATTAATTTAGAAGCCCTCAAAGAAGAAAAAAAAAAAGAGGCTTTTAAATCACTGAGCCCCAACTCAGGGATTAAAATACTATTGAAACAACTGTTAACTTCCACCACTGTGAACCCTTTAATTACCTTACTTAGACACAAGTCAATCCAGGAAATAGTGATCAGTAATTTGAAAAGTACTAAGAGAGGGAACTCATAACATAATATATAAAATGGATAAACCAACAAGAAGAAATATTGGAGAAAATAATCAGGACAACAGTCCAGCTAAAAGCCCCCCAAAGGGTGAAGCACAAAATAATGAGTTCAACATCCAAACATTAGCTAAGGAAATAATCACAGGAGTGAGTAAAGAGTTTGAAAGAATTGTAATCAGAAATATAGGAACAACAAATGAGACTCTGGAAGAAAACACTAACTATCTCAAGGTTATTAGAGAGCGGAAAGCTGAAATATCTGAGCTAAGAACACAGCTAGCTGAACAAGCTAAAACAGTATCAGAACAGGGAAACAAAATAGATGAACTCCAGAAAACAGTAGAGGGCAGAGAGAATAGAATCAATGAGGCTGAAGACAGAATTAGCAAGATTGAGGACGAATTAGAGACAACTAAAAAAGAAGTAAGAGATCTCAAAAAGAGATTAAGAGATGCTGAAAACAACAACAGAGACCTATGGGATGACTTCAAAAGAAATAATATACGAATTATTGGCTTACCAGAGGAAGAAAGAGAGGGAGAGGAAGGAAGCATTCTTCAGGCCATAATAGCTGAAAACTTCTCTAGTCTAGACAACATCAAAGTCATAAAGATTCAAGAAGCCCAGAGGGTCCCAAACAGAATTAACCCAGACTTAAAGACACCAAGACACATCATATTTAGAATGGAAAGGAATACGGATAAAGAAAGGATCCCGAAGGCTGCAAGAGAAAAACAAAGAGTCACTTACAGAGGAAAACCCATAAGATTAGCAGCAGACTTCTCAACATAAACATTACAGGCCAGAAGAGAATAGCAAGATATCTATCGAGTGCTCAATGAGAAAGGCTTTCAACCAGGAATACTATATCCTGCTAGACTGTTATTCAGAGTAGATGGAGACATCAAAACCTTCTCAGACAAGCAACAGTTGAAGGAATCAACTATCACCAAGCCTTCCCTGAAAGAAGTTCTGAAAGGTCTTCTATAAACAGTTAGGCCATCATAAATAGGACATATATCAGAACACTCTAAAACTCTACAAGAATGGAGTTAAAATATCTTCAATCTTTGATATCAATAAATGTCAATGGCCTGAATTCACCTATTAAAAGACACAGAGTAGGAAGATGGATCAGAAAACACAACCCGACAATATGTTGTCTACAGGAAACCCACCTAACTCAACAAGACAAACACAGACTTAAAGTGAAAGGATGGAAAACTATCATATAAGCCAATTGCCCACAAAAAAGGGCAGGAACAGCTATTCTCATATCTGACATGATAGACTTTAAAATAGATAAGATTTAAAAAGATAGGAATGGACACTACTTAATGCTCAGAGGATCAGTCAATCAAGAGGACTTAACAATTATTAATATCTATGCACCCAATGAGAAGCCATCTAAATACATCAAACGTCTACTGAAAGAGCTACAGCAAATATATTAACAGTAACACAATCATAGTAGGGGACTTCAACACCCCACTCTCTCAACTTGACAGATCATCCAGGCAGAAAATCAATAAAGACATAAGAGAGCTAAATGAAGAGATAGATAAACTAGAACTATTGGACATTTTCAGAGTCATTCATCCCAAGAAACTGGAATACACATTTTACTCAAATCCACTTGGGTCATTCTCAAGGATAGACCATATGTTAGGCCACAAAGACAGCATCAGCCAATTCAAGAGCATGGAAATCATCCCAAGCATCTTCTCAGACCACAGTGGAATTAAACTAACACTTAACAATCAACAAAAGATTAGTAATAGTCCCAAAATGTGGAAGCTCAACAGTACACTTCTTAACAACCTCTGGGTCAAAGAGGAAATCAAGGAAGAAATCAAAATGTTTAGAGACTTCAATGAAAATGAAGACACAAGCTATCAAAATATTTGGGATACAGCTAAGGCAGTACTGCGACAGAAGTTAATAGCTATACAAGCACACATTAGGAAACAAGAAAAAGCACAAATAAACAGCCTGATTGTACATCTTAAAGACCTAGAAGAAGAACAACAAAGGAATCCTTAAGAAACCATAAGGACAGAAATCACTAAACTTAGGGCAGAAATAAATAACATTGAGAATAGGAAAACCATACAAAAGATCAACGAAAGTAAATGTTGGTTCTTCGAAAGAGTGAACAAAATCGACAAACCTTTAGTCAGACTCACAAAACAAAAAAAGGAGAAGATCCAAATAAATTGGATACTAAATGAAAGAGGAGATATCACAACAGACAACGCAGAAATTCAACATATCATGTGAGGCTTCTATGAACAACTATACACCACCAAGCTAGAGAACCTGGAAGAAATGGACGATTTCCTAGATACCTACCAACTCCCAAAACTAGGTAAAGAGGAAGTGGATAATATGAACAGGCCCATCACAGCTAATGATATTGAAACAGTTATCAAAAATTTCCCCAGAAATAAAATTCCTGGATCAGATGGTTTTACAAATTAATTCTACAAAACATTCAAAGAAGAACTAATACCTCTACTTTTAAAAGTCTTCCAGAAGATAGAAGACACTGGAATACTCCCTGCCAGTTTTTATGAAGCTAACATCACTCTGATACCAAAAGCAGACAGGGACACAACCAAAAAAGAAAACTACAGACCAATATCTCTGATGAACATAGATGCTAAAATACTGAACAAAATTCTAGCCAACCGGATACAGCAATATATTAAAAAGATTGTTCATCATAACCAAGTGGAGTTTATCCTAGGCATGCAAGGTTGGTTTAATATACGTAAATTAATCAATGTGATCCACCACATCAACAAAAGCAAGACCAAAAACCACATGGTCATATCAATAGATGCAGAGAAAGCCTTTGACAAAATACAACATCCCTTTATGATCAAAACACTACAAAAAATGGGAATAGATGGAAAATTCCTGAAGATAGTGGAGTCTATATATAGCAAACCTATAGCCAACATTATACTCAATGGTGAAAAACTGGAATCATTTCCACTCAGATCAGGTACTAGACAGGGCTGCCCACTATCACCATTACTATTCAACATAGTGTTGGAAGTTCTTGCCATAGCAATCAGGCAGGAGCAAGAAATTAAAAAGATACAGATTGGAAGAGAAGTCAAACTCTCCTTATTTGCAGATGACATGATAGTATACAGAGAAAAACCTAAGGAATCCAGCAAGAAGCTTTTATAAATCATCAGGAAATACAGTAAAGTGTCAGGCTACAAAATTAACATTCAAAAGTCAGTGGCATTCCTCTATGCAAACACTAAGTTAGAAGAAATTGACATCCAGAAATCAGTTCCTTTTACTATAGCAACAAAAACAATAAAATATCTAGGAGTAAACCTAACCAAAGAAGTGAAAGACTTGTATACTGAAAATTATGAGTCACTACTCAAAGAAATTTAAAAAGACACAAAGAAGTGGATAGATATTCCATGTTCATGGGTTGGAAGAATTAACATCATCAAAATGAATATATTACCCAGAGCCATCTACAAATTTAACACTATCCCCATCAAGATCCCAAGCACATTTTTAGGAGAATAGAACAAATGCTACAAATGTTTATCTGGAATCAGAAAAGACCTAGAATTGCCAAAACAATCTTGAGAAAAAAGAAGAGAACTGGAGGCATCACACTCCCAGATCTCAAATTGTATTATAGGGCCATTGTCATCAAAACTGCTTGGTACTGGAACATGAATAGACACACTGACCAGTGGAATAGAATTGAGAGCCCAGAAGTGAGCCCCCACACCTATGGACATCTAATCTTTGACAAAGGAACTCAGACTATTACATGGGGAAAGCAGAGTCTCTTCAACAAATGGTGTTGGAAAAAATGGGTTGAAACATGCAGAAGAATGAAACTGAACCACTGTATTTCACCAAATACAAAAGTAAATTCCATGTGGATCAAGGACTTGGATGTTAGACCAGAAACTATCAGATACTTAGAGGAAAATATTGGCAGAACTCTTTTCCGCATACATTTTAAAGACATCTTCAATGAAACGAATCCGAGTACAAAGAAGACTAAGGCTATAAACCTATGGGACTACATCAAATTAAAAAAACTTCTTCACAGCAAAAGAAACTACTACCCAAACCAAGAGACCCCTCACAGAATGGGAGAAGATCTTTACATGCCATACATCAGACAAGAATTTAATAACCAACATATATAAAGAGCTTGCCAAAATCAACAACAAGACAACAAATAACGCCATCCAAAAATGGGGGGAGGACATGGACAGAATATTCACTGCAGAAGAGATCCAAAAGGCCGAGAAACACATGAAAAAATGCTCCAAGTCTCTGATTGTCAGAGAAATGCAAATAAAGACAACAAGGAGATACTACTTCACTCCTGTGAGAATGTCATACATCAGAAAAGGTAACAGCAGCAAATGCTGGAGAGGGTGTGGGGTTAAAGGAACCCTCCTACACTGCTGGTGGGAATGTTAATTGATCCAACCTCTGTGGAGAACAGTCTGGAGAACTCTCAGAAGGCTAGAAATGGACCTACCCTATGACCCTGCAATTCCTCTCCTGGAGATATATCTTAAGAAACCCAACAGACCCATCCAAAAAAGATCTGTGTGCACATATGAGCTTGCCAAACTCATGTACAAACTATTGTACTTACTGTTGAATGTAAAACATTAATTCCCCAATAAAAAAAATCAGAAAAGAAAAAAAAGTGTCTATCTTTCTGTCTTCCTTTCTGTCTCCCCCTCACTTCTCAATTTCTGTCTTATCAAATAGAAAGGAGAAAAAAAAGGAAATAATAGTTAACAGGAGTGATAGATTTGTAGTCCTTGCACCAAGCTCCAGTGATAACCCTGGTGGCAATAAAACAAACTGACAAACAAACAAAAATACGCATATATAATCTTTTCTACCTGTTTAATGAAAAAATGTGTGTGTGTGTGTGTGTGTGTGTATTAATGTAATACCAGGAAGTGAACCCAGGACCTCAGACATACATAACTCTTGAGTGTTCTCCCTGACCCAATTTTTAAATACTATAGTATTTTAAGTACTAATTAGATAGACAGAGAAAAGGGGGAAAAGGAGAGAGAGAAAGCAGCACAGGCTTATGCAAATGAGCATTGTCATTTCCTGTCTCCTTTCTCCCTAAGGGTGGTGTCTTATAGCTTTTTTTTAAAAAAAAAATTTTTAAATCTTTATTTGATGGATAGAGACCGTGAGAAATTGAGAGGGAAGGGGGTGGTAGAGGGAGAGAGACAGAGAGACACCTGCAGCACTGCTTCACCACTTGTGAAGCTTTCCCCCTGCAGGTGGAGACTGGGGGCTTAAACCTGGGTCCTTGTGCACTGTAACATGTGCGCTCAACCAGGTGCACCACCTCCTGGCCCCATCTTATAGCTTTTAAAGAAATTATCATAACTAGATATATCACAACAACAGCATGATGAAATCCTTTTGGCAGAGCTGACGAGGAAGCAAGGAGTTCAGAAATCTTTCTATAGTTCTATGACACAGAGGCCAGACTATAAGTGTCAGGGGTTGTAGACACAAAATCATTTTAATTTCTTCCCAAACACCCATTTTTTAAGCATTTGTTCTACATGTAGTTTTTTTTTTAATGTGACAGAGACAGAAATAGGGTGACAAAGGGGGAGAGAAAGGGAGAAAGAAAGAAACCTGCAACCTTGTTCTACCAGTTATGAAACTTCCACCTGCTTTTTCACCATAACAGAACACCTGTGAACAGACTCAATCTAGATGAGTGATCTAATTCACTTTTAACGTATGTCATAGGTTGTCATAATTGATAAGGTCCTAGTGTTGTTAGTTCATCAGGTTTTTTTTTTTTTTCCTTAGAGAAACCACACCTTTAGCTTTTAATGCACACACACAAAAATATCTTTCAACTTTTTCAATGTTGTTTCACCAAACAAGTACATCAGAGCTTGGAGAGACAGCTAGCTCACTGGGCAGGGCACATGCCTTGCTATGCACAGTGCCCAGGTTCATGTTCCCTGCACCACATGGAAGGTCCTGTGGCACCAGAGGAAGCTCTGGTGCTATGGTCTTTCTCACTCTCTCAGTGAAAAAGTATCAGTAACATTGTGCTGGATGGTTGCATGTTAAGGTTCCTATATTGTCACCACTGCTTAGTTACATAAGGGTTCTGAATTGGCAGGAAAGAGGAAAAGGATGATGGCTGTGAAGTACAGTAAACTTCAGAGAAGAATGGCTTGCCCCTAGGGAATTGCTTCTTAGAAACTGAGAAGGGAATGACTTCCAGCTCATGAAGTCCTTACTCTAGCACCCTAATGGCGATTAGAAGTCACATGGGGTCTGATGAATATATATATATATTGATAGTGATTGGATTGCTAAACTGTGACATTGTGATTATAATAGATCCTGCTAGTTTGAGGGAGGAGAAGAAATTAAAGTGTGCTTTTGTGTTTTGTTGTTTGGGAGCTCAAGTAGAGGATTTAGACATGGGCATTTGCAGGTCAACTACACAGAATATTTTGACTCAACAAAAATAAATCTCACTTAACTGTAATTTTCTGGGCATTCAGAAATTACAGTCAAATTAGTGTTTTCTCTGGTACCAGGGAGGAGTGTGGGTGGCCTGAAGTCTCAGAGAGGAACAATAACATCATCATCAACAACAACAAAACCCCAACCAAACAAAATAGATACTCCTTGATACTTTCTTTTCTAATCTAATGATCAATGAAATGGAACTGAGAATAAAGACAAGGATACATCAGTGCTAATACCACACCATACCCACCACCAAGGTTCCATATCTCCACTGTTCAACCTCCCAGGGATAACCACCATAGTTCTCACAACTCTTACAAATAGTTTGCTTGCTTCTGTTTTGTTTGAATTTTTTTTTGGTGTGTGGGGGGGGAAGTTCATGTAAATCAGATCTCTAAATTCCACATATGAGTGAAACCATCTTGTAATTATCTTTCATTTATAATTCTTTTCTTAAGATAGATTACTTTAAAGATCCAGGAGGTATTTTATAGTTATGATTATATCTGACTTTATTTGCCCTTTAACTTATTACAAGTCCTTTGAGTTGACTTGAACCTCATTTGGCTGATTCTACTTTATCCTCAAAGAAAGGAATTATTCAAATATATTTACTTTTACTTTCTCCTTTATCAGAAGTCACAAGACCACAAGCTGGATTCACTGAACTCTTAATAAATGTTCATTTAATGAAAGTGTATCTTTTAAGAGTTTGTTAATTTGGGAAAGAGTTTGGGATCTGGTGGTTGGAGGTATGAAGAAGAGACAGGGTAGATATGAAAAAAAATATTTATTGTCATTACCAGCATGTCTATATGTAGTCAGTTTAAAACCAAAGACACATATTCATTCCTTGCAATTTTAACTTGTGTGTTTTTTTGAATAGGTAGTATGTACAATTGTAGAAAAAAATAAAGATTTAGAAAGAGATTATTAAAAACCAATGTGAGGGGCTGGGCAGTTGTGTACATGGATGAGCTCACATGTTACCATGTGCAAAGACCCAAGTTCAAGCCTCTAGTCCCCTGAAGGGGAGAAGCTTCATGAGCAGTAAAGCTGAGATGCAAGTATTTCTCCTCTATCTCCCACTCCTCTGTTTCATGTTCTGAAATAAAAGGACAATTTAAAAAAAGCAGTGTGTAAAATAAATGCTAAAGTTCTTACCTTTCACATTAGGAAATTGTGGGGTTTTAACTGCTGAGTTGTTCATCTTTGATTGGGGAACTTTGGTGCTTTTAGACTTCATTTTTTCAGACTTCTTTTGGATTAAAATATGGTGTGAGTTCAATTCAACTTGAAAGCAAACAGACACAATAATTATTGTCTCAATATAAAATTACAATATAAATGTAGGGAGAAAATTAAATTTGAACATAACAGTTTCAACATGTGCCCATACTGGAATATAGTCAGATGACATAAAGAACTGCACAGAAACCTGAAATTTCACTTGTTGGGTCTATTATCAGTAGTAACATTATTATAGAACTGCTGAGACTTTTATTATACTTTAAAATAAGTAAGTAAATATATTGATGTTATAGTATTTTCACCATAGGGGAAAGGAGAAACATGTAAATATAAAAGATGTCAACTGAAAAATCCTGATAGTGTTATATTTGAACTAACACTTTCAGAGTGCTCATATTTTAGTTTCTAAATACTTGTAGGGCCAAATATGAAGATTTGGGCCTCGACAAATAGAAGTGAACATGGAATATCTTGTTACATCAGTGCGCAATGAATTATTCAGACTAGTAAAGTCATGTCACAGCAATCTGGAGAGAAAAAAAAAAGAACATGACTGGAGGCATCACACTTCTGACTTCAAACTATATTACAGAGATACTGCAATCAAAATTGCCTGGCACTTGAACCAAAATAGAGACAAACCAGTGGAATAGAACTGAAAGCCCAGAAATAAGCCCCTATACCTATAGACAATAAAATCAGTTGTTCTAACAGGGTAGAGAAGAAAGATAAACTTTATTTACCTCTAGTTTTGTCACTGAATATCTCCAAATAGACTGAAATTACAATTTTTTTTATCTAGTGTCCAGGTGAGGGCTCACCAGTAGAGGACACATGTTTTTAGGAATTGTGATAACAGTTCAAGACCCTGACCTTCACCTACATAGAGGAAGCTTCATAAGTGAAGGAGCAGTGCTACAGTTCTCTCTCATCTCTCTCTCTCTCAAAAAGTAAAGAAAAGGGGGGAAAATATGACTGCTAGGAGCAGTGGAGTCATGTAAGCACCAAGTCCCAGCAATTATCTTGGTGGCAAAAGCAAAACAAAAGAAAAACACGTTTCTTGGTCTGGGTAGAACTAGGATTACCTGAAGCTGTTTATGTCTAGTCAGTGTCCAGCAAAATTCATCAATGGTAGGACACCTCAAATCTGCTTGGCCTTGGAAGTGAATACTGTTTACCCATGGTGGTGAATATTATTGTCTCATAACTTGAGATTTCATATCAATTCTTAGTTTCTTTCTCTGGTTAGTCGACCTTTATTAATCAGAGATATGGAACACTTAGAGTTAAATATTAGTTATTATTTTACTGAGCTCTTAACTATGTGGAGTAGGAGGCAAGGGTAGGCTAAGATTGGAACCTTAAGTGCCTTGACCAGAATCACTACAATAGGACCAGAATCTAGACTTCCATTTCTATGCCAGAGCTTTATTTTATTCAATCTCTAGACTTCCATCTTTATGCCAGAGCGTCCTCATTCTATCTTGTCTACTTGCATGTCTCTGCCTCACTCATTATAAGGAGAAAGAGAGGGAGGGAGTGGAGAGAGAAAAAGAGAGAAAAAGAGAGAAAAAGAGAGAAAAAGAGAAAAAGAGAGAAAAAAAAAGAACTGGGAATTTAACTTCAAGAGTCAGTTGTCCAATTCCTTTGAAAGAATTAATTTCTAAATATGGTAATTAATTTGAAATTATAAAATGTGGGGTAGTTAGGTAACCTCTCAATACACTGTAGAGAAAACAGTTTAAGGAGCTGTATGGTGAGACACCTGGTTGAGTGCACATGCTACAATACATAAGGACCAAGGTTCAAGCCCCTGGTTCCCACCTGCGGGGGAAAGGTTTGCAAGTGATGCAGGTGTCTCTTTCTCTCTTCCTCACAATCTTCCCTATCCCTCTCATTTTCTCTTTTTCTCTATCAAATAAATAAATAAATAAAATATTAAAATCAGTTTAGGAATTCCTTTGCACATGGTAGATATTCAAGTAGTGTGCAATTTGCATTGCTGAATTTGTTTATTTGCATGCACTCTTTTACCCAAGAATTATTATGTCCCAGAAAAAAAAATGTCCTGGACATTTAAAAAGTCTGCATTTTCAAATAAATTTGAGAATGTTCTACTTTATTTTCTACTTCTTGGGAAGACAGAACACTAGCATAGTATAACTGTTGACAGCCCTTCATTGAAGAATGCTGAGTACCTATGTTTAAGTAAGTATTTAATTATTTAATCTTGTAGCCTTGTCTAATAATACCCCATGGCCTAAATTGAAAAAAACAACACACTGGGATGAATACAGCTTTTAAACAATAGCTTCCAGAGATAAGCAAGGTAAATAAGAAACTGAGATAACATTTTTATGGTGGCATCATTGTCACAGAGGTCAGTTGCTTTTCAAGTATCACGTGATAATGCAAAAGCATAATGAGGAAATATTTACAAGCTCTGTTCTGAAGACAAGGCCCTTTCTTTATACAACCTACAGATTTTTTTTGTCTGACAAAAATATTATCACTTTTTTCAGACTGAAAATATATTATTTAATGTCCTATGTTTAGACCAGAAATAAATTTCAGAACATAAAAACATCACCATTTTTTTTCGCTGCATTTTCCAGTAGCACATGGGAAATAATCTTATAAACTGGTTAGCATACTCACCTAGGTTATAAATGTGAAGGGCTGGTCTCAGACGATGAGGTTTCCTGTTCTCACTTGATAGTTGTTGATGCAGCTATATTCCAACTCTATATATACACGTACAGGAATGAAGCAATGATCAGTCACAGCACTTGATGAGTGAGGTAATGCAAACACAGATTATTGAATGAATTACAGTATGTGGAGCATAGCATATTTCCATAAACAGCTCTTAGATTATTTTAGCTATAGCATTCTCAGTGAGTTATACCTGTTAATAATTAAATCTATGATATAGATTCTATGATTGTACACTCAGCATAGGGTATACAAGGGCACAGATTGTTGTTAACTTCTTTATTATTTTCCATAGAGCATTGAAAACTTTTAAAATAATTATTTCTGGTTATAAAAGTAGTGTATGTATACTGAAAAAGATGTAGATGGCAGTAAAGCATATATGTGATGGATTTCAACACTTTTTCAATGCAGAGATATTATTTATGCCTATTATAATATAAAAATTGTCATGTTGGGATTTGGAAGGTGGATCAGCAGTAAAGCATCTACCTTTAACACATGAGGTTCTGAATTCAGTTATGCCACATGAGAGCAAGAAAGAAAAATGAGTAAAACTCCATGGATAATGGTTTTTTTCCATGTGCTCTCTCTTTCTCTCTCCCCCTCTCCTCTCCCTTTCTTTCTCCCTCTCCCAAAAAATAAAGTAAATTTTAAAAAAAGGCTATAGAGGCAGATCAACAGTAGAGTATATAACATCCTAAATTTGATGTCCAGTACTAGTTTAAAATAAAATAAAAAAAAATAAAAAAATGGAAGTCATAGGATCAGAGGTGGTGCACAAGGTTCACCAATCTGAGGGCTTACTTTCAATCCTCAGCACCACAGGTGCTGGAGTTCTGCTAGACAGAGAGATCATATATATATATACAGATGATAGCTAGACCTTAGAAAAAGAATCATACTGCAAATATTCTTTTGTAAGTTGCTTTTATTTTCCTAAATAATACTACATAGTGAACACATGTCAGAGACATTTGTTCCATGAAGCATAAACAGCACCCAATCATATAAATTTACCACAACCAGTCTTTTACTGATGGACACTTAGACTGTGTCCAGTTTTTCCTTTTCTTTTTTCTAGTATCACCAGTTGGGCAACTGACAGTTTGTGTGTGTGTGTGTGTGTGTGTGTGTGTGTGTGTGTGTGTGTGGTGATACTTGAAAGATCTTTGTAAGTTCATTGGTAGTTTAAATTCCTGGGAATGAGGTTAATTAATCAAAGCATACATGAATTCATTATTTAGCTAGATATTCCTGATTGACTTCCAAAAGTTTGTATTAATTTATAATTTTTTCCACAATCAAGGTAAGTGACCTTTTCTTCATTGGCTTAGATTAACGAGTATCTTTACCTTTATGATATCTATCTCTCTAATGAATGGAAAAATATCTCATGGTTTCTCATTTTATTTATTTTATTCATTTTTATTTTGCATAAGACAGGAAAAAGAGACAGGTAAGGCAAAGGGAAAGACACTATAGGTTGTATGTACCATCAACTCTCTATCAAACATTTCTGTTCTCCATAAAATTCTTTCAACTTGTCTCTTGTCCTTGATACTTTATGTGGTGCCAGGGACTGAACTCAAGTCATCATGCTTAGAAGACCTGCAGTCTACCTCCTGAGCCTCTATTTGTTGCTTTTAATAGGTCCTCATATAGGCATGATACCACTACTTAAAAAAAAAAACAACTGAGAGGGGAAAACAGTAGCATAACTCCATTATCCACATTTCATGCACAGCAAGGTGTGTGCTCTACTGGGTGAGCTCTTTCCTGGCCCCCTGTTTCTTTAATTTTTAATATAAATATTATTCCCCAATCCTGTAAATTATTGATTTATATGAACTCTTTATAACATAAAAATGTGTTGCAAATTTCTTCCAGTATCATTTTTCTTTAGACATTGTTAATAGTATATTTTAGACCACACTTATGTTTTCAGACATTTATGTGATAAAATTCATATGATCAAAATTAATGTTTTTCAATACGTTGTGTGGTAAAATTCAATTCGCATTTTCTTTTAGAACTTAAGAATTTTGGGTCATGATTCAAAAGACTTCCCCTATTCCAAAGTTCTAAATAAATTTTGCTGTGTTTTTTTTAAAACCTATAATTATTTTTAAACTTTTTTTTTTCATCTGTTGAGACCTTTCCTAACGCTTAGGACTACCTAGTTCCATTTCAAATGGAACACTTGCTAACAAAGTTACAGACTCTAGGTATAACCAGGGCCTAAAGGATAGGGTACACACACACATGTATTCATAAATTAATGGAAACTATCTACCACAAAGTAAAAGTGCTCAATAGTCTGCTGTGATTAGATTTAGACTTAATAAGCTCAGCAAGCAAGAAAAAGACCTAAAGAAGGGCAGGAGGTAGATAGGGTTATGCAAAGAGACTTTCAAGCCTGAGGCTCCAAGGTCCCAGGTTCAATCCTCCACATTCTCATAAACCATAGCGGAGCAGTGCTCTGGTTAAGAAAAGAAGACCTAGGAAGTCAGGCAGTAGCACAGTGGGTTAAGCACAGGTGGCACAAAGCAAACCGGCGTTAAGGATCCTGGTTCAAGCCCCCGGCTCCCCACCTGCAGAAGAGTCACTTCACAAGTGGTGAAGCGGGTCTGCAGGTGTCTATCTTTCTCTCCCCCCTCTGTCTTCCCCGCCTCTCTCCATTTCTCTCTGTCTTATCCAACAACAACAACATCAATTATAACTACAACAATAAAACAACAAGGGCAACAAAAGGGAATAAATAAATAAATATAAAAAAACAAAGAAGACCTAAAGAAGACACTGTAAAGTGTCTAACAAAATATAACATTATAAAAATATATTAATATCTAATACCTTAATCTTTGATTTTTATTTTTAGTATAAAGAATAAGTTGGAGATTTTTTTTTCCTAACTACTTATTTCAACTATATTATTCCAACAGTTGCAATCTACTTTAGACAAAATGAGGTTTCATGTGTTATGGTAGAACCTGTATGCAAAGGGCTAGGAAGACAATGGTGAGGAGTGTGGTTTTAATCTTATATTCAATAGGAATCTTTTGAACGTTCTTAAGCTTAAGCTAGTGAAAAATGTTATAAAAATGTCTTATGTGTGCATTTTATGGTTGTGTGACTTGAAAGAATGCCAGTTAAGATGCGGACTACAACAACCCAGGCAAAAAGCAGTGGACAGAGCTGTTAGAAGAGGAGAGACAATGACACTGTAGGCATTTCATAGAGCTGTCAGATATTAGAGTGAAAGGGGGCTTCAGAAATGCCATTTCAAGGCTTTTATAGTTAAGGGTAGAGTGAGTATGACAATTCAAGTTTCATTCCCAGTTCAGGGCTGTGTCCTCCACAGTGCTTCCATTTCACTTTCTGATTGTGGGTTTTTCAGCTCTGGACTAGGGGTGGGGAGTAGGGAAGAGAAGTGATGGTGGTGCTTATAGTAAAGGACCAGAAATCAAGGTTAGGACTGGAGCTTATTGTCAGGGACAGGCAGTGAGTGTTATATGAGTTTGAGGTACCTGAGGAACAATGCTATGGAATTTTAGCAGCTAGCTGCAACTGTATGGTCTCTGCTAGCTCCTTTTCTTCTTTTACCCCCCTGGAGTCTAAGATTCTCCAGAATTCTGTCCTTAGACATCTCCCGCCAAGCCTGCTTCAAACTAAGCCAAGACAATCCCATTCTCCCCACATTATCAGCTCTCATGCCTTTGCAAATGAGCAAATCTATATTGTTAATTATCCTTCACCCACTCAGTTGCAGCTGACTGCTAAAATTTATTCAAAAAACAAACTCAGTATACACAAGGACTCAATATAGATAAGGACTAAGCAAGACTTTGTCAAGAAGCAAGAGTAATAAGAGGAAAACAAAGAATATCTTAAAAGAGTAACAAGGGGGAGATGTTGCTTATTAAGTAGGTGATCTTGGGCAACCAGTCTCTAAAGTCTTAGATTCCTTATTGTAATAATTTTCTTTATAATAATTTGAACTTATTTGGTTGCTGTGAGAATCATGTGAGAAAGTTTACTGTAGGCATTTAACATACTAACTACCACATAGTAGGAATTCAGTATGTATTATTATTATTGGGGCATGAGATTCTTGGGTATGCTTTCATGCAGAAACAAAGGAGTCAATGAAAAGTGGAAAGCAGGGAATCAGGCGGTAGTGCAGTGGGTTAAGTGCAGGTGGCGCAAAACACAAGAATGGGTGTAAGGATCCTGGTTTGAGCCCCTGGATCCTCACTGGCTGGGAAATTGCTTCACAAGCGGTGAAGCAGATCTGCAGGTCTCTATTATTCTCTCCTCCTCTCTGTCTTCCCCTCCTCTCTCCATTTCTCTCTGTCCTATCCAACAACGATGACATCAACAATAATAACTACAACAGTAAAACAACAAGGACAACAAAAGGGAATATATATATATATATATATATATATTTTTTTTTTTTTTAAGTGGAAAGCAATATAAAACCCTGCCAAGAAAAAGGTGAGGAAAAGAGGATTAGTGGAAGGATCACCTTGGAAAGGAGGTGGAAAATTCTCCTATAGGAAAGGGAGAAAGAAAATGTGAGATATGTGAAATTTTATCCTTTAAATTTTTTTTTATTGCTGTCAGGGTCATTGCTAGGGCTTTGTGCCTATATGTTGAATCCACAGCTCCTGGTAGTCACTTCTTTCTTTCTTTCTCTCTTCCTTTCTTTCTTT
The DNA here is from genome assembly GCF_950295315.1 of Erinaceus europaeus. Taxonomy (NCBI): domain Eukaryota; kingdom Metazoa; phylum Chordata; class Mammalia; order Eulipotyphla; family Erinaceidae; genus Erinaceus; species Erinaceus europaeus. The sequence goes on from NC_080171.1 coordinate 23,866,074, forward strand.
CTTTCTTTCTTTCTTTCTTTCTTTCTTTCTTTCTCTTTCTTTCATTTGATAGGACTGAGAGAAATTGAGAGGGGATGGGGAGATAGACTGGAAGAGAGACAGACGGCTTCATTACTTGTGAAGTATCTCCTCTATATGTAGGGAGTGGAGGCTCAAACCTGAGTATGTATACCACCTTATTGCCTGTCCCTCATTTTTTTTTTCTTTGCCAAGTGTAATGGAAATGGCACTATGGCAAATGTAATGCCAGCAACTGAATTCAGGACCTCAACTTGAAAACCCAAATCTCTTTATTTACTGTGCTACCTCCCAGGCTTTGGCTATGTGAAACTTTAATATCAAGGGACATGGATTTAAGGATTTGGTAATATAGCCTGAATCTTCTTTTTTATATAGAATATTTATTTATTTATTTATTTTTCTATTTTGCATAGAGACAAAGAATTTGAGAGGGAAGGGATGATAGAAAGGGACAGAGAGAGAGAGAGAGAGAGAGAGATGAAGTTAAAGAGAGCTGCAGCACTGCTTCACTGAAGCTTTCCCCCTGCGGGTGGGGGCTGGGGCTTGAACCAAAGTCCTTGCACATTGTAATGTGTGCACTCAACCAGCTGTGCCACCATCTGGTCCCAATCTTCTTTTTACCTGAATCTTCTTCAAAAAATTTTTAGTAAAAAGACATAAAGAGGCTAAGAGGAATAAGTTTGAAGATAATTGAACAATGTCTGAAAGAGTTTATAGAGAATTAACTAATGACTAGGAATCTATTGAATATAGAAGTTTCAGTTTGAGAAGATAAAAAATTGTTTTGGAGATGGATGTGGTGATCATTAGCCCAAAAAATTGAATGTACTTTATGCCACTGCACTATTACATTAAAAATGACTAAAATGATGAACTGTGTTTATATTTATTTGGCCACAATTACTATAATTTTGCAAGAATTAAAAATTGAGTGGGAGAGTTAAAAATATGAGATTGTTCATAAGCAGGGGAATTCCAATGTTCCCTATCTTGGAGGAAAGACTGTTCTGATGACAGTGGTGGTTAGGATGAAGTTTTGTGGGTGAACTGTGGAAGAGTATTAAAGAGTCATTGAAACAGGCAATGAAGTCACCAAGGAGGATGACAGCCCAGGAAACACTGAAGAGGCAAGGATGTGTGACCAGAATGGAAATAAATTAACTTGAATAGTTAGGTCCAAGTTTGAGGTTAGAAAGGGCAATGGAAAATGAGAATGTATTACTTTTGCTGCTTGCCTTAGGAAATACGTACCTATGAACAGTGGGTTTTGAGATAGTAGTGTCAGTAAAGGAAATTCACATTTTAGGTAATGAAAGGAAATAGAAGGAACTCCTTAAGAAAAAGGAGGAGAGGGTAAAGTGTATATGTGTGTGGAAGAAGAATATGTCTGAGGAAATGACATAATTTTAAATTGTGGAAAAAAACCTGAATGGAGATTTTAATCTCAAGAAATATTAGTTTAAATAGAAAGTCACTGGCAACTCTGAGCAAAACAACAAAATGTATGAGTTACAGTCATTTCCAAAGTTGCACTATGTATGGTTGTCAATTGGCTGAATAAGGTTATCAGAAATTTACATTCAAAAAATGTTGAGGGTCATTTACTAATCAGGGACTTTGTGTTCTATCAGCATTAATCTATGGAGTACCACATGAAAATTCTCATATTAGCTAGAATGTGTGAAATGAAAAAATCATTTATTGAAACTACTAGTATTTTAATATGACAGGCAGTAATAATAAAGTTAAAATAATGATGAAAAATGTATGTTCCCTAAAGAAATTTTTGGATGATTAAGTGTTGAGTCATCGATGTCATGGAAAGTAACTAAATATTTCTTTGAAAAGAAATATGACTAATAATAATTGCAAGGAAATCCTAAGCTTCCTTAGTTTCCCAGCTCACAAATGATACTTGATTTGTATCTGCCTATACTTTGCATAAAGTGTTGCTTAATAAAAGGAATAGAAGAGTAGTTAACACTTATTTAGTACTAGACTATGTACTGAGGATACAGTATTGAACAAAGCAAACTGCTTCCTGTCCTTCTGAAAATTGTTTATTGTTTACTTAGGAGATACATGTTGAGCAAATAATCAGACAGATATCATGTATGAACAATGGTAAAGGAGAATTAGACTGATAAAGAGGGTAAAGGAGTAGAGTGATGATGTCACGGTCAGTGAAAGTGACACTTAAGCTCTATCCAAAGAATGAAAAGAATATATGAAAGGGACAATGTCTTCTGTGCAGAGAAAATTCCAAGGGCAAAGACTTTGATGGGAGCGTGAATAGTTTTGGTAAATGGGAGGGTCAATGTGACTGGAGCTGAGTGAGAAATGAGGCAAGTACAACATAATGGGGTTGGGGGTGGACAGGGACAGAAGTCAGATGAGGACACATCTTAGCAACTGGGGGAGGGAGCTTAGATCTTTTTCAAAGTACATTGAGGGACCAAAGAAGTGTTGTAAGTGATATAGGATATGAATGGGTTTGGTCTGAAAAGATTGCTTTGGCTACTTTATAAGGAACACCTGGGCAGTAAAAGGGAAGGAATGAATGCTGACGTGAGTTTGCATTAGCTTAAATTCTTAATAATGGTGGTGATAGCAATTATAATTTTGGCTATCTTGTGTGAGCAGATACTTTCCATACACCTTTTCTTTTTGTTGTTGTTGTCTTGGAGCTTCACTGCTCAGGGTAAAAAAAAAATTTTTTTCAGATAGACAGAGACAAAGACAAAGAAGACAAATGGAGAGAGGTAAAGATTCCATAGCACTGAAATTGTCCCCAGAGCAATACAGTCTGTACCTGAAGCTGGGTCATGTGCTGTCTTGCTGATAGTTTTTGGTTTTGATGTAAGTTTAGTCCACAAGCCCATACATGTTTTAGAAGTACAATTTCTCACCTGTTCAAGACACATTGCCCTGCCACCATCCCCACAAAAGCACCAATATTTCTTCATTTCATTGAGCTTTGGTTATTTTCTTAGCTTTGTTTGTTTACTCCATATGGGTGGAGTCACTCTATATTTTCATTTCATATAAGTTATTTCAGTGTTTTTTGTAGGTCTGAGATAGTAGTGATGAACTAATTTAGTTGTTGCTAGCTCTCATCATCTTCTCTTTGTCTTTGGTCTTTGCCATTTCTAATCACGTGCTTTGATGAATTTAGGTTTGGATTCAGTTATCTTGGAGCTCTTTGAGTTTCCTGGATCTGAAGGATCTATTTTCTTTAATTTGGGAGACACATCAGCTAATATTTGTTCAACTATTAGTCTCTCTCTTTTTTTTTTTATCTCTGTGGAACTAATGTTGCTCTTCTTGATGTCCCATAACATTCTTATATTATCTTCATTTGTTTTACTCTCTCTCTCTCTCTCTCTCTCTCCCTCTCCCCTCATCTATATTCCTGATCTGCACTATTACCTTTGACATGTAACTTCCTGCAGGTGTTCTCCTATGGTTTCTCTCTGTGTGTGTACGTGTTTTAGCTCAGCCATTTCATTCTCATTGATTTGATATTAATTTTTTTCCTATAATTTTTCTCTTCATTTCTCTGATTTTGCTGTAGTCTTCCTCCACAAATCTTTTCCATTTTATTAGCATCTTTAGGACTGCAGCTTTGAAGATTTCCTAAGGAGATCTTATAGCTCTGCTGAATTTGGGGTGTCCTTCAAGTTGCTGTCTTGGTCCATGGTTGCGGGTAGTTTTCTCTGGCTTCCTATTATATTTGAGTCTCCACAAAGACCAGGTCCAGAAGTCTGTGTGATCAGTCAGTCAGTGCAGTGACCAAAGACTTACAGTCACAGGTACCTCTGTGAGGCTATATTACTGAGGTTTTGTCAAGCCAGAAGTTTGATGTTGTAAGTGTATCACAAACTAGTGTGAAGACTCTGATCGTTTGTGCACCTATGGAGTCTGAGTCTTACAATGGCTTCTTTCAACTGCCTGCAGTTGCCACATGTTTTATAGTTGGGCTATGAAGGTAGCAGGGAGGGTCAAGTGGTAACAGCAGCAAAAATATTCAATTGGGCTAGGAGGGTGGCAACAGATGCAGGTGCAGACTGGGGCAGGCAGCAACAGCAGATGTAGCTGGGATGTGCTGGGCAGCCACAGGCTAGGTCATGTGACAACAGTAGAGGTAGCCATCTTGATTAGATGGGTGACAATCGGAAGAGGGCTTAGTAGGCAGATGGTTGCAACAGAGCCTGGCCTGACTGAGTATTGTGGGACCAAGAAGAGAGCAAATCTGCTGAGTTTGTGGAAATATTTCTATCATTGACACCTCCATTTAAGACTTTTTTTCTGTTGTTCTTGAGCTCCAAATTCCTTTCTATGCAACTTTCCCCATGCACATTGTAGTTGTCTTTTTTTTTTTTAACAAATTGTATTTTATTTATTTATTTATTTTCCCTTTTGTTGCCTTTGTTGTCTTTTTATTATTGCTATAGTTATTCTTGTTATTGATGTCGTCATTGTTAGATAAGACAGAAATGGAGAGAGGAGGGGAAGACAGAGGGGGGGAGGAGAGAAAGATAGACACCTGCAGACCTGCTTCACCATCTGTGAAGCGACTCTCCTGCAGGTGGGGAGCCAGAGGCTCAAACCGGGATCCTTACGCCGGTCCTTGCACTTTGCGCCACTTGCGCTTAACCCGCTGTGCTATCGCCCAACTCCCTACATTGTATTTTTTATTGTGGTGGTGGTAGAAAAAGTAAGCAGGACCTGCTAATCTGCTATCACCTTGGATGGAATCTGTACATTATCTTCAGTTACTACCATGACCATGGTATCTGAAAATAGATGCCTCCACTTATAAACGGGGAAAAAGAAGGTCCAAGTAAGTATGTTACTGTGGCCACACAGCTAGTAACTGAGCTTGAACCAAAAATCGAATACATCTGGTCCTTTTTCTAACTCCTTGGCAGCTATTGGTAGAATGAATTGAATTTCAAACCTTAAATCCCACTTACTGATTTATCAAACTTATATGTTCTTGTGTGGTTGGAGGATTTAAGACTGCATGTAGGAGAATAACACAAAGGGATCATTAGATACTAGAAAATTATTGGGAGAAGACCCACTCCAAAACTGATTCTATTGTTAGACAGGAGAGGAAATGATGGGCATGACTAAGGTTGGCAACACTATGTGACTTAATTCTGTGAGATCTTGTAGGAAAGCAGGCAACAGTGAGAAAGGAGAGTAGTTATAGTTATTCTCTGCTTCCTTGGGTGCAGTAGTTTCACTTCTTTCTTCAAGAAGATTAGAATATGTGATGTGGAAGACAGGGAGGTTGATGTTTGTGTAACAATGAGACTGCTTTCTCACCCAAACTGAATCACTTTGTATCCTCCACTTTCTACCACTCTGAAAGTTCCTATGTGCCATTTACATGGAAGCAGGAAGTAATGTTTCTCCTGGAGAAAGGAAAAACTTTGTAAAGAAATCTGGCGGTTGTATTGTTATATGGGAAACTGGGGAATATTATATATGTACAAACTATTGTACTTACTGTTGAATGTAAAACATTAATCCCCCCCCCCAAAAAAAGAAATATGGCAAATCAATCTGTGACTAAAGTCAAACCCTTTGTGAGATGAAGGGGAGGGCAGTACGCATTTTTAGGGAAATGTTATTTTACATTTTCAAGAATAGTGACATTGTAAAACATTCCTCTACTTTCCCACAGTTCCCCTGAATGTAATTTTATCCAGTCATTTTTCTCCTCTCATAGTTTGTGCCTTTCCACTCTTTTAAGCTTCATTCAATCTCTCCTTCAACATCCTGTACATTTAGACTCATTGGACTGCTCACTGTTCAATTCACTATATATTTTCACAGTTCAAGGACTTTGCTTATCTAATCATGCACAAGAAGCAGAAATATATTGCTTCCTTTCTTATTTGCTTACCATAGCCAATTCTGTTTGTTTCCCTATCTGTCCATAGGGGGAAGAATCTTAAGTTTTCTTGTTTCCCAATGCAATTATTCATATTAAGCACTCAGTTTTTTGTGTAGTATGTAGTCTGGATAAGACCTTGAAACAAAACTGCAGATAGATATGGATAATTGCCCACATCTCAAAAATCTACATAGTAATAAGTTAGAACTGTGACTCCAGTTGTGAAAAATTAGCACTACTACTACATTTTGACCTACCAAAATGACAGTTTTATATGACTGAGCATAGCAGAACCTAAGTGTTCTGTTTTTGGGTGAACGGCCTTATAAAAGTATTTAAAGAATCTGACTTTATATTCCTGTGATTTCAATGTAAACAGACATTTTTTTCTTTTTCAGTTTGGTGTGCTACTTTGTTTTCTTCTCATAGTCTTGTCTGTCTTCTACATATATTTTGAAAGCCCAGTGATGCTTCGGTAACTTTTGGTTACGTAGAGATAGAATGTCCTCTTACTTCCAAGCTTAAAATCAGGATTTGCTCATTCCCTAGAGGCCCCTTCAGATCTCTAGGTTTCAGTTTCTACTCTCAGAAGAAAAGAAAAGAAAAGAAAAGAAAAGAAAAGAAAAGAAAAGAAAGAAGAGATCCATGGAATTCATGGCCTTACAACCCCTTAAACTTCTTTTCTCATGCTTTTATATAAGATTCCAGTTTACCCCCTTATATCCTTTCTTCCTAGGCTCACTCCTATACTAGCTTGTCCACCCGTCTTTAGAAAATGCATATACTCTGCCTAAGCTTGGTTTTCCCTTTCTCTTTTTTGCACGAACTATCAGTGAGAGCAGACAATGAAGGAATTAAGTTGGATGGAATTAACCTGAAATGTCATAGGTGAATGTGAATCTGAAGTCTGGGTAAGTCATGGGCTTAACAACATTTTGTTTTGAAATAAAATTAGAATTTAAAAAAGTCAGTAGAGAAGGCCAGCAGTGGCATACCCTGTTAAGCACACACATTACCATGTGTGAGGTTTTGAGCTCAAACCCGGGTTTTGAGCCCCCACTCCCAACCTGCAGGGGGGAGGTTTCATGAGTGGTAAAGCAAGTCTTAAGGTGTCTTTTTCTCTTTCCATTTCTGTTTCCCTCCTAATTTATATTTATCTTATCAAGTGAAAATAATAAAATGAAAATTAAAAGGAAAAATGGATTAGTCATGCAGGCACTGAGACCCAATGATAACCCTGATGGAAATTTAAAAGAAAAAGTTAGTAGAGTCTATGATGTATTATTGTGGAATTTTTCTGCTTCCCCTTCATTGCTTTCTCCTAGAAAATAACACAAAACACAAAAGATTTTTGGTTTTTAATTTACTCCTATAGTTTAACGTCAAGATTGATTAAAAAATGAACTTAAGTCAAAATTGGGTTTGTTGTTTTTTCTGGTGCCAGGGCTTCATGCATGGGTAATTTCACCGCTTCCAACATTGACATTTTGACTCAAACAGAAAGATACACAGAGAGGAAGGGAGGGACACCAATGTTTTCCTGGTGTCAGAATGTTGTAATGTGATCCTGGCCTTTGAACCCTAGCTCTCTGCATGGCAGGGCATAGACCCTGTCTAGGGAGCTATACCTGATAGATTGTTTCTCTTTTAAAAATACTTTAAATTTTAAATGGACAAGTAATATGCACATGATGAATTTAAAAAAAAAATTCAGGAGTATTAAGACTTAGTGAATATACAGAGCTAATATAATTCTCCAGTTTTTAAAATAACTAACCCTTACATATTGTTTACTATGTACTAGGTACTATACATATTTAAGTCAACCATAGTCATTTGTCTGGGGTACCCTATTATTTTATGAAGCACAAATGGAGCAGGTAAGTTGTGCAACCAAACATTTTCAAAATTCATGAGGTGCTTTAATTTAAGAGGGGAAGCATCCAGACCAGGTAAGACATATCTTCCTGTAGGAGACCAGGTCAGGGGAGAAATGGTGGAAAATCTTTTTCTGACACAAACCTCATAGTAGAATCTGTGAATCAGCTATCAGAGGACAACCTCCTCCATGGCACCAAGGTGCAGCTTTAAGAGACAAAATCTCCATGTCCTATGTGCAGTGGTGATGTGTGCTGCTGAAATAGCTGTCAATGTGCTATGTGCTGAAGCTCACAAGATCTCTAAAGGGTACATGTAGTAAAGGACACCACTGCCACTGACCTCCCAGTCTAGATTAGGGTAGGAGAAAATGTCTCAAATCCTTAAGACAAATAATTACACAATTGGGTGAAGGTTCCAAATCCATGGGAAAGTTTGCCAAAACTTGCCACATATTATAAATGTGTTCAGTGTTCCATTTAAGGCCATTATCTGAACGGTTCCAAGGTTCATTGCTCTATGTTGTTTTTATTTCCCTTCCTTCCTTCAGACCCCATGTGTGCTGGACTCTTGTATCTTCCCCCTGAAAAAGCCACAATTTCCATTTCCCAGTCTACTCCACACTCAGTACAGAAACCCTTTATTCATATTGGCCTTCTGCTTAAAGTTTCCTAGGTCATGCTACTGAAGAAATAAAATTAAGCGTTGGAAAACATGGTCACGTGATCATGCCACTGAAATTGTTTTACCCTGTAAGGGAGAGTGAGATTGTGGCCTAATTCAAATACAGTCAGGAATGGTTTAGCTAGTGAGTAGATACAGCAGTATCATAAAGAGAAATGATTGTACTTTATGGCTAGAACATGGAATTTTATTTTTACTTTTATCAGACCACTTCACAGCTCTGGTTTATGGTGGTGCTGGGAATTGAACTTAGGACCTTTGGTGCCTTGGGCATGAACATCTTTTTTGCATAACCCTTATAATATCTCCTCTGCCTTTTTGGGAGAAACTTTCTGTGTTGTAGGATCCTTTTCTGAAAAAGAACTCCAAGAGATATAAAAAGAGAAAAATCATAATTTATTCATACAAATGTGGTTTATATGATTAAATTTATATTTGCTCATTATAAGGCTAATTTTTGGATTTAAATTTCTAGCATAATAGTGGATTAGTTATGATGATCAACTTTCTAACAAAAACAACTAAAATGCTGAAAGAAATACATTTTCAAAAATATTTTCAAATTCATTTGTTAATCTAGCAAGAAAGTAGAGTATATAGAGTTCAGAACACTGAGAGGAAGATCAGTTTGTTTTCTTTTCTCCCCAGCGTTATCTGTCCAATGGTAGACAAAAGGCAGAAAGATGAAGTGCAGGAACCGGAGAGGGAGAAAGAGAGATACCTGTAGCACTGCTTCACCACTTGCAAACTTTTTCTCCTGCAGGTGAGAGCCAGGGGCTTGAACCTGAGTCCTTGAGCACTGTAATACGTGTGCTCAACCAGGTATGCCACCACCCAGCCCCAATTTGTAGTATCTTTGTACAAGTAGGAAGGGCAAACAAATCATTATCTTGACCAAGTTTGCTTTAGCCAGTCATAATGCATAGACACACAAAAAAATTCCAGACAAAATAATAGTTTGCAGGCAAGATTTATAAAGCAAACAAAAATATTAGTTAATAAGGTAAAGACCCAAACCTGCAAAGACTTTCGTGTTAGAACAATCAGAAATGTCATATAAGGCAGTTGATTTTAATATGTTTAGGAAGATGTAAAAAAAAAATTTTTTTTTAAATGAGCAAGTAACAACTGGCTTTTAAAGGGATTCAAATAAAATATCAGAAATAAAAATATGTTTTAAAATTAAAGCTTTTCTGTTCACTAAACAGCATTTAAGACACATATTAAAAGAGCCAGTGAGCTACCAAAATGTACTTGATGATATCCTATAAGCTACAAGCCAGACACATATAGAGGTGGATAATATCTTGGAAGACAGAAATAGTTTAATGTGTGTTTATTTGAAAATTTAGGAAGAGATGATAATATGAGGAAGAGACAATAACTGAAGATATGTGGCTGAACAGTTTTTAGAATTTTTGAAAGATTTGATTCCTATGCACCCCTAGCAGGGGAAAAAAAGAGAGAAAGAAAGAAAGAAAGAAAAGAAAGGAAGAAAGAAAGAGTGAAAGGAAAGAAGCAAGGGCAGTAGTAAGGGAAAACAGAAGGCAAAACTTAGACTGGGTGTGGTGTATTGCATCAAAACAAAGGACTCTGGGGAAGGAAAAACAGAGATGGGATAGAGGAACTCTGGTGTCCCGGTGTATGATAATGGAAAAGGATCGAGGCTGGGAGAGTGCCATGCAGACACCTATCACGGAGAGGTATGAGATTATATCTGTGAGTCAACAACTATACTGTAAACCATTACCTCCCCATAAAGTGAGAAAAATAAAAGACGAAGCTGCATATCTTGACACATCAATTCTGAAATTTCAGCATATGTATTAAAAATAGAGATGACTTTAGTGTTAGTCACTGAAGACAATGATGGGCTGAAAGGAAGCTTTCACTAGGCTTATAGGTAGATGTTTAATATTAGAGTGTCCCCAAACCTATGAAATCAGTATCAGACATTTGCATAACCACTATATCATCATGACGGCCTACCAACTGCTTTTAAAAAACGGCAGATCTCAGTGACCTAAAACTTATTTTACAAATGAAGTGTCAAACAAAGCAAGTCATACTCAAAGTTACACAACTAGTGAGTTAGCATGTAGTGTAACCAGGACTAGAATTCAAGTCTCCCAACTCTGAGTTGTATCCTGTATTCTCCTGCTGTTTCTTCAAAACGCTGAGCATGGACATTTTGGAAAGCTATGGGCCCTTGGAATAGACCTAAAATAGACTTCCTAGCTCCTTCTAACATTAAGACCCCAAATTCCATCTGCTATACTTTGACCTTTATGTTCCTGATTATTAAACAATTTATTCTGCTTTTTATCTTAATGCTTTTCAGCCATCAAGTTGTAGATGCTACCATGATGCCAACCTGCCTTCCCTGGGCATATGACCTCACTAATGTGTCCTGGAGCCCCACCTCCCCAGAGCCCTACCCCACTAGGGAAAGATAGAGACAGTTTGGGAGGATGGATCAACCTGTCAATGCCCATGTCCAGCAGAGAAGCAGTTACAGAAGCCAGACCTTCCACCTTCTGCACCTCATAAAGATCTTCGGTCCATATTCCCAGAAGGATAAAGAATAGGGAACCTCCCAATGGAGAGGAGGGTATTATGGAACTCTGGTGGTGGGAACTGTATGGAATTGAATCCCTCTTATAACACAATCTTGCCAATCATTATTAAATCACTAATAAAAAATTCAATCCCCCTAAACAAACAAACAAAAACCATTAAGCAATAGCAAGGAAAAACAAAGTACAAAGTAAGAACAGGGAACTTCTTGGTTATGTCCTTATATTTTATATGTGGACTTTAATAGCTGTTTCAATACGTTCTTATTTCTAGGAACCAATAAAACCACTCAGTTCTTGAATGGATGTAAGGGGATGCAGCCATGATTTTGTTTCCTCTAAGGTTTTAAGACAACATCAGGGTAGAGTGAGAAACATCTTAGATGATGTGATTAAAAATGAGTCACAGGAAATAGTTCTGGCACACTATTCTGAATAAGCTGGCAGGGGACAAAGGGTGGAGGCCAAAATCTCCTCCTAGACAAAGGCTTTGCTGAGAAATATACAAGGTAAAAACAGGTGCTAAACCACAGAATATGTATATACCTGAGTTGACTAGGTTACAAATTAGTCCTCAAAACTGGAGGTAAACTCCAATACATTTTGTTTCATGTCACTACTTTAGACTTGACTTATTTTTGTAGATATGTATACTTAAATATAGGAAGAAAAACAGATTTCCTGGTCTGGAGGTGGCGCAGTGGATAAAGCATTGGACTCTCAAGCTATGAGGTCCTGAGTTCAATCCCTAGCAGTACATGTACCAGAGTGATGCCTGGTTCTTTCTCTCTCTCCTCCTATTCCTCTCATTAATAAATAAATAAAATATTTTTTTAAAAAAAGAAAGACTAATTTTGGGGATCATCATGATAGTATATACCTACTTTGCAATTCATGTTGATGTCCCTGAAGCTGTGGTGTCTCTTTCTCTCTCTATTTCTCTCTCTCTTGCTGCCTTTTTCTTTCTGAAAATATTGACCAAGATCTGTGAAAACCCAGAAAAAAAAGACAAATTTCAAAGCCAAGCAATACTGATATATTAAAATACATCATTTATGTCCTTTCATGGAAAGAAAATAATTGTATCAATGTGTATATTATATGCAATAATTTTTTGAATATTGTCTAATTCTCCAGAAGTTTACCCCAGTATATGAATGCATCTGTATTTGGCAGCCATATAAACAAAACATTGCTTAATGAGCACAAAAATGTGTCCATTCATGCCAGCTTTAACTATGGGAGTAACTCTCAAATTCAAACTGAAGGGATTTAATATTTACATAATTCCAAATTGTAACAAGGATGCAGTTCTTTGAACCATATCCTACTTCTGGTCAGGTGGATAGCTATTTGAAAAGTGTGTGTGTGTGTGTGTGTGTGTGTGTGTGTGTGTGTGTGTAAGAGATGAGGAAGAGAGGAGAGAGAGAAGAGAAGAGAAGAGAAGAGAAGAGAAGAGAAGAGAAGAGAGCCATTTAGTTTTGCTATTATTTGAACCTGCTACTTCTTGAATATGCAAGTTCCGTGATACTACTGTGAATCTCTCTAGTCACTGCTGTTGGAAAAATGCAATCAAGGATGTGCAGAAAAAGGGAACTCTGGCACACTGATGCAGCTTCTATAGAAAAATGGTGTGGAGAGCCCTTAATAAAAAGAAGGGAAATATTTTCATGCCTGATGCACCAAATGTCCCAAGTTCAATCTTTAGCATTATCATAAGGCAGAGCTCTGGTTAAAAATAATGAAAAGGAAATATTGTAAGAGTGTGTAATCCACTCTTAGGCATATATCCACAGGAACATAAAAATACTAATTTGAAAGTATAGCTACACTATTCACAATAGCCAAAATATGAAATCAACCTAAATGCTCTTTGATAGATAACTAGATAAAGAAATCATAGTATATATACTCAATGGAACACTACTTGACCATGAAAAAGGTGAAATTGTGTAATTTAGGATAAAACGAATGGGTTTGGAGGTGATTATGCTAAGTAAAATAAAGAAGTGAAAGGCTATTACCAGATGTTTTCACCCATCTGTGGAATATAGAAAACTGCTTTTAAAACAAATGAAATTTCACAGATAGTGGTAATCACAAACTGACTCTTCAGTCTCTGTGAAAGCTATGGAAATTATAGATGGGAACAGGAGGAGGCTAGCAGGCAGACATAAAAGATCGTAATAATGCATGAATTAATTTCTAAATAGTTCAAACCTCATAATCAAAGAGAATATATTATATTAAGTGCATAGTAATGTCTATCCTTGCACAGGAGTAATGACTAGAAGACATGAGGAGCCTTCTTGAATTCTGTATTCTTTTCTTTCTTTATGTTATTAGACCATGTAAGGCGTTCTCTCTGTGACAATTCATTAAGCTGTACAATCATGATATATAAAATACTTATGTATATGCTATATGAATAAAATCGGTGTAAGTCAAAACGGAGACTTCCAGTGTATTCTAAAATATATGAGTTACATATTCTCGTGTGGTGATCAGAGAAGCTCACTGGCAAAATTAAATGAGCACTGTCTTTGCGGTTTAAGAAGTTAAAGGCGTGTTAATGTCTGTGCTGAAAAATGCACTGAGTTGACTGGAAAGTAGACAAGAAATGGATATATTTTTCTCTTCCTTAAGAATGAAATAAGCATTTCTGAAATGCCTGATGGAAGACTTAGCTTTCTGTATTACATGAACTGAAAAGTAACTAGATTAAATGACATTGGTGAAGTGGTTTTCAGACTAAGAATTCTCAGGGTCACTTTTTGAGGAGTATATCCAACATAGATAACTTCTTTTAAATTGAAGTTAATATTAGTTTGCAACATAATAAAGATTTCAGTTGTAATCAGTTATAAACATTTGTATATGTACTACATTATCTTCACTACTGAAAATCTAATTCTGGGTGGGGGAGATAGCATAATGGTTATGCAAACAGACTCTCATGCCTGAGGCTCCAAAGTCCCAGGTTCAGTCCCCTGCACCACCATAGATCAGAGCTGAGCAGTGCTCTGGTGTTTCCCTCTCTCTCTCTCTCTCTTTCTCTCTCTCTCTCTCTTCAACTCTCTCAAAAATAAAATAAATAAAAATTAAAAAAAAATATTAAAAAAAATCTAATTCCACCCTTCACTATTCAACTGACCCGAAGGGTAGTTTTGAGAAGGATTTGGCTGATATATGGGTGAGAAGTCTTAATAAAACTAAGAATGGCTGGAGTTTTGCAGAAATTAGGGGATATTGAAGGTTACCTAGAATGGTTGTTGTTTCCTAGCTAAAGATCATTTTATTTTATTTTAAATATACTTATATATTTGTTATTGGATAGAGAAATTAAGAGGGGTAGGAGAGATAGAGGGAAAGAGACAGAGAGATACCTGCAGCCCTGCTTCACCTCTCATGAAACCTGCGGATGGGGACTCAGGGTTTGAAATAGCATCCTAGTGAACTATAATGTGTAAAAGCAACTAGGTGCACCACTGCCTAGCCCCAAGGTTGTTTCATTTTCTCAGGGAAGAAATATCCAATTGCAGAAACATAAGCCATTCAAGACAATCCTGTTTCCGTCCAACATTAGTGGGTCCAGGTGTGGAAATGTTACTGTGATCACAAGTGGTGAAGCAGTGCTGTGAGTAGTGCTGAGTATTTCTACCACTCCCTTCCTCCTCAATGTCTCTCTGTCTCTATCCAAAATAAATAAATAAATAAATAGATAGATAGATAGATAGATAGATAGATAAATATTTATAGAAAAGAACCTGTACTAGTATGGAAGCTGTTGTCTGGTAAATCATTACCTCCTTAAAAAAGAAAAGCATGGGGGAAAACACTAGGAGCAATAACTTCTGATTTTTTTTCATTCATTATAAAATTTTCCCCACCATGGAACATTAGATTTAAGAAGGCTAGTGTGAACAATGAATTATGAACAATCTGTAGTTAGCATATTTTACTGAACTTGTTCTACGGAATTACATTGAAAAAATTAACTGCTGTGAGTTTATGGCTTCTTTTTGAACTGCTTAACTTTATATTTCAATCTGTTGTTTTCAATTAAAAAAAGTCAACATTTGTTTATAAGCTGCAAAATATCCTGAGGCATTTAGTTTAAAAGCAAAAGGAAACAGATTTTGCACATCTACTGCACTTAATCATAATTTCACAACACAGTTAAACTTTCCAAATACTAATTTGACCTTATTTCTTAAATTTCTATAAATATGTAACTCTTCATTAAAGTTGAAATTGACTATAGTGAAATATAGAGAAGTTCTTTGTCTCTAATTAAGGACTCTCATAAAACAATCCATATAATGATGACAAAGTCAGCAATTAGGGAAATAGTTGGAGGCACCCAATGTAGACAAGATGGAAACAAAGGACTGACATATGTGTTTTCTGACTATTATATAAAGCAGATTTGTTTAAAATTTTATGGGAATCAAATATCTAAGGTGTTGGATTTGCTTATTCAGGTCCGTGGCCGGAAACTTTCATACAAGTGATTGGAAAACTTCCATATTCAGTATTTTTAATTTCCTTTAAAAATAGAATTTAATATCATCAAATGATGGCATGTGTTAGTGGTTAGCCATTTGGTTGTGTAAGAAAATTCCACAGTAGTGGCATGTCATGAGCCAAGACAAATGAGAAAGAATCCAACCATTGGGAGCATATCAGTTAAATACCAGCATTGGGTGGCACTTCATTCTGACAGTGAATCACATCAACTAGTTTGAGAGAATATAAGACTGAAGGTGTTGTGAAATAAAGATTTACAGAACATTGATACTCACAGCACTACTTCACCACTTATGAAGCTTTCCCCTTGCAGGTGGGGACTTGGGACTTGAACCTAGGTCCTTGCATATCATAATGTGAGTGTTCAACCAAGTGCACCACTATCTGACCCTAAAATTTTTTTTATTTTTAGATTTTTAAAAATATTTATTTTCTTTTTGTTGTCCTTGTTGTTTTTATTGTTGTTGTAGTTATTAATGTTGATGTTGTTGTTGTTGGATAAGACAGAGAGAAATGGAGAGAGGAGGAGAAGACAGAGGGGGAGAGAATGATAGACACCTGCAGACCTGCTTCACTGCTTGTGAAGTGACTCCCCTGCATGTAGGGAGGTGGGGCTCAAACTGGGATCCTTATACCAGTCTTTGCGCTTTGCGCGCCATGTGCATTTAACCCGCTGCGTTACCGCCGGACTCCCTCTGGCCCTAAATTCTTCTAATGTTTTCTACAATATATCCTGGGATGCACAAAAGGCAATCAAAAAAACCAGAAATGTACTTCTAAAAAAAAAAAAAAGTCCACTGCCTAGAAATCATGTGAAACAATCTTGTCAGTATTAAAACTGTATTTTCTTTCAAACAATTAAACCATATGGGCATAATCTTAAAAGCAGCAATGCAGGGGTTTGGGGGGGGTAGGGAGGAAATGTGGGTGAGAATTCTGTGGTCTGAGCTGGGAGAGAGCAACTTTTTAGAGTGAATTGAAGTTCTTTGTTTTGAAGGATCAGTTACCTAATTACGTCAGAGAAACGTGTGTTTCATGTACAAGGAGAGTTGATGATTTTACTCTTTCTCTGAGTTACTAAAGCCATCTGCTTCTATTCTGTGACCTCCACTAAAGACAAAAGGTCTGGCATAGGATCTGCTTTCTGTAGTTTTCTAAATGCTGATCCGTCCATTATTAAAGAGATTTGGCCTCTGTGCATCAGATTACGGCATTTCTTGTAAACCAACTTGGTGGCAACAAAATCCAATTCAACTCTAGACATTGAATGTTTTTAATTGAGCCTTTCTTTTTTTTTTTTTTTTCTTTCCCTCTTCTATTTCTTGGTTTAAGAAAAGCAGCAAATAAATCCATCAACCTATTTAGTTATGAACTTTACTTACTTTGAACCGATCTGGCTATTTAACTTTTTATCCCGTCTCTGGTATTTGCTGTGTTTAATTTTTTTTTCCAGTCTACTGAAACTTCTTTCCTGTCTTGCAAATCATTATCCCCTTAAAAAAGAAAAGCACTAGGCGAAACACTAGGAGAAATAACTTCTGATTTTTTTTCACACATTATAAAATTTTTCCCCACCATGGAACATTCAATTTAAGAAGGCTGGTGTGAACAATGAATCTGTAGTTCACATATTTTACTGAACTTGTCCTATGGAATTACATTGAGAAAATTAACTGCTGTGAGTTTATGGCTTCTTATGGCAAAATCCGTTATCTTTATTGCTTTTAATGATTTATAAGCAGAAATAGCAGAAGATTAAGAATTAGGATATGTAGCCTCTCCTTTGATCTCTTAATCCCCTGTGTATAACCTATTGCATTAAGATAATGCTACTGGGGATGTGCTGAGTTTCTATGATGTGTGAGTGCTGGTGGGCTGGACCAGGTTGCCTCAGATTTTGTGTCTGGAGCATCTGTGAGTTTGGGGGATAAGGAGGTTTAAATGTATAAGAGAATACAAAAGGCATATCTTTGCTAGTTCCTCTGATTAAAAGATGGCAGAGTTTGGGAGAAACATCTCTTAGACAAAGTAGGATTTGGTTGAACTAAATGTAGAAGGAGAGGAGGAAAATTCCATGAGAGAGAATCTCAGACCACTGCCCTTGTTTCAAGTTGTACGACACTTGTCCTTTTCCCAGATTGGAAGTTCAGAACCACTCTTAATGTCCAGTTACAGTGGCTGTATTTAATTTAAAAATTTTAAACTATTGTGATGATTTTTTACTCTTATTTTTTATTTTTGTTTGTATGTGTTTTGTATGAATATGTTTGTGTATATACATGTTAGTTATATATGAATGTAGTTGTGTATATATATATTTTATTCTTTTACACGAAATGAAATATAATTGCTTTTGGAAATGAAGTAAGACAAAATACATGGGAATGAACACACAGGTGTGCAGATGCTTCTTTTATTCTGCCCACAGTTTTCTTTTTTAAAAAATTCTTTTTATTTTATTGTTTTATTGAAAGATTAATGTTTTACACTCAACAGTAAATATAATAGTTCATACATGCATAAAATTTCCCAGTTTCCACATAACAGTACAACCCCTACTGAGTCTTCTGCCATCATATCACTATATGGAATTTTAAGTAGGCTCATAGTTGGTTACCTGATAACTGGGTTTGAAAAGAAAAATAGCAGGGTGAAAAAAAAATTGTTCTAAATGCCTGTCTTCTTCTCCAAGATAAGACTTACACATGCTCCCCACCTGCTGTGAGAAAAATTCAAGAGGGGTGAAGCAGATCTGAAGGTGTCTCTCTTTGTCTCTCTTCTTTTTCTCTCAGTCTTTTTTCTATCAAATAAAAGAAAGAGGAAGAAAAACAAGATAAAATGGCCACTGGGAGCAGTGTACTCATCATGCAAGCACTGATCCCCAGCAATAACCCTAGTGGCAATAAAAAAAAAATAAAGACTTGGCCATAGTCTGCGTTACATAGGTATGATCTCTTTCAGAGTGTAGTGATACAAAGTGCAACTGGTATCCACTTGTTCTTTAATAATTCCCTCTCCATTGTTACCAGTCCTCTCTATCAGGAACAATAAAATAGACCCCTTTGTGGGCCCCCCATAGGACCTTGCCCTCAACTTGGATCAACAACAGTAGAGAATGTTCCATCCTCTGAAGGGACGACATACTCTATTCTACATCTGAGGCAGATGGGTCAATATTGGGGCAGCTTGGAATGTTCCTATTCATGACCATAGAATGTGAGCTCAGATCTACAAGGATGCAGAGGTCACATAGGCTCCTAAGCTGAAATATGGGCTCCAGACCACATCAAATCGATGGGGTTTACAGTCAACAATATTTATACCCCTTTCCCATATTAGGGAGCTACTCTCTTCCCTGATCCAGCTTTTTTTTTTTTTTTTTCCTTTACCAGAGCACTGCTCACCTCTTGTTTATGGTGGTAAACCATAATTCAGGGGATTGAACCTGGGACTTTGGAGACTCAGGCATGAGAGTCTCTCTGCATAAACCATTATGCGATCTACCCCTGCCCTGATCCAGCTTTTTCAGCCATGAATCATCTCCCCACACAATAACTTGGATCCATTGGCATATCAGATTTCAGGCTCAGGGGGAAAAAAAAAAAAGAAAAAAAAACTAGTATAGCTATAGGCCCTTTGGAATATAACTAAAATAGGCCTACTGGCCATCTACAAAATGGAGGCCCCCCCCCCAACTCTTCATCTGCACTATTCCAGCTTTTAGTTTCCTTTGTACCCCCAACCCCCACCCCTCTCACTGAACATAAATAGCCAAGGCAAAAAATACAAAATACACCAATAGAAAAATATGCTTAAACAAAAAGCAACTAAATCAACTATGGCAATGAATCAGGACAGAAACCCAGAAAAAATCCTAAGTAAGACAGAAGCAACTATAAATAAGGAAGATATCAAAATAATAATTGACCTATTAATTACAGAAATTAGGACAACTATTGAGGAAAAGTCTATCAGAAATAGGGAAACAACAGATGAGACCCTCAAGGATAATAGCTACCTCGAGGTATAGAGAACAGAAAGCTGAAATAGCTGAGCTAACAGTACAGCTAGCAGAACAAGCTAATATTACAACTGAGCAAGGTAAAAAATATAGCTGAACTGAAGAAGAAAGCTGAGGGAAGGGAAAGCAGATTAACAAAAGCAGAAAACAACTAGTTAGATAGAGGATGAGTTAAAGAAAACTAAGAAGGAGGTAAAAGAGCTAAAAAAAAAAAAAAAAAGAGATTGAGCGACACTGAAGACAAAAACAGACATGTGGGATGACCTCAAAAGAAGTAACATTCATATAATTGGCCTACCTAAGGAAGAAATAGAGGAAGGGGAAGAAAACATCCTAGAGGGAATAATAGAAGAAAACTTTCCAGCTCTAAACAACAAAAAGGACATTAAGATTCAAGAGACCCAAAGAGTCCCAAACAGAATCAGCCCAGACCTGAAGACACCAAGACACATTATAGTTACAATGAAAAGAAGTACAGATAAAGAAAGGATCCTGAAGGCTGCAAGAGAAAAACAAAAAGTCACATACAAGGGAAAACCCATAACACTATCAGCAGACGTCTCCACTCAAACTTTAAAAGCCAGAAGAGAATGGCAAGATATATATCAAGCCCTCAATGAAAAATTGTTTCAACCAAGGATATTATATCCTGCTAGATTTTAAGGATAATGGACCACAGGGAGTCGGGCAGTGGCGCAGGGGGTTAAGCACACGTGGCTCGAAGCACAAGGGCCAGAGTAAGGATCCCAGTTCGAGCCCCCGGCTCCCCACCTGCAGGGGAGTCGCTTCACAAGTGGTGAAGCAGGTCTGCAGGTGTCTCTCTTTCTCTCCCCCTCTCTGTCTTCCCCTCCTCTCTTCATTTCTCTCTGTCCTATCTAATAATGATGACATTGATAACAACAATAATAATTACAACAACAATAAAAAATAAAAATGGCAACAAAAGAGAAAATAAATAAATAAAATAAAATAAATATTAAAAAAAAGATAATGGACCACAGAAAAAGGCAGGAACAGTCATTATCATCTCTGACACAATGCACTTTAAATTAAATAAAATAATAAAAGATAGACATAAACATTACATGGTGATCAGAGGATCAGTCAACCAAGATTTAATTATTAACATCTATGCACCCAATGAGGGACCATCTAAATACATCAAACACCTACTTGAAAGAGCTACAAAAATACATCAATAGTAATACAGTAATAGTAGGAGAATTTAAGACCCCACTCACACTTAGAGAGATCAGCTAATCAGAGAATCAACAAAGAAATAAGAGAATTAATTGAAAAGATGGATAGAGTAAATTTCCTGGACATTTTCAGAGTTCTTCACCCCAAGAAACTGGAATACACATTTTTTTTCAAATCCATACAGCACATCCTCAAGGATAGACCACATATTAGACCACAAAGACAGTATCAACAAATTCAAGAGCATTGAAATCATCCTAAGTATCTTCTCATACCACAGTGGAGTAAAACTAACACTCAACAACAAACAGAAAGTTACTAAAAATCACAAAATTTGGAAACTCAACAACATCCTGGTTAATAACCAATGGGTCAAAGAAGAACTCAAGCAGGAAATTCAAATGTTCCTACAAACAAATGAAAATGAAGATACGAGCTATCAAAATATTTGGGACACAGCTAAAGCGGTACTAGAGAGAAACTCATAGCCATACAAGCACACATGAGAGAACAAGAAAAAGCTCAAGTAAATAACCTAACTGTACACCTTAAAGATTTAGAAGAAGAAGAAGAAGAACAAAGGAAGCTAAAGCAATCAGAAGTGTGGGTCTGATGTGTGCTTGAGCATGGATGGCTGACCTCCCCCCCCCCCCCGAAGCTCGTCTATCAGTCTCCCCTTGGCACGCCAGCCTTGTGGTCGAGCGAAATGTGGCAAGAGTATGAGGGGAATTCCAACCTTCCTATCAGCCTCACCACATCACCCACCCCTCCCCCCTTTCTGGTAGGCTTCACTTTCCTTATATTTTTATTCCCCTGTGTCATCATCCCTACCTTCTCATTGCCTTGCTCTCTTTTCCCTTATAAGGAGATACTGACTTCATAGGCCAGCTGGCTACTTCCCCTGAACAGTTACCCCTTTATAAATTTGTAACTGTGTCAATAAAGTTGTTCTGTTCCCCTCAACGGTGCCCTAAAAGAGGTTTATATATCGTCCCTGCCACAACATGCTAGAAGACCCCTTTTAGCGAACTCACTCCTGCCTCATTCCCCCCGAGGAACCCCAACACAGAAGGATGGAAATCACTAAAATTAGAGCATAAATAAACAACACTGAAAATAAGAGAACCTTGCTCAACAATTTGTCTGGCTTTGTATGTTAACTCTCTTTTCAGTCACCAGGTTCCAGATGTCATCAGGATGCCGGCCAGGCTTCCCTGGACTGAAGACCCCACCAATGTGTCCTGGAGCTCCGCTTCCCCAGAGACACACCCTACTAGGGAAAGAGAGAGGCAGACTGGGAGTATGGACCGACTAGTCAACGCCCATGTTCAGCGGGGAAGCAATTACAGAAGCCAGACCTTCCACCTTCTACAACCCACAATGACCCTGGGTCCATGCTCCCAGAGGGATAGAGAGTGGGAAAGCTATCAGGGGAGGGGGTGGGATATGGAGATTGGATGGTGGAAATTGTGTGGAGTTGTACCCCTCCTGGTTTTGTTAATTTATCCTTTATTAAATAAAAAAAAAAGAAAACAAGAGAACCATACAAAAGATCATGAAGCCAAATGTTGGTTCTTTGAAAAAATTAAACAGAATTGACATACCCTTAGCCAGACTCACTAAAAAAAATGGGGGGGGCTCAAATAAAAATAATTGTAAATTATAGAGGAGGTATCACAACAGACACTACAGAAATACAGAAAATCATGCTAAACTTCTACAGTCAACTATGTGCTACCAAGCTCGAGAATCTGGAAGAAATGGAAGAATTCCTAGAAACATATACCCTTCCAAAACTGAACCAGGAAGAACTACAGAACCTAAACGGACCTATCACAGACAAAGAAATTGAAACAGTTATTAAGAGTCTTCTCAGCAACAAAAGTCCAGGACCAGATGGCTTTACAAATGAATTCTATAAAACTTTCAGGAAACAGTTAGTGCCTATACTTTTAAAGCTCTTTCAAAAGACTGAAGAAACAGCAACTCTCCCTTCCACCATCTATGAACATCACCGTGATACCGAAAGCAGATAGGGACACAACAAAAAAGGAAACATACAGACCAATATCTCTGATGAACATCAATGCTAAAATATTGAACAAGATCCTAACCAACTGGATACAGTAGTATATCAAAAGGATCATTCATCAGGACCAAGTGGGATTTATTCCAGGAATGAAGCCTGGTTCAGTATACGTAAGTCAACCAATGTGACCCACCACATCAATAAAAGAAAAACCAAAACTGCATACATGCAGGGAAAGCCTATGACAAAATCCAACAGCCATTCATGCTCAAAACACTACAGAAAATGGGAATAGATGGAAAATTCCTGAAGATAGTGAAGTCCATATATAGCAAGCCTACAGCCAACATCATACTCAAAGGACAGAAACTGAAAGCATTCCCCCTCAGATCGGGGACTAGACAGGGCTGTCCATTATCACCATTACTCTTCAATATAGTATTGGAAGTTCTTGCTATATCAATCAGGCAAAAGAAAGTAATCAAAGGAATACAGACTGGAAGGGAAGAAGTCATACTCTCACTTTGTGTAGATGATTTGATAGTATATATAGAGAAACCTAAATAATCCAGCAGAAAGCTCCTGGAAATCCTTAGGCAATATAGTAAGGTGTCAGGCTACAAAATCAGTGTACAAAAAACAAACAAACAAACAAAAAACAGTGGCATTTCTTTAAGCAAACACTAAGTCCGAAGAAGAGGATATCCAAAATTCAATCCCATTCACTACTGCAGCAAAACCAGTAAAATACCTAGGAATAAACCTGAACAAAGAAGTGAAAGACTTGTATACTGAAAACTATGAGCCCTGCTCCACTAGGGAAAGAGACAGACAGACTGGGAGTATGGATCGATCTGCCAGTGCCCATGTTCAGTGGGGAAGCAATTACAGAAGCCAGACCTCCCACCTTCTGCATCCCACAGTGATCCTGGGTCCATACTCCCAGAGGGATAAAGAATAGGAAAGCTATCAGGGGAGGGGATGGTGGTGGTGGAAATTGTATGGAATTGTACTCCTTTTATCCTATGGTCTTGTTAATATTTCCATTTTATAAATAAACTTTCAACAGAGAACTGCAACCCTAGGAATTAACTAGTTATTATATGGTTCTGCCTGAAGGGAGAATAAATCATTGACTCTGAGAGTATTTGCCACAGCTAACTAGAAAAATTGTAGACACTGCTGAAATAATTTACTTCTCTCTAATATTATTTTTTTCAAGTTCTCTTTCATTTTTAATAAATCTATTAAGATTTACTACACATTGAATGCCATTGCATTTGGTTGAAGCTGAAATTTTTCTCTGGAGCTGTATACATATAAAAAAATAAAGGTATCTGAGAATATAAAACATGGGTTTCTTTTTTAAATATATTTTTAAACACTTTTTTCTTTATTGAGGGGATTAATGGTTTAGGGTCTACAGCAAAATATAGTATTTCGACATGTGTAGCATTTCTCAGTTTTCCACATAACAATCTAACCCCCTCTAGGTCCTCCTTTGCCATCATGTCCCAGGACCTGACCCCTCCCCTTGCATCCCAGTCTTTTGCTTTGGTACAATACACCATGTTAAGAGAGATAAGCCAGAAAGAGAAGGATGGACCTGGTATGATCCCACTCATAGACAGAAGTTGAAAAATAAGAACGGAAGGGAAAACACAAAACAGATCTTGTACTGGAGTTGGTTTAATATTATTATTTTTTTTGTGAATTAGGAAAGCCAAGGGTTTGTACACAATATCTTTTTCTCAACGTGCATAAATAATGAACTTCTAGTTAAATATTTTGTGAATTAAGAAATACAAAGCAGGGAGCCAGGCTGCAGAACTCCAGGTTAAGCCACATAATGTGAAGCACAAGGACATGGAGAAGCATCCTGGTTCTAGCCCCAGCTCCCTGACTGCGGGGTTTTGAGGAGGTCGCTTCAAAAGCAGTGGAGTAGGTCTGCAGGTATCTGTCTTTCTCTCCCTCCCCTCTGCCTTCCCCTCCTCTCTCAATTTCTCTTGGTCCTATCCAACAACAACAAAATGGACAAAATGGCTGCCAGGAGCAGTGGATTCCTAGTGCAGGCACCACCCCAGAAATAACCCTGGAGGCAAAAAAAAAAAATTCAAAGCAGACATTAATGCTTCTAAATGCTGAGACTGATCCCACTGACTTCTTAGTACTGAGGTGGAATCCTTCCATTTAGCATAGTGAAAGAATTATGCTTGGGCAGCTAGATACACACCATGTCCAAGGCAAGGGATCCTCCAGACTTCCATAATAAATATTTAATGAGAGATAAACCAGAGCACTAATCCAACCTATGCAATGGTAGTGACTGAAACTCAGGACTGAACAAGTCTTGCATTCTATTCCCCCAGCTTCCCAAATCACTTTAGAATAAAAATTGGTACTTATGCTAGTAACTGAAACTTAAAAAAATTTTTAATTAATTAATTTATTTTCCCTTTTGTTGCCCTTGTTGTTTTTTATTGTTGCTGTAGTTTTCATTGTTGTTGTTATTGATGTCATTGTTAGATAGGACAGAGAGAAATGGAGAGAGGAGGGGAAGACAGAAAGGAGGAAAGAAAGATATACATCTGTAAACCTGCTTCACCACCTGTAATGCTACTCCCCTGCAGGTGGGGAGCTGAGGGCTCGAACCAGGATCCTTGAGCCAGTCCTTGCACTTTGCACAGTAACTGAAACTTTATTACCTTTATTTATTGATTGGAAAGAGACAACCAGAAATTGAGAGGAAGTGGGAGATAGCTAGAGAAAGACACCTATAGCACTGCTTCATCACTTGTAAAGCTTCCCTGCTACAGGTGGGGCTGTCCCTGTAATCAAAACATTTTAAGAAGCTACAAAGAGGGGCCAGGTGGTGGCACACTCCTTTAAGCACACAGATTACTATGTGCAAGCTCCTAGTTGCCACCTGCTGGGGGTAATCTTCAGGAGTTGTGAAGCAGGGCTGCAGGTGTCTCTTTGTCTCTTCCTGTCTATCTCCACACTCACGCTTAATTTCCATCTGTCCTATCAAATTAAATAAAAGAAAAAAATGGCAACTGGGAGTGGTGAATTGTTATGTAGGCACTGAGCTCCAATGATAATTTTGGTTGAAAAACAAAACAAGCAGACAGATAACAAAGAATCATTACTAAAGTAAATTTAATACTGTTGTTGTTACTAATTAACCAATATGAAGCATTCATGCTCACTGCTGATAATGTACATGTAATACATATCATATATATATATATATATATATATATATATATATATATATATATATGATTATGGGGAAAAAAGCAACTTCCAAAGGAAAATTATTGGCAACAATGAATTCAGAATAGAGGAGGAAAAACTTGCTTGAGTGTAATAATTTCCCAGATTAAAAAGCACAGAGAAAAAAAGCGTGCAATATATATATATATATATATATATATATATATATATATATATATATAATTTAATAAGCTTATCTTGAACTAATGCCACAGACAGAGAAGGCTGGCTAATAAATTAGAGTGGTTTAAATTTCAATACAGCAGGCATACAGAAATATGAAGTTCTTCTGACTGTTTAAGAAAATATTGAGTATTCACTAGAAACTCAGAGAAGTGATGAGCAAGCATTCTTACAAAATGTACAAGGTACTAGTACACTCAAGTGTACTAGCATTGCTAGGGAAAATTGTGGTGATCACCAAATGTACAGCTGCTCAAATTGAACAAATTAAGTTAGAGAGTGAAAGACAGAGAGGGAGAGAGAAGAAGAGACATGGCAACACTAGTAGCCACTCCAGGGACTGAAGTCCAGGTTCCCTGCCTATAAAGTGTGTGCTCTTTTGGATGACAGGACTAGTGTGCTGACTAAAAGTGATAGATTTAGCTAAGTCTGTGTGTGGACCATTTAGTTCTTATCATAGTAACAGGAATGGCAAAAGAAAGTTACATAACAGAGTGGTGATTGATGAGGAGGAGAAGAAGAAATTGAGGAGGAGAAGGAAGGGGAAGAAGAAAGGAAAGAGGACAAGGAGGAAGAGGAAGAGGGAGAAGAATGAGGTGGAGAAAGAGGAGGAGTAAAAGTCTGCATGCTTTTAAATTTACTGGCACAAAAATTTGCAGGTGTACATTCTTTTTTCTTCTGAATTCCCTGTAATGATTTAGTACAGCACATACTATCTCTAGGAAAGATCGCCTTCTGACATATTTACTTACATAATAATTTCTGGACACTTATTTTTTTCTTCCTGTAATGCCTCTTACTCGCTCACACAAATCACACCCTCATTACCTTCTTCACTCTTCCCTGTATTGATCGAATTCCTCCTTAGAGAAGACTATTTTACAATTGATGCAATAGGCATCACTCTTAGGAATATCATAGGATTTGTGGGGACAGCATAGGATTACATGCAATTAGAGTTTGAACTGACTCAGAGTTCTTAGAGGGAGTGAAGATTCAGTTATACTTAAGCCTAGACCTTTCACTCCCAAAGATTTTATGGCATCGTTTGCATGCAGCCATAATGATTTGGAATCTCTCTCTTTCTCTCGCCGTATGTGTGTTTGTGTGTGTGTGTGTGTGTGTGTGTATGTGTGTGTGTGTATGGGACTATGTAAATTTATGGAAAGACAAGATAGGGGAAATTTCAAGGAGAAAACCAAAAAAAAGTTCAAAGCAGACAGCAAGAAATAAAGAAAATTAAACCATTTTTAAGGGGAAGCCTTTTTTTTTTTTAAAGGGAAAACAAAATGGACTTATAAATCAACAGCAACTGTTATCAACTTTTACTACTTTTGACAAAAACAATGATAATAATGATAAATCAGCCGAAACCTTACTTTTATAGAATTATAAAACAGTTCTCCATGATCCATAAGATCTTACTTTATAAAGCCTAACTAAAAATCTCCCAGCACATTGATTTCATCCTTACCTTGTGATCCTGTTTTGACGTCTCCTTAAAAAGCTGCAGCTTCTCAGTTGCAGAGTATTTATTGTCCAGGGTTTGGCAGAGAATCAGATTTCCATAGAGGGGAGAGTCTGAGTGGTGAGTTTTTAGCCAGCTTTTAACCACGTATAAAGAGCCAATCAAGTCCCATGTTTGTCAGCATCAGAGATTTATTGTTTTTCTTCCCTTTCCACAACCTATGATCAAATTTAGTCCGACCACAATGATTTTTATGTTCTGTGTTTTCCATTTTGAACATATATCAGAACAACCTCACATGCAACCTCACCCCTACCCCCGCTTCTGCTGTCCCCACACATTACAATTTGACTCTCTTCAGAGTTGAACTTCACCTTTTGTACTACATGAGCATGTTGGAATTTTTTTTGCCATTATATTTTCATTTTTTTCACCACTGACTTCATTTACAACCTTCATTAAGCTGTCAGTTTATTCTTCAAAAATTCTATAAAGAATAACTATACCCTATTAGTACCAGTGATAACTTTATCTGCAACCGTAAGTTCTCAGACACCCATGCATCTCAGTGTACTTGCCTGTCTTTGATTCTCATTGTTCCTATATCTTTACATTCACCCTCCCCCTCCAAGTCTCACAGAAGAGATTGCTTTTAGTTTCAAATGCAAATACAACACTGCAGATCACGTCTCTTCCTACTGCATGATAAATTTTGTTCCTAATGCCATATTTTTTGGCATCTGTAAAATAACCACAGCAGTAAGTGAAGTGTTCAAGGGAATACTATTTAAATCAGTTAGTTTTTTAATCCTTAGATCATATATCAAAAGAAATATGTTTACTGTACTCAGCAAGATATTACGATGAGGCTATTTGATGCATATCCTGAGGCTTACACAGCTATCGTAACCACCCATTCCACACACTTAGAAAAAGAGAAGAAAGGCAAAGGAGAAATAAAGGGACAGACAAAAAAAAAGTTTTGGGAGCTAACAAGATAGCTGACTTGAATAGTGTGCCTGGGTTTGCCATACCTATGACACCCACTACATTAGAGGAAACTTCACTGTGGTGATATCTTTGTCTTTATCCTCTCTCTCTCTCTCTCAGAAGCAGTCAACTGAGTGGTGAAGTCCTAGTGATTACAAAAATTATCTTTAATAATATTAAGTATCAGGAGTAGGGAGATAGCCTAATGATTCCCAGACTCTTGTGCCTGAGAACCCAAAGTCCCAGATTCAATCCCCAGCACTCCCATAAGCCAGAGCTGAGCAGTCCTCTGAAAAAAATCCTGAACATAAAATTAAATAACAGGAAATCATTAATTATCCCCATGCCATTCTAAGGGATAGGATAGTGGGATCTGAAGTCAAAGGAAAGTGAGAATGGAGAATGAGACAAGAACTGGGAAACTGACCAAGACCTGGAGTTCAAACTAAAAAAAAAAAAAAGAAAGAAAGAAACAATGAAGAAATTGAGTAGCAACTATATTCTACTATCTGTTGTACAGTTGTTTCTGTCTGTGCAGCAAAAATCGTTGTCTGCAACAGGATATAGCATTGAGTTTGTAAGGAATGAAAGAGGGCTGTGTTTACTCTTGGGAGAAAAATCAATGAGAGAAAGCAAGCTGGCCAGGAGCCTAAATGACTAGCACTAGTGGGGAAGTGAGCCATGTTCAGTAAATGGGAGGGAGGGATGATAAGTAAGACCAAGGGAATAGCAGCATGCTCTACCCTGGAAGTTCTTGGAAATACTGAGATTAGAAAGGTTTATTATGCTGCTTCATAATGATACTGCTTCACTATTATAATTTTCCCATTTATTCATTTAAGAAATCCTTTATTTTTATTTTTTTCAAAGTTGTAGCTTCATATATGCTTGATTTGATTGCTCCAAAACTACTTTTTCACTCACATATCTAGGGAGAAAAAGTGATACCACAGCACATGAGCTCCCCAATGCTATGTCATCTCCCATGCGGTGCTATCTCTCTGACCTCAGAAGTAACTCTTTTTATAAATAAATCTTTATCTTTACTTCTAAAAATTTATTTATTAATGCAACAGAGGGCAGAGAAAGGATGAGAGCATCACTCTGGCACATGTAATGCTAGGTATTGAACTAACATCTCATGCTTTTAAGTTCAGTGCTTTAATCATTGTGCCACTTCTTGGGCTATAAGTGGTATCTCTTATAAGCAAGGTAACAACCACTACCTTGTTTTATCTAGCCTGACTATCACTTGCCTTTTAATTATAATTTTTAGTCTATTCATAGTGATTATAATTTATAGTGAAAATAATTACTGATATCATTGGATATATTTCTACTATGATATATTAAACATGCATACAACCTTTTATAGGAATTTTTTAAATAACAGATATTGGGCACATAACTAACATTCAAACTACTGGGGTAGAAGAATACAAGAGAAAAAAAAATATCACAATCTATATAGTGGAAATCCAGCGAGAAAACAAAACATAGGGATTATAATTATAATCACTAATAATATTAACAGTTAAAGTGAAAAGTCAAAAATATAGTAGATTTAACCTAAAGAAATAAGTAATTTGAGGCTGAAGAAACAGCATAATGGTTATACAAAAAGACTTTCATGTCTGAGGCTCCAAAAACTAAGTAATTTCATTATAACAGTTAAATATTTGGATCAAAGGACTAGTTTTGCTATATTTGAAAAGATCTACATATGTGCTGTAAATTGAAACTAAAGCTTAGAAAAATCTATGCTGGCAAACCCCAATGAATAGATAGTTGATACGCTTCATTCATATTATACTTTAAGGCAAAAAGGAGGCTAAAAGAAGTTTACTAAATAATGACAAGTATTTCGTTCACTGTGAAGCAATAAATTTTAATTAACGGATACATTGTGAAAATACAAGGTCAATACACATAAATCTGTGGTATTCTTGCACACAATTTATGAGGCCAAAGGGAAATGACAGAGATTTCCTAATTCCTATTGACCCTCAAAAGATAAAATACCTTGCAGTGAATTTAACCAAGGAAGTGAAGAATCTTTACAATGAAAATTATAGGGCATTGTTAAAAGAAATGGAATGTGACCTCTCTCTGGCCAACTAGGACTATCAAAGGAGACCACCTGGGACTGCAACAAGACAGGGATAGCACTACTTTGGGAACCCACCAAATCACCAGAGCATCCAGAGACCACAATCTGCCCATACCTCCAGCTCTGTCTACCCAGTTGAGGAAATTCTCTAAAAAACAAGGAATATCAAAGATCACCTGAGACTGCAACAAGACAAAACTAGGAATACTTTGGGAACCCACCAAATCACTGGTGAATGAAAACACGTGTGGTTTATGGACAGAAGAGAGTTTAAGGAGAGATTCCTGGGGCTAAATCCTATATCTACTCCTGAGCAGCTGATAACAGTCTGGCAGTTTGCCAGTTGAGGAGCCGTCTCCGTTCTGTTTTACAAACAAAAAGACTACTGAAAGGAGGAGAGGACTCCCAAAAAACTCACCAAATGCAACTGTGAGTCTCCATTGCTACTGAATGCAATGGAGAGTCACTTACAGAAGAAAATCCATAAGATTAGCAGCAGATTTCTCCACACAAACACTGCTGCTGGAAGAGAATGGCAAGATATTTATCGAGTGCTCAATGAGAAAGGCTTTCAACCAAGACTACTGTATTCTGCTAGACTGTCATTCAGACTAGATGGAGGCATACAAAACTTCTCAGACAAGCAACAGTTGAAGAATCATCTGTCACGAAGCCTGCCCTGAAAGAAGTTTATTTTATACTACAGAGCAACAGTAATTAAAAGAGTGTGCCATTGGAACAAAAATGGGTGCTCAAATCAGTGGAACAAGATAGAAGCTCAGAATTAAACCCACACATATGACAATACCTAATTATGACAAAGGGACAAAAACCATTCAATAGGGAAAGCAAAGCCTTTTTAATAAATGGTGTTGGGAAAACTGCATTGCCACATGTAGAAAAATGAAACTAGAACACTACTTAAACAAAATTAACTCCAAATGGATTAAAAAAAAAACATGGACATTTGCTGGGAAATTGTGCAGATGCATTCACATCTGCCATGTTTTCCCCTGAGGCTACTAGTTCCCGTGAGAGTTGGGACATTCTGGGAGTGCCTGTTCCGCCATGTTATGCCCTCAGGACATTGTCTATATCCCTGCGATATTTGGAGTGCTTTGGTTACTCCTCCCCCCTCCCATTCTCACGAGAGTTATTATCCTACCCTGGAGTGCTATGGTTACTCCTCCCCCTTCCCATTCTTGTGAAAGCTGCTCCTATAAAAGCCTTTCTTCTTCCGCACCTCGCTCTCTTGCCAGCACTTCACTCCAGTGTTCAGACGCAGGAAAGGTTACTGTGTGAGGCGATCATTTTCGCTACCTCCACGTGGTCCAACCTGCCTCTCTAGCACCCAACTCTGAGGTGCCAGCGCAAATAAAGATTTGTGTTTCCTCTTCGCTCCGGACCCCTCCTCTCTCTCTCTCTGCGGCCCGTGCTCAACAACATCTGGCGCTCAATGTGTCCCGCACTCACGCCCAGTCTGAGGTCCAGAAAGGCCACCCAGACACAGGTAAGTGGCATCTGCCCACCTCTGTGGCCCTGTGTTTCCCTCCACCATGGAATTTTTTCTGTTTTATGAGGAGGTGTCCCAGACATTCTATCCTTCTCTCCTGGGACAGGCTTTTGATCTCAGAGATGCCTTAATTTTCACTACACCATGGGTTCTCATGGCTATATTTACTATTTTCAGGATATGTACAAGGCCTCCTGCCAAAAGGTTAAGTGACCTTGAGGCTCAGATATGGGAGTTAAAGGATATTTGCTTAAGACTTAGACACCCTAAGCAATCTGCAGTCAGCCCCAAAATCGCTGCCTCCGGAGACACGTGTTCGGTTTCTCCTGCGGCAGCTTCAGCTTCCACGACCCCTCCCCCCACTGCCCCCGCAGACACGTGTTCGGCCGCTCCTTTGACCCCTCCCCCAGCTGTCCCCACAGACATGGGTTCGGTTTCTCTTGCTGCGGCTTCCCCTTCTTTGACTCCTCCCCCTGCTAATACCTCATCATTAAGAGACCCTGTGGCTTCCTCTCCTTCAACTCCTCCCCCTGCTGACACCTCATCATTAAGAGACCTTGTGTCTGAGATACGAGAGTTAAAGGATATTTTTTCAGCATTTAAGGACCTTAAACCATTTTCAGTCCACCCCAAGAGCTCCATCCCCATAGATACGTGTTCAGTTTCCCCTGCGGCCACTACAGCAGTTTCCACGGCACCTTCCACTTCCGTAGATCTCTCCCCAGTGTCATTGAACCAAACCCACACCTTCACGGTAAACGTGGCCCCTTCTAAACAAAACCCTCAGCTGTGGCAGCCATGCTCCTCTAAAGTGTTCGGAACACTTAGGCAAGCGGTCAGGAAGGATGGAATGCATGCTCCATGGACCAATTCCTTTTTAAGGAGTTTTTACCACCATCTTAACACACTGCAAGATTGGAAGGATCTGGCTCGTGCTGCACTCCCAGACCCCCTCTACCTACAGTGGAAGGCATGCTTCCATGATGAGTGCTCTAGACAGTCGCAGGAAAATAGTAACAAACAGGTAGAATGGGATTCTGATGCTTTGTTTGGAGAAGGAGCTTATGAATCTGGAGCTCAGCAGGCAGAAGCCAGGTTTCCAACCGGTTATTTTGAACAGGTACGCATCTGCGCAACACAAGCACGGGAAAGGGTGACCCCACCCAATGTAGATTCGTCAGTTCCCATTAACTCTCTTCGCCAAGGCACTGATGAATCATTAGCGAGCTTCATCTCAAGGGTGAAGACAAGCGTAGAGAGAAAGGTTTATAATCCTGACGTCCGCTCACTACTCCTGCGCTCTGTTGTCTGGGAAGGCATGATACCACAATTCTGTCAGGCATGCCTTAATCTTAAACACCTACACCCAGATAATTGGATTTTAGTGACACAGGAACTTACATAGGCAATTATGGGGCATCCACTACGACATAGGTTTATGCAGTTACCCCATGTAATCAAAACGGGTCCTGCTTTCAGTGCGGTCGCCAAGGACATTGGCGTAACCAATGTCCTGATAAGCTGCGACCATGCCTCCAGTCAGGGAAACCCCCCCTCCAGTTAGAGCGACCACGCCTCCAGTCAGAGTAACCCCGCTTTCAGTCAGGGAGCCAGAGGCCACGTACTGTTTGTCCAAGATGTCGTAAGGGGTTTCATTGGAAGAGAGATTGTTGGTCCCAATTTCATAAAGATGGTTCACCCCTGAATGGTACAAATTCGGGGCCTGAGATTTTGTGGACCACTCCTGTTTTAGAATGGGGTCATCCTTCTATGACAGTAAAGATTGGCACTATTCCTTTTAAATTTTTGATTGACACGTGGGCAGCAAAGACGATTTTAAGGCAAGAAGAGGTTCCCCAAGATTGGGAACTTATCCCTGGACCCAGTATACATGGAGTAGGAGGGGTGAACCAATCATTTCGCACACGAGACTCGCTCATGTGGGAAGACCCAGAAGGTTCTACTGGACACTTCCGCCCTTTGGTAGCTGATATTAGCACCAACCTACTGGGCAGGGATATTCTGGAATGTCTTGATGTTAGGATATCCACAGATGCATCTACAGAGCGTAACACTCGTTCCCGAGAGACCAGGTCTAATCAGCACCCCCAATACTAAATAGCACTGTTTGTAGCCAAACATCCTGCTTAAGTTGGCTTTCTAATGAGTCTGTCTGGGTGGAACAGTGGCCTTTACCTAGGGATAAACTAGAAATTTTAAAAGAGCTCGTCCGAAAGCAGTTGTCCTTGGGACACATTCGCCATTCTCGAAGCCCATGGAATACTCCTGTCTTTGTGATTAAAAAGCACTCGGGAAAATGGTGCCTCCTCCAAGATTTCCGTGCAGTAAATAAAACCATGCAGGTCTGGGGCTCCCCCCAAAGGGGTTTGCCTCTTGCTTCTGCAATTCCCACAGGAATTCCAATCATAGCTATTGATATACAAGATTGTTTTTTCTCTATTCCCTTGCATCCGCAAGATTGTAAATGTTTTGCCTTCTCTGTTCCTTCTATTAATAACGCCAGCCCTGCCAATAGATTTGAATGGGTAGTGCTGCCCCAGGGCATGGCCAATAGTCCTACAATTTGTCAAGAGGCTGTTAAA
This sequence comes from Erinaceus europaeus, assembly GCF_950295315.1. Taxonomy (NCBI): domain Eukaryota; kingdom Metazoa; phylum Chordata; class Mammalia; order Eulipotyphla; family Erinaceidae; genus Erinaceus; species Erinaceus europaeus. Next base: position 23,901,064 of record NC_080171.1, read on the forward strand.
TCTGCCCTTTTTCCAAGTATCCATAAGGGCCTTAATGTTTTTCATTACATGGATGACGTATTAATATGGGGAAAATCAGATACAGATCTCTATGCCTTACGTGATTTTCTCATTCCTGCATTAAAGAAAAGCGGCCTTAATGTAGCTCCTGAGAAGATACAGCTAATTCCTCCAATATCTTTCTTAGCTTCAGATATTTCTTTAATGCAAATTCGTCCCTTAAAACCTAATGTCACCTTTCCTTCTAACCTTACTCTTGCTTCTTTACAAAGTTTTCTAGGAAATCTAAATTGGCTTAGGCAGTATCTCTGTCTGCCTACAAGCTGCCTCTAACCACTGTTTGACCTGTTAAAAGGAAACAAACAGCCCTCCTCAAAACGTAAGTTAACTCCCGAGGCCTCCTTGGCACTGGAAAGGGTTAACCAGACCCTCCAGGCCATGCACCTTGTTCGATTCTCTACCTCCTCTCCGGTAAACCTTCTAATCTTCAACTCCACCCCCACAGTGGTAGGGGCATTGTGGCAAGACCATGGGGTTCTTGAGTGGCTTCACACACCAGTAGGAGGAACTCCAAGACTCCTCACTGAGATAGACGCGTTAGCATTCATGGTTCGCCAAGGGAGAGATAGGTCTGTGCAGGTCTTAGGGAAAGAACCGAATTTAACCGAATTTAATTATTATTTAATTATTCTGCCCTTTTCTCTCACAGATACAGAGTGGCTCATATGCCATCATTCCCGCTTTGCCATAAGCTTCGTGGCATTTCCAGGACAAATAGATAACCATTTTCCTTCTGACAAATTGATAGCTTCTTTACCTCTTTTGCCTCTACTAGCACCTAAACTTTTCTCTCGAGATCCCATTCCTTCTGCTCCTACAGTCTTCACTGATGGTGGAAAAAAGGGAGCTGCTGCCCTTATATATTACCCCGACAAAGAATCTCCTAAACCTCTCTTTACTGAGATTCCTGAGAATTCCCCTCAGTACAAAGAACTTTATGCTGTTTTCCGTGCATTAAAAGCTGTACCAGAATCCTTCAACCTTTTTTCTGACAGTGTGTATACTGTTAACTTACTTCCATGGCTTGCTCGTTCTTATGTGAAAATTGATGACAACCCACTTTCCCCTCCCTTGATTCAAATTGCCTCTATGCTCTCTTCTCGAACCCAACCACTATATACTCAGCACCTTCGTTCCCACAGCCCTCTTCCTGGTTCCCTGTCCGAAGGGAATGCTACAGCTGACCACCTTGCCTCCACAGGAGCTCTCCTAGTCTCTGTCTCTGACCCTGCTGACTTTCATTCCCTAACCCATGTTAATCTTAAAGGCCTTCGAGCTCGATTTCCTGATGTTCCTGTACCACAGTTAAAACATATCCTAGCTACATGCTCTACCTGTGCAAGTCTCATAAAAACACCTGCTATTCAGACTCTTGGTGTTAACCCCTGAGGCTTAAAAGCTAATGCTATTTGGCAAATTGATGTCACCCACATACCAAACTTTGGCAACAAAAATATGTGTTTGTCTCAATTGATACCTTTTCTAAATTTATGTGGGCAACAGCTCAGACAGGAGAAAGCTCTAAAAAGCTTATAAGCCATATGCTCTCCTGTTTTGCTGTGATGGGATTACCTCTTCAAGTGAAAAATGACCGTGGACCAGTGTTTACCGGCAAACAATTTAAAGATTTTTGTTCCCTCTGGAACATTACTCATACCACAGGCATTCCCTATAATCCACAGAGACAAGGCATTGTCGAGAGGGCCCATCAAACCCTTAAGGCTCAATTAAATAAAGATAAAGGAGGAATGTACCCCCCCAATATCCAGCTAGCAAAAGCCTTAACTATGTTAAATCTCTTTAATATTTACAATAACTCGGACTTACCTCCTATTGTTCTTCACTGGCAAACACCATCTACTCTCCCATCTATTAAGGTCAAATGGAAAGACCCACTTGATAAAATTTGGAAAGGGCCTGACCCTCTATTGACCATGGGAAGAGGTTTTTCATGCATTTTCCCACATAATTACTCTAAACCTGTCTGGGTTCCTGCCCGCCATGTCTGACAATACCCTCATGATGGCACTGTTATCCCTGAAGAACAAGAAATACAAGAGGACTAGATGCAGGATACATCCCAGGATCCATAATATGACATGGCAGAACCTACAAAAGTTGGCTCACAGAGCCCTCTCTCCTACCCCTTCCCTGAATGTCTTATGTTATAACTGGCCAGTTGTGTTTTGTGAGTGAGTGTGTTGAATGACCAAAAATTTTTGTATGACCCATCTGCTAAGAAGTACTCTAAATGTTAAAACCACTGTCACTAACATGTGTTAACTCTCTAAGTAACCTGAGTCTGTTTATAGTCCAAAGTCAATTATAGTAAACCTCTAACTTGTTACAAGTTTTATTGTTTTTCACAAGTAAGTGATTACAGCTATCAAGCTTTCATATGAGGAATCATCTGTTCATATGGTGAGGAATCATCTGTTCATATGGTAAGGTATTAAACTGTAAGAAGTTCCTCCATATCACAAGTAAGTGATTACAGCTATCAAGTTTTCATATGAGGAATCATCTGTTCATATGGTGAGGAATCATCTGTTCATATGGTAAGGTATTAAACTGTAAGAAGTTCCTCCATATCCAACCTATGTGAATTAACAACATTCACATATTCTTGTACACTTAACTGGTGTATCTTGTCTTGCCACCATAAGCCATGCCTTTGTCAGCCAACAATTTAAAGATGTTTCCCTTTATAACATCACCCATGCCACAGACATCCTTTATTACTCCCAAAGACAAATGGCTGTTCCCCTGGACATCACATCCACTGGCTGCTTCCCTTAGACTTAAGATATGATCCTACCTCTTCATACCAATGGATACATTCCCCCTTCCTTACCTGTCTACCCCTCGTTGTGGGACCCTAGCTTGTTTTACTTCTTCTGCTCACAATAGGTCCTATAATTCTTTTTTTTCAACATTTTAATTTATTTATTAATGAGAAAGAGAGGAGGAAAAAGAAAGAACCAGATATCTTTCTGGTACACATGCAGCCAGGGATCAAACTTGGGATCTCACACTTGAAAGTCTAATGCCTTATCCACTGCGACACCTCCCAGACCATGGTCTTATAATTCTTAACAAGCTCATGGCCTTTTGCAGCAACAGATTGATGCCATAAAGATGCAACCTATACAAACTCACTATCATAGGCTGGACATGGCAGAATATTGAGTTGCTGTGGAGGATTTGCCCCCCTCCATCAGAACGTCCACCATGTAGAGGGCTGGCTAGCCAATGACGGGTAAGAGGAAACTAGTGCTATCCAGTCAGCCTAAGACAGGGCACCTGGTACTACTGGGCAAAAATGACCAGGTGTTCCAATGACGGGTAAGACGGAAGGCTGATCCCCAACCTAAGACAGGCACAGTTCACCCTGCCACAAAACAAAGTCCACCAAACATCAAAACATGATATAAGACAGGGGGACATGTGGGGAGCCACATGTGCCCTCAAGGTTGCTATTGGCATGGCCATGGAGTTTATGTTAAAAGATAGTTCCTGGGAATTGGGCGGTGGTGCAGCAGGTTTAGTGCAGGTGGCGCTAAGTGCAAGAACTGGCTTGAGGATCCCAGTTTGAGCCCCTGGCTCCTCACCTGCAGGGGAATCACTTCACGGGCAGTGAAGCAGGTTTACAGGTGTCTTTCTTTCCCCCTGTCTTCCCCTCCTCTCTCCATTTCTCTCTGTTCTATCCAACAACCACAATATCAGCAATAACAACAATATAATTACAACAATAAAACAACTAGGGCAACAAAAGGCAAGATTAAAAAAAAAGGGATAAGATAGTTCCCGCTTCCCTACACCTTAGAGTCTTTGTTAAAAGATAAGTTCTTTTTCCCCATGAATCACCCAGGACCTTCCAGATAATGGCTGACTACCATGACAAATAATATAAAATATAATAATAAATGAATAGGAAAGATACATCCCCCAATACTCAGTTGGTTAAGGCACCAAACCTCTTTTTCTATAAAGCATTCAAATCAGATGCCCTGCTAACCACGGGAAGCAGATTGTGTTTCTTCCACAGGAATCCTGGAAAAAACCATCTGGACCCCAGCACACCCTGACATCACCCACTAGATGGCACAGACTCCAAGGACAGAACCTGTCACGTTTTGGCGGTTCCAGCTCACTTTCTACAGAAAAGCAGGATTCCAGAGGCTGACCTTCCTCATGCAGCATTTCATCCCCTGTCATTTCTCCCCCTAGTCTCCTACTTTGGACTGAGACTTTTATCGGACTTGCTGGTATACCCTTTGGACACTTTAGACAATTTTACAGCAGCTTTCTTCCCTTCACGTGGCTGGTTTTTCATAGACTGACCCTAAGTAGTTCACAGACTTTACACACTGTTGCCCTGGGCATTAGATAAAAGGAAAGGGGGAGATGCTGGGAAATTGTGCAGATGCATTCACATCTGCCATGTTTTCTCCTGAGGCTACTAGTTCCCGTGAGAGTTGGGACATTCTGGGAGTGCCTGTTCTGCCATGTTATGTCCTCAGGACATTGTCTATATCCCCGCGATATTTGGAGTGCTTTGGTTACTCCTCCCCCCTCCCATTCTCACGAGAGTTATTATCCTACCCTGGAGTGCTATGGTTACTCCTCCCCCTTCCCATTCTCGCGAAAGCTGCTCCTATAAAAGCCTTTCTTCTTCCGCACCTCACTCTCTTGCCAGCGCTTCACTCCAGTGTTCAGATGCAGGAAAGGTTACTGTGTGAGGCGGCTATTTTTGCTACCTCCATGTGGCCCAACCTGCCTCTCTAGCACCCAACTCTGAGGTGCCAGCGCAAATAAAGATTTGTGTTTCCTCTTCACTCCGGACCCCTCCTCTCTCTCTTCTCTGTGGCCCGCGCTCAACAACAGACATTAGGCCTGAAACTATAAAATACAAAGTAGAAACCACCAGCGAAGGTCTCCAGGGCCATAACTTCATATATATACGGAAAATCAACTCTATAGGCAAGTGAAACTAAAACAAGATTAAATAAATGGGACTATATCAAAATGAAGTTTCTACACATTGAAAGAAAACTCCATGACAAGGGAGAAGATATTTGCACATTATACATCCATATATATATATATATATATATATATATATATATATATATATATATGATAACAGTTCAACAGAAAGTCAAATAACCACATAAAAAGGTGGGCAAAATATCTGAATAAATAATTTTCTTAAGAAGATGTATATATTTCACAGATATTTGAAGAAATGCTTCAGAAGGTAGTAGATAGCATAATGATTATGCAAAGAGACTCTCATGCCTGAGACTCCAAAATTCCAGGTTCAATTTCTCACACCACCATAAACCAGAACTGAGCAGTGCTCTGCTTAAGAAAAAAAATTCAATAATATATGTTAATATAAGAACATTAAAAAAGAGGAAATTATTCACTTGTCATTACAGAAATGCAAATAAAAATCACATGGGGCTGAGTGGTGGTGCAGCTGGTTAAGCACTCATGTTACAATGCACAAGAACAAGGTTCAAGCCTCCCGTCTCCATTTTCAGAGGAGAAACTTCATTAGCAGTGAAATATTGCTGCAAATGTCTCTCTTTATTTCTACTTCTCAATTTCTCTCTGTCCTATCAAAGGAAGAGGGGAGAGAGGTAAAAAAAGAAACCATAATGAGATATCACTTCATACCTGTGATAAAGACTCACATTAACAAATCAAGAGGTAATAGAGATAGATAGATAATAGACTGATAGACAGATAGATGATAGATACATGTATTGGTTTATCATCTATCTGTCTATCAGTCTATTATCTATCTTTCTCTATCTTTTCTCTTCCTTCTCAATTTCTCTCTATATAAAAATACATATGAAGATAGTATAAATACATAAAAAAAGAACATTTTAGGATAAAATGTACACCTGCAATTCTAGTGAGAGATTGAATATCTCTATCTCAGTAAACAGTATTTCGCTTATTTTCCACCAGCGTCTTTCTCTACTCTGGTTATTGGCAGAGCTAGGAATAAAATCTGGGACATATAATAGCAATTATTATTAGACATATTTATTTATTTATTTATTAAAGAATTTATTTATTCATGAGAAAGATAGGAGAGAGAGAAAGAGCCAGACATTACTCTGGTACATGTGCTGCTGGGGATTGAACTCAGGACCTCATGCTTGAGCATTCAATGGTTATCTACTATGCCATCTCCCACATCACTTATTAGATATATTTATATCAAATATTAATATATATATATATCTCAGCAATAATTCCTTGCATGTACGATTAAATGATTTTTGCAAAGGTTTCACAGGACATTCAATAAGTAAAAAAATAAACATTTTCACAGATTATACTGGAACAACTGGATATCCAGAATGAAAAGAGTGAAGTTGGGTCATTACCTAATATCATGTACAAAGTGGATCACAGATCAGATCGCAAATTCTAAACATTATTACTTACATATATATTTTTAAAAATTTTTACTTATTTTCCTTTTTGTTGCCCCTTTTTATTGTTGTAGTTATTATTGTTGTTATTGATGCCATTGAATAGGACAGAGAGAAATGGAGAGAGGAGGGGAAGACAGAGAAGGGGAGAGAAAGAGAGACACCTGCAGACCTGCCTCACTGCCTATGAAGCGACTCCCCTGCAGGTGGGGAGCTGGGGGCTCGAACCGGGATCCTTATGCCATTCTTGCGCTTTGCGCCACGTGCACTTAACCCACTGAGCTACCGCCTAACTCCCTCTAAACATTGTTTTTTTTTTAACCCTAGAAGGATGAATCTTCATGTTCTTGTATTTGTCCAATAATTTCTAGATTACTCTTTATATATGTCAGGAACAGCTATTTGGTAATACTAATCTGAGGCTGTTGGCTGTGCAATGTCACTTGGTAGAAGTTCCCAGAAGTCTGAAAGCATTGGATTCAGGTGGAGTCCAAAAAGTTAAACTCTGTTCATGGACTTTGGCTATGGGAGATATGGAACTGGTTCTAGATGAAATGCAGAAAGCATACAGCCTAAAGGGTGGGGGTGACACTCCCCTTCTTTACACAATTTTCCCTTGGCAGTCCTGTGTATCTGATGAATATAATCTGAGTTGTAGCTGGTGACACTGTCCTTAAGTGACTGGGTGACTATCTTTCCAGACTGATACCACTTTCTGGAGAAAACTGCTAATGAAACCACATTTTACTTGGGAGATATAATAAAAAATGTAGTGCTCAGCACTTTTTAATAGGATATGTGATATAGATGTAGATGTTGACCCAGATTATGTAGAAACATTTATTTCTGACCCAGTAGTTTGGCAGGATCATTCACGTGTGTGTGTGTGTGTGTGTGTGTGTGTGTGTGTGTGTGTGTGTGTGTGTGTGTACATATATATTACATTCTTATTTCTCTTCCAACCAAAGTAAAGCTCTCTGGCATTTTTTTTTTCTAATTTGAAAATACTCTTTCCACTGTCAGAATATTTGTTAAAGTGTAGTACAGCATGCACAGCATGCTACTCAAGGATCTACTGTAGTATTTTATTGTGAGTTGCCGACTCTTTTTTTATTCTCCTCTAATTCCACAGAAGTCAGGATTATTTTAAAAGTCAGTGTTCCACCCATCCAAAAAGGTGTGTATGGTCATAGCAGTACATTTTTTTTAATTATCTTTATTTGTTTATTGGATAGCCAGAAATTGAGAGGAAGGGATAGATAGGAGAGACACAGAGAGAGAGACACAGAGACAGAGATACAGAGAGATACCTGCAGCACTGCTTCACCATTGGTGAAGCTTTCCTTCTGTAGGTGGGGACTGGGGGCTTTAGCCTGAGTCCTTGCACATTGTAACATATGCGCTCAACCAAGTGTGCCACCACCCAGCCCCAGCAGCACAATTTTTAATAGCTAAAACCTAGAAACAACCTAGGTGTCTAACAACAGATGAGTGGCTGAGAAAGTTGTGGTATATATACAAAATGGAATACATACTCAGCTATGAAGAATGATGAATTCACCTTCTTCACCTCAGCATGGGCAGATTTTAGAGAAATATATGTTAAGTGATATAAGCCAGCAAAAGAGAGATGAATATGGGATTATCTCACTCACAGACAGCAACTAAGAAATAAGAACAGAAAGGGGAAATACAAAGCAGAATTTAGACTAGGCTAGGTGCTTTGCTCCAAAGAAAAAGATTTTGGGGGGAAGAGGGGCTGTCACGTCCTGGATGGTGGGGGAGGACCTAGGCTGGGGGTTAGAGTGTTTTGCAGAAAACAGAAAATTTGCACATGTGCCAACAACTGTATTTACCACAAAACATAAAAACCACATGTACCAACAGCTGTAATTACTGTAAACTATTAATCTCCCTGATAAAAAAAGAAGTGTTTCTACAGTTTGGGTTAAGCATCAGACTTGCATGCATGAAATTCTGAATCTGATTGCTGGAATTGTATGGCTATAGTGATGATTTTGTCCTCTCTACTGGCTACGGAAGAAGGGCAAACGCTAGAAGAAGAAGAAGAATACATAAATTACTAAAATAAAAGTCAGTGTTCCTTTAGTGGGAAAAAAAGTCAAATACTCTGTTTCTAGTCAAGACAAAAGGATATAAAGGTTAACTCTGGAACCTTGTATCTTTTGCCCAAATTTCCTCTTTACTTAAAATTACTGTTGGGTAATATAACTTTACATTGGGTCAGATTAAACTTTGGGAATGGTAAAATGAAGAGAATCACAGATGTGTTCTTCTGAAAGACATTTTAGTGAAATAAAATGGCTAATGATTTTTATGCCTAACGTCACTGCTAGGCATTTCTGTGCTAGTTGATTTTGCACTGTTGGTTTATAAAAATATTTCCTCTGTGTCTAAATCAGGCCCTGGCACACAGAATAGCTCACTAAGTATTTTCCAAGTGGAATATTTCCCGAGTTATAATAACAGTTTGTTCTGAGTTGTGACCATACTAAGCAACTTCCATGCATTACCTCATCTAATTTCACAATAATTCTACGGGGGTAATATTATTTCTCCTCCTGCTACTTAATAAATAAATGTTTTGAGATGTCAAATGACTTCCCAAAGTCTATCATATACATGCTTCAGTTTCAATATGAGTTTTAAAATAACTGTCAGTGAATAGTTCCAATATCTGGGGCATCCTAGCTTTTTTTTCTTTGTGTGTTACCGGAGCTCTGATCACCAAAGTATAATTTTAAGTCAGATAATCTTATAGTTAATGATTAACACCTGTGAAGGAATCTGAACGATAACTCCCAAGGAAATGTGGCTTTACCTAGATGGAAAGAACATTTATTTTGCTAATCATCCTGCCCTACCCTCTTCATCATGTCACTTTGTAATATGTGTGCTAAACCAGGTGTGCCACAACCCAGCTAGGTGGGACACCGCCCAATTTATGAATCATTACTAAAGTCAATTAGATGTCTAAATTTATTGTGGTGAATTTTAATTTTTAGCAGTTGTTAACTAGAATTGTATGATGTATGCTTTAGAAAGTGATTCTGGGGGGCCGGGCAGTAACTCAGCTGGTTAAACTCACATGGTGCAAAGCGCAAGGACCAGTGCCAAGGATCCCGGTTCGAGCCTCCAGCTTCCCACCTTCAGGGGGGTTGCCTCACAAGTGGTGAAGCAGGTCTGATGGTATCTATCTTTCTCTCCCCCTCTCTGTCTTCCCCTCCTCTCTAGATTTCTCTCTGTCCTATCCAACAACAACAACAGCAATAATAATATCAACAACAACAATAAACAAGGCAAAAAAATGGGGGAAATGGTCTCCAGGAGCAGTGGATTCGTAGTGCAGGCACCAAGCCCCAGCATTAACCCTGGAGGCAAATAATAATAATAAATAAATATAAATAAAGTTAAAAAATTAAAAAAGAGAAATTGATGCACCAAGTGATGCACTGGTCAGTGGTGCACCAAGTTAAGCACACTTTGTACTATGTTCAAGGACCTGGATTCAAGTTCCCACTCCCACCTGAAGCCAGGATGCTTCATGAGTGGTGAAGCAGGTCTTCAGGTGTCTATTTTTTTCTCTGTCCCTATTTCCCTTCCCCTCTCAATTTCTCTCTGTCCTGTCAAATGAAAAAAAAACTTTCTTTTAAAAAATGCGTAATGAAACAAATTGCACAGTTTTAGTTTTAGCACAATTCTGTGCCAATCTTAAAGCTTGTATATCAAATAGCTTACTTGCATCTCCACTTGAATATACCTTATATCTTACAAGTTTATATAAGTCCCTGGCCCATAACTTGCTCTCATCCTTTCAGTAATGATATATTATCTTTCTTTGTTGGGAGTCTCAAATTTTTTGAATTTTTAAAAAATTTCTATGTTGGGGGATTAATGGTTTATTTGGCAATAAAGTACAGTAGTTTGTGCATGCATAAGATTTCCACATGACAATACAGCCCCCACTAGGTCCTCCTCTGCCATCGTGTTCCAGGACTTGAACCTTCCCCCCACCCCACCCCCAATCCATTTGAGTTTCTTTTATGAAGAGGGGAGGGGTGATAGAGAGGGAGAGAAAAAGATAGACACCCGAAGACCTGCTTCACCACTTGTGAATTTATCCCCCCCTGCAGGTGAGCAGCCAGGGCTCGAACCTAGGTTCTTGAGCATAGTGATATGTGCACTTAATCTGGTGCGCCACTGCCTGACCTCCAATAGGAATGTTTTTTGCTTGACTGTCATAACTAAATTCCATCAATGATGTGACTTAAACAACAGAAATTTATTTCTAGAACTTGAAAAATTCAAGATCAAGAGGCTAGGAAAATAAGTTTTTATTTTAAAGTCTCTGCTCTTGGCTTGAAAGTGGCTATTATTTTGCTGCATACTCATCTAACATCTTCGTGCACCTGTGGAAAGATTGAAAACACAAACTCCCTGTTGTGTTTCATTATAAGGGCTCTGAGACCTTTAAACTATTACTTCACCCCCGTGACTCCATCTAATCCTAATATCCCAAAAGGCCCAATCTACGAAAACCATTTGAATTCAATATATAAATTTGGGGGGATACAAACATTTTTTGCCAGGGGTCTTCTTAGTGTTTGGTGAGGGGTGAGTATATGGTTCATGTGATCCTTGAACAGGAAAGAGTTCCAGGAGAAGACAGAGCTGTTGAGCAGAGTTTATTGGAAAGAAAGTGGAAGTAAAGAAGAAACATTCCCTAATAGGTTGAGAAGAAGAACTGCCCAGGGAAGTAAAAAAATTTTTTTCCCTTTTTTTTTTTGTTGTCCTTGTTGTTTTAGTGTTGTTGTGGTTATTGTTATTATTGATGTCATTGTCGTTGGATAGGAAAGAGAGAAATGGAGAGAGGAAAGGAAGACATAGAGGGGTGAGAAAGATAGACACCTGCAGACTTGCTTCACTGCTTGTCAATCGACCCCCCTGCAGGTGGGGAGCTGGGAGCTCGAACCAGGATCTTTGTGCCAGTCCTTGTGCTTTGCATCATGTGCATTTAATGTGCATTTAATCCGCTATGCTACCACCCAACACCCCGGAAGTAAAATTTTAATGCTTCATTGTAATGGATTAGGTGGCTGTATATGTGTGGGCTCTGGAGTCTGTTCCAAGTGTCTACTTATATTTCAGTATCATGCATTTTAATTACTATTGCTTTGTAGCATAAATTGAAGTTGGGTAGCATAATGCTTCCCTTCCACCTCCCCTTTTTTCCTCAGAAGTGTTTTTACTATTCATGTTTTTTGTCACTCCACACAAATTTTTGAACAAGTTCTTCAATTTCCATGGAAAATGCAATTGAGATCTTCATAGGGATTGCACTGGAATTGTAATTACTTTAAGTAGAATGGCCATTTTAATGAGGCTTATTCTTCCAATTTTGGAATGAGGAAAGTTCTTCCATTTTTGTGTTTTCTCCTCCTTTTAATAATGTCCTATAGTTTTCCTTGTAAAGGTCTTTCAGTTCCTTAGTGAGATATACCCCAAGTTCTTTTTTTTTTTTTTTTATCTTTTTGGTTCAGTTGTAAATAGGATTGAGTCTTTTATTTCCCTTTCCTCTGACCACTTATTTCTATACAGTAATGTCACAGGCTTTTGTGTATTGATTTTTGTATCCTTTTACTTAACTGAATTTATTAAATATTTTCAGTAGGTTTTTTTTGGTGGAGTCTTTGAGGTGTTCTAGGTATGTTATCATGTTATCAACAAACGGTGATTGTTTTATTTCTTCCTATCCAATATGTATACATTTGATATATATATTTTGTCTGACTGAATTTGGTGAGGACAAGGACTGTTTTGAATAACAGTGGCAATAGTGGACATCTTTGTCTGGTTACAGATTTTTAAGGGGAAAGCTTCCAGATTTTCCCCATTGAGAATGATGTTAGCTGTAGACTTGTCATAAGTGGTTTTTACTATACTGAGGAATTATCCTTCTCTTCCAAATTTCTGGAGTGTCTTTATCATAAATTGATGTTGAATCTTGTCAAATGCCTTTTGGGCATCAACTGATATGACCATGTAATTTTTCTTTTTTGTTGATATAGTGGATTGTGTTGATTGATTTATGTATATTGAACCATCCCTGCTTCCCAGGGGTGAATCCCACTAGGTCTTTGTGAATTAGTCTCTTGATATGTTGGATTCAATTTGCCAAGATTTTTTTGAGGATCTTTGCATCAATGTTTATTAGGGATAAAAGTCTATAGTTTTCTCTTGTAATAGAGCCCTTTCCTGCTATAGGGGTTAGAGTGAGATTAGCCTCAGATGTGTTTGGGAGTGTTTGACCCTCTTAAATTTTCAGGAAGTGTTTGAGGAGAATCAAACACTTATTTATTTATTTATTATTATTATTTATTATTATTTATTATTATTATTGGTTATTTATTATTTATTATTATTATTTATTTATTATTTATTTATTATTATTTATTATTGGTTATTTATTATTATTATTATTGTTATTATTTGCCTCCAGGGTTATTACTGGGGCTTGGTGCCTGCACTTTGAATCCTGGAGGCTATTTTTTCCCATTTTGTTGCCCTGGTTGTTGTGCTTGTTGTAGTTGTTATTGTTGTCATAGCTGTTGTTGTTGTTGGATAGGACAGAGAGAAATGGAGAGAGGAGGGGAAGACAGAGAGGAGGAGAGAAAGACACCTGCAGACCTGCTTTACCGCTTGTGAAGTGACTCCCCTGCAGATGGGGAGCTGGGGACACTGAGCCCCAATAATTTTTTTGCCTCCCAACTGGAGGCAAAAAAAAAATCCCAGCAGCATTGTAAGGGATTAGCAGCTGGAAAGTGTTGCTCTGGGGACGGATGGGTTAAAGCAAGAACTGTAATATATATATATTCATTCTAAAAACTTGCCAATTTACAACTGTGGCTTCTTATATAACTCAATTAGCCTTAAGTGGATACAGGCAAACATGATCAGTGAATGGAAAAAGGGCTGGGAAGGAGGGACTCTCAAGACTTAAGAAGCCACACTCAATAGCAGCCAGTGCCACTCTGATCTTACAAAACAAAACACATCCTCAGTGCAAAGAAGGCAAGGAACTTGGTGGACCTTAAACTCTTAACTTGGGAGCATTAAGATATGGAACTACTCATAAGGATTACCAGGATTTTAGACAACAACCTGATTGAGAACTAATCCTGTGTGGGCTACTCAGGCACTGGCACACAACTAGGGAAGTAAATCCTGTTTTTTTTTCTTTTAAGAATATGTCTTCTAAAACATACAGGTATCAGTTGATTTTATATCAATTTTTTAAAAGGTGATAATGTATATGGGTTGGCATATTTGGTTGTGAAAGAATATGAAAGTTCTCTACCACTTTTTTTCAGGGTAAAAAATAAAGCTCATGAATTCAGAGTTAGCAAGGTGGAGAAAAATTCAGCGTTTAGAATAGAATTGAATGTAGAAGAACAGGGCAAACCAGAATACAGTATAATATAAGATATATTGAGTAACTCTGGGAACTATGTGAATTTGGAGAACTTACTTTTAAAACTAGTAGCTAGTTGTGTTTTCCTTGGACTATATTCAGATGCCTTCATAATCATACTGGGTAGACAAAAAAACGTATCTAGTAAGGATGAAAATATGTTGCATGAGAGTTGTGCAGAGATATAAAAGATGCAAGAAAAGAAGTTATGATATTTTGGAATATCAAGTAAGTGAAATGAAAAATATTATGGTTATTGTTGGGGGTGCACAGAACTTTGGTGGTAGATGTAGTGTGGAGTAATTTCCTTGGGTTCTTGTAATCTTGTAAACCACTACTAAAAACCTAGTAATTTAAAAAAATTTATCAATAATTTTTTTAAAGAGAGACTATAAACTGATGTAGTAATAATACAGAGGTGGTAAGGTCAGTACTTTCCTAGAACGTAATGGCAGAGGACCTAGTGGGGGGTGTGTTGTTATGTGGAAAAATTTGGAAATGTTATACATGTACAAAATCTTGGATTTACTATTGACTGTAAAACATTAATCCCAATAAATAATTTTTAAAAAAGTACTTTCAAGGTGTTGGTGAGGTCAAACACTTGTTGGAATGAGGATGAGCTTGAGAGAGAGGTGGTGTCAGAATGTCGTGTGTTTTGAATAGGAATTTATTTATTATTCATGATAAAGCAACACGTTTGACCATAGGAGTGAATAACCATGTGGAGTGGAAGATAAGATCACTGGATATGGGAGTCGGGCGGTAGTGCAGCAGGTTAAGTGCACATGGCACAAAGCACAAGGACCTGCATAAGGATCCCGGTTCGAGCCCCCAGCTCCCCACCTGCAGGGGAGTTGCTTCACAGGCAGTGAAGCAAGTTTGCAGGTGTCTGTCTTTCTCTCCCCCTCTCTGTCTTCCCCATCTCTCTCCATTTCTCTCTGTCCTATTCAACAACGATAACATCAATAACAACAATAATAACTACAACAACAATAAAAAACAAGGGCAACAAAAAGGGAAAATAAATAATGTTTTTCAAAAAGCATAGTTCCCTCCTCCCTTAAAAAACAAAAGATCACTGGATGTGAGACAAGGAGGTTGATATTGCTTGTATTACTTTCATGAGCACCAATAGTGATCACAAGATAAATTATATAAAGAAACTATAAACTAAGTAATTAAAATTTTAATCAAGAAGTAAGATCAGTGAGGATGACAATGATACAGTGGTGTTACCAGGTTTTGTATTCATCAGTTTTTGCCTTCTTGAAGCAAATAATTCAGTTCAGAGACAATAGGAAAGTTCACACAACAGCAAGTGGTTATTATAATAAAGTGAAAATGCACTCTGGAAGAACTCCAATTGGGCATCTTGTGAAAAACAAGTGCTCTGAGAGTTGAGGAAATCTCTCTCACTTTTTCTTTTATAAGCCTGATCCCTCTTACATGCCATAGTTCTGATTAAGGGTGCATCAGTTATGGCATCCTAATGCATACATAGAGCCTGGACTAAAGCCATGATATGCCCTTTATCTACACCTACTAATCAAGTGCCACTATTGCACATGCTCAATTATGGCTCAATTCTTGAAGAATATATCTGACCACAAGCACCAGATGGTTTGTTAAGTTCTCTATCCTCTGTTGGGCCTTAAGCCAGCTCCCCCCCCTGCTCTGCTCCATCCTCCATTGCTGACACTATGGCCTATTTACATAATCATCGTTTTGCCTGAGAGATCCCCACCTTTGATCAATCTTCTTTCTACCTTGAGACCTGCCCTGCCTGCAGGGTATTAATTAATCCCACGGTTAAAACCTTCACAACAGTTGCTAAGGGAGTTTCTACCTTAGCCTGCTCTTTCCTTTTCTCCACCTCCTTTCCTAGTCATTTCCTTTTCTGACTGCCACTTCCAGTTCTAATATATAAAAGCGTTCTCTCTGAGCAATAAAGACACATTACGTTCCCGCTCCGCAGTGAGTTCCTGGTCTGTCTCCCACATCACTGAGTAAGCAGCAGCCCAGGTTGGCTCCAGTCCAGTTCTCTCCAAACAAGAGAGCACATGCCTGGGAAGAAACACCCTCACACTAGCCCAGCAATCCTCTAGGAGTATGTTATTGACTTCACTTATAGGTGAACTGAAGCAACAAAGACAGAAAGAGAAAATACAAAATAGAACTTAGTCTGGGTTTGGTGGATTGCACCAAAGCAAAGAACTCTGGGGAAGGAGGACAAGGAAGGGACTCAAATGTAGGTGTATGTGTCTGTGTGTGTGTGGGCGGTGATTTGGGACCTTCTGCATGATGGTGTAAATAGACCTAAGTTGAGGTGAAAGTATTATACCTATCATAGGGAGATGGAAATTGTATCTGTCTTTCAACAACTGTACTGTAAACCTTTTATTATTTTTTATTTTTTAATTTTATTTATTTTCCCTCTTTGTTGCCCTTGTTTTCATTGTTGTGGTAGTTATTATTATTGTTGTTGCTGATAGGACAGAGAGAAATGGAGAGAGACGGGGAAGACAGAGAGGGAGAGAGAAAGACATCTGCAGACCTGCTTCACCGCTTGTGAAGCGACTCCCCTACAGCTGGGGAGTCAGGGGCTCGAACCAGGATCCTTACGCCTGTCCTTGCACTTGGAGCTACCTGTGCTTAACCCACTGTGCTACCGATGGACTCCTAACTGTAAACCTTTAACTCCTCCTCCCCAGTAAGTGATAAAAAATAAGACTTAGGCTTACAAAAAAAAGAGAATAATCTAATACATAAATTTCAAGGAGCTTTATAAGCATCAAGTCTATTCTCAAACATTTTGCTTTTTAAGTGCAAAAAATCTCTTTTTTGACAGAAATGACCACCATATTCACAAACCATTTTAGTTTAATTTATCTAGATATCCTTTTAAATTTATTACTTATGAGAGAGTTTCACATGAGGCAGAGAGAAGAAGAAAGAGAGACAAACCAAACTCAGTGCATGTGGTACAAGAGATTGAACCAGAGCCTCAGGTAGGAAAGTTTAATGCTTTGTTAGTTGAGTCACTTCACCAATCACTCTAGATATCCTTTAGTCTCATTATCCTTTTAAAATGTATAGTGGTTAGGACTTTTGGAATGACAGACTGAATCCCTCCCTAGTGGACATTGTAGCTGGTGAAGTTTTTTTTTGTCTGGAGAGTATAGTGCAAATGAAGAAAAACTTATTCTAAGAAATCTAGATCTTGATTACACTAAGACTGTATGGAATCTGATCTATGACCTTTTCCCTCCTCCTCTCACCTCATCTATCAGGTCAGCATAATGAAAGTTCACTCAAGGATATGCACAAGAAGATAAGGCTCCGTTTTCTTCCATTTCCCTGGGAGGGGCAGGTTTCTGGCACTTTTCATCCTTTCCAGTTATGTGCTGCTGAGACTGAAATCTAGAGAGTATATTCTAGAAATTTGAATCTCTTTCTCTCAACATAAACCCTACTCATAGGACAGGGGCTATGGTCTAGCCGGGTGGGAATACTGGGTTGAAAAAAAGCCTCATTATAGTTCATTTGTAGGGTGGAGGTTATAGATTGACACTGGTATACTGAGTATTATTAGTAGGAGCTGTTTTACCTGATCGGGACTATGCTCATACAGTAGAGGAGTCATTCTGAGAGAAGTGGATCACTCTGCAGACTCACAGCTCTAGTAAAAGAATCATTTTTTTTTCCAGAGAGAGGTAGGTTATATTATTTCCAAAGCTCTTCATAAGAAAACCAATTATCTGGAACAGAAACTGAAGGTAAAGCCTAAAGGCACTTTTGTAAACCGTGGAAATTTTGGTGGTAAGCAGTAAAGAAAGACCCAGGTTACTGTCTGGGCAGATGGTGTCATAGTTGGAAAAAGGACTAGAAAGCTGGATCAGGGAAGAGAGTAGCTCCCAAATATGGGGAAAGCAAATAAACATTGTTAACTCTAACCCCCACCAGTTCGATATGGAGCCCATGTTTAGCACAGGAGCCAGTAAAACCTCTGAATCCCTGTAGGTCTGAGCTTACATTCTGTGGTCATGGCTAGGAATATTCCAGGCTGCACTAATTTCAGGAACCATATTCCTCAGGTAGTAGGTAGGGTATGTTGGCTAACTTCCCTTTGGAGAATGAGACACTCCCTACCACTATTGATCCACATTGAAGGCAAGGTCCTATGGGTGCCCACAAAGGGGTCCATTATGTTGTTCCTGAAGGAGATGACTAGTGAGAGTAGCAAGAAGGATTTGTTAGAAATCTAGGCCCATCATTTCTGTGCAGGAACCTCAGGGCTCCCTGACTAGGGCCTCAGGTAGTGGGGTGGCCTGATTGTGACTGAAGAATCATCATTGAAGTATGCCAGTTTCTTACCTTTATTCAGCTTTTGTAGTTCTTACTTTGTCTGACATTGTTAGCTTTGGAGTGATTGGGGGAAGTGAAATAGGAAGTAGGTGAGGAGGATTTCTAGGTCTAAGTAGAAACTATTTCATTAGGTACTTTAAGGTATCTTTTTAGTTCTTTCTAATTCCTTGCTTCATTTTTTGACTCACTGCAAATTATTGTGCACTTTCCTTCAAGGCACATATTTTCTCCTAACTTATACATATGCCCTTTCTCCTAACATATACATATGCCCTTTCTCATGGGCTCTGGTCGATATCTAGGTTTTGAGGTTTTGTTAAGAAGTGCGCCACTCGTGGGTGGTGGTGGGGGGGAGAGTACAGGTCCTGTAAAAGGATGGCAGAGGACCTAGTGGGGGTTGTATTGTTTTATTGGAAAACTAGAAATGCTATGTATGTACAGACTATTGTATTTACTGTTGACTGTAAAACATTAATCCCCCAATAAAGGAATTTTAAAAAGTGCACCACTCAAAATGGAGTTAAGGAGTCCCATGAGCTAATGGTCTCACCAGAGTAATGAAAATGAAGAGTTGACATTCCATACCTGGTGTCTCTGTTCACAGTTCAAAGTGAAGCATGCTAAGGTGGTACTCATTGCATTGATTAGGCTGGGATCAGCAGATGCAGTATTAGTTGGTATGACTTGAGAGAAGCATACAGGGAAGTGAGGCCCACCCTAGAGGTTCTAGGACTGGGAGATGAATGGGCTTTATAGAGAAAGGGGAAGGTTCCTGTTGTCTTAGGGTTTAAGAAGACAATAGAAATTTATTGCTATGAGCAAATTATTTGGCAATTGGGTTAACTTTGAAATCCCTTTGTTAGGATTTGCTGTATCATACAAGACCTCACCATAATGTATGACCTTTTATGCTATTTATATATAGCTGTACCTTATAAAGTAATGTCACCAGTTGCTTCTTTCCTAAATAAAAGAAAAAAGCAAAAAAAAAAATTCATTCATGAAACAGCTCAGTGTTTTCTGTGTGCAGGAAGCCTTAAATTTATCCCAACTCTTTTTTTTCTTTCTTTCTTGTTTCTTTTATCTTCTTTTCTTTTCTTCTTGTTTTTCCTCTTTTCCCAGAATGCTTTGGCTGATGGTGGTGTCTGAGATTGAATCTGAAACCCTAGAGACTTAAGCATGAAAGTCTTTTGTATAAAGGTTGTGCTACCTCTCACTCCCTGGCTCTATTTTTTAAAGGGGGGTGTGCACTATGTTAAGTGTACATGTGTTAAGCCAAGGACCTGGGAAAGCATCTGGGTTTGAGCCCCCGGCTCCCCACCTGCAAGAAGGACAATGCAGGACACTTCATAAGCTGTGAAGGTCGGCAGGTGTCTATCTTTCTCTCTCCTCTCTATCTTCCCTCTCAACTTCTCTCTATCTTATCCAATAAAAATGGAAAAAATGGACACCAGAAGCGTGAATTCATAGTGCTGACACCAAGCCCCAGTGATAACCCTGGAGGCCAAAATAAATAAATAAATAAATAAAAGAAGTGTAAAGAAGTGGGTACGGAAGTACAGACAAGGAGTTTTCATTTTCAACTATAGTTTATATCTGTTACCAAATGACCTGCATTTCTTTGAAAGACAGCTAGCAGATGGTTTCATTCTTATGTGCAATGTGAAAATGTAGACCAACCCTTCGGAGGATGGACAACATACTCTAGGCTAAACTTGAGGAAGATGGGTCGATATTGGGGCAGCTTGTAATGTTTCTACTCATGACCATAGAATGTGATCTCAGATCTAGAGGGATGCATAGGCCACATAGGCTCCTAAGCTGAATATGGGCACCAGATCACATCAAATCAATTGGGTTTACAGTCAACAATATTTATACCCCTTTCCTATATTAGGGAGCTATTCTCTTCCCTGATCCAGCTTTCTGGTCCTTTTTCCAGCCATGACATCTGGTCCTTTTTCCAGCCCCAGACAATAACCTGGATCCACCTGCATATCAGATTTGAGGCTCAGGAGAAAAAAGAAAAAGAAAAAAAAGCTAGTGTAGTCATGGGCCCTGTGGAATATAACTAAAATATGCCTACTAGCTATCTACAAAATGGAGGACTTCTCAATTCTTCGTCTCCACTATTCTAGCCTTTAGGTCCATGATTAGTCAACAATTTGTTTGGCTTTGTATGTTAACTGTCTTTTCAGCCATTAGGTTCCAGATGCTAGTATGATGCCAACCAGACTTCCCTAGACAGACAACCCCATCAATATGTCCTAGAGCTCTGCTTCCCCAGAGCCCTTACCCACTAGGGAAAGAGAGAGACAGGCTGAGAGTATGGACCTGTCAACACCCATGTTCAGCAGGGAAGCAATTCCAGAAACCAGACCTTCCACCTTCTGCATCCCACAACAACCTTGGGTCCATACTCCCAGAGGATTAAAGGATAGTAAAGTTATCAGGGGAGGCGATGAGATATAGAGTTCTGGTGATGGGAATTGTGTGGAGTTGTACCCCTCTTATCCTATGGTCTAGTTAATGTTTCTTTTTTTAAGTAAAATATATATTTTTAAAAAGACCAAACATCACTAAGACTTTGTGAGAATTATGGTGTTTATGAGGGAGATACCCATCACAGCTTGGTGATAGGTAAGATGTGGAACTATATCCCTACAATCTTATAAACCTTTACTAAATCACTAATAAAAAAGATAATAAGTAAATAGGAATTTATTGGGGTAGTTTGGGTTGACTCAAAAAAAACTGAGAGGAAAATTGAACAACTCAGCTTAGGAGACTAGGACTAGGAAAGAAGTTAGATTCTCTGCAACATACTCCTGCTTAGAGGAATTCACTTGACATATCTTTTTTTTTATTATAAAATTTCTACTAAAGGTACAGAGTTTGGGGGGGAGAATTAAATTAGTTTGAAATTATTGAAAATAAAAACCTCACTGGGAAAACTAATTTTTTCAAAATAACAAAAGGAATCTGTATCCCAGAAATATGGAAGTGGTTTCTGAAAACAAAACAAACAACAACAACAAAGCAAAATATACAAACAAACCAACAAATAACAACTCCATGCAATTCTGTGACAGATACTTTCTCAAATTTCTTCCTACCACTTTCAGTCAACCCTCCTGCTGACTGAGAGTTGCAGCTCCATCTCTAAAAAGAATTTTTCCTTGAAGGCAATAGTGAACTTTCTTTTTACTGGGGGGGGGGGGGGAGGGGAGGATTAATGGCTTATAGCAAACACAGTTTTTGAAACATGTAAAACTTTTAAGTACCTTTTTTGCCTGGTGACTCTTTCTTGGCATCCTTTGCTTCCCCCAGTGATTCTCTTATTCTCAGGGTCACTTCAATTTTCCTTGAGAAATAAATAAAAATGTCGTTAAGCTCTCTTTTCCATCTGTTCCTCTTTTGCCCTCTTTCTTCCTCTTATAATGTTTTCTGGGACCACTCCATTGTCCTGACTGTTCTAAACTCCACAATAAATGTCATCAAAGTTGGGAGTTGGGCAGTAGCGCAGCGGGTTAAGCGCACGTGGCGGGAAACACAAGGGCTGGCTTAAGGACCCCGGTTCGAGCCCCTGTCTCCCCACCTGCAGGGAAGTCCCTTCACAGGCGGTGAAGCAGGTCTGCAGGTGTCTGTCTTTCTCTCCCCCTCTCTGTCTTCCCCATCTCTCCCCATCTCTCTCCATTTCTCTCTGTCCTATCCAACAACAATGACATCAACAACAACAATAATAACTACAACAACAATGAAAAACAAGGGCAACAAAAAGGAAAATAAATAAATATATTAAAATTTTTTTTAAAGTCATCAAAGTGATCATGTATAGGCCCACTGCTATGTACATAGCACTCTATCACTTTCTTCATCTCATAACTTTAGTGAAATTCTCATTGTACAGACAAAAAAAACTAAGGCTGAGAGAGACTAAGTGGATGATACAAGGTCACAATTATACTTAGTAATGACATTTATATTTGTTCTTAGGGTTGATGAATTCCAAAACTTTTTTTTCATAAAATTCTGGAGTGTATATATCTTCTATATGAATAAATAGACAAGAGAGATAACAGTCTATTCAAGTTCTTGCCAAGTTCTATTCAAGTTCTTTGTTTCAAGAGAAAATTTAGGCAAAGAGATAGGAGTTTTCGGGGCTAGAAAATTGGGAAATTCCTATCTTTATAAGTCTGCTTTAATCTTGGTGTTTTAGGGTGAAGTTACACAGTGAATCCTACATTTCTGTACTTGTTGTAACCTCCTTCTATTTTACTTGGCAAATTCAAGGAGGGTTTTAATAGATTCACAGAGAAATGTAAGGTCAAAAAAATTATCTGGAGAACTCCAACAGGTTATCTTTCAGAAGAGCCCATGAGATCGACCTGTCAACGCCCATGTTCATCAGGGAAGCAATTACAGAAGCCAGACCTTCCACCATCTGCATCCCAAAATGACCTTGGGTCCATACTCCCAGAGGGATAAAGAATAGGGAAGCAAGGGGGTCAGGCGGTGGCGCAGTGGGTTGAGCGCATGTGGCGCAAAGCGCAGGGACCGGTGTAGGGATCCCGGTTCGAGCCCCCGGCTCCCTGCATAGGCGGTGAAGCAGGTCTGCAGGTGTTTGTCTTTTTCTCCCCCTCTCTGTCTTCCCCTCCTCTCTCCATTTCTCTCTGTCCTATCCAACAACGAACAACATCAGCAATGGCAATAACAATAACCACAAGGAGGTTACAACAACAAGGGCAACAAAAGGGGGGAAAATGGCCTCCAGGAGTGGTGAATTCATGGTGCAGGCACCGAGCCCAGCAATAAGCCTGGAGGGGAAAAAAAAATAGGGAAGCTATCAGGGGAGGGGATGGGATACAGAGTTCTGGTGGTGGGAATTGTGTGGAGTTGTACCCCTCTTATCCTATGGTTTTGTCAATGTTTCCTTTTCATAAATAAATTTTTAAAAATGAAAGAAAAAAATGAAAGAAAGAAAGAAGGAGGAGGAGGAGAAGGAGAAGAAGGAGAAGAAGGAGAAGGAGAAGGGGAAGGGGAAGGGGAAGGGGAAGGAGAAGGAGAACCTGTAGAAGAAGAAGAGCCTGTGATATGGGTAGTGGCACACTAGGTAGAGCGCACATGTTACCATGTAGAATGACCCATATCACAGGCCCTTCTTCCTCTTCTTCTTCTTCTTCTTCTTCTTCTTCTTCTTCTTCTTCTTCTTCTTCTTCTTCTTCTTCTTCTTCTATTCCTTCTTCTTCTATTCCTTCTTCTTCTATTCCTTCTTCTTCTATTCCTTCTTCTTCTATTCCTTCTCCTTCTCCAAGCCCCTTATCTGCTAAGGAGAATTTTACTGTTTTAATTCCCCTCAGCCCTGTGGATTAGTATGCCCTGATGCAGGGTTTCCAAACAAAAGATTCCTACATTTTTGGCACGTTAGGTTCAGGAGAGAGGAAAATGAGGGGTGGGGCAAAGGCTATAAAAACATTAAGTATATCACTATACTACTAGTCAATGATACCTCAAGGAACCTTTATTGGAAAGTATTTCTTTGAAACACACTATTAATTCAGAGTGTTTTAACTGGAAGTTAAATAAAGCCTAATGACAATGTTCTTAAAGAATTAGGAGAGCTTCTTAATTAATTTATGTATGTTTTGTCTTACTGAGAAAAAAAGTACAAAGGTAGATAGTTATTGGTTTTGGCAACTTTGAAGTGAGAGAACATATATCTGAAAATCTAGCACTTTTCCTTATGGTTTAAAAATGACTATTGCAACTCTGGTCATCATTTCAAAGAAGGAAAAAAGAGGTTGGATAATGATAGTGTCATACATTCTGTCCTCTAATGTCAGAAAAATTAACGTTCTCCCAGAAAACACCTTGAAAACTGTGTTAGTTATGATTTTCCAGAGAAGCAGAATCAAAAAGTCAGTGATCTCTCTTTCTACTTATCTTTCTACTATCACTCCATCTATCTAGAGCTTATAAGAATTTGACTCATGTGATTATGGAGGCTAGAAATTCCAATATTCAGTGTCATCTGGCAGAATGGAGACTTAAAATTCCAGTTCCAAGATCATCAGGCAGGAGAATCCAGAATTGCTGTTGAAGTCTGAGCCAATCATCAGGAGACTGTTCTCTTTTCTGGGACAAGGCTAGTTTTTTGTTTTATTTGTGCTTTAAATTCATTGGCCAGGGCCCACCCACATTATTTGAGGGTGATCTTCTTTTGTAATTAAAATGTTAACCTCACCCAGAAATATCCTTATAGAAACATTGAAAATATCTGACCAAATACTCCTCATGGCCAGATTAAGCTGACAAATTAACTGCCACAGAAGCTTGTTTACAGCTTATTAAATGTGGCCAAGAAAAAGAAGCCTAGGAAAGTATTTCCCTGTGCACAAAGATCAAGATTCAGTGCTGCTACTAAGGTAGAAGGAGAGACCATTCATTTTCTGTTTTTGTACATTGTGAGTCTAGAACTGTTGCCATGGGTGGGGAGTTTGTTGTTTCTTTTCTTACCAGAGCACTGCTCAGCTCTGGCTTATGTTAGTGTGGGGGATTGAACCTGGGACTTTGGAGCCCCAGGCATGACAATCACTTTGTATAACCATCATGCTATCTACCTCCCTTTTTTTTTAGTAAATTAAAATTTTTTAAATTTATGTTTTGATAAGACAGAGAAATTGAATGGGGTAAGGGAGATAGGAACATAGAGAGAGAGAAACCTGAAGTACTACTTCACTGCTTGTGAAATGTCCCCCCACTACAGGTGTAGGGGGCAGGGGTCTGAACCCAGGTCCTTGGGCATGTAATGCGAGCACTCAACTGGGCCTGTCAACCACCCACACATCAGAGTTCTTTGGGGGAGGGGGTGGGAGAAGGAGAGGGGGAAGGAGTATTTTGAGAACAAAGAGAATAATGTCTTTGAAAAAAACCTTAGTCTTCGTCGTTTAAAGTTCATGGCGCCAATATGCCAGGCCAGCTTTGCTGCAGTAGACAGACAACCAGGGACACACTGCTGAGCTGAGAACACAGTTTAATCTTTATTCATGAGCGGATAAGCAGTCCAACAAAATAATCACCACACAATGTACTTCTCCACCTCTCTCCTCCAACAGCAGCGGCAGGAACTCAGGAAGTATGTAGGGTAGGGGCGGGGAGAAGGAAGAAGCTCGAAAACTAGCAAGGGCTAAACCAAATCTCCCCGAGGCAGGGTGAGTGAGACCAAACCAATGTAACAGAATGACCATGTAAATAGACTACACAATGTCAAGCAATGTAACAGAAGGGATCTCAGAAGCAGAACTAGAAGCATACTAACAAGTCTTTACTGATGTAATTGAGTCAATTAGATTTATAAATTGTGATGTACACCTTGGACATCGGTGTCTGTGTGTGTGTCTGTATTTTCTACTTTTTTACACTACACCAGAGAATGAACTCAGAGCCTCACACATGTGAAATACTGCTGAGCAGAGTCCAGGGTCCAAGTATTATAATTGTTTTTACTTAATAGAGAGATGACGAAAGAGAGAGGAGGAGAGATACTGAGAGGAGAGACACAACTCCCTACCATTCCACCATCCATTAGGCTCTCATGTGGTGCTGGGGGGTTCAAACCCAAGGAGGAACTGTGCATGGAAAAATAAAGCTCGGGAGTCAGGCTGTAGCGCAGCGGGTTAAGCGCAGGTGGCGCAAAGCACAAGGACCGGCATAAGGATCCCGGTTCGAACCCCGGCTCCCCACCTGCAGAGGAGTCGCTTCACAGGCGGTGAAGCAGGTCTGCAGGTGTCTTTCTCTCCCCCTCTCTGTCTTCCCCTCCTCTCTCCATTTCTCTCTGTCCTATCCAACAATGATGACAACAACAACAATAATAACTACAACAATAAAACAACAAGGGCAACAAAAGGGAATAAATAAATAAAATAAAATATTTAAAAAAAAGAAAAATAAAGCTCTATTGGCTGTGATATTTTCCAACTCCTAAATTTTCTTATTTGAAAAACTATTAGGGGGGCCAGGTGGTGGAACACCTGGTTGAGCACACATGTTACAATGTGTAAGACCTGGGTTCAAGCCCCTGGACCCCACCTGCAAGGGGAAAATTTTGCAGGTGGTGAAGCAGGGCTGTAGGTGTCTCTCTATCTCTCTCCCTATCACCTCTTACCCTCTAAATTTCTGGCTGTTCCTATTCAATAAATAAAATAAAGATAATAAAAAATTTAAAGCTATTAAGTACTTTCTGATACTTGCCAGCAAAAGTATCTTTATCAACATAGCAAGCATATTTTCTTTTTGTAGGGAAAGATATATATTTTTTGGCTCACTGGCACACTGTCCATGTGTGGTTCAACTTCCCTAGGCTTATTTTTTGGGGGAGGGGGCACTACCAAGTTTTTGTATTTAGTTATTTTTCCACTTGATCTTTTTTAAAATTTTTTTATTTATAAAATGGAAATATTGACAATAATATAGGATAAGAGGGGTACTTTTCTACACAGTACACACCCCCAGAGCTCCAATCCCCTCCTTTGATAGCTTCCCTATTCTTTATCCCTCTAGGAGTATGGACCCAGGGTCCTTATGGGGTGCAGAAGGTGGAAGGTCTGGCTTCTGTAATTGCTTTTCTGCTGCGGACCACTCAGTGGATGAGCAGCAGGAGGGTCAGGGGTCTTGAAGGCAACCTCCCAGGTGGGTCAGGAGTCGGCGAGGGAGAACAGATAGACACCATACTCTATTGGAGGGTTAATCTGGACTCGCTTTAATAGCTAAACTGCCTTAGCTTTTATACTTTTTTCAGGTTACATTCAGGTTGCCTAAGCAACCAGCTCATAAAGAAGTAACAATAGTCTTGTGGCTTTGGCAGGCTACATGTCATTCCCCTATAACTGTAAAGAATGGGTACAATACTTTGTATCATTCTGTTCCCAGGGGAGGTCATACCCAGAATTGTTTTAGACTTTTGCTGAGGGCTATCTCTACCATTAATCTTCTATGGGGGCATACAGATCTTTGCCTACTCGTGGACCACTGGTCATCTAGGTCTGGTACAGTTTAACTATTAATCTTTCTTTGTTTCAATATGTCAACTTGTATCTGGGAGGCCTCAATCTCTGTATTGTTTCTATGAGGGGCAAGTCATAACATGACTTGTTTTGTCTGTCTATGTTGACCCACCTTCTCTACTTTTATAATGTAACTTTCAAATATGCTCCTGTGTAAGGGAGAGGGGGTGCTTCTGACTCTCCATTCTCACCAGGCACTGCCAAAGCATTATTAATCAATTGTGACAGTATAATTGTTTGTAGCAATAATGGGGGGAGAATGCGTTGACCCATTCCCGTCCTTCTGCCCAGCTTCTTTGAAGTCTGAATGCAGGTCCAGAGGAGATGACTTTGTCAGTTTCTCTGGTGGTTGTGACGTGGTGGCGCACTTTTCTGCTAAATATGGGTGTTGGCAGGCCAATCAGCTTGTTTCTCTCTTTCTCTAGTGGGTCAGGAGGCAGAGCTTCAAGACACGTGGTGGAGTCTTCTGCCCAGGGCATCATGGTATCACTTGGTGACCTCACCTGAGATTCTCAGGTTGAAAGCAGCTTCTTTGCACAGCTCACACCAGGTGTTGTCTCTGAGATGCCATTTTGGCTCTGCCTCCCACTTGATCTTTTTTTTTTTAATTTTTTATTTAAGAAAGGATTAATGAACAAAAACATAAGGTAGGAGGGGTACAAATCCACACTATTCCCACCACCCAATCTCCATAACCCACCCCCTCCCATGATAGCTTTCCCATTCTCTAGCCCTCTGGGAGCATGGACCCAGGGTAATTGCTTCCCCGCTGAACATGGGCGTTGACTGGTTGCTCCATACTCCCAGTCTGCCTCTCTCTTTCCCTAGTAAGGTGTGTCTTTGGGGAAGCTGAGCTCCAGGACACATTGGTGGGGTCTTCAATCCAGGGAAGCCTGGCCAGCATCCTGGTGGCATCTGGAACCTGGTGATTGAAAAGAGAGTTAACATACGAAGCCAAACAATTTGTTGAGCAATCATGGATCCCAAGCTTGGAATAGTGGAGAGGAAGTGTTAGGGGGGTACTCACTGCAAACTCTAGTGTACTTCTGCTTTCAGGTATATATTTTGCAGTAGTTTATGGATACATGTGAACATAAGCTCTCTCTCACAGAAACTGGTGTATATCTAGGTTATGGGACTTTGTTAGAAAGTGAACTACCTGAGATGAAATTAGAGTGTACTATAAAAGGAAAGGTCTCACCCGAGTAATGAAGCTGAAGGGTTGTCATTCCACACGTGAAGTCTCTGGACACAGTCTGAGGTGAAGCATGTTGAGGTGGCAATCGTTGCGTTGGTTAGGTTGTGATCGGCGGATGCAGTATTATTTAGTTTGGATTGGGAGATGCATACGGGAGAGTGGGCCCTATCCAAGGTTTCCAGGACTGGGGGAAGTAGGGGCTCTATAGTGGAAATGTGAGGTTCCTGCTGTCTTAGGGTTCAAAAAGACAATCGATAGTTAATGTTATCATCACCACTTGATCTTTTTATTACTTAGATTTACTTGACCCAAAACTTCACAGTTGAGTCTTGTTGGGTAGTTGCCATCTCCCCCTGGCTTCTTCTTATCCATATGCCTATATAGGGATTTACTGATCCAAAGGTTTGGTCTATTTACATAAATCACTTTTACATAAAGCACTCCAGGGCATTGGTGGTTCAGTTATAGGATTCTCGCCTGTTCCGCCCCCTCCTTGTCACACTCTGATTTTCACCAGTCACTTTTCTCTCCACCCTCTCTATATCACATCCTGTTTCCACCCTACTTGGAGAGTATAAAAACAGCTGCTCTTCTGATTAAAGACACTTGGAAATTGCTTTCCGGCTCCGAGAGTTCCAGAGTGTATCTCCTGCGGAAGTTGGTGCAGCACGCGTTCCTGATCCCTCTCCCACACAGCAGCCTAGATCAGCTCCAGTTGAATTCTCTCCAACCCAGAGAGCACCGGCTCGGGAAGAAGTACCCTCAGGCTATCCCGGCATCTGGCGCCCGGAACAGGGACCCGTAAGCAGCAGATTTACAAGAAGACATCTTAGATAAGTACACACCTTTTGGGTATCTGCAATATTGTGTTAAGGCACTGTGATTTTTTTTTCTTTTTTATTGTTTTCCAGAGATCTTTCCACCATGGAAAATCTTTTCCAAATCCTGCATTCTTTTTCCAGTATACAATTTTTATATATCTGGGACATTTTTCTCGGGGCTTCACCTTATATCCTGTTGATCATCATAGCATCTTTTAAGGGATATATAGGGCAACCTCTCAAAAGGCTTAAGAAACTAAAGGCTGAGGTCCAAGAGATAAAGGAAGTAATCATAGAACTTAACCAGCACCTTAAAAACAAGAAGAAGCAAAGGCCTGTCGTGATCTTGACCCACCCTAATTCCTCTGCATCTTGCCCTGAGGCCCCTATTTTGGCATCTTGCCCTGAGGCCCCTATTTTGGCAGACACGTGTCCGAATTCTCCTTTGGACTCCACAGCCACTTCTTCGGCCACCCCCATTTTGGCAGAAACGTGTCCGGAACCTCCTGCTGCCTCCACGGCTGCTTCTTCACCCCACCCTGTTTTGATAGACACATGTCCGAATTCTCCTGTAGCCTCCAAAACCACTTCTTCGGCCACTTGTCCAGAAGCTTCCACTTCAGTGACTCCTCCTACCGCTACACACTTATCAGAGGAAGTCCACACATTTCCGGTCAATGTTGCCCCCAATAGACAAAAACCTCAGGCCTGGTATCCATATTCCGCCACAGACCTGAAGGAACTACGCCAGGCTATCAAAGATGACGGTGTTCATGCCCCATGGACCAGGTCCATTTTACAAGGCCTGCTTCAGAACCTTAATACCCCTCAAGATTGGAGAGATGTGACTCGTGCTACGCTCCCAGGCCCCCTCTTCCTGCAATGGGAGGCATTCTTTCACGATGAATGTTTACAACAATCGCGGAAAAATATTCAAAATCAGCCAGAGGGTAATTTTGATGCATTGTTTGGAACAGGCCAATTAGAAACAGGGATTCAACAGGCGGAAGCCAATTTTCCAGCGGGGTATTTTGATCAAGTACGCCTGTGTGCATTAAAAGCATGGGAGCGATTAACACCACCCATGGGAGCAGCCTCAGCCCCCATTCTCTCCCTGCAACAAGAACCTGATGAATCCCTCGCTAAATTCATTGCCAGGGTCCAGTCGAGTTTGGAAAGGAAGATTTATAATCCTGACGCTCGTTTTCTCCTACTGCGATCCATAGTCTGGGATGGAATGCTTCCGCATTTTCGACAGGCCTGTATCACTCTTAAAAATGAACACCCAGATACTTGGATTCTAGCTACACAGGATCTCAGATCAAGCTCTTTTCAAGGACCTATGTTACAGGCCTATGCAGCTACCTTACATAAGCAAAAAGGAGCTTGCTTTCAGTGTGGTCGCCAAGGGCATTGGCGTAACCAATGTCCAGAAAATAGACCGCGACCCCACCTCCAGTCAGGGCAACCCCGCCTCCAATCAGGGCAACCCCGCCTCCAGACAGGGAATCAGAGACCACGAATGCCTTGTCCCAGATGCCAGAAAGGATTTCACTGGAGGAGAGACTGTTGGTCAAGGTTCCATAGGAATGGCACGCCTCTGCCAAATGTAAACAGGGATTTAAACTAGGTATGGGGCTTCCCTTAGCCCCGCCCCCAAGAGGGAAGGAAGCAGGTCGCCCACTTGGTGCTGTGCCCTTCTTCCACAAACAGAAGCCCAGCTTGGGACCCAATCCGTCGCTATACCCACCACGCCAAGTAACAATAACAGAGGGTGAGCAGAAGGAGGAACCCGTGGTATGTGGGAACTTCCAGCATAGAAATAACCGGCTGGAGCAAGAGAACAGCTCGAATTCAGAGCCTGAGATTTTATGGACCACCCCTGTTTTAGAAAGGGGTCACCCAACTATGACAGTAAAGATTGGTAATATTCCTTTTAAGTGTTTGATTGACACGGGAGCAGATAAGACAATATTAAGACAAGCAGAGGTTCCCCAGAGTTGGGAACTCCTCCCAGGACCACGCTTACATGGTGTTGGAGGATTGACTCAGGCATTCCGCACACGAGATTCCCTTGTGTGGGAAGATCCAGAAGGGACTACCGGACGCTTTCAGCCTTTAATAGCTGATATAAGCACCAATTTACTGGGAAGAGACTTGCTGGAATCTTTAGATGTAGTGATATCCTCAGACACCTCTGCAGGACACCACACTCACTCCTGTGAGACTGCTAGACCCAACCAGCACCCCCAATACTAACTGCCACTGTTCGTAACAGAACTCCCCGCTTAGATTGGCTTTCTAATGAGCCTGTCTGGGTGGAACAGTGGCCTTTGCCTAGGGAGAAGCTAGAAATTTTAAAAAAACTCGTCCAAGAGCAGTTATCGTTGGGACACATTCGTCATTCTCGGAGCCCATGGAATACTCCAGTCTTTGTAATTAAAAAGCGCTCAGGAAAATGGCGCCTCCTCCAAGATCTTCGTGCAGTTAATAAAACCATGCAGGTTTGGGGCTCCCCCCAAAGGGGTTTGCCTCTTGCTTCCGCAATTCCCACAGGAATTCCAATCATAGCTATTGATATACAGGATTGTTTTTTCTCTATTCCCTTACACCCACAAGATTGTAAACGTTTTGCTTTCTCTGTTCCTTCTATTAATAATGCCAGCCCTGCCGATAGATTTGAATGGGTGGTACTGCCCCAGGGCATGGCTAATAGTCCTACTATTTGTCAAGAGGTTGTTAAATCTGCCCTTTTTCCATATATTCATAAGGGCCTTAAGGTTTTTCATTATATGGATGACGTGTTAATATGGGGAGAATTAGATACAGATCTCTCCGCCCTACGTGATTTTCTAATCCCTGCCTTAAAGAGAAGTGGACTTAATGTAGCTCCTGAGAAGATACAGCTAATCCCTCCAATATCTTTCTTAGGCTCAGAGATTTCCCTAACGCAGATTCGCCCTTTAAAACCTTGTGTTACTTTTCCTTCTAATCTCACTCTTGCTTCTTTACAAAGTTTTCTTGGAAATTTGAATTGGCTTAGGCAGTATCTTTATCTGCCTACGAGCTGCCTGCAACCACTGTTCGATCTGTTAAAAGGAAACAAACAGCCCTCCTCAAAGCGTATGTTAACCCCCGAAGCATCCTTGGCTCTGGAAAAGGTTAACCAGGCTCTCCAGGACATGCACCTCGTTCGATTCTCCCCCTCCTCTCCAGTAAATCTTCTAATCTTTAACTCCACCCCCACGGTAGTGGGGGCATTGTGGCAGAAACATGGCGTTCTCGAATGGCTTCATATGCCAGTAGGCGGAGCTCCAAGACTCCTTACCGAGATTGATGCCTTAGCATTTATGGTTCGCCAAGGAAGAAACAGATCGGTTCAGGTCTTAGGAAGGGAACCAGATTCAATCATTCTTCCTTTTTCTCTCACTGATACAGAATGGCTCATACGCCACCATTCTCGTTTTGCCATAAGTTTAATGGGTTTTCCAGGACAATTAGATAATCATTTTCCCTCTAATAATTTGATAGCTTCTTTACCTCTGTTGCCTCTACTAGTACCTAAACTTTTCTCTCGAGATCCCATCCCCTCTGCTCCTACAGTGTTCACTGATGGTGGAAAAAAGGGAGCTGCTGCCCTTATATATTATCCAGACCAGCAATACCCCAAACCTCTCTTTACTGAACTTCCTGATAATTCCCCTCAGTACAAAGAACTTTATGCTGTTTTCCTTGCATTAAAAGCTGTACCAGAATCCTTCAACCTTTTTTCTGACAGTGTGTATACTGTTAACTTACTTCCATGGCTTGCTCGATCTTATGTAAGAATTGATGACAACCCACTTTCTCCTCTTTTAATTCAAATTGCCTCTATGCTCTGTTCTCGAACCCATCCACTGTATGTTCAGCACCTACGTTCCCACAGCCCTCTTCCTGGTCCCCTGTCCGAAGGGAATGCTGCAGCTGACCGCCTTGCCTCCACAGGAATTCTCCTAGCCTCTGTCTCTAATCCTGCTGACTTTCATTCCCTAACCCATGTTAATCTTAAAGGTCTTCGAGCTCGATTTCCTGATATTCCTCTGCCACAGTTAAAACGTATTCTTGCTACATGTTCCTCCTGTGCAGGTCTAATCAAAACACCTGCTATTCAGACTCTGGGGGTTAATCCTCGAGGTTTAAAAGCCAACGCTCTTTGGCAAATTGATGTTACCCACATACCTAACTTTGGCAAACAAAAATATGTGTTCGTCTCAATTGATACCTTCTCTAAGTTTATGTGGGCTACAGCTCAGACTGGAGAAAACTCAAAAAAGCTTATAAGCCATATGCTCTCCTGTTTTGCTGTAATGGGCTTACCTCTTCAACTTAAAACGGATAATGGACATGCTTTTACCAGCAAACAATTTAAAGATTTTTGTTCCCTCTGGAACATTACTCATACTACAGGCATTCCGTATAATCCACAGGGACAAGGCATTGTTGAGAGGGCCCATCAAACTCTTAAGGCTCAATTAAATAAAGAAAAAGGGGAAATGTACCCCCCTAATATCCAGCTGGCAAAAGCCTTAACTACATTAAATCTCTTTAATATTTACAAAAACTCCGACCAACCTCCTATAATTCTTCATTGGCAAACACCACCCACCCTCCCAGCTATTAAAGTCAAATGGAAAGACCCACTTGATAAAATTTGGAAAGGACCTGACCCCCTGTTGACTATGGGGAGGGGTTTCGCATGTATTTTTCCACAAAATTACTCCAAGCCTGTTTGGGTTCCTGCCCGCCATGTCCGGCAATACCCACATGATGGTGCTGATATCCCTGAAGAACAAGAAACACTGCAAGAAGACTGGCTGCAAGAGGACTGGCTACAGGATGCACCCCAGGATCCATAATACAGCATGGCAGAATCAAAAAAAAAAATCTGATTCACAGAACTCTCCCCCCCCCCCCCGAATGAATGTCTTATGCTATGACTGGCCAGTTGTGTTTTGTGAGTGAGTGAGTGAAAAAAAAAAAAATTGAGTGAGTTGAGTGACCAAAATTTTTGTATGACCCATTGTGCTCAGAGTACTCTGAAAGTTAACTGACTTTATATCAAACGGCTGGACGCAGCCATGGTTTCTGGAGACGTCCAGAAACAGTCCAAAAATTGTTCATTCCCCCTTTTGATTTCTTTTTTAAGTCTTGATATCAATATGAAATGTTTAGTCTTAAACTGTGTGAGTAAAGATGGTTCAACTATGACAGTAGTTCTAAATTCACATTTGAAATGATATATCTTATTTACAAGTTTTTCTCCTCCTGTGTGTTATAAACTATATATTTAATATGCGTGTTTCAAGTTTGGTAAACATTAACTTGACAGTTAAATCGTAACTTCGAAGTTACATTTTTACGAGAAGAGGTAAAATCAATTCATTTAAGTAACTGAGTGTTTAAGGTAAAACTCTAAATATTCAATGTGACAATTCATCATCTCCTAAGTTAAAATACAAATTCTCTATACAGGACATTTTTGGAGGGCCCCCAAAAATGTCCTGTAAGCTATCTTGTGGAAATTAATCCACAACAAATTTGGCATCAATCTGATATTGTAAATGTACCAAAAAAAAAAAAATTGTCACTAAAATGTGTTAACTCTAGTAACCTGAGTTTGCTTAAAAACCCAATGTAAAAATAGTCAAGAATCAATATATGTAACTTAAACTCGGTATGAAAACTTTGCTATATAAAGACTGCTACATGAGGTCACGTAAGATGACCTTTACACAAAATTATAAAGATACCTAAACCAGTTATAATCATTGAGTTATCAATTGTAGTAAACTTCTAATTTGTTACAAAGTTTTTTCATAAGTAATTGACTACAGCTATGACAAGCCTTCGCATAATGAAGCATCTGCTCATATAGAATCCCCAGAAATCCATCTTGGACCCCTGACCTCTGACATCACCCACAATTACAGCCATCCCCAGAAACCCATGATGTGACCTGACACGATCTGGAGAACCTGATTCACAGACTCCGAAGGACAAGACTTTCCTACTGCCTTTCTCTCAACCATCGGTGTCTGCTCTTCCTGCTTCTGTTTCGCCCATCATGTTTTGGCGGTTCCAGGTCACTCTCTACAGAGAAGAAAAGTTCCGGTGGCCGTCCTCCTCCATCAAGATAGACGTGTGGCATTTATTTCCTGGCCGTTGACATTGGACTGATGCTTCTATAGAACTTGCTGGACACTCCTTTTATACTCCTGGACTTCTTGAAGAATGACTGTAGCAGGCTGACTCGGGATTTTGCAATGCCAGATCACCCCTCTAGCCCCTCGGCTTATCAGGCCCCCACTCCTCCACCCATCAGGCTCACTCTGTCTCTTGCTACTCTTACTTATCCCTCCGTCTTGTGCTAGTTCTTTTTAAAGACACTTACACACTATCATTCTGCTTTCTTCCCAACAGGTTTCCGTTCACCCCTACACTGCTATTCCCCTGACAGAGATGAAGCCTTTTACAGACATTGACCCAGTTATATATGGCCATTAAGTAAGAGGAAGATGTTGGGGAATTGTGAGGATATGGTTGAGCTTGGAAGGGCTTGAGCCTGAGGGGTGTGTCAATCCTCTTAGTCTCTCTCTCCACGGAGAGGTTGAGCAAGGAGGGACAGTAGAACCCCAAAAAAGGTGTGCCTCTTATCAGTCTCCCTGCCTCACAAAGTGCCCCACACTCCTGATACTACGGCAAAAAGTTAAAAAGAAAGGGGGAGATGTTGGGTAGTTGCCATCTCCCCCTGGCTTCTTCTTATCCATATGCCTATATAGGGATTTACTGATCCAAAGGTTTGGTCTATTTACATAAATCACTTTTACATAAAGCACTCCAGGGCATTGGTGGTTCAGTTATAGGATTCTCGCCTGTTCCGCCCCCTCCTTGTCACACTCTGATTTTCACCAGTCACTTTTCTCTCCACCCTCTCTATATCACATCCTGTTTCCACCCTACTTGGAGAGTATAAAAACAGCTGCTCTTCTGATTAAAGACACTTGGAAATTGCTTTCCGGCTCCGAGAGTTCCAGAGTGTATCTCCTGCGGAAGTTGGTGCAGCACGCGTTCCTGATCCCTCTCCCACACAGCAGCCTAGATCAGCTCCAGTTGAATTCTCTCCAACCCAGAGAGCACCGGCTCGGGAAGAAGTACCCTCAGGCTATCCCGGCATCTGGCGCCCGGAACAGGGACCCGTAAGCAGCAGATTTACAAGAAGACATCTTAGATAAGTACACACCTTTTGGGTATCTGCAATATTGTGTTAAGGCACTGTGATTTTTTTTTCTTTTTTATTGTTTTCCAGAGATCTTTCCACCATGGAAAATCTTTTCCAAATCCTGCATTCTTTTTCCAGTATACAATTTTTATATATCTGGGACATTTTTCTCGGGGCTTCACCTTATATCCTGTTGATCATCATAGCATCTTTTAAGGGATATATAGGGCAACCTCTCAAAAGGCTTAAGAAACTAAAGGCTGAGGTCCAAGAGATAAAGGAAGTAATCATAGAACTTAACCAGCACCTTAAAAACAAGAAGAAGCAAAGGCCTGTCGTGATCTTGACCCACCCTAATTCCTCTGCATCTTGCCCTGAGGCCCCTATTTTGGCATCTTGCCCTGAGGCCCCTATTTTGGCAGACACGTGTCCGAATTCTCCTTTGGACTCCACAGCCACTTCTTCGGCCACCCCCATTTTGGCAGAAACGTGTCCGGAACCTCCTGCTGCCTCCACGGCTGCTTCTTCACCCCACCCTGTTTTGATAGACACATGTCCGAATTCTCCTGTAGCCTCCAAAACCACTTCTTCGGCCACTTGTCCAGAAGCTTCCACTTCAGTGACTCCTCCTACCGCTACACACTTATCAGAGGAAGTCCACACATTTCCGGTCAATGTTGCCCCCAATAGACAAAAACCTCAGGCCTGGTATCCATATTCCGCCACAGACCTGAAGGAACTACGCCAGGCTATCAAAGATGACGGTGTTCATGCCCCATGGACCAGGTCCATTTTACAAGGCCTGCTTCAGAACCTTAATACCCCTCAAGATTGGAGAGATGTGACTCGTGCTACGCTCCCAGGCCCCCTCTTCCTGCAATGGGAGGCATTCTTTCACGATGAATGTTTACAACAATCGCGGAAAAATATTCAAAATCAGCCAGAGGGTAATTTTGATGCATTGTTTGGAACAGGCCAATTAGAAACAGGGATTCAACAGGCGGAAGCCAATTTTCCAGCGGGGTATTTTGATCAAGTACGCCTGTGTGCATTAAAAGCATGGGAGCGATTAACACCACCCATGGGAGCAGCCTCAGCCCCCATTCTCTCCCTGCAACAAGAACCTGATGAATCCCTCGCTAAATTCATTGCCAGG
This sequence comes from Erinaceus europaeus, assembly GCF_950295315.1. Classification (NCBI taxonomy): domain Eukaryota; kingdom Metazoa; phylum Chordata; class Mammalia; order Eulipotyphla; family Erinaceidae; genus Erinaceus; species Erinaceus europaeus. The sequence continues at coordinate 23,938,937 of NC_080171.1, forward strand.
GTCCAGTCGAGTTTGGAAAGGAAGATTTATAATCCTGACGCTCGTTTTCTCCTACTGCGATCCATAGTCTGGGATGGAATGCTTCCGCATTTTCGACAGGCCTGTATCACTCTTAAAAATGAACACCCAGATACTTGGATTCTAGCTACACAGGATCTCAGATCAAGCTCTTTTCAAGGACCTATGTTACAGGCCTATGCAGCTACCTTACATAAGCAAAAAGGAGCTTGCTTTCAGTGTGGTCGCCAAGGGCATTGGCGTAACCAATGTCCAGAAAATAGACCGCGACCCCACCTCCAGTCAGGGCAACCCCGCCTCCAATCAGGGCAACCCCGCCTCCAGACAGGGAATCAGAGACCACGAATGCCTTGTCCCAGATGCCAGAAAGGATTTCACTGGAGGAGAGACTGTTGGTCAAGGTTCCATAGGAATGGCACGCCTCTGCCAAATGTAAACAGGGATTTAAACTAGGTATGGGGCTTCCCTTAGCCCCGCCCCCAAGAGGGAAGGAAGCAGGTCGCCCACTTGGTGCTGTGCCCTTCTTCCACAAACAGAAGCCCAGCTTGGGACCCAATCCGTCGCTATACCCACCACGCCAAGTAACAATAACAGAGGGTGAGCAGAAGGAGGAACCCGTGGTATGTGGGAACTTCCAGCATAGAAATAACCGGCTGGAGCAAGAGAACAGCTCGAATTCAGAGCCTGAGATTTTATGGACCACCCCTGTTTTAGAAAGGGGTCACCCAACTATGACAGTAAAGATTGGTAATATTCCTTTTAAGTGTTTGATTGACACGGGAGCAGATAAGACAATATTAAGACAAGCAGAGGTTCCCCAGAGTTGGGAACTCCTCCCAGGACCACGCTTACATGGTGTTGGAGGATTGACTCAGGCATTCCGCACACGAGATTCCCTTGTGTGGGAAGATCCAGAAGGGACTACCGGACGCTTTCAGCCTTTAATAGCTGATATAAGCACCAATTTACTGGGAAGAGACTTGCTGGAATCTTTAGATGTAGTGATATCCTCAGACACCTCTGCAGGACACCACACTCACTCCTGTGAGACTGCTAGACCCAACCAGCACCCCCAATACTAACTGCCACTGTTCGTAACAGAACTCCCCGCTTAGATTGGCTTTCTAATGAGCCTGTCTGGGTGGAACAGTGGCCTTTGCCTAGGGAGAAGCTAGAAATTTTAAAAAAACTCGTCCAAGAGCAGTTATCGTTGGGACACATTCGTCATTCTCGGAGCCCATGGAATACTCCAGTCTTTGTAATTAAAAAGCGCTCAGGAAAATGGCGCCTCCTCCAAGATCTTCGTGCAGTTAATAAAACCATGCAGGTTTGGGGCTCCCCCCAAAGGGGTTTGCCTCTTGCTTCCGCAATTCCCACAGGAATTCCAATCATAGCTATTGATATACAGGATTGTTTTTTCTCTATTCCCTTACACCCACAAGATTGTAAACGTTTTGCTTTCTCTGTTCCTTCTATTAATAATGCCAGCCCTGCCGATAGATTTGAATGGGTGGTACTGCCCCAGGGCATGGCTAATAGTCCTACTATTTGTCAAGAGGTTGTTAAATCTGCCCTTTTTCCATATATTCATAAGGGCCTTAAGGTTTTTCATTATATGGATGACGTGTTAATATGGGGAGAATTAGATACAGATCTCTCCGCCCTACGTGATTTTCTAATCCCTGCCTTAAAGAGAAGTGGACTTAATGTAGCTCCTGAGAAGATACAGCTAATCCCTCCAATATCTTTCTTAGGCTCAGAGATTTCCCTAACGCAGATTCGCCCTTTAAAACCTTGTGTTACTTTTCCTTCTAATCTCACTCTTGCTTCTTTACAAAGTTTTCTTGGAAATTTGAATTGGCTTAGGCAGTATCTTTATCTGCCTACGAGCTGCCTGCAACCACTGTTCGATCTGTTAAAAGGAAACAAACAGCCCTCCTCAAAGCGTATGTTAACCCCCGAAGCATCCTTGGCTCTGGAAAAGGTTAACCAGGCTCTCCAGGACATGCACCTCGTTCGATTCTCCCCCTCCTCTCCAGTAAATCTTCTAATCTTTAACTCCACCCCCACGGTAGTGGGGGCATTGTGGCAGAAACATGGCGTTCTCGAATGGCTTCATATGCCAGTAGGCGGAGCTCCAAGACTCCTTACCGAGATTGATGCCTTAGCATTTATGGTTCGCCAAGGAAGAAACAGATCGGTTCAGGTCTTAGGAAGGGAACCAGATTCAATCATTCTTCCTTTTTCTCTCACTGATACAGAATGGCTCATACGCCACCATTCTCGTTTTGCCATAAGTTTAATGGGTTTTCCAGGACAATTAGATAATCATTTTCCCTCTAATAATTTGATAGCTTCTTTACCTCTGTTGCCTCTACTAGTACCTAAACTTTTCTCTCGAGATCCCATCCCCTCTGCTCCTACAGTGTTCACTGATGGTGGAAAAAAGGGAGCTGCTGCCCTTATATATTATCCAGACCAGCAATACCCCAAACCTCTCTTTACTGAACTTCCTGATAATTCCCCTCAGTACAAAGAACTTTATGCTGTTTTCCTTGCATTAAAAGCTGTACCAGAATCCTTCAACCTTTTTTCTGACAGTGTGTATACTGTTAACTTACTTCCATGGCTTGCTCGATCTTATGTAAGAATTGATGACAACCCACTTTCTCCTCTTTTAATTCAAATTGCCTCTATGCTCTGTTCTCGAACCCATCCACTGTATGTTCAGCACCTACGTTCCCACAGCCCTCTTCCTGGTCCCCTGTCCGAAGGGAATGCTGCAGCTGACCGCCTTGCCTCCACAGGAATTCTCCTAGCCTCTGTCTCTAATCCTGCTGACTTTCATTCCCTAACCCATGTTAATCTTAAAGGTCTTCGAGCTCGATTTCCTGATATTCCTCTGCCACAGTTAAAACGTATTCTTGCTACATGTTCCTCCTGTGCAGGTCTAATCAAAACACCTGCTATTCAGACTCTGGGGGTTAATCCTCGAGGTTTAAAAGCCAACGCTCTTTGGCAAATTGATGTTACCCACATACCTAACTTTGGCAAACAAAAATATGTGTTCGTCTCAATTGATACCTTCTCTAAGTTTATGTGGGCTACAGCTCAGACTGGAGAAAACTCAAAAAAGCTTATAAGCCATATGCTCTCCTGTTTTGCTGTAATGGGCTTACCTCTTCAACTTAAAACGGATAATGGACATGCTTTTACCAGCAAACAATTTAAAGATTTTTGTTCCCTCTGGAACATTACTCATACTACAGGCATTCCGTATAATCCACAGGGACAAGGCATTGTTGAGAGGGCCCATCAAACTCTTAAGGCTCAATTAAATAAAGAAAAAGGGGAAATGTACCCCCCTAATATCCAGCTGGCAAAAGCCTTAACTACATTAAATCTCTTTAATATTTACAAAAACTCCGACCAACCTCCTATAATTCTTCATTGGCAAACACCACCCACCCTCCCAGCTATTAAAGTCAAATGGAAAGACCCACTTGATAAAATTTGGAAAGGACCTGACCCCCTGTTGACTATGGGGAGGGGTTTCGCATGTATTTTTCCACAAAATTACTCCAAGCCTGTTTGGGTTCCTGCCCGCCATGTCCGGCAATACCCACATGATGGTGCTGATATCCCTGAAGAACAAGAAACACTGCAAGAAGACTGGCTGCAAGAGGACTGGCTACAGGATGCACCCCAGGATCCATAATACAGCATGGCAGAATCAAAAAAAAAAATCTGATTCACAGAACTCTCCCCCCCCCCCCCGAATGAATGTCTTATGCTATGACTGGCCAGTTGTGTTTTGTGAGTGAGTGAGTGAAAAAAAAAAAAATTGAGTGAGTTGAGTGACCAAAATTTTTGTATGACCCATTGTGCTCAGAGTACTCTGAAAGTTAACTGACTTTATATCAAACGGCTGGACGCAGCCATGGTTTCTGGAGACGTCCAGAAACAGTCCAAAAATTGTTCATTCCCCCTTTTGATTTCTTTTTTAAGTCTTGATATCAATATGAAATGTTTAGTCTTAAACTGTGTGAGTAAAGATGGTTCAACTATGACAGTAGTTCTAAATTCACATTTGAAATGATATATCTTATTTACAAGTTTTTCTCCTCCTGTGTGTTATAAACTATATATTTAATATGCGTGTTTCAAGTTTGGTAAACATTAACTTGACAGTTAAATCGTAACTTCGAAGTTACATTTTTACGAGAAGAGGTAAAATCAATTCATTTAAGTAACTGAGTGTTTAAGGTAAAACTCTAAATATTCAATGTGACAATTCATCATCTCCTAAGTTAAAATACAAATTCTCTATACAGGACATTTTTGGAGGGCCCCCAAAAATGTCCTGTAAGCTATCTTGTGGAAATTAATCCACAACAAATTTGGCATCAATCTGATATTGTAAATGTACCAAAAAAAAAAAAATTGTCACTAAAATGTGTTAACTCTAGTAACCTGAGTTTGCTTAAAAACCCAATGTAAAAATAGTCAAGAATCAATATATGTAACTTAAACTCGGTATGAAAACTTTGCTATATAAAGACTGCTACATGAGGTCACGTAAGATGACCTTTACACAAAATTATAAAGATACCTAAACCAGTTATAATCATTGAGTTATCAATTGTAGTAAACTTCTAATTTGTTACAAAGTTTTTTCATAAGTAATTGACTACAGCTATGACAAGCCTTCGCATAATGAAGCATCTGCTCATATAGAATCCCCAGAAATCCATCTTGGACCCCTGACCTCTGACATCACCCACAATTACAGCCATCCCCAGAAACCCATGATGTGACCTGACACGATCTGGAGAACCTGATTCACAGACTCCGAAGGACAAGACTTTCCTACTGCCTTTCTCTCAACCATCGGTGTCTGCTCTTCCTGCTTCTGTTTCGCCCATCATGTTTTGGCGGTTCCAGGTCACTCTCTACAGAGAAGAAAAGTTCCGGTGGCCGTCCTCCTCCATCAAGATAGACGTGTGGCATTTATTTCCTGGCCGTTGACATTGGACTGATGCTTCTATAGAACTTGCTGGACACTCCTTTTATACTCCTGGACTTCTTGAAGAATGACTGTAGCAGGCTGACTCGGGATTTTGCAATGCCAGATCACCCCTCTAGCCCCTCGGCTTATCAGGCCCCCACTCCTCCACCCATCAGGCTCACTCTGTCTCTTGCTACTCTTACTTATCCCTCCGTCTTGTGCTAGTTCTTTTTAAAGACACTTACACACTATCATTCTGCTTTCTTCCCAACAGGTTTCCGTTCACCCCTACACTGCTATTCCCCTGACAGAGATGAAGCCTTTTACAGACATTGACCCAGTTATATATGGCCATTAAGTAAGAGGAAGATGTTGGGGAATTGTGAGGATATGGTTGAGCTTGGAAGGGCTTGAGCCTGAGGGGTGTGTCAATCCTCTTAGTCTCTCTCTCCACGGAGAGGTTGAGCAAGGAGGGACAGTAGAACCCCAAAAAAGGTGTGCCTCTTATCAGTCTCCCTGCCTCACAAAGTGCCCCACACTCCTGATACTACGGCAAAAAGTTAAAAAGAAAGGGGGAGATGTTGGGTAGTTGCCATCTCCCCCTGGCTTCTTCTTATCCATATGCCTATATAGGGATTTACTGATCCAAAGGTTTGGTCTATTTACATAAATCACTTTTACATAAAGCACTCCAGGGCATTGGTGGTTCAGTTATAGGATTCTCGCCTGTTCCGCCCCCTCCTTGTCACACTCTGATTTTCACCAGTCACTTTTCTCTCCACCCTCTCTATATCACATCCTGTTTCCACCCTACTTGGAGAGTATAAAAACAGCTGCTCTTCTGATTAAAGACACTTGGAAATTGCTTTCCGGCTCCGAGAGTTCCAGAGTGTATCTCCTGCGGAAGTTGGTGCAGCACGCGTTCCTGATCCCTCTCCCACACAGCAGCCTAGATCAGCTCCAGTTGAATTCTCTCCAACCCAGAGAGCACTGGCTCGGGAAGAAGTACCCTCAGGCTATCCCGGCAGAGTCTCTCCAGTGATCTGTGACACTCAACAATTCCTTTACATCAAAAGCAGTCAGAGGTAATATTTAGAAATTATCTCTAATATGCAGGTAGGTGGCACAAGCAAAAACTAGTAAAGCCATGGGCCCCTTAGAATATACTAAAATAGACCTACTAGCTTTTTCCAAAATGGAGACCCCAATCTTCATCTGCAATAGTCCAGCCTTTAGGTTCATGATTAGTCAACAGTTTGTTCTGCTTTATATCTTAATTCTTTTTCAGCCACCAGGTTCCAGATGCTACCATGATGCCAACTGACTTTGCTGGGCAGACAACCCACCAATATGTCCTGGAGCCAAACCTCTTCAGTTCCCTGCCCCACTAGGGAAAGAGAGAGACAGGCTGGGAGTATGGATCGACCTGTCAATGCTCTTGTTCATGGGGGAAGCAGTTATATAAGCCAGACCTTCCACCTTCTGTACCCCAGAATGATCCTGGGTTCATACTCCCAGAGGGATAAAGAATGGAAAAGCTACCAAGGGAAAGGATTGGATAAGGAATTCTGTTGGTGGGAATTGTGTGGAAGTATACTGCTCTTATCCTATGGTCTTGTCAACATTTCCATTTTATGCATAAAAATTTTAAAAATTTAAAAATGAACTTTGACAGTAAAGTTTTAGTTTTCTGAGGTTTTTTCTTCTTATTTGGTTGTACACAGATATTACAAAATTCTATTACTTCTCTTTAAAGAGAGTTTGAATTATAAGTATTTGTTTCTGTGGCATTAGAAGGGGAATAACAATTCTAATAGTGGGTAACAAAATGGAAACTTTTCAGTAGGTGTTTGCATAGGTTACTCTAAATTAAGATGCAAGCAGATCTGTTTGTATCTAGGACCATAGGCTCCCTTCATGAGGGACATATCTTCTATGCCTTCCCTTGGCTGAAATGGACAGTTTTTTCAAGTCTTTTCTCCAGTGGCCCTAGTGGACCTGAGTGTTGATTTTGATTTTCAAGCATCCAGGATTCTGTGTGTGTTTGTGTGTGTGTGTGTATATGTGTGTGTGTGTGCGCGCGTGCGTTTCCTTATTGGGGGGGAGGGGATTAATGGCTTACAGTCGACAGTGAAGTATAGTAGTTTGTACATGTGTAACACTTCTCAGTTTTCTGAGAACACTCTAACCCCACCCACATAGATCCTCTTCCACCATCATCTTCCAGGACTTGAACACTGCTCCTTGCTTCAGAGTCCTTTACTTTAGTGCAATACACCAAATCCGGATGAAGTATTTTCTTTTTTTGGCTTCTTCTCCCCACTACCTGGAGTGAAAACTAGACCTTTAAACTGTTGGTTATTCCCTTACAGAAATAAAGGTCTATCTAGATTGAAAAGTTATTGATAAGATATGAATTTAAAACCAGATTTTTGAAAGCCCATAGTGAGAAAAGGGTTTTCATAAAAAACAAAAACACAACCCCTTCTCCACCCCCACCCTCCATACATCTGGCCTTCTACGTTTCAAACAGCAATTTGGATGGTTGATCATAGATTAAATCTGAGTAATGGGGACTCACCACCACAATGGAAGGAGATGACTTGGATTGGAGTGGTGGTTTACAAATAATGGCTTTTTAGACCCCTTGCAATATCTTCTGTTTTGTTATATTGAAATTTCTCTGGAGAGGTAGATAGTATAATGGTTATGCAAAGAGACTCTCATGCCTGAGGCTCCCAACTCCCAGGTTTCAGGGGCTCTGCTAGTTCTTTCCTTCCCTCTGTCTCATCTCTACCTTTTGGCCTCACCAGCTCATATGTTTTCTAATGTTACCACCCTGTGGATTGCAGTTGGGGTACTGGCAAATCAGGGCATATGAGCTGCTTTTATCCTGTCACTACTTTTATTTTATTTGTTATTTAATAGTGATTTACAAGATTATAAAATAATAGGGGTATAATTCCATACCACTCCCAAAGTTCTGTGCCCCCACCCCTCTCCAGCAGTAATTGTAAAAAGATAAAGAGAAAGAATTCTCTTCTGAGATTCAACACAGCTTCGCTCAAAAAGAACTTCAGGAGAACATGTGTGACAGATGTGCAGTTACTAAAGTTTTCCTTTATTACAATCCGAGATGTTTATATGCAAAAGTAAAGGCAGACTAAAAAGCTTGGGGGACAGGTTCCCAAAGGTCTCTGGACCTTGTCCAAAATGGAGAAAGACCCAGGTCCCACAAGTCCCCTTCTCTCTTTTTTTAAAATTTCTTTATTGGGGAATTAATGTTTTACATTCAACAGTAAATACAATAGTTCGTACATGCATAACATTTCCCAGTTTTCCATATAATAATACAACCCCCACTAGGTCCTCTGTCATCCTTCTTGGATTTGTATTCTCCCCACCCACCAGCCCAAGAGTCTTTTACTTTGGTGCAATACACCAATTCCAGTTCAGGTTCTACTTTTGTTTTCTTTTTGGATATTGTTTTTCAGCTTCTGCCTGAGAATGAGATCATCCCATATTCATCCTTCTGTTTCTGACTTATTTCACTTAACATGAATTTTTCAAGGTCCATCCAAGATTGGCTGAAAATGGTGAAGTCACCATTTTTTTATAGCTGAGTAGTATTCCATTGTGTATATGTACTACAGCTTGCTCAGCCACTCATCTGTCGTTGGACACCTGGGTTGCTTCCAGGTTTTGGCTATTACAAATTGTGCTGCCAAGAACATATGTGTACACAGATCTTTTTGGATGGATATGTTGGGTTCCTTAGGATATATCCCCAGGAGAGGAATTGCAGGATCTTGATGACAATGTGAATCAAAATAATAATAATAATGATAATAATAAAGGATTTTCTGGATAGCATAGTGGTTATGCAAATAAATTTTCATGCCTGAGGTTCCAAAGTCTCAGGTTCAGTCCCCAGCACCACCATAAACCAGAGCTGAGCAGTGCTTTGGTAAAATAAATAAATAAATAAAGGAAACTGCATAAACATGATAGTTTTGAGAAGTTTCAAAGTCTACATATGCTGTTATGAAGGGGTTGACAATTGAAACTGATTGCTCATTGGCCTTTATAGTCTAATCAATAACTTAGGTCAAAGGAAGCTATTGAACCTCAGTCATTTATGACACTTAACATAATGACCTCCATCTATGTTATTGCAATGACAGAATTTCCTTCTCTTTCAAAGCTGAAAAATAATTCCACTGTGTATATATGCCACAGTTTGTCTTTTTTTTAAATTAGTGATTTTATAATGATCAACAAGATTGTTGGATAAGAGGGATACAATACCATACAATTCCTACCACTTCTTTCTTGTTTTCTAACTGTGGCATATTAATATTTTTTCTCTAGCTTTATTGAAATATAACTGGAATATAGTGTGTGAACTTAAAGTCTACATTTACACTCTTGTAACCTGTTAATAAAAAATTTTAAATAAAGTGTACAATGTGCCATTTATAAATGTTTGATACATGTATATATTTTCCAAAGGTTGCCACAATAAATGTAATTAACACATCATCACCTTGCAGTTACTTCTCTATGATGAGGGCATAAAATATGCTACAAAATTAACATACAAAAGTCAGTGGCATTCCTCTATGCAAACACTAAGCTAGAAGAAGATGAAATCCAGAAATCAATTCCTTTTATTATGGCAATAAAAACAATAAAATATCTAGGAATAAACCTAACCAAAGAAGTGAAAGACTTGTATACTAAAATTAAGAGTCACTATTTAAGGAAATAAAAAAAGACACAAAGAAGTAGAAAGATATTCCATGCTTATGGGTTGGAAGAATTAACATCATCAAAGTGAATATTCTAAACAGAGCCATATATAAATTTAATGCATTTCCCAGTCATCTTAGGAGAATAGAGTCTACGGCCATATCACCCTGGACATGCTCGATCTCGTCTGATCTCGGAAGCTAAGGAGAATAGAACAAAAGCTACAGATGTTTACACCCTATTTGGCAAGTATATATAAGGACAGGATTGTGAGTTTTAGTTTTAGTTTTAGTTAAGCTTAGCTTAGCCTAGATTGTGCTGCATCCCGCAAGAATAAAGACTGAAATGCGTACCACCCAGCCATGAGTCCCTGGCTGTCTGTCTCTGCCCGCGAAGCTAGTCCGGCACTGCACAGCAAAGGTAATCACCACCCAAACAAAGAGAACCCTTACAGAGTGGGAGAAAATATTTACATACCATACATCAGACAAGAGTCTAATAACCAAAATATAGAAACAGCATCAAGAAAATAAATGACCCCATCCAAAAATAGGCAGAATATATGAACAGAATATTTACCAAAGAAGAGATCCAAAAGGCTGAGAAACACATGAAAAAATGCTCTAAATCACTGATGGTCAAAGAAATGCAAATAAAGACAACAATAAGACAACTTCACTCCTGTGAGAGTGTCATACATCAAAAATGACAGCAGCAACAAATGCTGGAGAGGTTGTGGGGTCAAAGGAACCCTCCTGCACTGCTGGTGGGAATGTGAATTGGTCCAATCCCTGTGGAGAGCAGTCTGGAGAACTCTCAGAAGGCTAAAAGTGGATCTACCCTATGACCCTGAAATTCCTCTCTTGGGGATATATCTCAAAGAACAAATGCAACCACTCAAAAGGATTTGTGTACACATATGTTCATAGCAGCACAATTTGTAATAGCCAAAACCAGGAAGCAACTCAGGTGTCCAGCAACAGATGAGTGGCTAAGTTGTGGTCTATACACACAATGGGGCAGCACAGTGCCCCAGCCCGTGCCCTATCCACAGCTATTAAAAATGGTGATTTCACCTTTTTCAGCCCACCCTGGATGGAGCTTGAAGGAATTAAGTGAGATAAGCCAAAAAGAGAAGGATGACTATAGGATGACCCCACTCATGGGCAGAAGTTGATAAATAAGAATAGAAGGGGAAACACCAAGCAGAACTTGGAATGCAGATGGTGTATTGCACCAAAGTAAAAGACTTTGGGGTGGAGGGGAGAGGATCAGGTCTTGGAACATGATGACAGAGTAGGACCTAGAGGGAGTTGAATTGTTATGTGGAAAGCTGAGAAATGCTACACATGTACTAACTACTGTATTTTACTGTTGCTTGTAAACCATTAATCGCCCCCCCAAAAAAAATGTTAGCTCTTTACCAGGTACACCACCACCTGGCTTCCTGCCAGGCACTTTCCCAAGTGTTTTATATAAAATTTTCTACTATTCCTTGAATTAGACGATGAAACACAATGAGTTTCAGAGAGTGATTTGACTATCTCAAGACTACAGGGCTAAGTGAAGCTAGCATTTAAGCTAGAAGACTGACTGAGAACATATGCTCTTATGTCTACTGAGTACACCTCTGTGTTTACTTTTTAAATGTTTATTTATTTATTGGATAGACACAGCCAGAAATTGAGAGTGAAGGGGGTTATAGAGAGGGAGAGAGACAGAGAGACACTTACAGCCCTGCTTTCACCATTTATGAAGCTTTCCCCCTGCAGGTGGGGACTGGGGACTGGAACCTGGCTCCTTGAGCACTGTAACATGTGTGCTCAACTAGATGCACCCCCACCCGGCCCCTACACTTTTGCATTTGTCTTTGTAGGATGTAAGTTTCCAACTAAACTCAGTTACTCCTCAATTTAATCTAGTTCAGAAAAGCAATTCAGTTTAACAGTCCACCACTTATATATAAACTGTGTAAATTACTTAACTGCTTTGTGTCTTAATTTACCTTTTTATAAAATAGAAATAACAATTGAATGAGATTATATATATAAATTCTTTAGAACTAACTCATGGTAAGCACAAGAAAGCAATTATTAATGTCCTCCAGAAAGTGAATGTAAATATTAATTCCAAATCATTTTCATTTTTTTAATCTCGATTTTCCAGAAGTTTGTTTAAGACATAATGACTTAAAATCCATTGAAGACTCAATTTACCTAATGTCTTTGTGGCTATTAAGGCTAATTCTGCAAGTGATGCAAGTTGGATTTTTTGTTTGTTTTTATATTTATTTATTTATTTATTTTTGCCTTCTTAGTCCTTACAGTTACTTACTTATTCTTTGGATTCTATCCTTATAACAAAGAAGAAAAAGTGGATTCGACTTCCGGAGGCAGAGCTACGAGCAGCAGATCGCTTTCTCTCCTCTCCTCTCCTCTCCCGGATCAACTAGGAATACCAAAGGAGACCACCCGGACCGAAACAAGACAGGACTAGAATGACCACAGAAACCCAGTAAATCACCCGTGAGTACAAACACACGTGGCTGGTGACAGAGAGGAGAGAGGGGCCTAAGGAGAGATTAAGTGACTGCTAACAGTTCAACAGTTTGTCAGTGGAGACACCACCTCCAGTCTGCTCCACAACAAGGGGACAGCTGAAGGGAGGAAAGGACTCCCCAGAGACTCACCAAGTGCAACTCTGAGTCTCCATTGCTACTACCCTCAGAATCTGGAGCAGCAACAGGGAGGGACACCAGGGGACAGAGATCTAACCAGGAAACTCAGGAGAAGACCTATACCTCGGTGGCATAGCTGAGGGGCTGCGAAAGTCTCTTTGCATAACCGCTGGATTATCTCTGCCACACCCTGCATTATCTCTTGGTCAGGAGTCAGTGATTAAGCTAAGAAGCCTATTGATAGTTTAAAAGCCCTCAGGCTCCCATAGCCTACAGGGAAAAAAAAAAAAAGGCTTTTACACCACTGAACTCCAACTCAGGGATTGAAAAAACTGTTAACTTATATAAAATGGTTAAAACAACAAGAAAAAATATTGGAGACTCGAACCAGGACAAGAGTCCAGCTAAAAGTCCTCCAGAGGGTGAAGCACAAAACAACGAGTTCAACATCCAAACATTAGCTAAGGAAATAATAACAGGAGTGAGTAGAGAATTTGAAAAAATTGTAATCAGAAATGCAGGAACAACAAATGAGAATATGGAAGAAAATTCTAATTATCTCATGGTTATTCGAGAGGTGAAAGCTGAAATTGCTGAGCTAAGACGGCAACTAGCTGAACAAGCTAAAACAGTATCAGAGCAGGGCAACAAAATAGATGAACTCCAGAAAGCAGTAGAGGGCAGAGAGAATAGAATCTATGAGGCTGAAGACAGAATTAGCAAGATTGAGGATGAATTAGAGACAACTAAAAAAGAAGTAAGAGATCTCAAAAAGAGATTAAGAGATGCTGAAAACAACAACAGAGTCCTATGGGATGACTTCAAAAGAAACAATATACGCATTATTGGCTTACCAGAGGAAGAAAGAGAAGGGGAGGAAGAAAGCGTTCTCCAGGCCATAATAGCTGAAAATTTCTCTAGTCTAGACAACACCAAAGACATAAAGATTCAAGAAGCCCAGAGGGTCCCAAACAGAATTAACCCAGACCTAAAGACACCAAGACATGTCATACTTAGATTAGAAAGGAATAAGGATTAAAAAAAGGATCCTCAAGGCTGCAAGAGAAAAACAAAGAGTCACCTACAAAGGAAAACCCATAAGATTAGCAGCAGACTTCTCCATCCAAACACTACAGGCCAGAAGAGAATGGCAAGATATCTATCGAGTGCTCAATGAGAAAGGCTTTCAGCCAAGAATACTATATCCTGCTAGATTGTCATTCAGACTAGATGGAAGCATCAAAACCTTCTCAGACAAGCAACAGTTGAAGGAAGCAACCATCACCAAGCATGCCCTGAAAGAAGTTCTGAAAGGTCTCCTATAAACAACCAGACCACCACAAATAGGACATATATCAAAACACTCTAAAACTCTACAAGAATGGCGTTAAAATATCTTCAATCTTTGATATCAATAAATGTCAATGGCCTGAATTCACCTATTAAAAGACACAGAGTAGGAAGATGGATCAGAAAACACAACCCAACAATATGTTGTCTACAGGAAACTCACCTAACGCAACAAGACAAACACAGACTTAAAGTGAAAGGATGGAAAACTATCATTCAAGCCAATGGCCCACAAAAAAGGGCAGGAACAGCTATTCTCATATCTGACATGATAGACTTTAAAATAGATAAGATTAAAAAAGATAGGAATGGACACTACTTAATGCTCAGAGGATCAGTCAATCAAGAGGACTTAACAATTATTAATACCTATGCACCCAATGAGAAGCCATCTAAATACATCAAACTTCTACTGAAAGAGCTACAGCAATATATTAACAGTAACACAATCATAGTAGGGGACTTCAACACCCCACTATCTCAACTTGACAGATCATCCAGGCAGAAAATCAGTAAAGACATAAGGGAGCTAAATGAAGAGATAGATAAACTAGAACTATTGGACATTTTCAGAGTCATTCATCCCAAGAAACTGGAATACACATTTTACTCAAATCCACATGGATCATTCTCAAGGATAGACCATATGTTAGGCCACAAAGACAGCATCAGCCTATTCAAGAGCACTGAAATCATCCCAAGCATCTTCTCAGACCACAGTGGAATTAAACTAACACTTAACAATCAACAAAAGATTAGTAACAGTGCCAAAATGTGGAAGCTCAACAGTACACTTCTTAACAACTTCTGGGTCAAAGAGGAAATCAAGGAAGAAATCAAAATGTTTCGAGAGTTCAATGAAAATGAAGACACAAGCTATCAAAATATTTGGGACACAGCTAAAGCAGTCCTAAGAGGGAAGTTCATAGCTATACAAGCATACATTAGGAAACAAGAAAAGGCACAAATAAACAGCCTGATTGCACATCTTAAAGACCTAGAAGAAGAACAACAAAGGAATCCTAAAGCAACCAGAAGGACAGAAATTACTAAAGTTAGGGCAGAAATAAATAACATTGAGAATAGGAAAACCATAAAAAAGATCAATGAAAGTAAATGTTGGTTCTTCGAAAGAGTAAACAAAATCGACAAACCTTTAGCCAGACTCACAAAACAAAAAAGGGAGAAGACCCAAATAAATCGGATAGTAAATGAAAGAGGAGAAATCACAACAGACACTGCAGAAATTCAACATATCATGCGAGGCTTCTATGAACAACTATATGCCACCAAGCTAGAGAACTTGGAAGAAATGAATGATTTCCTAGATACCTACCAACTTCCAAAACTAAGTAAAGAGGAAGTGGATAACATGAACAGGCCCATCACAGCTAATGAAATTGAAACAGTTATCAAAAATCTTCCCAAAAATAAAAGTCCTGGACCAGATGGTTTTACAAATGAATTCTACAAAACTTTCAAAGAAGAACTAATACCTCTACTTTTAAAAGTCTTCCAGAAGATTGAAGACACTGGAATACTCCCTGCCAGCTTCTATGAAGCCAACATCACCCTGATACCAAAAGCAGACAGGGACACAAACAAAAAAGAAAACTACAGACCAATATCTCTGATGAACATAGATGCGAAAATATTGAACAAAATTCTAGCCAACCGGATACAGCAGTATATTAAAAAGATTGTTCATCATGACCAAGTGGGGTTTATCCCAGGCATGCAAGGTTGGTTTAATATACGTAAATCAATCAATGTGATCCACCACATCAACAAAAGCAAGACCAAAAACCACTTGGTCATATCAATAGATGCAGAGAAAGCCTTTGACAAAATACAACATCCCTTTATGATCAAAACACTACAAAAAATGGGAATAGATGGAAAATTCCTCAAGATAGTAGAGTCTATATATAGCAAACCTACAGCCAACATCATACTCAATGGTGAAAAACTGGAAGCATTTCCCCTCAGATCAGGTATGAGACAGGGCTGCCCACTATCACCATTACTATTCAACTTAGTGGTGGAAGTTCTTGCCATAGCAATCAGGCAGGAGCAAGGAATTAAAGGCATACAGATTGGAAGAGAAGAAGTCAAACTCTCCTTATTTGCAGATGACATGATAGTATACATGGAAAAACCTAAGGAATCCAGCAAGAAGCTTTTGGAAATCATCAGGCAATACAGTAATGTGTCAGGGTATAAAATTAACATTCAAAAGTCAGTGGCATTCCTCTATGCAAACACTAAGTTAGAAGAAATTGAAATCCAGAAATCAGTTCCTTTTTCTATAGCAACAAAAACAATAAAATATCTAGGAATAAACCTAACCAAAGAAGTGAAAGACTTGTATACTGAAAATTATGAGTCACTACTCAAAGAAATTGAAAAAGACACAAAGAAGTGGAAAGATATTCCATGTTCATGGGTTGGAAGAATTAACATCATCAAAATGAATATATTACCCAGAGCCATCTACAAATTTAATGCTATCCCCATCAAGATCCCAAGCACATTTTTTAGGAGAATAGAAAAAATGCTACAAATGTTTATCTGGAACAAGAAAAGACCTAGAATTGCCAAACAATCTTGAGAAAAAAGAACAGAACCGGAGGCATCACACTGCCAGATCTCAAACTGTATTATAGGGCCATTGTCATCAAAACTGCTTGGTACTGGAACATGAACAGACACACTGACCAGTGGAATAGAATTGAGAGCCCAGAAATGAGGCCCCACACATATGGACATCTAATCTTTGACAAAGGGGCCCAGACTATTATACGGGGGAAGCAGAGTCTCTTCAACAAATGGTGTTGGAAACAATGGGTTGAAACATGCAGAAGAATGAAACTGAATCACTGTATTTCACCAAATACAAAAGTAAATTCCAAGTGGATCAAGGACTTGGATGTTAGACCACAAACTATCAGATACTTAGAGGAAAATATTGGAAGAACTTTTTTCCGCATAAATTTTATAAACATTTTCAATGAAACGAATCCAATTACAAGGAAGACTAAGGCAAGTATAAACCTATGGGACTACATCAAATTAAAAAGCTTCTTCACAGCAAAAGAAACCACTACCCAAATCAAGAGACCCCTCACAGAATGGGAGAAGATCTTTACATGCCATACATCAGATAAGAGTTTAATAACCAACATATATAAAGAGCTTGCCAGACTCAACAACAAGACAACAAAATACCCCATCCAAAAATGGGGGGAGGACTTGGACAGAATATTCACCACAGAAGAGATCCAAAAGGCCGAGAAACACATGAAAAAATGCTCCAAGTCTCTGATTGTCAGAGAAATGCAAATCAAGACAACAATGAGATATCACTTCACTCCTGTGAGAATGTCACACATCAGAAAAGGTAACAACAGCAAATGCTGGAGAGGGTGTGGGGTCAAAGGAACCCTCCTGCACTGCTGGTGGGAATGTCAATGGGTCCAACCTCTGTGGAGAACAGTCTGGAGAACTCTCAGAAGGCTAGAAATGGACCTACCCTATGACCCTGCAATTCCCCTCCTGGGGATATATCCTAAGGAACCCAACACACCCATCCAAAAAGATCTGTGTACACATATGTTCTTGGCAGCACAATTTGTAATAGCCAAAACCTGGAAGCAACCCAGGTGTCCAACAACAGATGAGTGGCTGAGCAAGTTGTGGTATATATACACAATGGAATACTACTCAGCTGTAAAAAATGGTGACTTCACCGTTTTCAGCCGATCTTGGATGGACCTTGAAAAAATCATGTTGAGTGAAATAAGTCAGAAACAGAAGGATTAATACGGGATGATCTCACTCTCAGGTCGAAGTTGAAAAACAAGATTAGAAAAGAAAACACAAGTCGAACCTGAAATGGAATTGGAGTATTACACCAAAGTAAAAGACTCTGGGGTGGGTGGGTAGTTGGTTGGGGAGAATACAGGTCCATGAAAGATGATGAATGAAATAGTAGGGGTTGTATTGTTAAATGGGAATCTGGGGAATGTTATGCATTAAAAAAAAAAAAAAAAAGAAGTAGAAACGCAAAGCAGAAATTGACTGAGTTTGGAGTATGGCACCAAAGTAAGAAAACAGAAGTACACTAGAGTTTGCAGTGAGTACCCTCCCTAATACTTACTCTCCACTTTTCCAAGCTTTGGGTCCATGATTGCTCAACAATTTGTTTGGCTTTGTATGTTAACTCTCTTTTTAGTCACCAGGTTCCAGGTGTCATCAGGATGCTGGCCAGACTTCCCTGGACAGACGACCCCACCAATATGTCCTGGACCTCCGCTTCCCCAGAGACCCACCCTACTAGGGAAAGAGAGAGGCAGACTGGGAGTATGGACCGACCAGTCAACGCCCATGTTCAGCAGGGAAGCAATTACAGAAGCCAGACCTTCTACCTTCTGCAACCCTCAATGACCCTGGGTCCATGCTCCCAGAGGGATGGAGAATGAGAAAGCTATCGGGGGAGGGGGTGGGATATGGAGATTGGGCGGTGGGAATTGTGTGGAGTTGTACCCCTCCTACCCTATGGTTTTGTTAACTAATCCTTTCTTAAATAAAAAAAAAATTAATTAAAAAAAAAAAAAAACAAAGAAGAAAAAGTGTTTTGCTTATGCATGAAGGGATTTTTCTCCTGAGGTTTTTTTCTACCATCAACATATATCTTGCCAAACTATCTATCTCTTTTCAATTTGGGGGGTCAGATATGCCACATTTTTCTTACTTTTAATATCTTTCCTCTTCCCCACCCAAAAAATTAGTTTGCTGGGAATTGCCCAAGTTTTCAAAACTTCCTCCTTATAATTCCCTTTAAGATAGTACTTAATATCTAAGCTTACCAAAACAGAACTTGGAAAACTTGCTGTTTCAAAAATCAATGAGATCATTAAACAAGTCTATGAAATAGTTTAACGGTCACAGAAAGCCTGCCACTTCCAGAAAAAGCACTATTTTCCTTATTCAAAATTTGTAAAACATGTGAGATCAAATAAAAACTCTTCTAAAACAAATATATAAAATGTTACTCGTGTATATGATCGATTTAACAATAGATCTACGGAAACTAGTTTTAAGAACTCACTATACCCAACTTAAGGTGTATTTCCAGGACTCTTTTATTTTCTGTTAGTGATTTAATAATAGTTTACAATATTATATGATTACAGGGATATAGTTCCACTCTGCACCTACCACCAAAGTTCTGTGTCTCTTTCCTTACCACCACCACTACCTGCCATGAAAACCACCATAGTTCTCTCAAAGTCTTAATTTGGTCACATTTTTTTGGTATGTTCATGTGTTTGAATTATGTATATTCAAAGTATGAAAGAAACCACTATCTGGTTGTTGTCTTTCACTTTCTTAATACTTAAAGCATAGTGCCCTCCAGTTCCATTCATTTTATTCCAAAGGACACAATTCACCCTTTTAATTGAAGAGTAGTATTCCACTGAATACATGTCCCAGAACGTCTTCATCTAGTCACCTGTTCATGGGACTCTAGGTTGTTTCTACTCCTTAGTGGTTGCGAATAAAGCAACTATGAATATAGGAGTATGCACGTCCCTCTGTATTCGTGTTTTCCTGTCCTTTGAATCTATGCAAGATCATAAAGTATTTCCCAATTTGTTTGTTTGGTTAATGACTTTCCTTTGCTTTTCAAAGGGCTGCATCAGTTTGTATTTCCATAACAGAGTTTCTTTTTATCATTTAACTGAAGGGTTAATGGTTATTGACAAATGGGTACAATTTCTTGTCTCCAACTTGGGTCTTTCTTCACCATCATGCATCAGAACCTCAATACCAATACCCCTTTCACATAACTACACACACACACACACACACACACACCTTTTTTTTTTTTTTGCTGCTAAGGTTGTCACTGAGAGAGACCTGCAGCACTTTTCCATCACTTGTGAGGCTTCTCCACTGTACATGAGGACCAAGAACTTAAATTTGTGTGCTTGTACATGATAACACACATGTACTCTACTTGGTGCACCATCATCTGGCTTTCAGAGTTCTTTTTATCCACATCCTTGCCAGCACGTCCTATTTTGTTGATGAAGGCCATTCTCACAGCTATGAGATGGTATCTCATTGTAGTTTTACTTTGCATTGTTCCAATGATAAGTAAATTGGAGCAGGTTTTTATATGTCCATCTGTGTATCTTCATTAGAAAATTATCTGTTCAAACCTTTTACCCACCTTTTCACATGGTTATTTTTACTCTTTCTGTAATTCTTCATTTTTCTCCTATGTGAAGAATTCTTCAGCAATGATAAATTTTCAAATTGAAAATATCTGTATTCCAACTTTCTTTTAGAATAATATTTCCTCTTCATATTGGATAGTTTAAGTTGCCAATTATTTCCTTTAAGTACATGAAAGACTTTGAGATCCTTTGTCCTTGAAATCAAACAACTATACCTGGCATAAACAAGATAGTTCTCTAGTGTAACTATCCCTACTCCCCTTTATACACATTCTCTCAAGCTTATTAAGCATCATTATAGTAATTCAGACACTTCCACTTGGGGAAGATCTGACTATTTAGTTTCTCTGGTTCATATCCATGGAATTTTTTTTCTTTTCCACTTTATTGGGAAGTATATTGTTTACAATGAAGTTGTTAACACATACATACATACAATCTTTCATCTCCCTATAACAGCCATCTGCAAGACACTCTCTCCCCCAACCTTGATCCTTTTTCACCATCATATACCAGCCCTCCAGAGCTCCTCTATCCCATACCTTACGCTCCTTCCCTAGATTTCTTTGCTGTGGTGCAATACATCACACTCAGTTCAAGTCTCCCTTACTGACCTTGCTTCTTATTCTGTGAATGAGATTATTTGTTACTGGCCCTTCTCTTTCTGGCTTGTCACTCAGTACAATGTCTTCAAATTCTATCCAAGATTTGGCAAAAGAGATGACTTGATCACTTTTGACAGATGAGTAGTAGTTCACTGTGCGTCTATAGTAAAACTGTCTTTGCCACTCACCTGTCGTTGGGCATCTGGGTCGCTTCTGAGTTTGGGTTTTTACAAATTACTATGAACACAGTGTGGAAAGTTCTCTTTAGACAGGTGTCTGTTTCCTTTGGATAAATCGCTGGGAGAGGGATTGCTGGGTCAGAATATAGGCCTGTTTCTACTGTTCTGATGAATCTCCAGACCGTTTTCCACAGAGGATGGATCAATTTACATCCCCAACAGAGATGTAGGAAAAGTCCACGGAACATTTGTTTGCCTACATTTTTTAAAATGTCACTTTTAGCATTTTAAAAAATATTTTTAACTTTATTTAATTTGAGAGAAAAGAGAGAAATTCATAGGGAAAGGGGATGGAAGAGAAAGAAACAGAGAGACTCTTGCAGTACTACTTTACCACTAATGAAGCTTTTCCCTTATAAGTGGGGACCGGGGCTTGAACCAGGTTCTTGTGCATGGTAACACTTGCACTTAACCTGGTGCATCACCACCCAGCCCTTATTTTTATTTTTTTTTATCGGTGATTGATAGTAGACTGTAAGATTATTAGATTACAGTGTATAGTTCTACACCACACCCACCACCAAAAGTTCTGAACCCCACCCTCCTACATCCTAAAGATAACCACCAGCATTCTCAGTGTTAGAAACAGTTTGTTTTCTTTTTGCAAGTTCATGTTTATAATCACCTCTAATTCTGTGGAGTATTTTTAATGAAGAAGGATGGTAGCGCAAGAGAACTATGGCATCATGGACAATCAAATCAGTAGGTAAAGTGAACTTTTTTTTTTTAATTGCCACCAGGGTTATTGCTGATGCTCCGTGCTACTAGCAGCCCTTTCTCCCTTCCTTCCTTCATCTCTTTCTTTCTTTATTCCTTCCTTCCTTCCTTCCTTCCTTCCTTTCTTTCTTTTTTTCTTTCTTCCTTCCTTCCTTCTCTTCTTCCTTCCTTTTCTTTTTTTTTTCCTAGCTAGGACAGAGAGTAATTGAGAGATGAGGGAGATAGAGAGACACCTGCAGCACTGCTTCACACATAGGAAGCTTCCCCCCTGCAGGTGGGGGTGCACCACCATCAGGCCTGTAAAGTGAACTTCTTGATTTATCAGAAGTAAGTCATTTTACAATGTATTAATACTTTGTGAAATTTTTAAAAAATATATATTTATTTTAATAAGAAAGAGAGCTAGAGAGAGACCACAGCACTGCATACTTCTGGCTTGTGGTAGTGCTGAGAATGAACCTGGGATCTCAGAGCCTCAGGAATGAAAGTCTTTTGCATAAAAAGTATGTTGTCACCTCAGCCTTGTATTAATACTTCTGAGCAGCTTAGTTGAGGGTTCCCAAGTTCTAGATGTGGCTACAGTTCAGTGAGAGAAGGAAGGCCTTTAGCTGGGGGCTTTATTCAGTCTTTTGATTGAGTTGCCTTCATCCTGTTTTTTTTTTCAATTTTTTGTTATTATATTTTTTTATTTGTAGGATAGACAGTAAGAAATTGAGAGATAGAGAGGGAGAGAGAGAGAGAGAGACACCTGCAACACTGCTTCACAGCTTGTGAAGCTGTGAAGCTTTCCCCCTGCAGGTGAGGACTTGGGGCTCGAACTTTGGTCCTTGTTCATAGTAACATGTGCACTACACCAGATGCACCACCACCCAGCCCCCGATCCTATGTTTTTAAATGGAAAATAACCAACTATGAAGATAACTTTAGGGATATTTTAAACCGCTACTGTCTCTGCAACTATCTCTTTACTGTTTCATTAAAAAAAATTTTTACTCTTTACTTATTTTTTATTTTTTGCCTCCAGGAGTATTGCTGGGGCTTGGTGCCTGCACTATGAATCTACTGCTCCTAGAGGCCACCTTTTCCCTTTTGTTGCCCTTGTTGTTTATCGTTGTAGTTATTATTATTGTTGTTGTTATTGCTATCATTGTTGTTGATAAGACAGAGAGAAATCAATAGATATGGGGAAGAAAGAGATGGGGAGAGAAAGATAGACATCTGCAGACCTGCTTCACTGCTTGTGAGGTGCCCCCCCATAAGTGGAGAGCTGGGGGCTTCAACCAGGATCCTCGTACTAGTTCTCGTGCTTTGCACCATGTGCATTTAACCCATTGCGCTACTGCCTGGCCCCCTTTACTAATTCATTTTTCACTCCATCTTTTATCAAATACCAAGCATCCTATTAATACTAGAAAGTTAAAAAAATGGATAAGCTATCAGACCTAGAAATGAACATCTTGTTTTCATTCAAATAAGCAGAGTGGAGTGTGATACTAGTACAAGAAAGAAAAAAAAAAGCAGGTTTGTGTAACTTGATAGTAGTAATTAGTTGGGTAAATTACTAACCCCTCCATCACTCCACTAACTTGCCCTAGAAAATGAGAATAGTCATAATCACTTTCCTCTAAGGACATTGCAAAAAAAAATCAAATGACCCAACACTTATAATGCACTTAAAGTGATGTCTGACTTGTGAGAACTATGGTGATTATCTTTGGGAGGTGAGAGGGTGAATTTAGGATCAAATGAGAAAAATGAGGATGGTATAAAGTATATGCGTGTATGTAAGGTTATCAAACTATTAGTATATCCTTCTGAGCAAGATTTACCTTTATTATAATATTATTCCATTCATACTTGTTAGGGAGATGTTTACTACCCTATGTCAGTAAGCCAAACCTAAAGATCAACAAAAAAATATGCTTCTGTAAAACTGAGAAATGTGGCAATTATATTTCAGTTATTCAAAGATCCATTAGTAGTATTTGTTTATTATCGTGACATTCAGCAGAAAATCCTATGGGCTTCAAGATTTCTCTCTGTATTGTGGTAGAGAGTACACTCTGTGACTTCATCTGTCTCAAGGACTTTGAATATAAGAAGGATTTCTCCTTTATATAAACTAGAAAGAAAGGAAGAGCATGGGAGTCATGCTGCGGGTTAAGAGCATGTGGTGCAAAGCGCCAGGACCAGCTTAAGGATCCGGGTTCTCGCCCCTGGCTCCCCACCTGTAGGAGAGTCGCTTCACAAGTGGTGAAGCAGGTCTGCAGGTGTCTTTCTCTCCCCATCTCTGTCTTCCCCTCTCTCTCCATTTCTTTCTGTTCTATCCAACAACAATGACATCAATAATAACTATAATAATAAAACAACAAGGGCAATAAAAGGGAATAAATATTAAAATAATAATAATACATTTTAAAAAAGAAAAGGAAGAGCAAAGAAATACGTTCACAATCTTTTTCAAAACAGTTTTCCAGAAAAATAAAATGTTAGCGTTCATCTGTGACCTCAGAATAACCTGAGTCTCTGCCTCATTCCCCTAGATTCCCTGAATTTTCATCACGATTAAGCAATAACCAGATTCTGTCTGTCCTACTAGCCAGGCCTACTGACTATTCTTGACCACATCCTGTCCTACCAGCTTCCTCCTATCCACCCTTACCTCCAACCCTCCTTTGTTTCTTACTCTTAACCATATCCTGTCCTACAGGCTACCTCCCCAAACCCTAGTTTCAGTGTCTGTGAGCCAGTACCAACATCTGACATCCCTAATACCCACACTTCCTCTGTATACATTCTCTTGTGTTTTTAATCTATTGACACTGCTGATTCATTCATCAGTCTGTTAAAGGAAAAGAGGAGGGATATCATCCGTCCCCTGTTCTAAAGATTTGTCACCCATTTTTCTCAACAAAGAATTGATGGAAGAGTATCATTATTCAGGTAAATTAAACTTTATTTAAAAAAATAACATATACATGTGAGGGCATGAGAGGGAGAGAGAAAAAAAAAAAGAAAGAAAAAGATAGAGCGAAAGAGACTTACAGCATTCTGTTGGTTACATGGCAATACCGGAAAGGCAGAATGAAAGAGCACAAGATTCAGCCTTTTAAAACAAAAGCCCCACCTACACCTTCTGATCCATACCTGTAACCACTCCTATTTTCTGGGTAGTACCTTCTCCCTCAACAAATCCTTTTACTAGTCACTGAATGTCTTTATCTATGTCAGGCATTGTCCTAGGTTCCGAAGACAGAGATGAATAATCGACTCTTGAAGAGCATCCAATTAACGGAGAAAAGAAAGACAACAATATTTGTCTTTATTCATTTTGTTATAAAATAATGTCAAGCTAGGATCTTTGATTCAACATCCCCTTTGGTATTTCTGATGGAGTAAATACCACTTTATTTATTGCAGGCCAAACAGTGATCCTGGGGCTTTAATGAAAGGTGAAAATGTTTTGCAATATGTCAAATGGATTAAATTTTTATATTATTATTTTTTTAAAAACTTTCATTAGTGACTTACTAGTTAATTACAAGATTATAAAATAATGGGGGCATGCCACTCTGTTGGGGGGCCACCACTGCCTTCAAAGGCAGATCCAGAGCCAGGACAAAGAAGAAGGTGGAAGGGGGGAGGAGGGGAAGGGATAGAGAATGTGGCACCTAAATGGGGGGGATTTTTCTATTTAATTTTAATGGCCAAGCTAGCAGTCCTCTGTTCAGGAGGAGTCTGCTCTGAGAGATCAGTTTATTCAGGGAATTTTTGTTGAAAAATATGACCAAATGATTGAAGATTTCTAAAGAAAGCAAGTTGAAGTAGACTGCCAACTGTGTATGCTGGAAGTCCTGGACACAACAGGAACAGAATGATGAGGGATTTATATATGGAGAATGGCCAAGGTTTTGCACTAGTATATTCTACTACAGCTCAATCCACATTTGACTTACAGGACCTGAGGGAACAGATTTTATGGGTTAAAGACACAGAAGATGTTTCACTGATTTTGGTTGACATTAGATGTGATTTGGAAGATGAGCAAGTAGTTGGCAAAGAACAGGGTCAGAACTGAACAAGAAAATGGTGTAATCTTTTTAGAATCTTCTGCAAAGTCAAAAAGCAATGTTAATGAAAAATTTTATGAGACTGTCAGACAGATAAATTGAAAAACATTTAGTGGAAAAGAAAAAGCCTAAAAAGAAATCATGCCTGCTGCTCTAGACCACAATAAACAGCGGCTCTGAGCCAGAGTACAGGAATGAAGAACTGTTGCCTAATTTGAAAGTGCCAGCACGCCATACTTCAAAAACAAAATCTGAAGACATTTCTTCTGTTTTATATATTATGTGAAGAATTTAGAACTTATGTTGGTTAGCACACTCCCTGGAGAAAAAAAATGTTCTGTGAATATCTCTTGTAAAATAAGAACATAATATTTCTTCTTCATGATGACAGTTATAAAAGATGTGAAACTAAATATACTTGACTATAATGTGATTGAATGAGAGATGAATACATTGCAAATGTTAGATATTGCTACTATAATCAAATGATTCTATATTGACCTTTTATTACCAAGCACTAAAGTTTAAATAGGCATAAACTTTTTAATGGCATAGATTGTAGAATTTGGCAAGCTCTTTATATATTGTGGTTATTAGCCTCTTGTCTGATGTAAAGATCTTCTTCTATTCTGTGAGGGGTCTCTTTGTTTGGATAGTGGTTTCTTTTGCTGTGCAGAAGCTTTTCAATTTGATGTAGTCCCATTGGTTTTATCTTGCCTTAGTCTTCTTTGTAATTGGATTCGTTTCATTGAAGATGTCTTTAAAATTTATGAGGAAAAGAGTTCTGTCAATATTTTCCTCTAAGTATTTGATAGTTTCTGGTCTAACATCCAAGTCCTTGATCCACTTGGAATTTACTTTTGTGTTAGTTGAAATATAGTGGTTCAGTTTCTTTTCTTTTTTTTTCTTTTGTTATTGTTTATAGGCATAAGACCTTTATAGTAAACACTTCATTGAAATACTCCTTTCTGCCTGGTACCTGAAGAACAGTTGGCTTTTTTTTTAAATTTTATTTATTTTATTTATTTATTCCCTTTTGTTGCCCTTGTTGTTTTTTTTATTGTTGTAGTTATTATTGTTGTTGTCGTTGTTGGATAGGACAGAGAGAAATGGAGAGAGGAGGGGAAGACAGAGAGGAGGAGAGAAAGATAGACACCTGCAGACCTGCTTCACCGCCTGTGAAGCGACTCCCCTGCAGGTGAGGAGCCGGGGTTCGAACCGGGATCCTTATGCCGGTCCTTGTGCTTTGCGCCACCTGCGCTTAACCCGCTGCGCTACAGCCCGACTCCTGAACAGTTGGCTTTAAACCCTACTAAGTAGCCAGTGTTTTCTCTAAGAACAAACCTTGCACCTTCTGTTCTGTTCAGTAAGACATCAAACTACATAGAATAACTTTATATATTCTTTCTTGATCTTAAAGATTATATCCTATTGAATAATCAACTCTCATGGGAGTTGATTGGTTGATCCATACTCCCAGCCTGTCTCTCTCTTGATTGTTTTATGATGACACAAAGCAAGCACAAGATCTTCAGCCTTGGTGTGGGCTGAGGAGGGTCTGGATCCTATTTGTTCCAACCAGGCCAAGTTGCTCCCTAATTGTCTTTAACTTAAAGCACCACTTCCTTAGGCCATCCTGCTTAGGAATTGGGGTGAGGGAGGTACAGCAAGGGCAAGAGGTACAATTGCTGCAGTTTCTGATAGCAATAAAGCCCATCAGACATGGGGGAAAAATGAACACCCCCATTCCCACCCCTATAGATAACCACTATAGTTCTCCCACAGTCTTAGAAATAGGTTGACATTCTGGGTTTTTTTTCACATTTGTATATTCAATTATCTCTTTTTAAAAGAAAAAAATAAATTATTTTATTTATTGAACACAAAGAGAGATTCAGAGGGAAGGGGAGATAGAGAGGGAGAGAGGAAGAGAGACACCTACATCCCTGCTTCACCACTCCTGAAGCTTTCCCCCTGCAGGTGGGGGTTGGGGGTTTGAACCCAGATCCTTGTGCATTGTAACATGTGCACCCAGCCAGGTGTGCCACTGCCTGCCCACCTTTTTTTTTTTTTTTTTTTGCCTCCAGGGTTATCACTGGGGCTCGGGACCTGCACTACAAATCTGCTACTCCTGGTGGCCTTTTTTTTTTTTTTAATTTCCCTTTATTTATTTACTTTTATTAGATAGGACAGAGAGACATTGAGAGGGAAGGGGAGATAGAGAGGGAGAGAGAAAGATAGACAATTTTTTCACCTTGTGTGAAGTGATTCTCCAGAAGCTCAGAACCCAGACCCTTGTGCTTGGTACTATGTACTATGTACACTTAACCTGGTGTGCTACTGCCCAATCCCCCAACCCCATACTCAATTCGCTATATTCTGCACACGAGTGAAATCATTCTGTAATTATCCTCACCTTCTTACTTGCTTAACTAAGCATGATCTCCAATTCCATTTACTTTATCCCAAAGGACACAATATCATCTTTTTTTTTTTTGTCTGAACAATACTCTGTTGAGTATGTGTCCCATAATGTTTTTATCCAGTCATCTGTTGAAGGGCATTTTGGTTATTTCCAGGTTTTTGCTATTGTGAATAAAGCTTTCATGAACTTGGGGGAGCAATGTTATAATTTCTTTTGAGTATACGCCTAGTAGTGGAATTGCTGGATATTGTGTCATTTCCATTTGTGTTTGTTTAAGGATTCTGCATACTGTTCTTCACAGTAGTTGTACCAGTTTGCATTCCCACCAGCAATGTCGTAGAGTTCCTCCCTCTGTACATTCTCTTCAGTACTAATCTTCTCTTGTTTTATTGATGGAGCCAATTCTCACAAGTGTAATGGAATGCCAATGTGGTCTTAATTTGCATTTCTCTGATGAGTGAGTCAGAACATTTCTGCATATGTCTGTGGGCCATGTGTAGCTCTTTTTTAGAGAACCCTCTATTCATATCTTCTATTCACTTTTATATTGGGTTATTCTTTTTCTTTTTGTTGAGCTGTATTAGTTCTTTATAGATGTTTGGGGGGCTGGGTGGTGGTGCACCTGGTTGAGCGCACATGCTGCAATGTTCAAGAATCCAGGTTTGAGCCCCCAGTCCCCACCTGCAGGGGGAAAGCTTTGCAAGTGGTGAAGCAGGGCTGCAGGTGTCTCTCTGTCTCTCTCCTTCTCTGTCACCCTTTTCCCTTTTGATTTCTGGCTGTCTCTATCCAATAAATAAATAAAGATAATAACAAAAAAGATTTTATTAATATTTATTTATTACCTTTTGTTGCCCTTGCTGTTTTATTGTAGTTATTATCGTTGTTGTTATTGATGTCATTGTTGTTGGACAGGACAGAGAGAAATGTAGAGAGGAGGGGAAGACAGAGAGGGGGAGAGAAAGAAGACAGACACCTGCAGACCCTCTTCACTTCCTATGAAGCGACTCCCCTGCAGGTGGGGAGCCGGGGGCTCAAACCGGGATCTTTATGCAGGTCCTTTCGCTTTGCACCACATGCACTTAACCTGCTGCACTCCCGCCCAACTCCCCACAAAAAAAGATTTATAGATATTTTGTATCAACCACTTGTGTGAAGTGTAGGGTGCAAATATCTTTTCTCATTTGCTGGGTTTCCTGTTTACTCTTACAAAATTTTCTTTTGATGTGTAGAAGCTTTTCAATTTGATATAATCCCATTTATTGATTTTTTTCGCTTGCCCATGGGATGGAGTCTCCAAATAATTTTAAGGTCCTGGAATATTTCACCAATGTATTCTTCTATGTATTTTATAATTTAAGGTCAATATCCATATCTTTTTATCCATTTTGAGTTAATTTGTTGCATGGTGTTAGGTGGCCTAGTTTTATTTTTCTGCATGTGTTTGTCAATTCACCCAGCACAATTTGTTAAAGAGACTTTCTATTCCTCACTGGGCAGTTTTTGCCCCTTCATCACATTATTATATATAAAGTTTTATATATGTGTGAGTATAGTTCTGGGCTCTCTAACCTGTTCCATTGGCCCATGTGTCCATATGTCCATTTTTATTCCAATACCACACCGTTTGTACTACTATTGTTTTAAAATATAAACTGAAGTCAGAAGTTGTGATGTCTTCATTTTTCTTCTTTTTCCTCAGGAGAGATTTTGCTATTTGTGGTTCTTTATAGTTCCATACAAATTTTTGGATAAGTTGTTCAATTTCCTAGAAATATGTCATTGGTATTTTAATAGGGATTGCACTGAATCTATAAATTGCTTTGGGCAGTATTGCCATTTTAAATATATTTCTTCCCGTCCATGAATAGGGGATGTTTTCCATTTCTTTGTGCCATCCTCTATTTCTTTTAGCAATGTCTTACAGTTTTCATTGAAACGGTCATTCAGGGCCAGGTGGAAGCACACCTGGTTAAGCACACACACTACACTGCATAAGGACTCAGGTTCAAGCCCCTGGTCCCCACCTGCAGGGGAAAAGCGTAATGAGTGGTGAAGCAGGGCTGAAGGTGTCTCTCTCTCTCTGTGTGTGTCTCTCTCTGTTTCAATTTCTTTGTCTGTGATTGGTCCATTTAGGTTCTATAATTGTTCCTGGTTCAGTTTTGGAAGGGCATATGTTTCTAGGAATTCTCCCATTTCTTCCAGATTCTCTAGGTTGGTAGCATATAGTTGTTTGTAGAAGCTTAGCGTAATTGGATTTCTGTGGTGTTTGTTGTGATATCTCCACTATTATTTACAAGTCTATTTATTTGAGACTTATCTTTTTTTAGTGAGTCTGCCTAAGGGTTTGCCAATTTTGTTTAATTTTTCAAAGAACCAACATTTGGCTTCATTGATCTTTTGTACGGTTCTCTTATTTTCGATGTTGAGTATTTCTGCTCTAATTTTAGTGATTTCAGTCCTTCTGGTTGCTTTAGGGTTCCTTTGTTCTTCTTTTCCTATGTCTTTTGGCATGCTGTTAGGCTGTTTATTTGAGCTTTTTCTTGTTCTTTAATGTGTATGGCTTGTATGGCTCTGAGTTTCCCTCTCAGTACTGCTTTAGCTGTGTCCCAAATATTTGTATAGCTTGTGTCTTCATTTTCATTTGTTTGTAGGAACATTTGAATTTCTTGCTTGAGTTCTTCTTTGACCCATTGGTTATTAACCAGTATGTTGTTGAGTTTCTAAGTTTTATGACTTTTAGTAATTTTCTGTTTGTTGTTGATTATTATCTTTACTCCACTGTGGCCTAAGAAAATGCTTGGGATGATTTCAATGCTCTTGAATTTGTTGTTACTGTTTTTGTGGCCTAACATGTGGTCTATTTTTGAGGATGTGCTGTGCGGATTTGAAAAGAATGTGTATTCCAATTTACCTGGGTTAAGAACTCTGAACATGCCCATGAGATCTAGTCTATCCATCTCTTAAATTAATTTTCTTGTTTCTTTGTTGATTCTGAAATTTTGTCCTGCTTCTTTTCTCCAGTATTTCTTTTTGGTTTGGCCATTATATTACTTGTGCTATGAAACCTATGTCAATTTCCTGGGTGTTTCTGTTTATATATGGTGTGAGGTGATTTCTGGTCAATTGGTTCCCAGATTCCTATAGCTGGTTGCTTTTGGCTTTTGGCATTATACCTTTGAGTCATCCATGTTGTCACAAATGTCAGAATTTCATATTTTTAAATAACTGAATAGTAATCCATTTTGTATATATATATATCATTCCTTTGTCTGCTAAACTGTGGGCACTTATATTATTTCCAAATGTTAGTTGTTAAAAATAATGCTACAATAAGCACAAGTATATATATTAGTATTCTACTAACTATATATCCCATAGCTTCTTTTTTTCTTTTTTATTAGTGATTTAATATTGATCTGCAAAATTATAAGATAATGGGGGTACCCAAGATTACTGGTATGAGCTGATTCTATACCTATCCATATCTATACATACTTTACCCCTCGTTTTTCAATGGTTCTGTCTGCACTTCTTTTCTAGTTCACCCCTATACCTATTTTGATTTCCAAGTGTCCTTCCTTTTCTCCTCTCTCAAATAAGCAGAATTGTGTCTAGCCCCTCTAGTGTTTTCCAAATTTGCTTCCCTTTCCTTGGTGGTATGAAAACAAGATTCCTAATAACAAGCAAACAAGTCTTGATGGAATGGGTGTACAGAGCCCTCTGGTCATATTCTCCTATTATATATTCTCATATTACATTATATATTACATATTCTATTATATATTCTCTTATTATACTCCACTCTGGAGGTATAGACTAAAATTCTTTTTGGGGTTCAGAAGGTGGGAGTTCTGGCTTCTGTGATTGCTTCTATGTGGGACATGGATATTGGCAGGTTTATCCATACCCCCAGCTCTGTAGAGGTGATGTTTAGGAAGCATTGGCAAAGTCATCTGCCCAGGGAAGTCAACTCCTGTATCTAGTTATCTGTTAATGAATATTTCAGTTGATTTCCTACTTAGGCTACTAGAATAGGATAGCTATGAACTCAGGAGGTCTACATATATCCATTCAAATTACTGTTTTTGTGTCATTTGTATATATGCCTAGGAGTAGTATTGCTGAATCATAAAGTATTTCCATTTTTATTTAAGGACTCTCAAAATATTTTTCCATAGAGACTGAACTGCTCCAGTTTATATTCCCAACAGCAGTGAACTGAGTTTCTTTTTCTATACATCCTCCACACTTGCCAATTCAAACCTTTTTTATGTATGCCATTCCCACAGATATGAGGTGGTACTTCACTGTCATTTAATTTTCATTTCTGTAATAATATGTGGTTTGTACCATATTTCATATGTCTGTGAGCCCTCTGTATGTGAGCTCTAGAGAAGTACCTATTTATATCTTTTGTTCAATTTTGTATACGTTGCTTTTCTTTTGTTCTTGAATTATTTGTTTTTGTTTTTAAGAATATCAACACTGTTCTCCATAGTGACTGTATTAATCAATGTATAAACATTTCCTTTTCTCTGCTTTATAGCCAGATACTTGTCATTTCTTACCTTTATGAAAATAAGTATTCTTAGTGGTATAGAGTAATATCTTGTGGCTTTGGTTTGCACTTCCCTGATAATAAGAGCCAATGAATATCTTTCCATGTTCCTACTCTCATGCGTATATCTTCTCTGAAGGAAAAATCTATTTCATATTTACCCCTTGAGGTGCTTAGTTTGCTGAATTTTATTAGTCCTTTATGTATTTTTGAATATTAATGAAGAGTTAATGTTTAGGAGCCTGTTGGTGGTACACATGGTTAAGTACACACAGGACTGTGTGCACAAGATCCAGGTTCAAACCTCTGATCCCCACTTGCAGAGAGGAAGCTTCCTAAGCAGCAAAACAGTGCTGTAGGTATCTCTCTCATCCTCTCTATCTTCCTCTCTCCTTTCAATTTCTCTCTTTGTTTCTATTCAAAATAAATGAAAAATATTTTTTAAATCGCTGTTTAAATTACTTTAATTGATATTTGTGAAATTTTTAGATAATACTTGTTAATTTTTCTGTAAAAGTAAGCTTTTTATCATGATATTATATCTGCATCAATTTTTCTGTACAAAATCTCAGTGGGTTTCTGGATGCCTCCATAGCTATCTGAGAAGGAAAGTAAAGGCCTAATTCTCCCTACTCCATCTCCATGATTTGTATTATGCAAGTCTCAGGAATTTGCATACAGTTCTGGAAATAAAAGTGGGGAGAAGAAAAAAATCTTCAAATGGGAATTACACTAAATGAGAGAAATAGGAAATACTTTTTAAATTTCTTGTACACCTACTTTTATGCACTTGGAATTCATATCCAGTCCATTTTACTGGATCCCAGAGTAGACTGCAATGACCTTGTGAGCTGGAGCCATTTGTTCTTCGTGTATGCACAGGAGTGGAGCTCAGTGGCCATCAGGTGAATACAGCAGTGTTATTAAAATTTTTTATTGGAATGAAATTCAGGTAACATAAAACTAAACTTTATGATCAAAAGAGAATCTTATATAATATGGCAAAATGTACATGACATACTACTTTCCATCTTAAATCTTCTTTACATGTACAATTGAGTAGCATTTGTATGCTTTCACATTTACTGTATAGCTGTCACCACTATCTGGTCCCCAAACACTTGTATTTACAAAAGGAAACCCCATTCCCATGAACCACCAAATCTCAATTCTCCACCCCTAACTTCTGTCAATCACCAATCTACTGTCTGTCTCTATGAATTTGTCTATTTTGGATTGCTCATATAGGTAATATCATATATGTGACTCATTGTGCCTGGAAGCTTTCATATATCATGTTTTTGAGGTTTCATCCTACATTATAGAGCAATATTCATTATATATAAATACCACAATTTATTTATTCATCTGTTGATGGATATTTTATTGTTTCAACTTTTTGGCTACTGTGAACAGTGATGCTATGAACAGCATGTACATGCATTTCTTTCACTATATGTCTTCAATTCTTTAGTCCTATAATTGCTAGATAAGATGATAATTCTGTTTATAATTTTGAGGAGCTGCCAAATTATTTCCACAAGAATGTGGCTACTACTAGAATTTACAACTCGATTAGACTGACAGTTTTTCTTAACACCTTAAGAGGTCAAGCCACCATCTGTACCAATTTCCTTCTTACCCAACAATTTCCAGAATTCCTCCACTCTCCTCCAGTCCTCAAAGTCTGAGCTGAAAGTCATGTTATTAAATTCCAGCAAGAAGCTGGAGATACCATTTGTTTTCTGGAAGAGGCTATGGAACATGATACTCTGCTCACCCTGTTTCTACTCTCTTTATCCTCCTGGAACTGATTCTTTTTTAAAGCCATTATTTATGTGATCAATAGTGGTTTGCAAGATTGTGAGATTATAAGGTATAGTCCCACACCATACCCACTACCAACCTTCTTAACTTTCCTAATGATAACCTCCATAATCTGATTCTTTTGTTGTTGTTGTTGTTTTGTTTTCCAAGAATTTCTACTTTATTCATTACTGTTGTTGCTTACCTCTCTTACACTTGCCCATATTCTTTTTTTAATTTTTTTTAAATTTTTATTTATAAAAAGGAAACACTGACATAAAACATAGGATAAAGGGGTACAACTCCACACAATTCCCACCACCAGAACTCTGTATCCTATCCCCTACCCTGATAGCTTTCCTACGCTTTATCTCTCTGGGAGTATGGACCCAGGGTCATTATGGAGTGCAGAAGGTGGAAGGTCTGATTTCTGTAATTGCTTCCCCGCTAAACATGGGTGTTGGCAGGTTGATCCATACTCCCAGTCTGTCTCTCTCTTTTCCTAGGGGGGTGGATTGCCCTCAACATGGATCAACAATGGTAGAGAATGTTCCATCCTCCAAAGGGGAGTTGGACAACATACTCTATGCTACACCTGAGGAAGATAGGTCCTGATATTGGGGCAGCTTGTAATGTTCCTACTCATGACCATAGAATGTGAGCTCAGATCTAGAGCGATACATAGGCCACATAGGCTCCTAAGCTGAATATGGGCCCCTGATCAGATCAAATCAATGGAGTTTAAAGTCAACAATATTTATATAGATTTCCCATATTTGGGAGCTACTCTCTTCCCTGATCCAGATTTCTGGTCCTTTTTGCAGCCATGACATTATCTCCCTAGACAATAACTTGGTTGCTCCTGCATTTCAGATGTCAGTCTCAGGAAAAAAAGTTAAAAACTAGTATAGTAATGGGTCCTTTGGAATATAACTAAAATCAGACTACTAACTACAAAACAGAGACCCCCCAACTCTTCATATGAACTATTCTGCCAGGCTAGCTTCGCGGGTGGGAGACAGAGACAACCAGAGACTCATGGCTGAGTGGTAGGCAGTTCAGTCTTTATTCATGTGGAACACAGCACAATCTAAGTTAAGCTATCCCTAATCACAATCTTGTCCTTATATATATATATATATACTCACCAAGTAGGGTGGAAACAGGATGTGACGTAGAGAGGGTAGAGCAAAAAGAGACTGGTGAAAATCAGGGTGTGACAAGGAGAGGGGATGGAGCAAAAAGAGAATATGAACCAGCGGGATTAAACCAATGACCTGCAGGCAGGGCAGTGCTTAGTTAACAGTGGTTATGTAAATAGAATACAGTGTTAAGCAGGGGGGATTAAACCAATGAAACAGAAGGGGTTTTAGAAGCATACCAACATTTCCCCCTTTCTTTTCAACTAATGGCCATAGTATCAGGAGTGTGGGGTGAACAGAAAACTATATTATACAGGCATTTACAAAAGAACTGGCACAAGACAGGGAGGAACAAGTAGGAGAGTAGCAAGAACCAGTGTGATGCCAAGGGGAGGCCTGAAGAGGCGTTTCCTACCTCAAAGGGCAGTGCCTAGCAGGTGAAAGAGCATTTCTTGCCTCTGAGGGCATCTCTTGCCTCTGGGGGCATTTCATGCCTCTGTGGGCATCTCTTGCCTCTGGGGGCATTTCATGCCCCAAAGGATGTTTCCTACCTCTGTGGGCATGCCCTAATAAGGAGGGGGGTGTTTCCTAACTCTGGGGGAAGAACCTGCAGACAAGGGGACTATAGAGTCCCAAGGCTCTGGCTGCAAAGTCCATGCACTGCTGTGGTCAGTCTTTGAGAAACCCAGCAGCGTAAAGGGAAACTGCTGTAAAGTTGTGTGAAGTGTCTAAGAGGTGTACCAGTAAGTCTAATAAAAGTGTCAGTCCAAAGCAGATGACCATAGAAGAAATACCAGGGGATGATGCCAGTGTCTCCTTTTCATAAATAAAAATTAATTTAAAAATTTTAAAGAATAATTGCAAAAAAAGTTGACTTTTTAGAGTGATGATTATTTCAAAGATAATATTGTACACCAAAAGAAACACAATAACTATTTTGGGTTTTAGTAGCAACTGATGCTCAACATTTTAATTTTTTATTTCCCCCTGATTAAGCAGTTAATAGATTGCAGTATATAATCATGGTGCAGTTTCTCTTCCTCTGCCTTCAAGGTCACCTTAGTCCTGCTCCTCACAAGGAACAAGGAGGTTCCAGCAGTTGCTTTATTTTCCACCAGTGTTATTGAGACAAAGACAGATAGAATGGGAGAGAGAGGAAGAGACAGAGAAGAGAGATACTTGCAACACTGTTGCCCCTCTTGTGAAGCTCCCCCTCTGTAGGATAATTGTGAAAGCATGGTAGAGCATAGGGGGACTCCCATCCTAATGATGGAGGTCTGAAAAGACACCCCACCTGTCAGCCTCTCCCTTTCAGGGATGGAGCATGGAGGGAAAAGCTTTCCTGATTCAGATTCCTTTTGTCAGTCTCCCAGGCTTCACAAAGGCCTACACCCCTTAACACTTAACTCATTCCCTTGTTACAAACCAAATGGTTGGCTGCTTAAAAGTTCACTATAAGTTCACTATCTTTGATCACATACAAACTATACTCCATCACCCTGCCTTGTCAGAAACATAATAATAAGGCCCACACTCTATTTCCTCATTCTTTGATCACTACTCCTTGCATCAATATTCTGCCTTTCTCTGTTTACCTCACCCTGCTGGTATAATTAGCACTCTTGCCCCAGAGTAACTAATCATGCTGAACTATCCTCTACCTCTATCAATTCTTGTCATTCCTTAGATCCTCCACCTTGAGGGTACTGACCTTTTGGAAACCCATCATCATTGATATATGTGAAAAATGTTCTTTGTTCCATTCTTCTATGTAAACCCTGCCTATTGCTTAATAAAATGGATTGTTCATTGCTGAATTTTCCCCTGGTGTTCCTTCTGTTTGTGTAGTTACTCACGCTAGCACAGAAAACCAGTTGGCTTACTCTGTTGGGAGGCCACCCATGTGAGTGCCAGCACCCCTCTCACCCCCTTAGGTGAGAACCAGGTACTTGAATCCAGGTCTTTGGACATGATAACATGTGTTCTTTACTGGGTGTGCCATCATTCAGCTCTCAGAAACAACCTCTTCAGAGGACAGACCACTGCATCCTGACCCTTGATTTGCATTTGTATTGTATTTAGTTGGTTTAAATTTAGTGATTTCATCTAAATATGGACATCAATTTATTGATAAGTTCTATTCTACATGGGTTTTGCTGTTTTTTTATTCATAAAGTTGACATAAAATTGTAGCCCAAAAGAAAATGGTGGCTAGTTGTTGAATTCACATATCACTGTGTGTAAGAATCAAGGTTCACCATTCCCACCACCAGAAGACTGTGACCCATCCCTCCCACCCACTTCCACCCCCCCACTGGCCCAGGAAGATGCATGTCTACCCCTCGCCACAGGGTTTTTACCTTGGTGCCCTACTTACAATTTGATCAGGTCCTGCTTTTAGTTTCCCTTTCAGATCTTCTTACTCAACTTCTGTTGATGAGTGGGATCATCCTATACTCATCTTTATCTTTCTGACTTAGTTCACTTAACATAATTCCTTCTAGCTCTGTCCAAGATGGGTCAGAGAAGGTGGGTTCATTGTTCTTGATAGCTGCATAGTATTCCATTGTGTATATATACCACAGCTTTCTCAGCCACTCATCTGTTGTTGGGCACCTGGGCTTCCAGGTTTTAGCTATTATGAATTGTGCTGCTATGAACATAGGAGTACACACCTCTTTTTGGTTGGGTGTTATGGAGTCTTTGGGGTATAACCCCAGGAGAGGAATTACTGGATCATATGGAAGGTCCATGTCTAGCCTTCTGAGAGTTTTCCAGACTGCTCTCCACAGAGGCTGTACCAATTTACATTCCCACCAGCAATGTAAAAGGGTTCCTCTGTCCCCACATCCTCTCCAGCATTTGTTGCTGCTGTCCTTTTTGATGTATGCCATTCTTACAGGAGTGAGGTGGTATCTTAGTGTTGTCTTAATTTGCATTTCTCTGACAATCAGTGACCTAGAGCAGTTTTTCATATGTTTGTTAGCCTTTTGGATCTCCTCTGAGGTGAATGTTTTGTTCATATCCTCTGCCCATTTTTGGATGGGGTCATTTGCTTTTTTGCGACTAAGTTTGCTGAGCTCTTTATATATTTTGGTGATTAGTTTCTTGTCTGATGTCTGGCATGTGAAGATCTCCCATTCTGTGAGGGGTCTCTCTGTTTGTTTAATGGTGTTTATGTACACTCCTAGCAAAATGTAGACATATAAATCAGTATTTAATTAATATGAGAGGGGGAAAATCAGTTGTATGTCTCAAAGTTTCTCAAAACACAAACTGAATCTTTTTAATATATAGGCTGTGTATTTGATATGCGGACTCTCTCAAAAGCCTAGACCAAGTAGATTAGAAGCATCCAATAGCACAGCTATATACAAGATACTGGATACTGTACAGCAAACCATAACAAAAGGACTTTTCAAAGATAACCCAATTACCAAATAATGTGATGATAACATTAACTATCGATTGTCTTTTTGAACCCTAAGACAGTAGGAACCTCACATCTCCACTATAGAGCCCCTACTTCCCCCAGTCCTGGAACCCTTGGACAGGGCCCACTTTCCCATATGCGTCTCCCAATCCAAACCAAATAATATTGCATCCGCCGATCACAACCTAACCAACGCAACGATTGCCACCTCAACATGATTCACCTCAGACTGTGTCCAGAGACTTCACATGTGGAATGACAACCCTTCGGCTTCATTACTCGGGTGAGACCTTTCCTTTTATAGTACACTCTAATTTCATCTCAGGTAGTTCACTTTCTAACAAAGTCCTATAACCTAGATATGTACCAGTTTCTGTGTGAGAGAGCTTATGTTCACACGTATCCATAAACTACTGCAAAATATATACCTGAAAGCAGAAGTACACTAGAGTCTGCAGTGAGTACCTCCCTAAGACTTCCTCTCCACTACTCCAAGCTTGGGATCCATGATTGCTGAACAATTTGTTTGGCTTCGTATGTTAACTCTCTTTTCAATCACCAGGTTCCAGATGCCACCAGGATGCTGGCCAGGCTTCCCTGGATTGAAGACCCCACTAATGTGTCCTGGAGCTCAGCTTCCCCAGAGACACACCTTACTAGGGAAAGAGAGAGGCAGACTGGGAGTATGGACCGACCAGTCAACACCCATGTTCAGCGGGGAAGCAATTACTGAAGCCAGACCTTCTACCTTCTGCAACCCTCAATGACCCTGGGTCCATGCTCCCAGAGGGCTAGAGAATGGGAAAGCTATCATGGGAGGGGGTGGGTTATGGAGATTGGGTGGTGGGAATTGTGTGGAGTTGTACCCCTCCTACCTTATGTTTTTGTTCATTAATCCTTTCTTAAATAAAAAATTAAAAAAAAAAAAAATCAAGGTTCAAGCTCCCAGGCTCCCACATAGAGGAGGAAAGCTTTGCAAGCAGTGAAGCAGTGCTGCAGGACACCAGGATCACTCTGTGAACTTGGCTATAGATGTGACAAGGCAATTAAAGATGCTCTTCTGGTGTTTCCTTCTTTTTAAAAAATTCTTTGTAATGTAGTGTTAGCAATATATCTATCTGGCTAAAGAACTTGAATCAACTAAATATAGTTTGTAGAAAAAAACCTAAAGGGGCCAGGCTGTGGCACACCCAGTTTAGCTCACATATCACCATGTGCAAGGACCTGTATTTGAATCTCTGGTCTCCACTTGAAGGGGGAAGCTTTGCAAGTGTTGGAGCAGGGCTGCAG
Organism: Erinaceus europaeus; assembly: GCF_950295315.1. Lineage (NCBI taxonomy): Eukaryota > Metazoa > Chordata > Mammalia > Eulipotyphla > Erinaceidae > Erinaceus > Erinaceus europaeus. Next base: position 23,979,272 of record NC_080171.1, read on the forward strand.
GTGTCAATCTGTCTCTCTCCCTCTCTATCTTCCCCTCCTGTCTCAATTTCTCTCTGTCTTGTCAAATTAAAGGGAAAAAAACCCTGAAGCCTTTTTATCAAGGAAATGTTGTTTTATAAAATTGCTGTTGCCACAATGGTACAGTTGTACATCTCCTCAAAGTAGATGTGTACATACCACCCACCACCAAGTTACCATTTTTTGGAGGAGGGGATTCTGGTTTACATTAAACAGTTTTTGGTACATGTGTAAAATTTCTCAAAACACTCACAACTACAGCCTAGGTCCTTCTCCACCATCATGCACCAGGTTACTTGGGTGCAATACAAATTCCAGTCCAAGTTCTACTTTGTATTTCCCCTTCTGTTCTTATTTCTCAACTTCTGTCTATGAGTGAGATCATTCCATATTAATCCTTCCTCTTTCTCACTTATATCACTTAACACAATTCTTTCAAGCTTCATCTAAGATGAAGTGAAGAAGGTGAAGTCATCATTCTTAAAAGTTGAATAGTAGTAGACTTCTGGGGGCAGGGATACAGAGCAGCAGCAGCTGTTTTTCTCTCCTCTCCTGGGTCAACTAGGAACATCTAAGGAGACCACCTGGGACTGCAACAAGACAGAACTAGAACAACTTTGAGAACCCACCAAACCACCAATGAGTGCAAATACATGTGGCTTGTGGACAAAGAGAAGCCTAAGGAGAGATTCCTGGGGTGAAAGCTCATATCTACTCTGGAGTGGCTGGTAACACTTTGGCAGTTTACTGGTTGAGGCTCCACCTCCAGTCTGTTTTACTAACAAAAAGATTGCTAAAGGGAAGAGAAGACTCCCCTAAGACTCACCAAATGCAACTGTGAGTCTCCATCATCCTGGAAAAGGATGACAGAGGACCTAGTGGGGGTTGTATTGTTATGTGGAAAACTGAGAAATGTATGTACAGACTATTGTATTTACTGTTGAATGTAAAACATTAATTTCCCAATAAAGAAGTTTTTTAAAAAGAGGGCTAAAAATGGACCTACCTTATGACCTTACAATTCCTCTCCTGGGAATATATCCTAAGGAACCCAACACACCCATCCAAAAAGATATGTATATACCCATGTTCATAGCAGCACAATTTGTAATAGCCAAAACCTGGGAACAACCCAGGTGTCCAACAACAAATAAGTGGCTGAGCAAGTTGTGGTACATATACACAATGGAATACTCCTTAGCTATTAAAAATGGTGACTTCACCATTTTCAGCCCATCTTGGATGGAGCTTGAAGAAATCATGTTAAGTGAAATAAGACAGAAATAGAAAAATGAATATGGGATGATCTCACTTTCAGACAGAAGTTGAAAAACAAGATCAGAAGAGAAAACACTAAGCAGAACCTGGACTGGAGTTGGTGTATTGCACCAAAGTAAAAGACTTTGGGGTGGGTGGTGGGGGAGAATACAAGTCCTGGAACAGGATGACAAAGGACTTAGTGGGGGTTGTATTGTTATGTGGAAAACCGAGAAATATTATGCATGTACAACTATTGTGTCTACTGTCGAATGTAAAACATTAATCCCCCAATAAAGGGAAAAAATTAAAAAAAAAAAAAAAAGCTGAGTAGTAATCTGTTGTGTAGATACAGCACAGCTTCTTCCTTAGCCACCTATCTGTTGTCGGACACCTAGATTGCTTTCAGGTCCTGGCTATTACAAATTGTGATGCTATAGACATAAACATACACAAGTCTTTGTTTGGCAATGAGACTGAAGAGAGATACCTTTTGAAGGTGTTGTAGCTCAGTGCATATTCCATGAATTTCTTCTGAATGTGTGGATCTACTTCCTAAACCTTCTACCTGGGCATGGATTGCAATTAGGGTGTATTTAACTTCCTGGAGTTCTGACTGAAGTTCGTCTTTCAAGACCTGAAGATTCTTAGTGGTCTCTGTTATAAGTCCCTCTCTCATGTCTTTTTAATTCCATAGTAACTTGCTCTCTTAATTATTGCTTAATTTCTCGGAGAGTCCTCATAATGATTTCTGTGTAGTCTGTCTCTGAGAGTCTCTCTACATCTGTAATTCCTTGGATTTCTTCTATTTCATTTCTGATACGGCATAGTTGGCTATTCTGTTTCTCTGCTTGTGCATTTTTTTGGTTTGGTTATTGATGGCCAGCAGGTGGTGCTATTGTGATCACTAGGTTTCTCTTGTTTGATCTGCAACTAGTGGGATGGGGGGGGAGGTTTCTTTGCGCTGTCTTTTAGTCACAAATGCCCTGTTTTGCCCTGTGTCCTTACCTTAAATTCAGAAGGCTAAAGCCCCCCTGAGTCAAAGACAGAGGTTTTAAGCCCCTGTCTCTTTTCTTCAGGCACTAGAAACAATGCTACTTGCTTGCTGTGCTTAAAGTGAAATTGCCAAATGGTGCAGCTCAGCTCTGATTTGAAGTTGCTGTTCTTCAACCCACGCCTGCCGCAGAACTCTGAGCTGTAGATTATGACTTTAGTTGAATCTCTTGTTGTATTTATTTGTTGTTTTGGGAGGAGAGGTGATTTGATCCCAGTTATTCCATGGCCATGCCTCCTGGAAGTCCCAAGCATATATTTATTCATCTCTACAATAGAACTTTTATTTCCTTCATAGTATTAGTATAACAACAAATTAAAATAGAGGCTGGGAAATAATTCAGCTGGCAGAACATTGGATCTTCATGCCTGAGGTACTAGGTTTGATAAATAGTAACAGATATATATATACCAGAGTAGTGCTCTGGCTTTCCTCTCTCTGTCTCTCTCTTTCTCTCTCTCTCTCTCTTTCTCTCTCTCTCTCTTTCTCCCTCTCTCCCTCCTGTTGGTCTGCTTCTAATTCTGCTTCTAAGACCCCTTCTGTTTTGATCATCATGTTAGGTTCGCTTGCATTGCTTAACGATGTGGTCTATTTACATAATCACTGCTTTACCTGAGACCCGCCCTGCCTACAAGGCATTGGTTTAATCCCCACTGGTTAGATGCAAACTTGATAAGCATGCTTTTTGCCTTCTCCCCACCCCCATCCTACGTATTTCATCTTCCGACCTGACACTTCCACCTCAGGAGATATAAAGGACAGGATTTTCTAATGAAGAGAGATTAGATAGATTGCACTACATTCCTGCTCATCAATAAAGATTGAATTCCCAGCTCAGCCATGAGTCCCTGGTCATCTGTCTCCCACCCACGAAGCTAGCCTGGCACCCTCCCTCCCTCCCTTTCTTTCTGCTTCATGTGAATCTCTCATATATAATAAATAAAATAACATTTTAGAGCTGGGGAGGTGGGATAATGTTTACACAAAAAGATTTCATGCCTGAGGCTGAGGTCCCAGATCCAAACCCCAGCATCACCATAAACCAGAGCTGAGCAGAGCTCTTATCTCTCTCTTACATGTGTCTCCCTTCTCTCCCATTAAATAAATAAATAAAATATATTTAAAATAAAATAAAGTTTGTGGCTGGGCAGCCTGAAAAAGTGTACATGTTACAGAGTGATAGTGGTCCTCACCTGCAGGGGGGAAACTTCACAAACAGTGAAGGAGTGCTACAGGTCTCTCTCTCTCTCTCTCTCTCTCTCTCTCTCTCTCAACAGCACTACCATAAGCCAGAGCTCAGCAATGTTCTGGTAATAATAATGACAATAATAATGAAGAAGAAGACAGATAAATAAAAAGGAAAAATAACAATAAATAACAATAAATGCACTACTAGCTTTCCTTTTCATTTCTAGGCTGACAAGAGAAGCATTTAACTGCCCAAAGCCAAGAGGTCACAAATATAATAGCCTGTAAAACCCGGGGAACTGCCAAGAAAGCTTGTCTTCAGGGAATTCTGGAAGTAGTAATGAAATTTGATATTCTTATGGGTAAGATAAACAAGCAGCTATTCTAGAAGGCATACATAACAAGAGTGTTATGTTACTGGGAAGTAAGGGGGGCAAAGAATGAGGAGAGAAATAGGAGGAGGAGGCAGAGGAAGAGGCAAGTACACCTGTTTAAGGGCAATGACTATAACTATGATTCTTTCTGTTTTTTTCTTCTGCCAGAGTTATTTCTGGGGTTCAGTGCCTGCACAATAAATCTGCTACTCTCTATGGTCACTTTTCATTCTTCCTTCCTTCCTTTCTTCCTTTTATTTGAAAGGACAGAGAGAAATTGAGAAGGAAGAGGGAGATAGAAATGAAAAGAGAGAGATATCTGCAGCACTGCTTCATCACTTGTGAAGCTCCCACCCTGCCCCCTCCAGATAGGGACTCTGAACTTGAACCACATGGTAGCATATGTTCTCAACCAGATGCATAACCACCTAGCCCCTAAAATTCTTAGTTCCTAATCCTCAGTCAATTTCTATGTCCAACATTCATTGACTGAAAAGATGTTTGGGCCCCTATAAGAAAAGAAATTGAAACACAATAGAAAGTATTTGCAGTAATTTCCTCACTTCTTCCTTATAACTATCTGTGCAAGTGGCCAGACAGTGGAGAAAAAGAATATTCACACATTTTTAAACTGCTAGATACAGGGTCTGAATAAGCAATAATATATGGAGACCCAGAGACCCACCCCCCTTTTTTTTACTTACTTTTTATTGAGGGGGTTAATGATTTACAGTATAAACTTTTATCTTTTTTCTTACCACTCTTATCAGGAATCGTCTCTGTCCCCATCCTCATCCCCATAAATAACCATTATCATTCTCCCACAGTCTTAGATATAGGTTAACATTTCTTTTTTTCACATTCATATATTCAGTTCTCTATGTTCCCCATATGAGTGAAACCATCCTGTAGTTTTTCTTACCTCCGTACTTGCTTCACTAAGCATAATCTTCTCCTATTCCACTCACTTTATCCCAAAGGACACAATGTCATCTTTTTTATTCTGTGTAATACTCCACTGAGTATATGTCCCATAGCTTTTTTTTTAAATCCATCAGTTGAAGGACATTTTGGCTGTTTCTAGGTTTTTGCTAATGTCAATAAAGCCGCTATGAACATGAGGACGCATATATCCCCTTGAATCAGTATTATTATATCTCTTGAGTAAACACCTAGGAGTAGAATTGCTGGATCATAAAGTATTTCTATCTGTATTTATTTAAGGATTCTCCAAAATGGCTTCATAGCCCTATGAGAGCATAAACTTTCAGGAGCATGGCAATAAATAACCATGATAAAGTCCAGCTTATGGCAGGACTAGAGGTCCCAGTGACCCATGAGTGGTCATTTCCCTAGATACTAAGAGTAATATTAGAATTTAAAACTTGAAACAAATTTGAACTTATGTCCACAGTGAACTGTAAAGTACAGGGGGGAAACAACAGCAACAAATACTGACTGCTTTTGAATTTTAAAATCATGCAAACAGAAGTTTACATGACTCCAAGTACCTGAAGTCTATTGATAATCCTAAATGTAAAAATAAATAAATAAAAATTAAAACCTCAATAATCTGTATTAACTATACTCATGCTGTTGGCAATTAGTTTAATAAGGAGGGTACTAATGAGTACCTTCATTTCACTTTAGAATATAACTTCCGAAAATTTAAAAGTTGAAGTTGCCCTCTCCTGCCTTGTTTTGATATAAAATCAGACATATAGTATCATACCCTTGGGAGGGTAGGATGGAGATAAGGTGCTGGTAGAAATTAGTGCTTTTTTAAAAATAATTCATATTAATTTATTTTTACTCCGAATATGAGGAAATACATACTAGTCAATTGACTTTTATATTTCAACAGGCTGAAACAGTTTTATGTATTTCATTTAATTTTATTATTTCTATCATTTTAGTGGGAAAAATGATAGTTTGTAGGACAGTTATTGAAACATGAGTACAGTTTCTTATCTTCCAGTTGTCTGTATACCACTTCCATGACCAACCCAAATCTCTCTAACTTGCCTTGCTCACTGTGTTGTCAACTCTTGGTGTTTTACTTTAGTAACAAAAAATGCCCACATTTGACCTCCCAGGACCTTTCCCTCACCATAGAGCAGCTACAGTGGGGACAGCCCCAGTCTCTGAAGGGAGGCTGCGGTATCCTGCCCTGCCACTCAAGGTAGACTGGTGCTGAAATGAGTGCAGTCTGGAGTGTCTCCAGCTATAACCATGAACTGTGAGCTCAGGCCAATAGGAACTTAGAGGGCACACAGGGTCTGGTGCTAAATATAAATATATATATATGGGCCCTGGGTCAGGTAGATGGAGATAAACAGCGTTAGGGGAACCAACCTGGGAATCCCACTAGAAAATTGAAGAAATCGAAGCCAGGATTGGATGAAGGAGAAAGAAATTTTATTTGTACAGGTCAAAAGCCCAAATCATTCTGGAAGCTTTCAGCAAGGGCAAAGTTTCACCATGCCTTATATACCTATATGGCTAGGCAGAAGCCAACTTTTGGCTTACAGAAGCAGATACTAGCATGTCAGATTCTGAACCAGTTTTCTCCCCACCCCTCCCCACCCCCCAGCAAAGAGGAAGCAAGTTTTACAGAAGCTAAAACTTAGTTTTTTTTTCTTTCACTCTCCCCACATGTTCAGCCCTTAGCTGCTAAATACACAGAATGCCCCCTTTGAGTCTCAGAAGGCCTCAGCTAAGTGTGACAAAGTGTAAAACTACTTTGTGCTTAGCTCATCCTGTTTCTTCTTGCCTTGTTGCCCCCCACTTCTGTTCAGCTCTCCTTATCTCATTTTCTCTTTCCATTCAACTTAGCACATCTATCCATCTTGTCCAATTTTTTTCTAACAACAGTTAATTTTATTCAGGTTTCTTTTTCCCCAAGAATGGGAGTTACTCACTGCCCTGATCCAACTTTCTAGCCCTTTACACTATTACCATTCTCTCAGACAATATTCTTATCCAGCCTCAGGCTAGCTACCAAACTCAAGCAAATCTACTATAGTTGTGTGCCTCCAGAAACATCTTAGAATGGATTTCCTAGCTTTCTTCTACTCTAAAATCCCTAATCTCATCTGCTGAATTCCTACTTTTTGGTTTCTATTCATTAACCATTTTTTCTCAACTTTTGTCCTACCATCTTCCAGACACCAAGTTACAGCTGCTACCATGATTCCATCCCAACTTCTTTGGGAAGACAACCTCCCCAGTGTGTCCCCGGAATGCTGCCTCCCCAGAGCTCTAGCCCACTGGGGAAAGATAGAAACAGGCTGGGGGTATGGATCAACCTGTCAATGCCCACGTCCAGTGGAGAAGCAATTACAGAAACCAGAACTCCTACTTTCTGTGCTCCAAAAACAACCTTGATCCATACTCCCAGCAGAGGAAACGTAATAGGAGGAAGAATACAAGAGGGCTCTGAACTCCAGCTCCATCAGCACCCAGAGAGAGAGAAGGAAAAGGAGAGGGACATATGGAGGTAGTTATGTTGTCATGAGTGGCTTGGAGGGGAAAAGAGGATTGGATCAGGAAGAAAAGGAGGGCAGTTATGTATAAATGTGAACAGATAGTTGTAGAGATGATGATTGGCCCATGTCTACAACTTTAGGGGAACTAAGGTGGCTTGCAGTGGGGAGATGGAATATTCAAAACTCTGGTGGTGTGAATGGTGTGGATTTAAACCCCTGTTGGCATGTAATTTTGTAAATAAAATAAGTAAATAAATAAATAAATAAAAACAAAGAATGATAAAAATAGCCACATTTTCAGTGAATTTAGTCTTTTTTAGTTTTTTTTTTTAAATGGGGGAGTAATGGCTTACAGTCAACAGTAAATAAAGTTGTTGGTATACATGTAAAATTTCTCAGGTTTCTGCAAAACTCTCTAACCCCCTACCAAAAATCCTCTTCTACCATCGTGCACCAAGACCTGGAAGTTCCCTGCTCCTGTCTCTAGGGTCCTTTACTTGGTACAGTAGACCAAACCCAGTCCAAGTTCTGCTTTGTGTTTCCTCTTCTGTTCTTATATCTAAACTCCTCTCTCTGAGTAAGACTATCCTATATTCACCCATCTCTTTCTGGCTTATCTCGATTAACATAATTCTATCAAACTCCATCCAAGATGAGGTGAGGAAGGTGAATTCATCATTCTTAATAGCTGAGTAGTATTCCGTTGTGTATATATACTGCAACTTTCTTGGTCACTTGCCTGTTGTTGGATACCTAGCTTGCTCACTGTGTTGTTAATTCAGGTGTTTTTGTTTTAGTAACAAAGAATACCCATATTTTCAGTGAATTTCAATGAACAACTAGTTTGACTATTACAAATTCTGC